>NC_092642.1:47611267-48297226 GCF_039555335.1 Amphiura filiformis | reverse complement strand
TTATCAGAACCTTGAATGTTGGATGTTACTTGACCAAACTTTGGTTTCCTGGTTTGTATTGTTGAATTGTTTATTTACCAAAGTTGACCTTCTTTAAGCCTACATGCATATATGCAGGATCTATGTTATAATTTTACTACCACAGAATGGCATTTTGTAAGTTATTAAGAGGAATGTTACATGTACCATGATTACAAAGGTTTGAATATCAAATCAGAAATAACACATTTCCATCTTCATCTTACAACTTGTAAAAATTCACATCTTCAGTCGCATAACATTTGAACCCTTGCCCACTGCTTGCTCCCCCCCCCCCAAATGAAAAAGATAAAGTAGGCCTATTAATTAACCTCATATTTGGTCATTTTAATCTTAAAAAAAACCCACATTTGTATCATAAACTTCTTTTGTTGCCAAAAGGGGCGGGATTCCCTATACTTCAAGACAATTTTTCCAACCCCATCCCACCCCCATGTCAAAAAGAAACTTCTTAGACCCCCAGTGTTGTGCGCTTATAAACCCAAACAGCATGAACGATGCTTGCCCCTCATTAATTATGTTTTCCCCACTTCCCCCATGAAAATGTCTAGTTATGGCACTGCACATCTTGCAATCTGTAGCAAACAAGAATCCTACATAAGTCAGCTGCTTATTATACCACACACACAACAGACTATTTACTAACATTCTTGGCACTTTCGGCGGACATCAGATCTTCATCTGTCGCATTTTCTTTTTTAAAGATATTTCTTGTTTTTCAGTTATTTTGATATTTATCTTGAAAAGTTAAACTTCAATTTTCAAACACAAGATGTTTGGTTCTCATGATTATAAAGTTTCGTATGACTCATCAGCATGGTTTTCCAACCAATGTTGATGATCACTGATATTACAGGTCTAGGCTCATGTTTACTTCTGTCTAGGAAGATTTATTTCCATGAATGCAATGTGCATGAATTAATACCTTCCTTAAGTGCCAAATTTTAAATAATGACATGGTTAGTTAGTGGTAATAGGAATGTTTTAGTACGTGCTTGGGCAAAATGGTTTCCTTCCACTGTAAAGATGATCCTTCCCACGTTATTTGTCAAACGTCATGAGTTGGCTGTAACAACCCACTGTCTACACATCAATGTAGATCAGAACCATGTAGATCACAACCGTTAATCTTTTAGTTACTATTCTGGCAAGCCCTTGCATATTAAATACAGTCAGGTGGTTGCAAATATCTTGTAATCAGATATGAACTACTCATTTCAGACAGGTGAAATCACAGTTATAAACACAAGTTTGCAGGCAAATAAATAACAAAAAAAAAAAAAACCGAAAAAAAAGGTATAATAGTTAGCTGTGACAAATCTGTGAATGTCCCTTTAAGATTAGTGTGCTGGACAAATTCACATCATGATACAATGTGTCTGGGTGAATTGACACACTGTGTTATTCTTTAGTACTGAATCCATCTGATTGCTATTTTTAAACCAATCCACAAAACTAGGTTACCAGGTCTAAATGCTGCACTTTTTAGAGTGCATGTTTGTGTTGAGGATGAAACTGTTATTTTGATTGTTTTGATTGTATACTATAGGGTCCACAACTTATAAGTTCCCCCTGAATACTTTTTAAAATAAATTGAAAAATATTTGACAAAATGCAAAGTGTAAAAACGTATGGGTAGCCGTATTTGTTTTACATATATGCACCAAATTATAGCATCACACGTCATTGCGTTCAGTCACATTGGTTCACTATTAAACAGTGTTAAAAGTTGCATCCGAGTCCATAGGAGTCAGCTCTCAAACAATACAGTAGGCCAGGCCTATTCATGTGTTTGTTAAAGAAACCCTGACTGCTATGGACTCGGGTGCAACTTTTAAAACGGCTTCTTTTCTTACACAATTAACCATTGTGACTGAACGCAATGATGTGTGACGCTATAAATGGGTCCACAGGGGTAAAACAAAAAGGGCTATACATATCTTTTTACATTTCGTAAAATATTTTTCGACTTATTTTAAAAAGTATAAGGGGAGGGGGAACTTATAAGTTGTGGACTGTATATATATTTGTGGGCAGGTGCCAGATATTTAATTATGACAAAACAGATTTGACAGGATGAGACAAAATCACCTCATTTCCAATGATATTTCCCAATTAATCAAAATTTGACCTCAAGAAGCATGCAAAGTGTGCTACTCCGGTGGGAAGTTTTTTCTCCAGAATTCTGTAGACATGGGTTTCCTTTGACAATTTTTTTTATTATACACTATGATGAAAACACATTACTTGAGCTATTTATTAGCTCAAATTGTGTTTGTGTGTGTGTTTTTTGCATTCTGCACACAAAATTTGACTACCGGTTTAAAAATCAGTAAACATTTGCCTTATAGTTCGAAAATAACCAAGGACTGTACCAAACATCAAAAAATCTCAATTCACAAAGCATCTGCAAGTGTGGGTATCCCACGTGATGCGATTGCACCATCATGCAAACAGTGATATGGGCATGGAAAGCTTAGCTGACCAAGCTAGACCCCCGTGGCAAGGTATGGGCGTGCATGTGTCTGCCCCCGGAGGGGTCCCTGGTTTAAAACTGCATCCAAGAAAAAAGTTTTCTCTTCTCTTTTCCTTCCTTCTTACCTCCCCCTCGCCAAAATAGGCCTGGGGCGTTAGGGTTAACCCCATGAGAACTACCTGCCTATTGGTCAAAAAGAAGTTTTCGTTATCAATTGGACCAATCAGCAACATTGTTAGAATAATTTCACCACGCAAAAAATTGTGTTGAATTATTTGCAAAGCTCCATTTTGATTGGTGATTAAAGTGAAGATATCATGTAATTGACCAATCAGAGGCAATATTAGATCAGCAGGTAGTGCTCAGGGAGTTAAGTGACAAATCCAGGTAAGTGTATGAATTTTGAATTGAATGTCCAAAGTGACAAAATTGTGACAACAAAAGATGACTCGAAGCAGTAAAAGGTCCCAGAGGTCCATGGTTCAAATCCTATTCAAGTCTAATTTTTTGGGCTTATGTTATCATATTACGAATCATGTAATTCTAATTGTTTCATACCAACACTCAAGAGAAATAATATTAACAAAATTGTTTCTATTGTGTTTTTATTCACAGTCTGCAAATATGGTGGTAGAGAACAACGCTCCCAGTAGTTTAACCAATGTATGTCAATGGGCATATAGCCAGTCTAGTCCAGATGAAAACCACCCAGATCATTATGATCATGCTGTGTTTCTAACACGAGAAAATTTTGGACCTGCAGGTTTGTATTTTCTGATTATTTTATTAAATTTATTGCATTTTATTGTTATCAGTGTCTGGTAACACCAAATGTGTGTCCAGGGTGCTGTTGACGTGGCTGTATTAAATAAAGGAGTTCACCAGTTTATCAACTCAAAATTGCATTGGGATGTTCAAGAATGTGTTAAAAAATGTCAAATTTCTTTATATACTTTTATACATTTAGCTACAAATACCAGTAATAATTAGTACATACTTTAATTAACTGGGCTCAAAAGAAACTTTTTCACAAGGTCATATCTTAACATTCTGTCCATAAAAATGAACCAAATTTACACACAGGATTACTTCAATACTCTACTCTAAAGACATGTCAGTAACCAAGCAGTTGTCCAACTGACACAACAGCAAAATGCACTGACACGTAACAGCTTCGTGGACCACATTCACAGGCGAATAATTGGCACCCAGCAAAAGAAATCTGTGAGAATGCATACAAGATCCTTACACAGTTGATAATTTCCAAAAAGTGAGTGTGGAATGGGACTGCTTTTGCTTTTCATATACTTTCTTCAAGAAACAGGTCTTGTTCCACACTATTCCAGTTACTCGCAGATTTCTTGTGTTGGGTACCAATTATTGGGCTGTGAATGTAGTCCAGGAAGCTGTTCCATGTTAGTGCATTTTGCTGTTGTGTCAATTGGACAACTGTTTGGTTACTGACCAGTAGGTAGAGTATTGAAGTATTCCTGTGTGCAATTTTGGTTCATTTTTATGGACAGGATTTTAAGATATGACCTTGTGAAAAATTATAAGTTCTTTTTGAACCCAGTTTATAATATGCACTTGACATAATGATTCTGTCCTTCATTAAAGCATGTACTTTTTATTACTGGTATTTGTAGGCAACCTGCCCCCAATGACACTACACCAAATGTGACCCATCACATCGAAACAGACTACCTTGCAGGAGAAGTGAAAATGGAGATTTAAACACTAGGATAAACTGCTGCTTTTTAGCTTGAAAATGATACCTTACTTGTTGAAATCAGATACAGTAAAAATGTTTTATGAGGCAAAACAAGCTCAGAATCCTTTTTATTTTCTTTATATTTTTTCACCTTCTTTCAATGTTATCTGCCAATGAAGCTAGCCGCGAAGTGGTCTGTTTCGATGTGATGGGTCACAAATACACATATACACTATTTTACTGTAACAGGCCATGGACATATCACAGTGATGCACATTAACATGGTTCTGCTTCCCTGTGTAGCTTGCCCTGGCCCCATCATAATAACCCAAGGATTACATCCCAATATGTGTGCAATAATTTAATTAATCAGGTGTCATTTTTAGGAAATAATTAATTGAGAATTATTCTCAAAACTGATTTACAAAGATTTAAAATTGTAGTGATTAATTCATCAACCAGTGATTAATTCATTGTCAAGAATCAGATTTCATACACAGCTGTTATCTCATATCAAAAACATGTCTTTTCAATTCACTGTTGATCAGTTCTCTCAAGCAATTACATCATATATCAGTTTGACTTAAAAATACGCAAAAAAACATCTGAGTCACTTTAAACTGCATGATTCAATGAAAGAAGTTGATTCTTGCAACAAATGTTACGAGAATCATTATGAGAGTCGATTCTGTGATTCTCATCGAATCTGAAATATATTATTATCTTGTTAGATGCTATACAAGACATGCATGGACAAGTAAGTAATATGATATATGATATGTTGTACCCAAACCTGTATGTTTCCCATGCTTCGGTTCCAGTTCATTTCTTTGTGTGTTTTTTTTACTTTTTATTTAAAGCTTTGTGCAGTCACCTTTACACACATCTCCTGCTCTACTTTATTTTATCATAATATCCTTCATTTTCATGCTCAATTATTTCACCTACCGTATTGTTTGTATTAAACGCCCCCCCTCTAATAAACACCCCTCTCCATTTATTGGGGTTAAAGAACTTTGTCCTGATAGATGAGCATATTGTGGATGCTAGTAAGCTGGCAAAAGGATTCCCAAGCTGTCCGCAATTGTCCCAATTCGTCCCCTTTGCACAAGCGCGTGCATAGCAACCAGTTCGAGAAACGGGAACTGCACATGCGCACACTCGCTTTTACAAGGCTATTTCCCTTTATGACGTCAGCCCAATCAAGAGAATAGAGATGCCACTTTTAGATTCTAGCCTGAATTCATGTTCTTTGTAAATCAAAATGTTCACGGAAACGAATGGAAGTATTAGTATAGGCGTAAATTCCTCCTTTCTACAAGAGCACCATCGGGAATTTAAACCCGATTTTGGAAAAATGCAATCCCCCCGGGGCATTTATTACAAACAATGCAGTATTTATGTACGGTATATAAGTTTCGATTGTTTTCAAACACTTTATATGATTTCAATTTCCATTCAATCCTCCACATTATCATTTAAAAAAATCAACATTTTACTTCTCAGTTTTCTGCAATATCTATTTTACTTATGCATAATCTTTTACAATTAGTATTTATTTTCACTGTTTGTTTATTTCTGTTTTTCTTTCGTTTATCCCGGCATTTTTTCCTTCCCTTTCTCCCATGCAGGTTATGCTCCTGTCACGGGCATGTGCAGTATGAGGCGTAGCTGCTCCTTAAATAAAGATGAGGCCTGCTCTCTTCCTTTGTAGTTGCGCATGAATGTGGTCACGTGTAAGTTTGTACACTTTCAGCCACTATGGACCACAATATTAGCCTCATCCCAATGGCATAGTTCAACAACCTCAATTGAACAATCATAGTGCAAAATTTAACCTCAAGTTGCAGAGAATGAGTTTTTGTACCCACATTCACAAAGGTCATTCAATGAATGTACAAATGTATTGGGGTTGAAGAACTTTGTCCTGATAGATGAGCATATTGTGGATCGCTAGTGAGCTGGCAAAAGGATTCCCAAGCTGTCCGCACCTGACTCCTGGCCCCGGGCTCCTGACACATACCCAGAGATGCCACTTTTAGGTTCTAGCCTGAATTCATGTTCTTTGTAAAGTCAAAATGTTCACTTTTTGACTTATTTCATTTATTTTTTAACCCATTTTAGGAACTTTTGTGCCCCAACTTTATGCACTATTTCAGGCTTTTTTACCATTTCAGGCTTTCTTAGTGGCACTAATTCTACTTCTCGCAACAAAATCAAAGATTTAAACAATTAAAAGTCTAAAGACACTCTTCAGTATCATTAAAGATTGGAGTGGCTTTAACCCCTGAGCACTACCTGCCGATCTAACATTGCCTCTGATTGGTCAATTACATGATATCTTCACTTTAATCACCAATCAGAATGGAGCTATGCAAATAATTCACCCCAATTTTTTTGTGTGGTGAAATTATTCTAACAATGTTGCTGATTGGTCCAATTGATAATGAAAACTTCTTTTTGGCCAATCGGCATGTTAGTTCTCATGGGGTTAAGCTTGTAAAATTTAGGTCAGCATTTCTTGTGAGGCCTACTATTAGGAGTCATGATCCAGCTTGGGAACCCTTGTTCTACCTCTCAGCTTTCCTATACATGTAGTATTTTCTTGTTCCATTTCTTGTCAACCTCTAGGTATAGCAATGGTTGAAGTAATGTGTGAACGCTGGTACTGCCAGTGGTCATTGGTGAAAGATGGCGGCCTGCAATCGGCTTATATAGTCGCCCATGAATTAGGCCATATGTAAGTAGATGCTTAATGTTATGAACAAAATGCTTGGAGGCACAAAGATGCAGCTTTTAATTCTCTTCATGTGGGTGTCGAGTGTCGACTGCAGACGACATGTTTCAATTTTTTTTTGAAATTCAAAAATGTCAGAAATGTAAATTTTCACAACCATATTTAGAATCGGCATGAAAAATGCATTAAAATGAGTACAAACAAGCCTAGTAATGGAATAGCTCTTGATATTTTGAGAAAATATTTCAAAACTTTTTCCGTTGAAGCGCATGGCTAGCATGCAGAGCATTAAGATAAAGACTTGAATTGCATCCCTGTGAGAAGACTTCAAACAGTAGTCTGTATGAACCCCTTTACACTGGAAAAGACTCCAAAAGTCACTAGGTGTTTAAACTAGCAGTAAATTGATTCCAAATGAAGTCACCCATTCAGGTACATGTAACCCCATTTGAAATTCACCACCCCCTGTGTGGAAGTATAAGGTTAGAATATCTTGGAAAATGGTATACATGGTTTAGCAATGGGTCCATCAGTAGCATATCCCTACCCAGAATCAAACTTGTAACTCTTGTATACCCCAAGGCACCTACTTGCATCCATGGTATACATGCAGTACATTGTACTTTTTGTTTATATGTCACTGTTTTCACTCTTGACTGACTGATTAGTTAAATAACTACTAATTAATTATGGAGATTGGCAGCAGCATATGCTAAATCTTTCAACTCTGTTTATATTTTAGTCTTGGCATGGAGCATGATGGTCAGGGAGTTAACTCTTGTCATGAAGATGCTATGACTGGGTCTGTTATGGCACCTGTTGTTATCGCTGTGTACAACAAGTTCTTCTGGTCTGACTGTAGTAGAACTGAACTCCATAATTATCTATGGTAAGTATTGGGGAGGAGGCACAGGTGGGAGAGGCGATATCATCAAATTTACTCACGCATGGAGAAAACACACTGTTGCAGGAACTTTTTGACCACACCTCATATTTTTTGCCAAAAACACATGGCCTTTAGGTTGCTAAAGATCATCATTACCCATGTACACTGATTCCCACGTTGAGCAGTGCCACTGTGCAGTGTGCAGGAATATCGCCCATGCCTTGGTCCTAAACGCATCTCAAGTGACACCCCTAATCGGGATATACTGTCCCGTTTATAAACGGGACAGTATATCCCGATTAGGTGCGTCACACTGGGCCATACAAAATCACCAAGCCGCTTTTCAGCCTCAACTTACCAAAATATGAAAATGTACACTTAACAAACTATGCATGATTAGAAAAGTTTTCTTTCTTTGTGTGTGAACATTAATGTTTCAAACCCCTAAATGCGTAACTCATGTTACTACTTCCTGGTTGCCAAAAAGAGTTAAAAAAATAATCCTTTTCACTTGCTAGTATTTTTTGATCACCCATGTGTACAGTGTTGGCTCAGGGGATGAAATGGGAAGAGCTCTTGAGCTTCTTTGATATGAAAGGCTCTGTGCCAAGGGTGCAGCTGGGGAGGGGGTCTTTGGAAAATAAAAAATTGAAAAAATTGATGGTAAGTTCCACAGAGTCAAATATCTATCAATGACAATAAATGCCTCATGCGCTGATGATGCACAGTGATAGCACTCCGAATAGTACAGATCATCAATTGATATTTGAATCCGCGGAAAAGTTTGAAAATGAGGGAGTTTCATAAAATTCTTATATTTCAAGAACGGGATAGTCAATTGTCAAAATTCAAAATGTAGGCCTATGTAATAGCCGATTTATTCCTCACCCACACCAGTTATTTAGTTATGTTTAGTTGTGGCGTTAAAATACCCAAACAATTATGTTTCTGACGAAACAGTTCTTTCAGGGACACCCTGTACATCCATCAAGTTCCAGTAAAGCATTTGACATTTTGTAAGTAAATCATTCAAAAACGCATGCTTTTTAAATATCCTGTTGCCTTTTGCTATTTCCTGTTGCCAGGAGATATTCATGTTTATGGGACGATCCATTTGATAATGGGTATGCAGCAATTCAGGAACACCCAGGCGAAAGATATTCCATGGACGAACAGTGTCGCTTTGATTTTGGTGAAGGATGGAAAGTGTGCCGTCAGGTTTGTATTCATCTTCACAGTATTTTTTTATTATAGAGTTGACATGTTATTTCTTAATTTACTTTCTGAAATTTTTTCTTTTGATTTCAACATTTTGTATGCATTATACAAAGAGGAACCTTAAAAGCCCCTCGTACAGTTGTAGGACATTGCCTCTACTCATGTTCAATTAGTTCTCTTTATTAAAAGTCTAGTTATGCCCAGAGTTATGCCCAATGATTGCATTAGTGTTTGCTGGTTGGATTTCTGCCAGCATATTGCACTCATTATTTGCTGGCGTAGCTAGGGCACGTTATAATATGGCCGTTGCTAGGTCAACTGGCTCATGCTATCTTTGTTATGAACCACTGATCGAAATGATCACAACACAAAGCCTATGGCATATCATAATTTGAAACAGGTGTATCAGCCCAGGCTTGAACTTGAAATACTACTGATTATAAAGTTGTCATTCCAGTTCGAGTCCAAATATGGTATGAGAAATTGTAATTATTCAACATTTAGTTGGTTTCAGTGTTTTACTGCTCAAATTAGTGTTTTTATTCCAAATATGGAATATGAATTAAGCAGCAGTTGTTCAACAAACTTAGAATTCTGTGAAATAGGTATCTTTTATGCCTTACTCAAAATTGCACATTTTACCACGCAAATTCATTTCAATGTAATTGAAGGATACATAAATTGTGGACTTTTCACGTTAATCCATAATGCGATTTCCTGATGTGGGGCTTTCGTGCTTGAAAAAGCTCAGGAGTATTTCCAAAACTTTGAATTAGATAATTGGATTTTGGCAAAAGACCAGTGTTTCTTTTTTATTACTATTATCGCAATATGTAACGTCAACTTTACAGATACTTTCGTAAGTAAATGTCAGCTACAAGTGGTGATTTCCGTTTGCAGATTTCTATATAATTTGAAGTATGTGAAAATAGTTAAAATCTGTCATAAAACTGCCATTAAAATTTATCTGATACAGCTTGTCGTACTTATAATTCATAGCATATTTCAGCTTCAAATCTTTCAATGTTACCTCAAATGTGGAAATACGGCATGACATAATTTCTTCATTTTGTTATTCCTGCATGCTTTTTTGTGTAGCCATTGTAAGATGTAGAGGGTGCAAAGGGAACACCAGGATCTGGGGGTCTGTGCCAAAATAAAGAAATAATAAAAAGTATTTGAAACAAATTTTAATGGACAACTTCAAGTCATTATATAATGCTCACAAAAACATGTTTGAAACAGTCAAATCCTATTTAGTGTATGAGCCGGGCCCCCGACCATGGGGTGTTTGGTACCAGTTGGGGAGGGGGACAAAGCTGCACTACTATACATTATGCATGTAACGAAACATGCTAGATGTTTAATCCTATCTTTATTTGAATTGTTTACCAAAACGAACATTTTGACACCTCTTTTGTGAAAATTGGAGCGCTTTGATGTTTTTGACCCCCATAGAGCCATGGTTTCTGAATAGACCAGAAAGTATTAAGAATGGCGTCATTTGTGCCAATCCGGCTTGAAATGTGTGGGGGGGGGAACAATTGGCCAAAATTGTCAAAAAGTGGCTGAAAATAACAAAAAATGGGTCATTTTGCCCCCGTCCCCCAGGGATTGACGCCCATGGATGGAGGTAAACCTTTCAGAGGTCTGTACATCATTTTCTGTAACTTCATTCAGTGAAATCTACACTTTTCGGTCTATGTGTTAACCTTTTCAAATAAAAACATCATGGATTAAAATTGTCACATCATTATTTTGAATTCTATGGTTCAATCATAGGGTTACTTAAATACATAGTCAAAAAGGGCATGTTTCTTCCTGCTCTTATAATGTTTAAATCAGAGATTAGCATTATGGATCTCTCCAGAGACTGGATAATGTGTTTCATGTTTTATAGACTGGATGATGTGTTTCATGTTTTACAAATGATTGGAGAGGTTTTAATGGTGGGAATCCACAACAAGTTATATAGTTTCAATGGTGTTTGCCCTTTTTTTCTTTGCCCCTCACAGTGTGTCTTCTCCCCCAGCCAGGAAAAATTCATGGAAAATCCACTATTTTGGGCAAAAATTGCCATATTTTGGGTATAAAAATGGCTGTATTCAAAGCAAAAATTCTCCTATTTTGGGCAAAATTGCCCATTTTTAGGAAAATTTCCCTAATTTTTTCCCCCTTCCATATTTCACTTTGCCCCTCCGTATTTTCCCCCATGAAAACAATTCCTGGTGCTGCCACTGTTAAATGGGTACGACTGCTGACAGCGTACTTGTGGAAACCTTATTACATACATTTTTTACCTTTGTTTTGTCACTAGAGCTGTATTTATGGTCAGTAGGAATATTATGGGTTTAGTGTAAAATCATTCTTAAGATTTGGTTATAAAAATGTAGAGATACCGTACAATCGCTCTCTACTGCTCTCCTTAAATCTGATATAGGAGAGTGATTTGTAGCTCTCCTTAGTTGACCATGTAAACAGCAGGCTCCTTGAAGGCTCCAGAAGAGCTATTTAATACTCTCCTGCAAATTCCAAAATACAGTCCCTGATAAGAGTAGGGTTAGATTTTAGGGTTAGGTTTTGAGGTGATGAGTAAGGTTAGGATTAAGCTTAAAGGTTAGGAGTAGGAGTAAGATATTAGGGCTAGGGTCAGGTGGTGACCAATATTACAAAATTGAATCCAATTGCTTAACCCCATGAGAACTACCTGCAGATTGGCCAAAAAGAAGTTTTCAGTATCAATTGGACCAATCAGCAACATTGTTAGAATAATTTTACCACTCAAAAAAATTAGGGTGAATTATTTGCAAAGCTCCATTCTGACTGGTGATTAAAATGAAGATATCATGTAATTTACCAATCAGAGGCAATGTTAGATCGCCAGGTAGTGCTCAGGCAAAAGGTAGAATTTACACTAGGAAAGTACCTGTGTATTCAAATAAACACTAAGATATGGCATTGATAGGGAGGTCTATTTATCAGCAATAAGAAACTGCCATCTTTGGGTATTTTTATCCCGGGGATTTTTATCCTGATGAACTGACTTGACCGGCCTGTTCTAATTAAAGGAATATGGTTGACCATAGACTCATGTTGGTAACAAGGTCTGTACAGCATTGACCTTTGAGGAAATCATGATAATAAAGATGGTGCCTGGGAAATGAAGCTATCTTGACCATAATATCACTATGGACCACAATAGCCTCATCCCAAAGGCATAGTTCAATAACCTCAATTAAACAACCATAGTGTAAAATTTGACCTCAAGTTGCAGAGTATGAGTTTTTGTACCCAAAAGGTCATTCAATGAATGTGCAAATGTATTGGGGTTAAAGAACTGTGCCCTTATAAATGAGCATGTTGTGGAGCCTAGTGCATGGAGGGAAGCTTACTTACTCTATGGGGATTTACACCACAACCTATGATCAAAAGGTAACTCATGCAGTTGCAGTTTGTCTCTCTGTAAGGAGACTTAGATTTGGGTTAGATTTTGGAACTAGGGTTAGTTTTATGTTTATTATTAGGAGAAATATTAAGGTCAGATTAGCTTAAATGTTAATGTTGAATTAATGTTGCATAAAGAATTATTGCATAGAGAATTCCAGCTGGCTTAAAAAAATTCTCACACACATTAATGTTCTTGTAATATTTCCAAGAAATTGCAATGCAAAGCTTAAATCTTTTAAGACGTCAACATTAATGCTGCATGGTATCAAAAATCACATGTAAAGCTGTAAGCACTTGATCATTGTCATCCTTGGCTCAAATGTTCTTTGGAAAGTTGAAATATAACATTTTTGTACAACCTAAAGAATTAAAGTTGGAAAGCATCCAGTTGCAGAAATCAAAGTTTCTCAGACAAACTGTTATTCATCTTCAGTGAAAGCATGAATTACATAACACCGTCGGATTATAAAATAGATAATGTGGACTAAATTTAATGAGATACACAAACTTTTCGGAAGCATGCAGCAGTGAGCGAGTATGAAAAAAGCGCCTGTTGATCAAACTTGGAATGAACTGCATTAATGCGCACATTATGTAATCGTTAATTTCTTCACAACCATTCAACCGATCAAGTAAAATTTTAGGATATGATGCACAATAAAATAGGCTATATGCGCTACATTTTAATTTTTTTGATTCTAATGTCTATTTCTCGACTTACGTTCAATTTTATTCACTCGGTAATTTTTCTGGGACACCCTGTATGAGGGTTTGAACTCCCAATCTCAAAAAATTCCTGCAAAAAGTGGAAATTTATGTAATTTGGGGTTTTTTGCCTCAAAAGTGCAAACGGGGAGGGGGGGCGGCAAGAAAAATTCTCCCTTGCCCCCCCCCCTAGCGCCGTCACTGACTGCATACACTCAATATTAAATATTTGAAAAGCAGATATTGATCAAACACTTTGTGATAGAGATTTTTTTACTTAGATAATTAATTATGGTAATTACTGAATTTGGGTCTCCCAAACCATGTCATGGATTTCTTGTGCATTGTTTGTTTGTTTTTATTAATAACAAAATGATTGAATGACCAATCTTTTAATTCAATTAAGGAAGTGACATTGACCATTATAAAGTCATGTCCTTAGCACAATTATTTAGTTAGATGGTACAGTAGTTATGTGTTATACTTTTCTCATTTTCTGAGCAAAATTAGTCCCAATCGCGTAAAAAAAATGGGGCATCCAAAGTTAAGATCCCGGAAAGTGAAGTGAGCAAAGCTACAACAAAATGCAACAAAAGTTGGGCGCATTGCTTGCGACATGCCTGAGGAGTCTAATTCTTGTTGCAGAAAACATAATGGCATGGGCCTGCAAAAAAAACCCCACAAATTTTGAAAGTTCCAGAAAAGATTTTTTTTTTCAGAAAGTTGTTTTGATAGTTTCTTCATACTTGAACAGGCGTAGTCCAATTTTTTCATGTTCTGCTTTGTATCTTATATTGAGGCCTATCATTAAAACAATTTGTTTCCAAATTTGTACAAAGCTCAAACACACATCCTCGCAGCCACAAGCACTTTGTCCCAAAACTGTGCCACAGCCCCTGGATGGTATACCATCCATGCTATGCTCTATCGACATTTTCTTGAACTAATTATGAGCTGTCTATTTCAATTAAGGAAGTTTTATTGACCATAGAACCGCATTATTACTCAGCATTGACCCATATCAGCAAGGTGTGATATCCTAATTTTTAATTTAATCAACACTTCATTCAAAGTCTAGATACCAGATATGATTTGGATATAATTAAGTACATATGTGATGTGATCAAGCAAAATGAGTCGGATGTTGGGAATATTGATTTTTGAGATATAGCCAATAATAGTATTCAACTTCCTTTGTATTTTATTGTTCTAAGCAACCTTAAGTCTAATTATGATGGGATTTGTAGAAAAATATATGTAAGCTCTAAGAATAGCTCATTTAATGAAATTGAAAACTGAATTTTGATTTTGATAGACATGAGACTCCTTTTGCTTGATCGCATCACATATGGAATTTATTATAGGTTTACTTGCATTAACTTGGGTAAAACTAATGTCTGCGGTAGAATAAGGGGTTGCAAAAATAATTATTAAAAAAAAAAAAAAAGGCGTAAGAATTATGAAAAATATATGAAAAAAAAAAAAAAAATGGTACTGTACATCAAAATTGTGCGCTAGTGCCTATATATCTTTTTTTTTTTTTTTTGTGCTCTTCACTTTTTCAAACCCTCCAAAAAAAATATGGGTCAACCTTTTTCTACTATTGATGAAGGGGGCAGCAAAATTTACCTTTTCTGCAGCCCCCCGGGGAGAAGCGGCCACAGTACGCCACTGGAAATAGCTGACAAACATCTATGGGATAAAAAACTGTCATTTAGGTGAAAGCGCAATGACTCTTGAAACCTGTATCTTAATTGAATAGAAATCACATTTTGTAGTTTAAATTTCTCAAAATGGCATAGAGAACTGATTATTGGTGGTTTTGGAACCAAAACTTGGGTAAACTCAGGAGTGTGGCTTCGTAGGGAAGACATTTCATGCATGATGGTGTAAAAAGACTATTGGCAACCCTAGAAAAGTTTCGGGGGGTAAGGTGAATTTAAGGGGTTAGAAATCATGAAATTTTTGCAAAACTGCTCGTAATTTTTTAATTTTTATTTGTTTGTTTGTTTAAATGGTCGCTCTATATGGCGACACACTTGGAGGATATCTGGCACCCCACCTCACCCCCTCTGATTACGCTGCTGGTTGCAGAGGTGTCGAAGAACTGGAACATGCTACAGTGGGTGTCAATAAGAATGGTTGAGAATGGCATCATGATAACATTCAGAACTTTCTCACAATAATCCAGATTACTTCATTTGGTGAAATCTGATGATTCAAAATAGTTTAACCATTTGCTTGACCATTTCTTTTAGGGAAAGGAACTAGAAGAGGAAGAAGAGGAGAGAGAAGTCTATGAGCAGTGGTCCTCATTATTTTCTTTCTTAAATATTGACATTAGCTCTGATAATGATGATGGTGTTGATGAGATATCCATAGTTAGTTTTGGTTCATCTGAGATGTCCCAGGTACAGGCTTACTAACAATTGTACTCATCAGTCTTTTGTTAGCACATCTGTGGCAGCAGTTCGCATTTCTTTGTTAGCATTCCTAATGTTAGCATTTTGTTTTAGTATTCCTTTGGTAGAATTCTTAATGTAAGCATTTGTTTTAGCATTCCTAATGTTAGCATTTTGTTTTAGTATCCCTTAATAGCATTCCTAATGTTAGCATTTTGTTTTAGTATTCTTTTGGTAGAATTCTTAATGTAAGCATTTGTTTTAGCATTCCTAATGTTAGCATTTTGTTTTAGTATCCCTTAATAGCATTCCTAATGTTAGCATTTGTTTTAGTATTCCTTTGTTAGAATTCTTAATGTAAACATTTGTTTTAGCATTCCTAATGTTAGCATTTTGTTTTAGTTTTCCATTTTAGCATTCCTAATGCTGGCATTGGTTTTAGCATTCCTTTGTTAGCATTCCTAATGTTAGCCATGTTAGCATTTGTTTCAGTATTCCTTTGTTAGAATTCTTAATGTTAGCATTTGTTTTAGTATTCCTTTGTTAGCATTCCTAATGTTAGCATTTGTTTCAGTATTCCATTTTAGCATTCTTAATTTAGCATTTGTTTCAGTATTCCTTTGTTAGCATTCCTAATGTTAGCCATGTTAGCATTTGTTTCAGTATTCCTTTGTTAGAATTCTTAATGTTAGCATTTGTTTTAGTATTCCTTTGTTAGCATTCCTAATGTTAGCATTTGTTTCAGTATTCCTTTGTTAGCATTCCTAATGTTAGCATTTTGTTTTAGTATTCCTTTGTTAGCATTCCTAATGTTAGCCATGTTAGCATTTGTTTCAGTATTCCTTTGTTAGAATTCTTAATGTTAGCATTTGTTTTAGTATTCCTTTGTTAGCATTCCTAATGTTAGCATTTGTTTCAGTATTCCATTTTAGCATTCTTAATTTAGCATTTGTTTCAGTATTCCTTTGTTAGCATTCCTAATGTTAGCATTTCTTTGTTATTGTTTCTTTAATATGCTGCATAATATGGTAGTTCAAATCTGACTGTAGATTGCTGCTTGTTTTTGATGTTGCAGTGGTGCAGAATAGCAATAATGTATAGTTTGAACATACACTGTAGAATTTGCTGCTAAGCAGCTCTTAGCTAATCTGATTTTGAAGTGTCAGTGATTGTCTCTTGTTTAAGAGGTCGTTCAGTGTGGAGACATGCTTGGGTCTTGATGGGGCCAGACTAAGAAAGAAAGAACAAAACTTAATTGAAGTATAGTGGCATATCATGCAATGTTGTCCCACTGCTCAGCTCCCAGAATAAATGTCAATTAATAAACATTTAAGAATTTAATGCTAAAATGAGCCAAAATCCCCAGTATTTCATGCTGGGGGAGGCAATTTTGTGAAAAGTGGACTTTCTTCCCAAAATTTGGACCTTTTTGGACCAAAAGAGCATATAAACCTGATTTTTTTGCTCGCTATGCTTGCAAATTATGATATCTTGCAACTTTTTGTATGCTTTTGCAAATTTGAGCAGGTGCGGCCGCACCCTCCTGCGTACGGGCCTGCAAGGAGGGTTAAAGGATTCATATTTTCCAGTATAACCCTATTCCTCTTAAGAACAAGAAGCAGTACACAATGAGGATTGAATTTTACGGTGTTCAAGGAGTTATAAGTAAATTTTCTTCCAGTTCTTGAGGAATTTACACCCAGCAATTTTGTCAGAGGGTCGTACATTGTGAGAAATTGCTAACATAGCATCCCTGCCGGCAACTGTCATAATCATCAATTGTAAGGAATTACCTCAACGCAACATGAGTTAAATTGTGTTACCAATAGCAACAGTTGCAGCCATCTTTGATCCATTTGTCCTGAACAGGTTCCTTCAGCAGGAGGCCTATTGGGCTATTCCACTTGAAATTCACACTCCCCTGTGGAAGATTTTGGAAATATCTTCCACAGGAGGAGTATGTTTTTCAAATGTAACTGATTAGGGATCATCATTTTGAAACCCATACTCCTCCTGTATTATGGCTTTACCTATATCTTCCACAACTGGAGTGAGTATTTCAAATGGAAGTTACCCAATTGTCTATTCTATTCAAAACTCATACACTCTGTGTGGAAGACTTTAGCTAAATCTTCCTCAGGGGTAGCGTGGATTTTAATTGGAATAGCCCATTGATATAATGATGGCCATGGAATTTGAATGGATAACTAGTGGTCCTTTTTGTCTGGTCATAAGGATATCTCAAATCATTACCCTCTAACTTTGCGTCTATTTGTCCAAAACAGATCGCGGCAGTGGGAGGCCTATTATTGTGGTCAGTTGGAATTTGAAAAGACTACACAGGGTTATTATAGGCCTAAATGGTCCCATATATGTCCTGGTGTGGGACTTGTTGACCATTGACCTTTTGATCTCAAATTAGTTATGACACAGACCTTTAAACCAGAATGGTTCCCTACCTGAACAAAGTCAAATTAAAAGTATAATAATTAAGCGTATATATCCCAGTCCTAGCACTCTGTATAATGTATATTCGTGGGTATATAATTACTATATATATATAGTATGCATCCTCCTTTTGCATCTCATTTTGTGCAGTTTTCATGTTAAACGTAGCCCTTTATTTAGTAATTTTGCACTGACGGAAACGTGCATATTTTGGTTTCCCAAAATATGAATGTCGAGCTACTATCTACATGTAAGGCCTATATGGACCTTTAGATGCATATTATTTTACTTGATTCATGGATGAAGAATTCCCCTTGTTTACAAGTTTGCAAATGAGTTTTTTTGTGGTGTTTGGCAAATTGTGTATTTTCTTTAGAAATCACCCCATGCTTTGTGAAATTTTGCACAGGCATGCAAAAATTGCATATCTGCAGATCCATCCACATGGCCACAGACACAGAGGGTGTGGACTGGGCCCGGACTGGGTGTTATACCCGGGGTACTCAGTACAAATGACCATACGGGACGTGCCGCAAACATGGGTAGCATTTTCGCCTATTTCAAAGCCTATTTTGGTATATGAATGGGTCCTTTTTTCAAAATTTTGTCAATTTTTTAGGAAAACAGCCCAATTTTTCCTTCATCTAGCCAAAATTTTCAAAATTTTCCCAAAATTTTCCCAAAATTTGTAAAAACTAAGACAATTTTGGTTAAATTCAGCCGAAAATTTTGACTTTTGGTATATCAATGGGTCCAAATTTCTTGAAAATTTGGTATATTTATGGGTCCATTTCCAAAATCTCAGCGGCACGTCCCTACCAAAACCAAACTTGAGTACCCCCCGGGTGTTATATAAAATACATTTACACGTCTTTGCCCCAGCCAGCCTTGCAATGTCACAATATGGTTGTTTTATGCGTCATTGCATTAAAATCTTCACATTATAATAGTGACCAAGCAAGAGTGATCCATCTACTGTACTCTATCTTCTCTTTCATAGAATTTTTATGATATTTTCACCACTTGCTGTGGTTCAGTAATGGGCCTGAAAGCTGTAAGTTATCATGATTATATCATATAGGACTACATTGTGCCAGCCATTGCCAGCACTCTGTCTATACACCAGCATCTGCAGTAGTTATTTTGCACTTGCACTTAATTTCAGTGTTGGTACCTATGCTTGCTACACACTAATATGTAGTAAAGGTACGCTCAGATTTTATGTTTTTTGCAGTAGACGTACACATTTTCCATATTTTTAAAGTTTTTTCCATCCATGTTTATAGTTGTTACCATATGATATTTCTTAAACAGCAATGAGTACAAATGTGTTTGTCGAATAATAGATTCCTGTTCTATTTTTTATTAGCTTGGAACAAGAAATGTCTTTAAAAAAAGACAACACAGTGATTAAAGGAAACATACTGGATTTGCCTCATAGCAATGCAGTCTAACATGCTTGACACCCGGCTTGACATACCAGGCACAGATACAAGCCCACTCATAAACATATATGAATATGTTGGGGGGGGGGGGTGTATGCAAGGAATGGGGTGTCTGCAATTAAGGGTGGAAGCTGGGCCTGTACATTATTTCATCATCATATTTTATCAATATTTGTTGGGGTATTTTTTAGAGGCGACCCCAGGATCTGAACATGTGATGAGCCAGCGATTCTCTTCTAAGTATTCTCATCCCCCGTGAACACTGGCACATATGTTAAGACATCACAGATCCTGGAAAGGATCTGTGGACATACTCAATATTATACTAGTTTCCACAAACTCTCTTGCATATGATTATGCTGTCTATGGAGCTCTATGGAGACTACTATTGAAATGAGGCACAAGTACAGTTCATGTTCATTGTAAGAGTACAATGTACCTTATACCTCTCAAGTCAAAAGACTATCTGATGACCAACAGCACCGGCTTGTCCAGGATCTTTTCATGCGGGGTGCTCAGAGGGCCTTTCAGAGTTATGTGGGGGGCTTAATGGCTAAAATCGCCAGTGGTGATACTTGTTAGTTATATACCCACCTATATTGCATGTTACTAGTACAAGAATAATTGAAAACATTTGAGACTTTTGTATACCGTACACATAAACAGGACTTTATAGCGTCTATTGCATCATGCTGTATATGGCTGCTGGTGAGTGAGTGTTTCTTTCAAAAACCTTGATAACAATGCCAAACCAACTAGGAAATACACCCCGGTGTTGTCACTGCCTATGCAAAGGCGTAACGCATGATCGCTCCCACAGTCAAAAATACCCCCATAGGTCGCGCGGTTTCAAGAACATTTTCAGCATTTGTTACCCCTATTTTATATAAAAGGGGTACAAATTAGCCTTGAAAATTACCCCTATTTTTTGCACTTCAAGTACACTTTTACAAAAGCACCCCTTTTTTAACATTTCAAGAACACACACCAAAGAACACAGCGGCAAACTGGGAAGTCTCTAGTGATGTAATTGGTGTAAACAAACCCCAGAAACAAACTGAGTGAGTTGCTGAATATTAGGAAGGCACAAAAGTTTCACAAAACTTGAAATCCAGGTGTAAATTGAGCAAGAAATGTTAAGATTTCTTGGGATTTCAACATTCTCAGATTCACAAAAATATACCCTATTTTTTAATTTCGAGTACACTGTCGTCAAAAACAACCCTATTTTTTTAAATATCGCGAACAAACAACCCTTTTTTTCTCGAAATTGGGAACGATCATGCGTACACATAGTCAATGTTAAGTGATAACACCGGGAAACACACTAAATGTGCACCCTAGCTCCTCCACACCAAAAGTCATCCAATCCCATGTGCATTTAGTCCACTGGCCTGTCCCCTGTCCTCTGTCCCCTGTCCGGAGTTACAGGAGTTAATGATGATCTTTGCATTAGCTAAAATACCCCTTAGCATTTAATAGAACGCTCACAGAAGTGCTGGCCCTGTGTTTAATATTGTTAATTAACTAGGTCTAACACTTAATTAGCTATCCTAAATAAAACTAATTAGCCATACTAAATAAACTTAATTGGCTACCCCAAATAAACTTAATTAGCTCCTTGAATAAATAAACTTCATTAGTGACCCTAAATAACTTGATGGTGCTTCCAAAGATAAAAAACACTTTCTTGTTAACAAGGCAAATAAAACTTTTAACAGTTGAACATTATTTACTAATTTCCATGTGGAGAATAATAGCTTTTTATTCACAGAAAATTCACATTAATAGACAAGCAAACTGGTATACAATATTGTTCATACAGTCATCACAGTTGGGCCTAGTTGATGTGATATCTCTACCCTGATGTTGCCATTAACCCTATGAGAACTACCTGCCTATTGGTCAAAGAGAAGTTTTCATTATCAGCAACATTATTAGAATAATTTCACCATGCAAAAAGATTGGGATGAATTATTTTCAAAGCTCCATTCTGATTGGTGATTAAAGTAAAGATATCACGTAATTGGCCAATCAGAGGCAATGTTAGATCGGCAGGTAGTGCTCAGGGGGTTAACATTGAGAGTCTTCTATGCATGCTTCTCAAAGGATCTTATAACCGTTTTTAGTGTACCATAGGAAGCTTAATGGTGGATACAGCATTCAAATCATTTTGAAACCATTCTCTTTTACTACAAGCAAGCACAAAAATCAATTGCTGATGAATCTATGTGTCTCCATGGTGGGTGAACCTATGTCTCCATAATCGGTAAATCTTTGTGTCTCCATGGTGGGTGAACCTTTGTCTTCATAATCGGTAAACCTATGTGTCTCCATAGTTAAACTGTTGTCTTCTGTAAGTTAACAAGTAGAAAAAATGTGCACACAAAATCTGTCTTATTTAAGGTTGTTAGTTAATTATTTTGTTAATGCTAAGGCTGAGATATAGTCTGTGTATTTGCGGGCAATTTTTCATTGCAACATTTTAACAGATGCTACATTTGCTGTTCTTTGCAGCGACTCTCGGTTCACAGATTAAATTTTGTACTCAAGTGATTAGCTTTGTTCAAGTCTTTATTCTCCTTCTTGACATTTTCTGACATTTTCTGCTGCGGAAAGACACTGAGGCTGTGAAGGAAAATTAGCTGTCGGTCTGTTACAATGGGAAAATGCCCGCAAGATATCGAACTATATACTAGCCTCTCGTGTGATCTGTATGTACTATGTAGCAGATAAATAATCAGCTCTAGTTGTAGATAATAGTGAATGGCTTATCTGTTGACAAAATAGTAGACTGTTTTAACATTGAATTTGTAGATGTTGGTAACATGTGTGTATCAAACTATATGACATATTATGTTGCCCCCTTTGATGAAAAAGTCCAGGGGTAAGTGGGGCACTTAACACAAATAATCATACAGGTATGCTCTCCCGCAAAGACCCCCTTTTGGGATTTTGTAGCTCCGAAAGTCCTCCTAAATTTAACGAAAATAGAGCTTCAAAAGACCCTTAATTTTGATAATTTCGGCTCTAAAAAGTCCGCTCATTACTCACATTTCTGGAATTTTCAGCCAATTTTAAACCAGAAGGCCAAGTAAGACCCTTGATTTTGACTGTTTGCAACTCCAAAAGACCCCCTTCTACCGGCACGCCATCAGCTCCCAAAGACCCACCACCCCAAAATTCAGGGGAGGGGGAGCATACCCACCAAAAATTTATGATGTGCCCCCTATCCCCCGCCCACCCTTGGAAGAAGTACTGCATTTGGTCCAATTAGCACCTTGGCATGTGAAGTTAAGTCATTTTTAAATGACACTGTTTACTATTACATAATACGTTGCAATTTGAGATATATATAAATTTGTGCTGTGGAATAAATGTTACCACTATCATGACTATTGCAACTTATTGCGCATACAGACAAGTTACATTTTGATTCCATTTTGGGAAACAATGTGCTACAATGGTGAAAAGTGCACAGGAATGCTAATTAAGCCAAATGCAGTACTAAGATTCAAGAACTGTGGGATACATCTTTTTAATACTTAAAAAAAAAAGCACTACCCAATATTAAAGGGATTGTCAGGTGGCACCTTCTTGGATGTATCCTATGGTTGTTAGGTATGTCTTCTAGATCATATTATATAGGCACTTAACAAATTCAAGTGTGCATTTGAAAAGAAAAAAATTACAATTTTTATGGAAAGTTCTACAAAACATCTGTTAGGTCTATATGAAAGGCTCTATGATTCAATGTTTTGTTTGAATCATAGCAAAAAAAACTGCTATTGACATAATAGTTCTTATATAAGTTTTAATGCAGTGCAGATGTGTTTCATGTACTGGCACTCCAATTAATTATTTCCTTATGTAACAAGTTACTACAATAAATATATTTGTTTGCATGATTAATGTTAGCAGAGTCCATTTATAATGATTGTTTTTGAAAACAATACACTGTTGTAAGTTCATCCAATCCAAGGTGTACAAATTGACTATTCTTTTTAAACAGTCGCTGTGAACTCAAGTTTCTTCAGTTTTCTTACAAACTGTTTTTTTTCATAGTGAATCGGATGCAAAAATATGAACAGAAATGTCATTCTTAGCTATATGAAAACTCATGCATATTTTCATATCACAGATACAACATCTTTTTCTTAATCCCAAAGTACCCCAAAAGTAGCCTCTTCAATTCCTTATTTGGGCATACAAATGAAATTAGCAAGTAAAATGCAATGATTTATGTAACTGTAGTTACTATTGTAGGATTTCCAATTGAATAAACGCAGCTTTCATCAGCTGTACTCGATCCAACTGCGAACGTACAACCTTGGATACAATGCTAACCAATCACGAATGCGTTGGCATGGTTAGATTCACTTCCGCGTTACTCAAACACAGTCGCACACGCTGGCGTACCGTACATCGCGCAGTGTACACAAAAAGTCATCACGCCATTGAAAGTTGCGTTCATTCAATTGAAATTCCCACTATAATTACTTTGATTATTTCATTTTCTAGTTTGGCGAATACAATCCATGTGAGCAGTTGTGGTGCGTTGATATCCACGATCCATATTATTGTAAAACTAAGAAAGGACCACCACTCGATGGAACCACCTGTTCACCCGGAATGGTAAGGCATTATGAGCATGTTGTATGACTTGTCGTAACTTTTTGCGTTATTTTGTTTAGTTTGATCAGTTCTATGACAATCCTTGTGAGAAGTTATGGTGCATGGAAATGTATAATCCCTATTGCCAGACTAGGAAGGGACCGCCCCTTGATGGAACCGTGTGTGCTCCAGCAAGGGTAAGGAGTACATTATTCTTTCGGTACAATTACCAAATAGGGTGCAACTTGCTAGACTTGATCCCAGTCCTCGTTTACGGAGTTTAGGGTTAGGGTAGGGCAGTCTTGTAATAAGACTAGTAGAGTTGCACCCTATTCGGCAATCGCTCCATTCTTTCGTTCATTCATTGGTTCTGGTTCATTTATTCATTCATCATTCATTCATTTCAACCTTGCTCTCTCTCTCTTGTCAGATGACACCCATAGGCCCAGCTATGGCTCTTACAAGAGTTTGACATCCACCCTATCTCTTGCAGGGTTCCCACAGTCCTTGAAAGTCCTTGAATTTGAAATCACCTTTTCAAGGCCTTGAAAGTCCTGGAATTTTCATTAGTTTGCTCAGTACAACCCTTGTGAGAAGTTATGGTGCATGGAAATGTATAATCCCTATAGAGGCAGTCAGCCTTTCGCCATCTTGTGGGTACAACTGTTCTGTGTGTTCATGCGTCGGACAATACGCGCAGGGCGCAGCTTGCCACACAGCTGTTATCACGCAACAACTCTGTGATTTTGCTGTTCACGCATGGAGATCGAACGACCATCACAGCGTGTACCCACAAGATGGCGGCATATGACGTCACGCTGATGGTCTCTATTGCCAGACTAGGAAGGGACCGCCCCTTGATGGAACCGTATGTGCTCCAGCAAGGGTAAGGAGTACAATATTCTTTCGTTCATTCTTTCGTTCATTCTTTCGTTCATTGGTTCATTCATTCATTCATTCATTCAACCTTTCTCTCTCTGTCAGGCCTGTAACCAGGATTTTTTGTGGGGGTGCTGATTTTGAAAAAGTGGACTTCTTTCCAGGGGGGCAATTCTGTGAAAAAAGGACTTTCTTCCCCAAATTTAGACCTTTTTGACCAAAAAAGCTTTTAAAAATCAAATTGTTTGGACTTTTAGTATACTATAGCAAAACCCCCTGGCTACGGGCCTGGATGACACCCATAGACGCAGCTACGGCCTTTAAAAGAGTTTACATCTTTCGTTCATTCTTTCATTCATTGGTTCGTTCATTGGTTCATTCATTCATTCATTCATTCAACCTTTCTCTCTCTCTCTTGTCAGATGGCACCCATAGGCGCAGCTATGACCCTTACAAGAGTTCAACATCCACCCCTGTCTCTTGTCATGTATGTGGTGGCTGCCATATGTCCACCTGTCCAATTCTTAATATCATCAGTCCATGATGTTGTTGGACATCCCCTCCCTCTGCATCATTTCACTGCTCATAGTGGTAGTCATTGTGACGTCAACACCACCATCTTGTGGGTACGGAGTGCCTTGTTGCTGAGATCACCGCGTTGACACTTGACTGAAGAGGTGCGTCACATGCCGCAACTTCCGCGTAATCGGGGGCGTAATGTCTAACACATGACATGCAGAACGGCAGTACCCACAAGATGGCGGATCCTGTGGAAAAGGCTGACGCCGCTATTGAATGATCTACTTTACAATGCTGTCCTATTTCAGGCTTGGGCGATATTTTGATTAATTTGAAATTAAATGTGATTGAAGTATCAACATTTTGCTTTAATTGAAAGTAATCAATTGATTTTTCAAGCAAAGAGATTTTTAAGCAATGTTTTCAACTGATATTTTTTTTAATAGTTGCATCATTTAGATGATAATTATCTGAAATTATGTGTTTCTCCACTTAAAATGAACAGCAATGTTTAATAGTGGGATAGCAGTCACACAATATTTGATACATTGGAAATAATCGATTAAAAAAAAATTAATCAAAATTTATTGTTTTTAACAATCACCCAAACCTATCCTCTTTTCTCATTACATGACCAAAGTAATAAAGCTCTCTTTCTCTCTCTCTCTCTCTCTATCTTACTCTAATTGTTATCCTTAAAATCATATCTGTTCCAATTTGTCCAAAAACCAGTTATGGATCCTGAGAAATTGCTCACATTTCTTAGGCATTGATGTGCTTATCATTTTAACCCTGGCAAATTTTAGACTCTGTGGAATGGCCTCTGTTTTTTGGAATGTTGACCATATAATAGGAAGTGGTGCTCCTTGCTATTACCAGTCTTCTAATTTTGGTGGCCGGTACTATCATTTCCGATGTTAAAGCCATAATGTACAATCTTATAATGCAAAATTGGTAACATCTTTTTCACACTTGATTTCTTTTTGGCACATGTAAATGCATGTCCCAACTTATACTTAAATTGAATCAGCCAAATTGTTAGGTCAACAAAGCAATTTTAACCCCCATAGAACTCCATATTGAATGGCCAAAGTAGCCAGTGAGGTTTCTTTCAGGCACTTGACTTTGTTACATCGACTTAAAATGGACAGAAACCCTTTCTGGCAATTATTACTAATATATTTCTGCATTTTGGGTGAAGAATAACACATTGAAAAATTTGACAGAAATCGTACATTATGGCTTTAATGAATGATCCCAGAGACTCAAAACTCCTCTACCTATAATTTGGTTCACCTCAAGTTTGGTAGTGACGTCAATGCTTTTTCGTGGTTGCACCGCAAGCTTGCCGACTAGCCGCCCCTGTACGTGTGCGTGTACACTCAGTGCTTTTATCTTTACTCGCGCGATTTGATACTGCGGCAAGCGAAATGTGCACATACGTCACTACCGAACTTAAGGTGAACCAAATTATACTCTTGTCTTATGTCCTTCCATAATGAAATCATGCTCACTTACGGTGCGGTTCATTCATTCATCTATAAGTCTGAATGATGATTGTCCCTCCAGCAAACACAGAACGTTTTTGACATTATTCGTAAAAGGTTAGACAAAGGTTGCCAGAAAACATTCAAATTCATATGAAGGGTATAATGGTATGAAACGTTTTCATAACATTTTTTGAAAACTTGTTTGACAACATTTTAAAAATGTTGTTGTAGTGTGTTTTCATACAAAACATTTTTAAATGTTTTCATGACGTTTATAGAACCCGACATTGTAATTTTAGTAAAACGTTTTGACCAAAACCCAAAATAACCCATAACCTGTTTAAATCATTTTAAAAACATTTTGTGTTTGCTGGGCTACTCTGAGACCATTAGCATCGGGTAAGATCTTATACTCAAGTTCCCTTATTGTTTTTGACAAATGTGGTTATTTGACTTTAGTTTGTAACTTTTTTGAAATTATTTTGTTCATTAATGTGTACAGTACAACTTAGTATAGAGTTTTACGCAAAAGTTGCTGAGATACGCCAAACCTTCATAACAGTGTCAGCGATATTATTGTTTTTCTAGTGGTGTATGCAAGGAGAATGTGTGTATACAGATACAGAACGCCAAGATGGACATTGGAGTGACTGGTCATCATGGAGTGAGTGTTCATATAAGTGTAGTGTGGGAGCAGAAGTCAGGACAAGAGAATGTAACAACCCACCGTAAGTATTATCAACAGTGGGGGGAGGGGGGGCAAGGAGGGCAGTGGTGTATGCAAGGAGAATGTGTGTATACAGATACAGAACGCCAAGATGGACATTGGAGTGACTGGTCATCATGGAGTGAGTGTCCATATAAGTGTAGTGTGGGAGCAGAAGTCAGGACAAGAGAATGTAACAACCCACCGTAAGTATTATCATAAGTCGGAGTGAGTGTTCATATAAGTGTAGTGTGGGAGCAGAAGTCAGGACTAGAGAATGTAACAACCCACTGTAAGTAGTATCAAAAGTCAACAGATGAATGTCCTAAGGGATGAAATCAAAACTCGTCCGGTTCCGCCTGGTTGCTATTGTTCTAAACAATGGCAACCAGACTGAACCGCTGGTCAACCGCTGGTCAAGTTTTGATTTCATCCCTAACTTGGAATGTAGCTAATTATTCATTGGGAGTGGTCTAGTTTGTAGACACATATTCTGATTGGACAATTGCATGATTTCGTATTATCATAAGTCGGAGTGAGTGTTCATATAAGTGTAGTGTTGGAGCAGAAGTCAGGACAAGAGAATGTAACAACCCACCGTAA
Organism: Amphiura filiformis; assembly: GCF_039555335.1. Taxonomy (NCBI): domain Eukaryota; kingdom Metazoa; phylum Echinodermata; class Ophiuroidea; order Amphilepidida; family Amphiuridae; genus Amphiura; species Amphiura filiformis. The sequence goes on along the minus strand of NC_092642.1, from coordinate 48,268,901 downwards.
GTATTATCATAAGTCGGAGTGAGTGTTCATATAAGTGTAGTGTGGGAGCAGAAGTCAGGACAAGAGAATGTAACAACCCACCGTAATTATTATCATAAGTCGGAGTGAGTGTTCATATAAGTGTAGTGTGGGAGCAGAAGTCAGGACAAGAGAATGTAACAACCCACCGTAAGTATTATCATAAGTCGGAGTGAGTGTTCATATAAGTGTAGTGTGGGAGCAGAAGTCAGGACAAGAGAATGTAACAACCCACCGTAAATATTATCATAAGTCGGAGTGAGTGTTCATATAAGTGTAGTGTGGGAGCAGAAGTCAGGACAAGAGAATGTAACAACCCACCGTAAATATTATCATAAGTCGGAGTGAGTGTTCATATAAGTGTAGTGTGGGAGCAGAAGTCAGGACAAGAGAATGTAACAACCCACCGTAAGTATTATCATAAGTCGGAGTGAGTGTTCATATAAGTGTAGTGTGGGAGCAGAAGTCAGGAAACAAACCATTTGTTTATCTTCTCTCTCTATTCCTTCCTTCTAATTCTTTCCTTTCCTTTTTTTACCCAAAAATCATGGTGGAAGTTAGGGTTAAGGTAGCTGACTTGGATACTACACCCTTGCAGAATAATAGCTGATGTGTCAAATCAATCAGGTCTATTCATTTAAATCTTTGCTGACCATAGCACCTTCCTTTTGGGCTACTAAAATCAAAAACTGTCAAAATTTAGGGAATTTTCAAAAAATAAAGAAAAACATAAGAATTGTTACAATTCTTATAAGACTCTTAAAATAGGTGGGGAAAATATGTTTTTTAGTTATGATTAAAGATTTAAATAAATAGACCTGATTGATTTGACACAGGAGTTATGATCCTGCAAGGGTGTTGTATCAGTTGTAATAAAATCTTTGTTTTCAAAAGTTTGGCTATTTTTGTAATTCAATGGGATTTTGAGATGACAAAAAATGGCATAAGTCAAAACTGAATGCTTTGTTGGACAGAATTCAAACTTGGCAAGTAAGGTTTTCTCATCAATATGCACATCCTACTATTATGTCTGAGGAGCAAGTAACATTATATTATAAATTGTAAATTATGATATATCATCTACATCTCAATACTGTTTATAGTCAATAATTTACAAATATTCATTATTTTTGTTTTATTCTACAGACCACTTAATGGAGGCAATCCCTGTAAAGGACAAAGATTGGACTATAAACTATGCAATACACAGGTATGTACATTCAACGGTGTTCAGCCACTGAATGGGGGAGATTGTTTTATAATATTTATCAAGATATCTTAACTCTCTCCATGCGGCTGGGTGTCGAATGTATCATGGTGGTAGTTATGCTGATAGTACAGCCTCGAATTTGGCAACAATCTGTCCTAGCAGGACTCATGTTTGTTTCCACATGGATCACAGGTACTGTCATTTTGGTCCATTTATGTGTGACAGAAATTACCGAAATTATACAGGACCAACAACTTGACATTCTACCCAAGTATATGAACTACCTAATTCATATGCCACTACCAAAATTATATGATATAATAATGGTATTTGGCAATTGGTTTTGCATTTTTGTCTTGTAGGATTGTAAGCACAGACCAGCAGACAGAAGAGCGTCACAGTGTGAAGAGAACCTAGCTAAATGGCAATTTAGAGGACGGACTCATACATGGCTACCACATGAAAATAGAAATAGTAAGTCAACACATGTATATACCGTATTGTTTGTAATAAACGCCCGGGGGCATTGCATTTTTCCAAAAGGGGGGCATTTATTGAAGGTGAATTGTCAGTGAAAAAACTTGCTCCTGTAGAAAGGAGGGATACTAATATAGTATTATGACGACGCCCATGGAAAATATCATTTTCGTGGTAAATACATCTAAATTACACCCGTAAGTGCATCATCAAGCAAGAATCTGGTGAAATTCTACCATAATTAGGCAATGGAATGGATGGAAGTGTGAGTCATAATAGGTTTTGTCCATGCAATTTAGCGATCGTCACTGACAAGACTGATGCAAGTTATACATGTTTTAAGCTTGACATTTTTGTCAATTTTTCACAGAAAAATTGGAGGGGAGTGTTTATTAGAGGGAGAGCGTTTATTACAAACAATACGGTAGTCTGTGACATTATAGAGAGGGGTGGATATGAAATAATTGCCATCTTGGTTTAGACAAAGATTTTATAAATGAATGAATATCATCACTTGCTTTTCATTATAGATGTTGAATCTGCATCATATGCAAAAAAGAAAGATGCTAGGATCACGAAATATGGAGGATGCAACATAGTCATGCTAAAGTATATTTCTTTTTTCTTTATCAGGGTCCTTATCATGTCGTTTAACATGCATATCAGAAGAAACCCGCGATGTCGTCATGACAGAGTACAATGTTGCCGATGGGACACCTTGTTCCTATGACGATCATGAAAGTGTGTGCATCCAAGGAGAGTGTATTGTGAGTAGACCAAAGTTTATCATGACTTGTAATGTTGTTATTGTGATTTTACACATACAATTTCAGAATCGTACATTTTCATGACCATTGGAATCAGCATGAAAAATGCATCAAATTAAGTACAAACAAGTCTAGTATTGGTTCAGTGGTTCTTAAGATAGCTCTTGATATTTTGAGAAAATATCTCTTAGCTCCTAACCCTCTATGATATATTTATACCAGCTAGTACCATCGGTAGCAAAGTTGAATCCTCATCATTTTTCTCTGATTATTAATTTTACAATAATGGTTTGAGGTTTAGGACATTCATATTATGAATCAGAATCACGGTTATTTTCAGCTGTATTTTTTCATCACACTTTTCCACAGGTTAACCACACTCTTAATGTGGGGGTTACAGTTCTTAACTTCTGGGTTCAATGTTTTCATCAAGGTCTTCCACAATTATAGGTGAAACCAAACTCTTAATGTGGGGGTTACAGTTCTTAAGTTCTTGGTTCAATGTTTTCATCAAGCTCTTCCGCAATCATAGGTGAAACCACATTCTTAATGTGGGGGTTACAGTTCTTAAGTTCTTGGTTAATGTTTTCATCAAGCTCTTCCGCAATCATAGGTGAAACCACATTCTTAATGTGGGGGTTACAGTTCTTAAGTTCTTGGTTCAATGTTTTCATCAAGCTCTTCCGCAATCATAGGTGAAACCACATTCTTAATGTGGGGGTTACAGTTCTTAAGTTCTTGGTTCAATGTTTTCATCAAGCTCTTCCGCAATCATAGGTGAAACCACATTCTTAATGTGGGGGATACAGTTCTTAAGTTCTTGGTTAATGTTTTCATCAAGCTCTTCCACAATAATATGTAGGTGAAACCACATTCTTAATGTGGGGGTTACAGTTCTTAAGTTCTTGGTTCAATGTTTTCATCAAGCTCTTCCGCAATCATAGGTGAAACCACATTCTTAATGTGGGGGTTACAGTTCTTAAGTTCTTGGTTCAATGTTTTCATCAAGCTCTTCCGCAATCATAGGTGAAACCACATTCTTAATGTGGGGGATACAGTTCTTAAGTTCTTGGTTAATGTTTTCATCAAGCTCTTCCACAATAATATGTAGGTGAAACCACATTCTTAATGTGGGGGTTACAGTTCTTAAGTTCTGGGTTCAATGTTTTCATCAAGGTCTTCCACAAATGTGGGGGTTACAGTTCTTAAGTTTGTGGTTCAATGTTTTCATCAAGCTCTTCCACAATCATAGATGAAACCACATTGCTAATGTGGGGGTTATGGTTCTAGTTTAGCAGAGGATATCAACCTTATGAACCTATAATGGTGTCTATATTGAAGATCTTGAACAAATCTTAAGAGACACTATGCCAACACGATTTTAGTAGCTTTGAAGGAGTAAGTATTGACATTCTGTCAAAATCAGATGGAACTGGGCAGCACACATGAATGACATATTATGTATCACATACCGAATAGGGAGCTTCCCATTCCTCTGTGGTATCAGCTATTCAGCTTATAGCACTGGTAGAGCTTTCTTTGCTGAGCAAAATGAAGGGTCTCTGAAACCAGAATTCATACAGAATATGCCAGATTGAAGAAAAGAATCTTAATGGCCTAAAACCCAGTCATTGTTTAGTAAAATGTGATACTTCAGAATGACTTACTGAACTTGAAGTTTATTTAATTCCATTGAGAACTCAAACATGAATCCACACACCCCTGTGGAATATTTAGATTAAGTCTTCCACAGAGGGAGTATATTATTCAAATGGAATTGGCTCAGGGTAATAAGTTTGAAACCCATATTACCCTATGACTTTACATATATCTTCTGCAACTAGAGTAATTCAAATGGGAGTTATCCAATTGTCTATTCTACTTAAAACTCATACTCCCTTTGTGGAAGTCTTTAGCTAAATCTTCTACAGGGGAGTGGTGACTTTGATTGGAAATGCCCAGTCCAAGCAGTAATTGAGACATGCAGAGAAAGAAAGTAAATATGTGAATGGCCATGCAGTAAGAAATTTGTACCTAGAAAAGCTTATGGCTTTTGCAAAAAAGAAAAAAATAAATTTGGCGGATTTTTAGACAATCGGGCAATCTGAAAATTAGTATAAAACAGCATAATTTTCCTTAATCCCCCCACCACCACTACCACCATCAGTGGTGTTTAGGGGGTTGCATAAATCTGAAAGAGGGCTGAGCCCCCAGCAAGAAAAGATCCTGGACATGCCGGTGACCATGGTACAGTGGTAAAGATCTGCTATGAAGATTTTTTTGGGATCGGATGGCGGAACTTCAATATGGTGATTTAAACTGCTACATATAGGCTAACTGCCTATTGTAGCAAAGTACATTATAACCCACAATTCCTGAAGGGAGGGAAGTGGTGTGACATTTATTAATATGCTTTCAATGTCTATAGGCTATGACTGATATATAAAATGGTCATGTCATTTATCATGATTCATATGGGCACCCACATCTGTTTTAAGTGTAAATGACAAACCACATTTCAACATGTAGGCCTACTATAAGGATTTGTGTAGGCTCAACTATTTAGGGGAGATCTGCTGATTAAGATCTTGTAAACTTTTTTTTTCTAATGTATTTTTACAAGGTGATGATTGAAGTGGCCCCATCTATGTACTCCCCATTCCAGAAAAATACAGAATTTTTTTTTGGATTAAAAAAATATTATCCTGTTTTTTCCAAATAAAACATAGCTAAATCCTAATCCTTTAGTTAGTATGGCAACTGGCAATGAAAGTAAAATTTTAATATTTGGTCAATTTTTGGAAATAAGGGCCAAAAACATGCATTTTTAGGGTGTTTTTCAACCTTTTTCGTATTCTGTGACAATCAAGCACAAAGACTTGAACAAAGACTAATAGTTATGCATTCTTATTTTTGGAAAACACATTCTCCAATCTTTTTCATAACCAATTTGCAAAAGTAACAAATAATATTAATATTATGAGCTAACTCTTACCCTATACTCAAGATTTTGAATGCTTAGACTTGTGCCAAGTCTTACAAGTTTGTGATTACAATTGTAAGAAAACATGTGAAATTGCATGTTTTTGGACCATTTCCCTCAAATTGCAAAAATATTCAAATTTTACTTTCATTGTCAGTTAGGACTAACTAAAGGATAAGGATTGAGCTATGTTTCATTTGGCAAAACAGAATAATATTTTTTAATCCAAAAAAATTAGTGCTGTATTTTTCTGGAATGGAGAGTAGTACTATGTTATGCATGAAGTGATACATTTCCAGTGGAAGTGGTTTGTGGGAGTATTACTACTTGGCAACATTAGCAGTCTGTCTCTTCACGAGATAAAACCAGATGTGCAACTGTCTAACTGCTCTTTCTTTAACCCCCTGAGCACTACCTGCCGATCTAACATTGCCCCTGATTGGTCAATTACATGATATCGTCACTTTAATCACCAATCAGAATGGAGCTTTGCAAGTAATTCATCCCAATTTTTTGTGTGGTGAAATTATTCTAACAATGTTGCTGATTGGGCCAATTGATAATAAAAACTTCTTTTTGGCCAATCGGCAGGTAGTTCTCAAAGAGTTAAATAACAAAGACATATTGCATTGAATATTCTACATTTGAAATATTCTACATTGAATAAAAAGTATACAACAAGCCTTAGAAAAAAAATAAACTGATTTGTTGTTGTTTTTATTTTGAATTTACAGCATATAGGATGTGACAGGCGGATAGAAAACCCAGCCAAAGGAGACATATGTGGTGTGTGTATGGGGGACAACACCAACTGTGATCTCCTCAAAGGATCATATGAAAGTACATTTGAAGAAACACGTTTCAAAAAGAGTAAGACTCACAATGAAAATATTATGGCTTTATTGCATTCAGTTCTGTAGGTCCTATTAAAATGTATTGGGCCATTCCATTTAAAATCCACACTACCTGTGGAAGATTTTGGAAATATCTTCCACATGGGGAGTATGAATTTCAAATGGAATTAGCACATTAATCAACTCTTTTTTAAACTTACCCTCCCTCTGCAGAAGATTCATGATGAATCTTTTTCAGAGGGTGTATGAAATTCAAATAGAGCTGCCTAATGTGCTTATTCCATTTGAAATTCATACTCCCCATGTGGAAGATATTTCCAAAATCTTCCACAGGGGGAGTGTGGGTTTTAAATGGGAGAGCCCATTGATGTACTACTGAACTAATATCATAAATGTTCAGAGTTCACTATTTCACCTGTGATATGAATCATTATACAATCATGTTTGCAGTCTTTTAACACCCTGAGCACTACCTGCCGATCTAGCATTGCCTCTGATTGGTCAATTACAAGATATCTTCACTTCAATCACCAATCAGAATGGAGCTTTGCAAATAATTCACCCCAATTTTTTGTGTGGTGAAATTATTTTAACAATGTTGCTGATTGGTCCAGTTGATAATGAAAACTTCTTTTTGACCAATAGACAGGAAGTTCTCATATTTCAGTTTATACGTAGCAATTGTATGACAGTTTGGACTTTTTATTTGAAAAAATCCAGTTAATTATTTATTTTCATGTAAAAAAAGGTAAACTAGACATAGCTGTGGTCTAAGACCACAAACACATGCTGTGACCCCTTAATGACCTTTGACCCCAAAATATATGAAAACCCCATAGACATTGACTAATGTCAATGCATGTGTGCATGTGGCATCACTCTGGCATGTTATTTGTGGCAGAAGGGGCGTTTTGAAGGTTTTATGGCTTGGACCGGAAGTGGTCATACCTTCTTGGCATTTGGAGTTATGCCCATTTCAGACCAAAATGTGAGTAAGTTAGTTAGACTAATATAGGCTGATACCATTTCATGGTTCAGCAAAAAATGAAAATGGCCCAACATTGGCCACTGATCTTGAAATGTTGTGTAGTCATAAATAACAATTTCTCAAAAAGGTCACTCAACCTGACAAAAAAGTGAATACTGTTGGCTTTTGTTACAGGCCAACCAAATATATCTCAAAAAAGGAACTAACCCCCCTTAAATAATGGCCATTATTCAAAAAGGGGCTATTGTATTACAAATCAGTAAAATGCGTTGGAAGCAGAATTTATTTCTGTGCATTTTGACACCTCATTTGATACAATAGCCCAGAAAACAATAAAACACCGGTCAATTTAATGTAGTGAGGTCCAGATTTGAAAGTTGCACTTACATACAATACAAAAACACTCAAATATTACACAGATTTCCTTCCATTATACTGAATACAAAATCAATACAATTTACTGCAACTTTCAAATCTTGGGTTACATTGATTTAAATGTCAAAACGTCAATATTTAGTCAATTGCTACAAATGAGGTGTCAAAATGTGCAGAAATAAATTCTGCTTCCAACGCATTTTACAGATTTGTAATACAATTACCCGCTTTTGAATAATGGTCATTATTTAAGGGGGGATAGTTATTTTTTTGAGATGTCTAGATGACAGACATATGTCATGTCAAGTACATGGTAAATTATAACATGCCTTCCATTTTATGCTTTTTTTCTTCAATCTTTTATTTTTACTGTTATTTACAGGCTATGTGATCATAAAAAACATACCAGCAGGAGCTCGCAACATTGAGATTCGAGATGTGGGGCTATCAAGCCATTTCATTGGTGAGTTTTGTCAATTAAGTTTTGTTATAGGAGGGTATAGTGAGTGTGTATCAGCTATGTCACTAAGGAGTACACTATTTACTCAGTCATGTATTTGTCAGCAGCATTATCGTTGACATCAGGCCATTTCATTGTTGAGTTTTGTTAATTAGTTTTGTTATAGACAAATCCAAAGAGCCAAGTGATGGTCAGAATTCAGTCGGTCATTACTGGGTCCTGTCTTCACCAAACTGATGTTGTTACTGCCCAATTGGGTGAATCAAATCCGCTTAAAAATGTTGAATTGTATTGTGTTGTAAACTTTCATCATTCTTTTGTCTATGTGTAACACGGGTGATGGAATGCAGTTTATTATCCCCGCCAAGGCCACATCATTTCAAATTTTAGGTGAGATATATTTATGGGGGGGGGGCCCAGCTATGGCTGCCATTGAGGTGTTGGAATGTGTGAAATTGGATTCGTTTATAAGAGGGTATAGTGAGTTTGTATCATGTTATTAGCTATGACACTAAGGAGCACACTATTTACACATGTATGTGTCAGCATCATTATCATCAACATATACACTGCAGGATTCTCGTATGTGTGACTCCGATGACACCACACTGTCACTCCAATTGAAACTACACCCCGGTTTCCCACGCCGTCAGTCCAAAATAGCCGGGTAACCAGCCTCTATATATTCCTCCAGAGTGACTATGCGGTGCGGTGACTTCGGTGTGACTACGGCCAGCAGCTGTAGTCATTGCGTGGTGACACTGCTGTGCTATAATACCCTATTGCTATGTTTCCGACATAGTCACTCTTCTGTATTGACTCCGTCGGCTACCATATGGTAGGATAGGCTGGAGTGACGGCGATGGTGATTGCAGAGTTCCAGTGCCATGTAGTCACTCTGCCGCCAGGAATTGTGTTGTGTAACTATTATAATCGCCTTCAACATGGTTGTCTTCATCATGGTCACACATGAAATGACTTGCACACGATACTGCAACAAATTTGATAGCATGTTCCTCTACAGTGAGAATAATAGAAATGGGTGGTCGGTAGTTATCTAGAGTCAACGCAATGACAAAACCACAAGGAGCTATTAATGTTAAAACCTTTTTTGAATGATCTGTCTTAATGTTAGATTTATGATTCTCCTTTTTTATTCACAGCTATGAGGCAAAAAAACACAAAATCCTATGTTCTCAATAAAAAGAAACGACAATCCAAATCTCACGATTTTGTGTTTTTGGAAGCACGCTTTGTTTATGTCAATGATGGTGATGTTGAATTGTTAGCAGCCAAGGGACCAATTATCAAACCTATTTCAATTGCAGTAAGTAACAACTTCAATGGGACAGGTCTGTCAGGTCACCCGTACCGGATTATTTATTCATTTTTTTTACCAACTCAGTCATTTGATACCTACTATTTCACAGTAACAATGAGTGAAGAAAGTGAAATGCATATTGGCTGTATTTTCTACCCAATATTGAATATTTGATTGAAGTTAACAATATTAACCCCCTGAGCACTACCTACCGATCTAACATTGCCTCTGATTGGTCAATTATGTGATATCTTCACTTTAATCACCAATCAAAATGGAGCTTTGCAAATAATTCACCCCAAGGCAGGTAGTTCTCATGGGGTAAACATCCTTGTGGGTGCACACCAGTAAATAGCTCCCATTGACTTTCTGTACAAACAGGGTCCAGGAAAACGTCATTTTCTTGACTCCAGAGCGACTCAGTTCTTCAAAACTTACTTTTTCTGCAAGTCGAAGGTCAGATGAAGTCATCTATTGTAGAAATTATATATGGAGTCCAGCATTTTTTTCCAGGAAAATGCCGACTAGATCACCCTATAGCCCATACAGCGTACCGCCACCTCGCAAATAGCTTGGTGTTTCTGAAATGTAACACATTTTGAAAGTTTAGCCAAATTGTAATAAAAAGTCAGATCCTGCTCATTTTTCACAGACAATCTATATCCCAGGCCTACATGAGGATTAAATATGAATAAGGGCATAATAGTTGGATTTTAAGCCTTTTCTAATGGATTTAATTCAGTCATCTTGCACGCTTCCTCGTTTAAAACACTGATTTTTCCTCACAGGGTGTAGGAGGCTTGTATTTACTGGTGTGCACTCTAAACAATTTTTATGTTTTTATGTTTATATAATAAATCATAAATTTGGACATTAGTAAACTTAAATAGACTGGTTTCTTTCAGTTTGAAGGGGCTTTTACTATGCAAATCAGCTAATTGACATGGTACTATTTTTAGAATATTTTGCTATCTACTGCTGATAGCAATGACAAAATTAACTAATTTCATGATTTCCCATTTCAATCTCTCTAAATAAGAGCAAGCAAACACGAAGATAAGCAAATTGCATTATAAACAAATGAGGAGAAAATACATGGCCAGTGGTGTAGCATCATAGGGGTGTGGGTGGGGGTGGTTGCATGGGTGGGTGTGGGGGGGTGAAAGGGCATCATGTCCCCTGTCAATTGATTTAAAATTTTGAAAATCCCTGAGGAAAATTGCAGAAAAAGTGCTTGGGTGCCCCCTAGGGCCTGGTGATGCCCCCCCCCCCCCCCCCATAGTGGTCTGTGCCAGGACCCCACCCCCCCCCCCTAGGATATAGGCCTATCATGCTACACCACTGTACATGGCTAGTAACTACATAACATAAGCCCTGGGAGTAGAGCCTGGGTACAGTGATGAAAATTAGCTTGCCTAAAACATGTTAAAGCTGACCAAAAATGGTCAGTGTAATTTTTAAGCTTACCAACATAGTGGCCAATGCAGGTTCCAATCAGCCAATCACAGCCTTCTAAATGCATGCTCGAACCATGGTGGGAATGATTTTCTTGAGCTTTTGCAATTCTATGATAGAGCAGGACAGCAGTGCCAAATTTGGAAGTCTCGCGATGCATGATCATGCGTCGTCTTACAATGCTATAATGTCAGTGATCTGAGTGATCCGAGTATGAATTTCACTGATTTAGGTCCTATTTGTACACAAATCTTACCTTTATACTCCTTCAATAGTCAAAAATCTGCAGGTAGTTTGCTAAACAAGCTAGAAACCACCCAACTGATATGCTACACAGTCATTTGTAGCTTCACTTTGAAGTATTTTATCGATAACAATTTAAAACTCGAAGGAAAACATTGTGACCGAGGTCAAAAGGTCAAAATTGTACAGGGTGCACACCAGTAAATAACTCCCATTGACTTTCTGTACAAACAGGGTCCAGGAAAACGTCATTTTCTTGACTCCAGAGCGACTCAGTTCTTCAAAACTTACTTTTTCTGCAAGTCGAAGGTCAGATGAAGTCATCTATTGTAGAAATTATATATATGGAGTCCAGCATTTTTTTCCAGGAAAATGCCGACTAGATCACCCTATAGCCCATACAGCGTACGCCACCTCGCAAATAGCTTGGTGTTTCTGAAATGTAACACATTTTGAAAGTTTAGCCAAATTGTAATAAAAAGTCAGATCCTGCTCATTTTTCACAGACAATCTATTTCCCAGGCCTACATGAGGATTAAATATGAATAAGGGCATAATAGTTGGATTTTAAGCCTTTTCTAATGGATTTAATTCAGTCATCTTGCACGTTTCCTCGTTGAAAACACTGATTTTTTCCTCACAGGGTGTAGGAGGCTTGTATTTACTGGTGTGCACTCTAAACAATTTTTATGTTTTTATGTTTATATAATAAATCATAAATTTGGACATTAGTAAACTTAAATAGACTGGTTTCTTTCAGTTTGAAGGGGCTTTTACTATGCAAATCAGCTAATTGACATGGTACTATTTTTAGAATATTTTGCTATCTACTGCTGATAGCAATGACAAAATTAACTAATTTCATGATTTCCCATTTCAATCTCTCTAAATAAGAGCAAGCAAACACGAAGATAAGCAAATTGCATTATAAACAAATGAGGAGAAAATACATGGCCAGTGGTGTAGCATCATAGGGGTGTGGGTGGGGGTGGTTGCATGGGTGGGTGTGGGGGGGGGGGGTGAAAGGGCATCATGTCCCCTGTCAATTGATTTCAAATTTTGAAAATCCCTGAGGAAAATTGCAGAAAAAGTGCTTGGGTGCCCCTGGCCTAGGACCTGGTGATGCTCCTCCCCCCCCCATAGTGGTCTGTGCCAGGACCCCACCACCCCCCCCCTAGGATATAGGCCTATCATGCTACACCACTGTACATGGCTAGTAACTACATAACATAAGCCCTGGGAGTAGAGCCTGGGTACAGTGATGAAAATTAGCTTGCCTAAAACATGTTAAAGCTGACCAAAAATGGTCAGTGTAATTTTAAGCTTACCAACATAGTGGCCAATGCAGGTTCCAATCAGCCAATCACAGCCTTCTAAATGCATGCTCGAACCATGGTGGGAATGATTTTCTTGAGCTTTTGCAATTCTATGATAGAGCAGGACAGCAGTGCCAAATTTGGAAGTCTCGCGATGCATGATCATGCGTCGTCTTACAATGCTATAATGTCAGTGATCTGAGTGATCCGAGTATGAATTTCACTGATTTAGGTCCTATTTGTACACAAATCTTACCTTTATACTCCTTCAATAGTCAAAAATCTGCAGGTAGTTTGCTAAACAAGCTAGAAACCACCCAACTGATATGCTACACAGTCATTTGTAGCTTCACTTTGAAGTATTTTATCGATAACAATTTAAAACTCGAAGGAAAACATTGTGACCGAGGTCAAAAGGTCAAAATTGTACAGGGTGCACACCAGTAAATAACTCCCATTGACTTTCTGTACAAACAGGGTCCAGGAAAACGTCATTTTCTTGACTCCAGAGCGACTCAGTTCTTCAAAACTTACTTTTTCTGCAAGTCGAAGGTCAGATGAAGTCATCTATTGTAGAAATTATATATGGAGTCCAGCATTTTTTACCAGGAAAATGCCCGCTAGGTCAACCGATAGCCCATACAGCAGACGCCACCTCATAAATAGCTTGGTGTTTCTGAAATGTAACACATTTTGAAAGTTTAGCCAAATTGTAATAAAAAGTCAGATCCTGCTCATTTTTCACAGACAATCTATTTCCCAGGCCTACATGAGGATTAAATATGAATAAGGGCATAATAGTTGGATTTTAAGCCTTTTCTAATGGATTTAATTCAGTCATCTTGCACGTTTCCTCGTTTAAAACACTGATTTTTTCCTCACAGGGTGTAGGAGGCTTGTATTTACTGGTGTGCACTCTAAACAATTTTTATGTTTTTATGTTTATATAATAAATCATAAATTTGGACATTAGTAAACTTAAATAGACTGGTTTCTTTCAGTTTGAAGGGGCTTTTACTATGCAAATCAGCTAATTGACATGGTACTATTTTTAGAATATTTTGCTATCTACTGCTGATAGCAATGACAAAATTAACTAATTTCATGATTTCCCATTTCAATCTCTCTAAATAAGAGCAAGCAAACACGAAGATAAGCAAATTGCATTATAAACAAATGAGGAGAAAATACATGGCCAGTGGTGTAGCATCATAGGGGTGTGGGTGGGGGTGGTTGCATGGGTGGGGTGGGGGGGTGAAAGGGCATCATGTCCCCTGTCAATTGATTTAAAATTTTGAAAATCCCTGAGGAAAATTGCAGAAAAAGTGCTTGGGTGCCCCTGGCCTAGGACCTGGTGATGCTCCCCCCCATAGTGGTCTGTGCCAGGACCCCACCCCCCCCCCCCCCTAGGATATAGGCCTATCATGCTACACCACTGTACATGGCTAGTAACTACATAACATAAGCCCTGGGAGTAGAGCCTGGGTACAGTGATGAAAATTAGCTTGCCTAAAACATGTTAAAGCTGACCAAAAATGGTCAGTGTAATTTTTAAGCTTACCAACATAGTGGCCAATGCAGGTTCCAATCAGCCAATCACAGCCTTCTAAATGCATGCTCGAACCATGGTGGGAATGATTTTCTTGAGCTTTTGCAATTCTATGATAGAGCAGGACAGCAGTGCCAAATTTGGAAGTCTCGCGATGCATGATCATGCGTCGTCTTACAATGCTATAATGTCAGTGATCTGAGTGATCCGAGTATGAATTTCACTGATTTAGGTCCTATTTGTACACAAATCTTACCTTTATACTCCTTCAATAGTCAAAAATCTGCAGGTAGTTTGCTAAACAAGCTAGAAACCACCCAACTGATATGCTACACAGTCATTTGTAGCTTCACTTTGAAGTATTTTATCGATAACAATTTAAAACTCGAAGGAAAACATTGTGACCGAGGTCAAAAGGTCAAAATTGTACAGGGTGCACACCAGTAAATAGCTCCCATTGACTTTCTGTACAAACAGGGTCCAGGAAAACGTCATTTTCTTGACTCCAGAGCGACTCAGTTCTTCAAAACTTACTTTTTCTGCAAGTCGAAGGTCAGATGAAGTCATCTATTGTAGAAATTATATATGGAGTCCAGCATTTTTTTCCAGGAAAATGCCGACTAGATCACCCTATAGCCCATACAGCGCACGCCACCTCGTAAATAGCTTGGTGTTTCTGAAATGTAACACATTTTGAAAGTTTAGCCAAATTGTAATAAAAAGTCAGATCCTGCTCATTTTTCACAGACAATCTATTTCCCAGGCCTACATGAGGATTAAATATGAATAAGGGCATAATAGTTGGATTTTAAGCCTTTTCTAATGGATTTAATTCAGTCATCTTGCACGTTTCCTCGTTTAAAACACTGATTTTTTCCTCACAGGGTGTAGGAGGCTTGTATTTACTGGTGTGCACTCTTGTGGGGATTCAATGAGTAGGTCCTACCAGGGTTCTAGCTAGCCCAAGTTGAGTGTTTGCTAATTTCACTATCTACTATACAATTAGATTGCTGGCTTGGGCACAATCTTTTTAGTGAACGCAAGTGATCCGGGAATAGGCTTGGGGTCAGGGTTAGCGGTGACCTACTGAGTCCAGGGGTCTAAATTGGCAAATAAAGGGGTCCAGGCATCTAATTCTACACAGACATACAAAATTAAGGGGTCCAAATCATGAGGACCTGCCAAATCAAGATATCCTGGGCCCCAAGACCCTTTAAAATGCTACCCTGCTTGGGGTATGATGAAAAAGTTATTTGTTAATCAGAAAATGGGGGAAAAAGAACAATTTGAAAATAGTTATTAAAAAAACCAAATAAACTGGGCCTAGATTTTCGGGATTTTGACCTGGCCGCGGAGGGCAACACAACAACTTTTTTGGGGGGAGGGCCTTAGAAGTTGCACAATATGGTTACCATAGGGAAATACGGCCAAGTCATTGTTTCCATTTATGCACTAAACACAGTTACTATGGATGAGTTGACCTCAGTGTTTATCAACAAAGGCAAGGGACTGGTAAATCGATATGTTTGAGTGAACCCCATGCAACCACTGCACTGTTCAATAGCCTTATTGTGATGTGGCGGGAGTTTTAAAAACACAAGCCCTGAACAAAATATGATGTGTGCGCATACTGACACTCTGCCAGGCAATTGAAATTGTGATGATGCGTACGCATACTGTCAGGCATTGACGTCAGAAGTCAACTCATCTATAGATTGTTATCATTATTCACTAGCATTGTTATTCACTTGCATTGTTTTGTTGTAGGTGTGCTGGTCACCGGATACAAGGCCTGCAAATATTACATACCAATATCATATAAATCTATTGGAGGACCCCGCTATATACATTGAGGAGCAAAAACCAGTTGTTGTTCCTGATTCAAATTTACCTGAATCAGGGCCAAAAGTCACACCACAAACGATACCCATTGGAGAACGATTGCCACTACCCACAGAACCAAATGAAATTCCAGGATTGGATCCAGAGCTGATTATTCCAGACGTAGGCACCAATCCTGATTATATTTGGGAAGCAACGGGATGGACAGAGTGCACTGTTACATGTGGTACCGGAGGTATGGAATCCACTTTTAGTTTACTCTGAGAGATTGTCAAGAGAGCACAATTAGTTAATTTACTGCATAGCATAACTCTTTAAGGCACCAAAAACAAATGTGTTTGATCTTTGGATCGACCGTCGATACTGCTTCGGTGCTTGTTATTAATGAACTAACAACTAATTAATCAGAATTATTGCTAAATTTATATTGGTCAATATCAATACAGGCAAAGATTCACATGTTATCGCAATTAACAATATTCAATTAATTGATTTCATAAATAATAAGGATGGATCAAGCATTGATGGTCGATCGAAAGATCAAACTATTTTGTTTCTATTGCCTAAAGGGTTAGTACAGGAAAGCCCTGTTTGCAAAAGCTGGCCCAGGCCTGTAACCAGGGGGTTCAAGGGTTTCCATTGAACCACCTAAAATTTTTTTTAAAGGAGAAATGTGAGCGAAATGGCCGTTTTAGTATAGAGATTTTTCACTCGCTTCACACATACTTAAGCCAAAAAAAGAAAGTCTCTCTCTCAGACACGTACCCGTGCGCATTGCTATGTGAACTCCAATTACAGGCATGGGAAATTTCCTTTTTGAAAAGGAATTCCTTTTTTGGTGTTGCCCAAATTTCCGTGTTTTTATTTCTTTTTAGCCCATTTTGAGTATTTTTGCCCTGATTTTACACACTTTTCCCTTTTTTCAGAGTTTTCCTTTTTTTTCATTGAAATGTATTCTCATGCTTGCAATTAACGCTTAGCGTTATGCGTTGGCTGTAAATTTTTTATTTTTTTTACATAATGTTCAATTTTGTTGTTGATATTTTCAGTATCTATCGCGATCCAATTTTGTCTTTTTTGCAGTTTGGTTGATGTTTTATTGTACACATACATTAATGAGTTATAATTTTGTCTGTCTTCTCTAGGTAAAACATTCTACCGTTACCAATGTACATCACGTGCAACGAACAACAGAGTCAAGTATAAATTGTGTGGCCAGACAAAATATAATCCTAAAGGAATTATGAGAACTTGTAATACACAATCATGTAACCCATCACCAAGGTACGTGTTTAGTATTCATCTTTAGTTACATGAGAGTGGCAGCTATAATAAAATTCATGTTTCAGAGAATGGGAGGGAAGTGCCAAAAACATGTGTTTTTTTTAATTTCTAGTTTGTGTGTTTAGGGTTGTGTTTGTGTCTTCTGATTTGCATCAGGGCCATCACCAGAACATAAAATATTGCAATAGGATAAACAAATCATATAATAAGTATATTTTAAAACATTAAAGCTGGGGGAGGGGGGCACTCCCCTTTTTCAGCATCGCTGTCACCGAAAGACCTATATATTTTTACGAACACATGTTCTGTCACCCGACGACCCCCTATTTTTCCATTTGATCTGTCACACAAAGACCCTTATTTTTAAATTTGAACAGCAATTTTCATTTATCACTGATTTTGTTACTTATTTTGAAAAACAAAGAAATTTGAAGCCATTTAGAACTAGAAATTAGATTTTCGAGGTTTCTGTGGCACTGTTTCGGCTCTCACCCAAAAAAAAAAAAAAAAAGGTCATGTTCTCACCCATTGACTCCATATTTTTTACATTTTGCTTTCACCGAATGCCAAAAATCATGCTCTCACCCAATGACCCCATATTTTTTACATTTTGCTCTCACCAAATGCCCCTACACCTATATCCATTTCATATTGAAGTGCCCCCCCTCCCCTGGCCTAAAAGGTGGCACTTTCAGATTAATCCATGCTGAGTGGCATACCTTTCATATTTGAAAATCTCTGGCCATGCATGTGTACACATGCATGTTACCTTTACCTTTTATTCTGGTCTGGATGTCTAATTTGTAATCAAAGTTATCATAGCTGTGTCCAAGTTGGTGTCTGTTATCAAAAGTTGCACCAAGTCAAGTGCATTGCTAACATTCAATGTCAAGTGCATTGCTAACATTCAATGTCTAGGAGAGCGTGGCACAATGGTTAGGGTACTTGCCTCTAGTGCATGAGGTCCCGGGTTCAATTCCCAGTGGTGGCGATTTGCTGGGATATTGACTTGAAAAAAAAAGGTCTGAAATTAATTGGCAAACTCTGTAGATTAAATTCAGACTTTCGCTCTCCCCATGGTTCATTTAGAATTGGGTAAATGAATCATGAAAGTACTCCTTCCTTCGGAGGTAACATTAAGCCGTCGGACCCGTGTGCAGAGAGCCATACCTGTTACAGTACATATATCTCGCAGCTAGTTTCGAAAAGAGTAGGGTGTTAACCCATAACTGTTCCCAACCCGTCCCAGTATTCAAATGGACCCCAATGGAAACAAGCTTCAATAGAGGCTTTCTTGGGTTATCCAGGGTTGTCAAATCAAAGTTTTTGTGTCCGTTTTTTAGCTGATTTTAGTTATGACATACATTAATCTTGAATTCTTAACTTAATACTGTTTAATTTTTCATTTCAGTCCTGAGAGCGAACAACACCAAACAACAAGCAGTTTAAATAGTCCAAATGAAACACCAACTAAGGGAAAGGTTTCAGATGCTCCAAGTGACCACACTACAAGGCCATCAAGTGACAGTGGTGACAATGTGCCAGATGTAACACAAACTGTAGAAACAACTAAAAAACCAAGTTCTGACAGAATTACAAGTACACCAGACAGAATTGCAAGTACACCAGACAGTAGACAAACCACTGACAATGTTACTCCTACTCGAAATGAAGTCCAATTTCTTTGGGAGATTGGACAATGGCAAGATTGTTCAAGGACATGTGGCACACAGGGGGGACAGCTAAGAACTGTAAGATGTCTTAAAGTGCGCCCCTCCGGTAATTCATCAACAAATCCTTTGAATTGTGCAGGGGAGGAGCCCCCGGTGAGACAGGCTTGTAATCTGCAACCATGCAAGGCTTTTTGGAGTATTGGAGAGTGGTCTCAGGCAAGTATTGAATGCACAGATTTAATACTTCATGTAATTTTACACAAAATTAGGGTTAAGGTTATAGTCTGTCCACATAGAAGTACAAAAGTAAATAGACCTCTGAAACTGGAGGTATGAGAATAATTATTTCAGCGCAATGCTTCTTTGGCGCGCCAACTGCTGCATGATTTGTACAGCACACTCTTACGCGTCGCGTCGCGCTGGCGTGTGACGCAAAGCATCGACCGCCGATGCCACAGATTTGGTTTGTACAGACTGTAGGGTAAGTTTAGGGTTAGGATTAGGGTTATGGTTTGGATTACGTCACTGGGCAGGAAAAACCTCCTATGTGTCTATGGTCCCTCAACATGTGAACATGTTTAAGCGAAACTGCCAACAGGTTACATAGGAGGTATTGTTTTAAACATGTTCAGGGGCCAAAGACACATAGGAGGTTTTTCCTGCCCAAACGAGTATTAGGGTTAGGGTTAGGGATTATATTATTAGGGTTATATATTATATTATTAGGGTTAGGATTAGCTTACACAAAATAATTACATGAAGGATTTACCCAGAAGGAGGTTTTTTTTTATCATGCAAATGCTCACAGTTTGGTGGTTGGGTGTCTGGTTACTACATTACGCTGTTGGGCAGGAAAATCCCTATGTACATGTGGCCAATTGAAAATGAACTGCCAAGAAGTTACATAGGTTTTGCTCATGTTCAGGGGCCGATGACAAATAGGTTTTTCCTGTCCAACAATGAAATTGAGTAACATGCATGCATTGAGAGATTCAAATTTGATCCCAAAATGTGGTTGGAAAAATATACATGTGATGGTTGGTCTGTAGGATACTTAGGCTGCATGGTTGAAATTTTGGTGGCTCTGAAAAGGACCATATGTGTATATGCATGTCTTAATGTAGTAGTTATGTAAGGTTGGGTGCATTCTCCAACTACCATGCTAGACCCTAGTTACTTTTCTCTTGAATGAGTTGACAATGATCGAAAGTGCCCTGGTATTTTTCTGATGGAGCGGTACAGCCCAAAAGAAAACCCTCCGATTCACACAATCACCTAAAAATAGATGGTGCGCAGTTATTATTGTCTAAATATAGTCTTTAACGGAAAGCCTTAATGTGGTATCACAATTTTGCACGGAAACTTTGAAAGCTGTAACAACAGGTGAATTTTGGAGAGCCAATTAATTGCAATGCGATACAGCTTATTTTAGAGTGCAATATGTGACCCCACGCCACAACAGAGCCCGGATGTCGCCCCTAGACCATTTTGAGGTTTTGGCATAGTTGCAAAGGCCATACCATAAGCTTTTAAAAAAACAATTCAACCAGCTTCATAGCATATCTAGAAGTAAAGTTATGGTCGTTCAAAGGTGTCACGGTTTCAAAACGCGAAACCGAGAAAACACAGTTTAAAGTCAGGGGTTTCAAAATTTGCCATTTTTAAATGATTTACAACTTTTGACCATAGCAACCATTACCTTCCATACATGCTATTACCACCAAACTTTGCACAGACACTTATTATATCCTATCCTAATTATTAAAAGAGAAAGAAACCACACTTCATCTTATTTTTGCATATTTAATGAGTTATTAATTAGATACTAATTAATCAGTATCGGATATCGTTAAAAATAAACGGATGAAAATTCACACACATAACCATGTCCAATAATGTTGATATCAGCTGTGTTAACGAAAGCTTTTAGACAATTTATACAATAAAAGCAAATAAGAAACACTTAAAACAATTTAAAAAAATATAAAGATAAACACTAATTAATACTAATTAACATCTTACACCATCACCATAGCAACAGGACAAATAACTTAACTTATGAATTTAGATGCCATTTCGAGTTTGTACCATTTTTGCATTGCGATTTTTAAGTGTTTTATTTTTTCTGTGAATTCTACAATCATCAAATACATGAAAGACAGGATTATAGTATCAATTGGAACACTTAATTATCACCACAAATAACTGTGTCATTAGCATGATGACCCTCGACAGCACTTATTGAACTGCCCGCTCTGAAAAGAGCGCTAGGCTGGGTATAATGCTTTTTGTAATGTTAACAGCAAGTTACCATAATTTAAACATTTTTAGTATGTAACTTCTGTGCTAAAATATAAAGATAAACATTAATTAATACTAATTAACATCCGTACTGCGCAGAATCATCGGGTCAGCTGACGTAATTCAACCAATCAAACAGTCCATTCGCACGATTTTGGCAACAGATGAACCAGATGTTTATACTAAAATAGGGTCATGTAAAACGGCCTCTCATTGGCTAATAACAATGTTTACATGAAAATATCCGCTAGAAAATGAATCATGAAATCCCCAGCTTTCCGGCAATACCAAACATGGCGGCACTTTCGAACAAGAGAATTTTTCGAGCAGTGGACAAATTTCACGATTATTTCGACGCTCTAAAACACTTTTTACTCAATTTTAGGAATATTTTAGAACGACAAGCTTCAGAAAATGAGGTTTTTTACTTGTTTCTACTCTATATTTTGCAATGAAACTTGGACTAGTGTAAGAAAACATATTAATCATTTCAAATCTTTAAAAATCTCATTTTTCATCGGAATGACCTTTCAAGCCAATTTTCACTGTAGCGCAAAATCAAGCTTAGCGCCATCCGCGCTCAGCTGTGCCCAAGGGTCACATATGTGTAGCACAAGTTTAAAGAGGAAGCCTCACCAGAGCAGTTCTTCTGGGGTGATCCAAACCTGCCTGGTTATCAAATTAATCAGTGACAAAGTTATCTTTAATTTCGACAGGTGCTGATGTTTTAATGTTATTGCATCAATTAGCGCCTGTCAAATTCAGAGATAACCTTGCCACTGATTAATCTGATAACCAGGCAGGTTTGGTTCACCCCTGAAGAACTGCTCTGGCGGGGCTTCCTCTTTGAGGACAATTGTCAATTACTCATACAATTTCAAATGCAATTTTGATTACTGTTGCAATGATTTTACATTGATTCAGTGTTCTGTGACCTGTGGCAGTGGGACCCAGACTAGAGATGTGATCTGCCCAGCACCAACAGATCCACCTGGAGAATTTGAATGTACAGATGACAAGCCTGAAGCAACCAGAGTGTGTGAAAAGACAATGTGTCCATGTAAGTACATTTCAATATCATTATTTCCTATTCCAGAAAAATACAGAAATAAAAAAAAAAATATTATCATGTTTTGCCAAATGAAACATAGCTAAATCCTAATCCTTTAGTTCGTCCTAACTAGCAATAAAAGTCCAATTTTACTATTTGGTCAATTTTTGGAAATAAGGGCCAAAAACATTTTTAGGGCATTTTTTGTATTCTGGACAATCAAGCCCAAAGACTTGTACTAAGATTAATTTCAGTTTACGCATTCTAATTTTTGGAAAAGACATGTTTCATTCTTATAACCAACCATTTGTGATATGATCAAGGGGAATGAGCCACATGTCGACCCGGGTAGAAAACTAGTTTTACATATGTTTCTAAAGAGGAAATTTAGAGCTTTCAAAAACTGAAAACCCCATGTTGATATGACTTTCCTTTGCAAAGTTAGGGCTCTTTTTTTGAAATTCCCTTACACAGGAAGGTGTGCGCCATCCTGCAGCTTTCCTGTGCTAGCCTTCTTTTGTTAAAATCCTGTGTGATTATAACACTGCAATTAGCCACTTCACTGACTTAAATTAGAGCACGCTTTCCTGACCGAAGCTTTCCTAAGGGCGCAGCTTAGCGAGGGGAATCCTGCCTTCTTTCTGTGTGAAAACGTGGTAGGGTATTTCAATATGAGCCCTTATGTCAATTTACCAATCGCTGAAAACAACATCCAACTCATTTGCCTTGATCATGTCACATTTAATTAAAGTAACACAAAACTGTGAAAATTACATCAACATTTTCGGCATATACTCAAGATTTGAATGCTTAGACTTGTTCCAAGTCTGTGATTTTTGTGACCAATGCCATTTTTTGTGTTAAGGCCACCAACATTATGTGAAGTTTTTAATTGACACCCTACTTGAAAGAATCCAGTGTATGGTTTTGAAATTATGATCAAAACAGCAAATATTTTCTTCTTAATATTATGTTCATTAAATTAACAAGTTATATTTGCATATCTCAAGTGAAGAAAAATAAATTAATGTATATCACTTTTTTTTGCATTTGATAAATGTACAGCTTATAGTTAGTGGTATGAGGTTTGAATTCTATCAGAATCTTAATCAAAGGCAAATGAATAATTGCGGTTAAATAATTATTTATACCAATCCCGGTTTATAGTCTGCTAGGATTGGTAGACACGGTGGCTCAGTGGTTACGGCCTTGGAGAGCTTGCTCGACGCGTGTGGGTTTGAGTCCCTGTCCCACCACCGTGTTGCGCCCTTGGGCAGGACGCTTTGCCTCGCTTGCCTCACCCCACCCAGGTGCAATGGGAAGCTGTTAGGGGTAGTCACAGTCGTTGTACTGATGAACCCTGCACCATTTGTAGGCTGCAAACATGGTTCCGACATATTCTAATGACGGCGGAATAAATGTAAAGTGCTTTCATGCTGCTTACAGCATAAAGCGCTATATAAATATCTACATTAATTTTTTTATTTTATTGAAAGCTCAGGCCATTAAAAACATTTCTCTTTGTGAAGAATCTGTGTTTCAATTGATTTCCGTCAACTTTTAAAAATAACTAACTTTTTTGTAAATTTTTTGTTCATTTCACAGCATCAGAGTGTGTGCCAATGAAAGCCAAGATATGCAAGAAAAAGTTTTGGAAAAAGTACTGTGACCTTCCTGGCTTTGAGGACATCTGTTGTTCAACGTGTGATGAGCTGAGAGAAAAGTATGGCGCCAAGAGAGCATCAACAGCAGAACAAGCACAACATCCAGTTGTTTAACTCTCTTCACGCTGGGTGTCGACTGCAGGCGACAAGTTTCAAAAAATTTTAAAAAGTCAAAATTTCAGAAATGTGAATTTTCATGACCATATTTGGAATCAGCATGAAAAATGCATTAAAATGAGTACAAACAAGCCTAGTATTGGTTCAGTGGTTCTTGAGATAGCTCTTGATATTTTGAGAAAATATCTCAAAACTTGGGACCTCTTATGTTGAAGCCTATATGGCTAGCATGCAGAGTGGCCATCTAACATTATTTCTGATTGGTTGATAGCTTGAAATGCTCATTTCAATTGCCAATTATGACTAGGCTTTAAACTATTTATGGTTAAACGTGTATTTGCAGATGATCTTATTAATACCCTCCTTGATTGGTTCAAAATTTGACACAATATTCATGTTGGCCAATCGGCAGGTAGTTCTCACGGGGTTAAAGATACCTGCATTGACTTTGTTCACATAATACATAAGCCCATAGGCCTATACGACCTATTCAGAATGAATATGAACCATTGATAATTATTTGACTATTGTGAAACAGAAAATCCAGGATTTTGATACTATGAATATAAATACAAATGATTGCAGCTTATTTATTTATCAAAAATGATAGAGATTACTATTCTAGATTCCATATATCACAAACACAATAAACAACAAAGAAGTGAAATGAGGGCGGTGAGAAGAAAGCAAAGGGGGTTGAAGGGAGGGGAACAAACATGCCTAAAAGTGGGATTTTTGGTAATTTTTTAATGTTGGGGGTGGGGGAGCCCAAGTGTGTGTGTGGAAGGAATCAGGTATAGGCCCCTCCTCAGGTATAGGCCCCTCCCTATCCCCTTGGTGTCACCATGACATTAAGTGTGTTTCTTTTGGGCTACTCTATTCTGAACATTTGTAGAAATGGAAACACACTCACTATGGGGGGAAGAGAACTTCTGTTGATTGGACAAGTTACGAAGTGAAATGAGGGTGGTGAGAAGAAAGCGCCAAGGGGGAGCAAACATGCCTAAAAGTGGTATTTTTGGTAATTTTTCAGTGGGGGGTGGGGGCTAAGTGTGTGTGTGGAGGGAATCAGGAAGCCCCATCCCCTTGGTGCCACCATGTACATTGAGCGTGTTTCTGTTGGGATACTCTATTGGGCTATTCCATTTAAAATCCATACTCCCCCTGTGGAAGATTTTGGAAATAAATGGAATGATCACATTAGGAGGCCCCATTTGAAACTCACCCTCCCTCTGTCTAAGATTTAGGTTGAATCTTCCTTAGAGGGTGTATGAAATTCAAATGGAATTGCCTAATGTGCTCATTCCATTTGAAATTCAAACTCCCCTTGTGGCAGATATTTCCAAAATCTTCCACAAGGGGAATGTGGAACAAGTTGAGCAAGGTGCATGCCGGGGTGCATGATATTGAGTACAGGTATTTTGATGAAGAAAGAATCTTGGAGATGTGCATTGTAGGAGTAGTAATTCTTGAGATGTTTCTCTGAGTAAATCAGTTGTCTAATTTACTAGTAATCTCAAAGCCACAGACGTCATTAATAACTCAAAATATTTGAACCCCATGAGAACTACCTGCCAATTGGCCAAAAAGAAGTTTTTATTATCAATTGACCCAATCGGCAACATTGTTAGAATAATTTCACCACACAAAAAAAATGGGGTGCATTATTTGCAAAGCTCCATTCTGATTGGTGATTAAAGTGAAGATATCATGTAATTGACCAATCAGAGGCAATGTTAGATTGGCAGGTAGTGCTCAGGGGGTTAAGTTAAAAGTTTGAGGTTTCTATAAATTAAGGCAGATGTTTTATTGCAATTTGAATTTTCCTTCCTGAATTCTGAAGTATGCTGCATGGAATATAGGGGAAGGTGGGGCATAACGGACCCCCGGGGCAAAACGGAACCACCTGGAAAAATAGGCCTTTGCAATACTGCCGTCTATGCAAATTATATTGAGGAACACAAGTATGGCTACGAGGATTTACAACAAAAATTTTATCTGAAACAATCCACTGACATTCGAGCAAGATCGAGTCAAAAAATTACTACCCGTCTGGTGTAAGATATGTAGATGTTTAATGCGCTGAAATTTTACTTCATTAATATCGGATTCCCAAATAATTGTGTATATTGTAAACACGAAGGTACTAGCCATGAGCTGTATTAAGTGCATGGCCTATATGCTACGATGTATTATGCATGCAACCTATTTCTAAAAAATCGGGTATGGGGCAAAACGGAACCCTAGGTGTGGGGCATAACGGAACAGGGTTCCGCTTTTGCCCCGCCGCTTTGTCCCACAGATGGGTTCCGTTTTGCCCCAATTGGACATAACTTGTCTTCACTCAAGGAAATGTAGGCGTTATCTAGGGGCCTACTCGAACATGGTAAACACTTCGCTGATACATAGACATATAACTAGACCTACAGATAGAATTAATGATTCAAGTTAACCACTTACTCCACAGAGATGGTAGGCCTACTGAATATTTCTTTCTGATCAAATATTGGTCATACATATTATAGGCCTACTAGGCCTATAAGAAGTTAACCACTCACTCCACAGAGATGGTAGGCCCACTTAATATTGTAACTGAATATAGGCCTACATATAACTAGGCCTAGGGCCTACCGATGGAACCACTGATATAAGTTTACACCCAGGGTGCCGTTTTGCCCCATAGGGGGGTTCCGTTTTGCCCCGATAGTGGGGCAAAACGGTTTTTTTTGTTGAAAATATTTCTTCATTTTTATAAAAAATTGTAAGATTCAAGTTATATTGGTTAATGGTATATTAAAGGTAAATACAAACTTCAACTGAACATATAATTTTTACAGTCATATTACTTATGGTGACGTCACAGAGCATCCTCAAAGTTAAGTGTTCCGTTATGCCCCACCTTCCCCTACATCAGTTTTATGGTGTCAAACATTGCAGTAACACTTATATCAATTTTGGTCTATATATGTGACACAATCTGGCCCATGGAGGCCAAAGGCGGCAAATTTGAAGTTGAGATAAAGGCAAAAATATAGAGTAAAAAAAAAAATACATAACAAAATACACATCACAAACCTTCATAACTTTAGAACCAAGTATGCTAGACCTTAGGTGTTTTCAGTATATAATAGCCTTTTGTTTGTATAAGGTAATAATTATAGTAACTCAATTTTCAAAAATGCCTCCTTTGGCCTCCATGGAGCAGTTTGTGTCACATATATATCTTTGTAAATAAAGATAAACAGTATAGTCTTCCACTAAGGGATAGATAATTGTTCATCTGTAGACTTACCATTCGGTGGCTTCTTTTAATGAGGAGGCTGGTGACCTCAGAAAGGCAGTACCTTTGCAGATATATATTCCCCTCCCCTGATTACCTCAGTTACTCACCATTATTGTACAGGGCATGGTGTTTGCTAGGATTTAAAAGCTTGTCATTTTCACCTGCCCAGTGGCGATTCTAGGGTGCTAGGGGGCCAAACATTTTTCTTGCCCCCCCCCCCACTTATGAGGCGAAACCCCAAAAATTATGTAAATTTCCACTTTTTTTGTGGCAATTTTATGCACAATTTTTGATTTTGTGGGGATTCAATTCTGTCAGTCGAAATAGCTATTGATATAACAGCCTTGATTTATTAGTCTGATCTTCAGTCCAACCTCTTTTATCCAGACATGATGGGACTAAGCATTGGCTGGATAAGTGAAAAATCTTTAGAAGTGAATTATGTGCAATTAGGCATTGAGTGTCTGAAATACTAGAAATGTGAGGTAATATAAATACTGCAAGATGATGTCAGATTCTGAGTGTTGTGTGCAGTACACATGAGAACTACCTGCTGATTGGCCAGAAAGAAGTTTTCATTATCAATTGGACCAATCCGCAACATTGTTAGAATAATTTCACCACACACAAAAATTGGGGTGAATTATTTGCAAAGCTCCATTATGATTGGTGATTTAAGTGAAGATATCATGTAATTGACCAATCAGTGGCAATGTTAGATCAGCAGGTAGTGCTGAGGGTCCAGATAAGGGAGGTTGGACTGTAAATTTATCCATCTGGAATTTTAGAATGAGGTCATTAAAAAGTTATACTAAAGTTACAGAACTGAAAGTGATTTGATACTCTGCATTATGCCTCTGCAGTAATGTAGATAAAATATGTGACCAGCTCCAACAAAACATGGACCTAGTCGCCAGGCATGTTTTTGAGTTAAAGGCCTTTAAAGATGACATTCCCATAAAAAATCAAATTTTGAAATTTTCAATTTCATGGTATTTGACCTTGGGACTAAGTGGAATTCAAATCCTTGAAAGTACTTATTGAAAAGAGATTTTTTTTCAATAATTGACAGTTGAACTATGATAATCCTTATTCAATCCTGTGTAAAGCAGGAATCAAATTAGCCCATTACTAAGAACAGCAATTTGGCAAAAATATCAAGGTATCATTTACAAAATTATCCATATCTTGAAAAGTATTGATGCTATTTATATATTTTTGGTATCATTTTAAAGCTTATTGCCCTATGCTTACATTTTTATTCAAATCATGAAATGTCAAAAATGCAACTTGTTCCTGGTTTTGTCAGAGTTGGTCACATATTGTTTTGACAAAATACTATTATGTACTGTATTCAACATTTGTCATGTGACCATCCACCACAAATGGGATATAATGAAGACAGCTTATTTGTGACGTGTCATGTCAAAAGGAGACACTTTTGGGCAGGTTATCAATTTTGAGGTTTTTACATATCTTAAATATAGAGATATTTTGCTCCACAATGCCGCTTTTCCCCAATGAAATCAGATATTCCTAAGTGAAGATATTGAGTTCGTAAGTTATGGTATTTTAAAATTGGAAATTGAGATATCGGCCTTTAAAAAATATTATTGACAATGTTGAGAGTAGGAATTACCTTGAAAAATGTCTCAAAAAATACAAGATGCCAATTATATTCCGGTCTGAAACTATCAGGCAATATTTTTAACATTAATAACATCACAAATTTGCAACAAACCCAAATTGTGAAAAAATCACCTCCGGGCAGATTTTTGGCTATTTCTCCATTTACGATCCTGCCCAAATGTGTCTCCTTTTGACATGACACGTCACATTTTCAGATATGGTACATTGAACCCATCAAAAAACAATAGAAAACAAAGGATTTCCTAGCTTTTTTACTGATTTTGACTACCTTACAAACAAGCAACAAAGACATGTGATATATCATTGTAAAGCTTATTTTGAGGGAAAGTTGCTTATCCAATATCTCCCATTTTGTGGACAGTCACATAATTATTGTAAATTGCAGTGATAGTATACAAATATTAACTGTCTATGAGTGTGATGGTGAAATATAATCACGAGGTGAAAGATGGATTGTTCCATTCCACGAGCCGGAACGGCAGTGGAATGGAACAATACATCTTTCACCGAAAGTGATTATATTTCGCCATTACCTAATTTAAGACAGTTAATATTTGTTTTATATCACTCATGCATAAATTCTATTACTAAAATATTATTTAAGTTAGGAAATACATTTTTTTATTATTATAACACCATGTTTTGCCGTGATATACTTCACATTTTGGGGTCCACCCATAACTAAATCGGCGAGTCCAAGAGTCAGCAAGACGGCTCACGGCGCAGGCGCACTACGGCAGAGCACATGATGGTAAAGACTATCACACGGAGAGGGTGATAGTAAAAATGATAAATGGTAATCAACCAATGAACTGTCTAGAATTTATGTATGAGTGATATAATAAAAAATGGACTGATACTACAAGACAGTAAACAATTTGGTTCCCAATTAAATGTGGAAATTCAGTTTAACAGGTATAAGTCAAACAAGTGCAGGGGTGCTAATTGGGCAAATATCAGTAGCGTGTCCAGGGGGGTGCTTTGGGGCTGAAGCCTGTGCACTTTGTTAAAAATCATATAAAATCAGCCGTTTTTTGTGATTTTAGCCATTAAGCCCCCCGCATAACTCTGAAAGCCCCTCTGAGCCCCCCGCAGGAACAGATCCTGGACACGCTGGTGAATATGGTAAGCCAACAGAAAACATCAAATTATTGTAAAAAGTGATTTATCACAATTTGTCTGTATTTGCATGTAAATAAATGATAGCTTTATTTAAATGTAATCATTACCAACTGTGTGTGCATTTTGTATTCTATGTATGCTTAAATATGTATCAGTAAATTGTAATTTTGTACTATTAAAATGGAAACAAGTTAGTACATACTAATGACAGAAATTTCAAGCAAAATTAATATGAAATATAACTTGGTTTAACCCAAGATTTGTCCAGTGGCGTAACTTTGGGTCAGGGTGCCCGGGGGAAAAAGTAGATCAAGTGCCCCTTTACCAAAGGTGTGCCTGGTGCAGAGCAAATTTTGGTATTGAAAGCCATATACCCATTAACTTACAAATGGTAAGAAATGTTTCCATCTTTTCCAATGTTTTTACTTTTCAAGATTCGTTACAAGCTGCAGTGATGTAGAGTTGTGGCACCCAGGGCAAGGATACAAAATCCCCCATAATGTTTTTGTGTGGAAGGGGCACCCAAATGAAGCGTAATTCTATATTCATGGTGGGTAAAGGTTTCCACTTCTTTCCAAGCCATGCAAACGAAGTATTATGATTATCGTGTCAAAAGGGTGTCCAAGCCAGGGTGCCCCCTAGCCCGGGGGCGAGGCCCCCAGAGCGTATAGGAGTTACGCCACTGGATTTGTCTCAGAAACAGAAGTGAAATCAAATTTGCTGCATAGTGTTAATGCTAGCCCCCATTTTGATTTTGATTTTCCAGAAATGAAAATGAAAAATGTGTAGGCCAGAAGATAGTAAATAAAGAAATATTGACTGTAGTCCATTTGGCTTCCTTAGGCATAAACATCATTTGGATTCATTGAGACAGTGAAGTCAATCAATACTGACTGTTGACATGGGGCAGTCTTCAGTGAATGGCTCTTTTCAGAGCCATCAGTAGGCAAGGGACAGCCTACATGTCTCATTCTTAGGTACTTGTTCTGAAGAAGTCCGAGCTACTCCTGACGAAAGCTTGACAGTTCTAAACTTGTCCGACAGCAAAAAAACCCCACTAATTGTCAGTCAATACAGATGTGATTCCATTAAATTGTTTGGTTGTCCTTGACCGACCAACCCTGTACTTCTTGTGGCAATTTGTGGTTAAATGTTGATCCCTCACTACAAGAGTTATTACCATTGATTTGGATGAAAAAGGAGGTGAGACAGCAGTTTCATGTTGAGAAGTAGAGAAAAAATTAGACCAACCAACTCTGTCTTCCTCAAGGACAACCAAACAATTATTTTGGGGGTCTTATACATTATAATCAGTTTCGGGTTTGTTTAATTCAATGCTCTTATCAATGAGCAATTGATAATTATAATTGTACAGACAAATGTATACTTTGTACAAATCAATTAGGCACTGTGATAATGATATAAGGGACCGTTCACAAACACTTGTTAGGGGGGCCTGATGCAAAAAGGGGGCCCTGAAATTTTTTGACTCTCCTAAGGGGGGGGCTGAAAAAATTACCACAAATTTTCCTGGGAAAATTGAGTTTATATGCTTTTCTATGGGGTTAACCTATAATTTTCATGTCAAAAAAGGGGGGCCTGAAATGTTTGAGATCTGTAAAGGGGGGGGGCAAAAAACTTTTTGTGATGAAATTTTTTTGCATCAGGCCCCCGCCTTAACAAGTGTTTGTGAACGGTCCTAAATATTCAATATATATGTTCATATAGATGTTGTAAAAATACCTTTGATATGTTTACATGATGTTAATCATGGTTCCAAGCAAATGAGATTATCTATTTTGTTCAATTGTTTTATGTATTCTTGCTCTATAACATGTGTTGGTTTGTCACAAATCAAATAAATTTAAAAAAAAAGTTGAATGCCATATTGTATTTTTCTGCATATTTATGGTACTTTTTAAGGGGTGGGGTATGAACGTTTGTACAGTATTTATTGTGGGACATTAGTGCACATCAGACATATCAAATTGCATTCTGAATACGAAGAATGTCTTTCTGATATCAAGTAATTTTCCATTTTTGAAATTCACGATATAATACAAATTTTATGACAAATTATTAAAATTTGATATTTTTCACATTTTTGATATATAACAGTCCTCTAAGTAAATTTTATAAATCTGATGATATATTCTTAAAGTGTATGTAGCTGGGAGGAAAAGCCGATGATCAATTGAAAATGTAAACCTTTCATATTGAAGATATGGATTTTTCCCCCCAAAAAGACCTAACTGTTTTGGTGTTTTTTGGGGAAAAAATCCACATCTTCAATACGAAAGGTCAAACTTTTCAATTTACATACACTTTAAGTATAAATCATCAGATTGATAAAGTTTACTGCGAGTACTGTTAAATATCAAAAATATCAATTTTTAATCATTTGCCATAAAATGTGTGTTACATTGCGAATTTCAAAAAATCAAAATTATTTGATATCAGAAGGACATTCTTCGCATTCAGAATGCAATTCGATATGTCTGATGTGCTCTAATATCCCACAATAAATACTGTCCAAACGTTCATACCCCATCCCTTAAACTGTTAGTTAACATCTATTCATATCCTGTACAATGCCAGTGGTTCTGCAAAATTAGTTGCACCTGGCTCTGGTTTTGTGCCTTCAGAGAAACACGTTGTGTGGGATTATGTTAAGCATAGGCAGTTAATTGTAAGTTTCCTATTAATACTTTTTCATTATTTATTTGCAGGTGCAAATCAGCTTTACAATCTATCACTATGGACCACAATGGCCTAATCCAAATGGCATAGTTCAGTAACCTCAATTAAACAGTCATAGTGCAAAATTTGACCTCAAGTTGCAGAGTATGAGTTTTTGTACCCAAATTTTCAAAGGTCATTCAATGAATGTGCAAATTTATTGGGGTTAAAGAACTGTGCCCTGATAAGTGAGCATGATGTGGATCCTAGTGTATGGTTCAATACAACTTTCTATTGTAGTTTTATGATATTGCCCTTTTTGTCGCAGCAATATCACGCTATTAATGAAATAGTCTCCAAAGCAGCCAGTTTGGTTCGGCCCCTCCACACAAACAGTCTGCTTATGATAACAAACTGGTCCTTTTTGATTGGCTAATGGTTTTCTGACGATGTCATCCAGCTTGACGTCAAACAAGGCTTTCAATTGGTCGATCGGCTAGACGGCTACTTCATATTCATGAGCAATTTTGACCCGAAAGTAAACACTCGGGAGATTGCATCGCTCGCCAGCTGACTGAGGTCAATCAAGTTCACGTATGTACAGCTCTAGGTGTACATACGTGTAGCCAATCAGAAACGGCGTTATAAGTTGCCATTGGCAGACTGTTTGAGTGGAGGGAGCGTAACCAAACTGGCTGCGGAGGAGACTACCAATGAAATCACACAGATGATAATTTAAGTATAGTATGTGAACATAGGCATATATAGCAAATTTGGCATTGTGCAGTTGATCATACTGAGAGCAAATGCACCATAAGCTGCTGTGCTTGACTTAGTCCCCAGGAAGGTTCAGAAGTATACAAAACTTGGAGACGTATATTAATATTGGCCATGTTTCATCTTATATTGAATAATCTGATTGTGAGTTTTTCAAGGCACAAGGTAATAAATTAGTTGTTTATTAAAAGTTCTAGTATTAGTTATACCAATTCTTGAGGTAATTGCTTTAAGCGGGTACTACACCCCTGGCCAATTTTGTGCCTATTTTTGCATTTTTCTCAGAAATTATAGCGCATTGGTGACAAGTAAGATATGTATATTTATAGGGGCAACATATATATGTTGAAATATATATTTCAACACAGACAACAGTTGTGGAGTTACAGTCAAAAATGAGGGAAACCCAATATGTGATCAATAAATCAATAACACTTGCCTTGAGTTGCTGAATTTTCAGTGCAGTAGTTGTAGTCCTTGCCCTATAATATACATATCTTACTTGTCACCAATGCGCTTATAATTTGTGAGAAAATGCAAAAATAGGCACAAATTGGCCAGGGTGTAGTACCCCTTAAAATGATTTTGTGCTTAATTGGCAATTTTCATGCACTCACCTTGACACGTAGGTACGACTGTGTCATATTTTCCCCCTCAAATGTCGGAATCTCATCTGTATTAATTTTTATAAACATTGTTTTGGTCCTCCTATTGACCAAATTAGCCATAGGCGTAGATCGGGGGGGGGGGAATAAATTCCCCAATATTTTGCCAGGAGATGGTCCATACAATCATCCCCCAATGTTGATGCCTGTATGTGGGTTTCTGACCAAATTAACCTCATATTTAGCCATTTTAGCCCCCAAAGTGCACATTTTTATGTGCTTTGCGCAAATTTATTCCACTTTTGCACCATATTTATTCAATTTAGCTTCAAACTTGGCAAATTTTTGTGTGCTTCGTGCGCATTTGTACCATTAACTTATTCTGTCGCCAAAATATGCGTTATTCACTATACTTCTGCTTTTCACTCATTTCTTCAAGAAACATTCCACTTACAGATTTCTTGTGTTGGGTGCCAATTATTGGGCTGTGAATGTGGTCCATAAAGCTGTTTCAGGTCAGTGCATTTTGCTGTTGTGTCAGTTGGACAACTGCTTGGTTACTGACCAGTGTTTAGAGTAGAGTATTGAAGTAATCATGTGTGCAATTTTGGTTCATTTTTATGGACAGGATTTTAAGATATGACCTTGTGAAAAATTATAAGTTTCTTTTTGAGCTCAGTTTATTTTGGCTCACCTTTTACTATTGGGCAATAGTTTGCAGAAATCGACCTTGATGGTAGATCGACTCCACCTGTTCTTCAACAGCCACGCATGACCATTTTGTTCCGACCTGTTTAATAGTTTTGAGATGCATGATGGGCCGAGGGACATCCGACTAAGGCTATTGACAATTCAAAACGCACAGTTCTTTGTCAATACGCAAGGTAACGACTATCATATTCTTTCAACACATATATTCAAGTGCAAGCCTTACAATTGGCTTCTTTAGAAACCAAAAATTACGGGAGATATTCATCATTTTCTACCCCGGTATCCAAAGATTTATCGTCTGAATATTAAATCGTGCGTAGCAGATACACGTGTATTGATCCCTGCCTGTACAATATAATTATTTACCAGGCGTCGTCGCTGTGTGTTTGTCCTCCGAGAGCCTTAATCTGTCCGCCGCGCGGGTCTGTCCATCTTCGTCTAACACACACAATCTCTCTGTGTTTTTACATTTTTACAGCACTTACAACATAATTACAAATTCGTTAAACGATGTTGGCGCTTGCGACTTGTAACACTTATAATTCCACTCATGCTCTTGACTTGGTTCTATGGATATAATGATGACCACTTCATGACGTTTTCACCATCTAAACGGTAAAAAATGGATTTGATTAAACTAAATCATGTAATTGCTCGACGGCGGAACTCATCACTAATAATCTGTTTATTCCCGTCGAAAAAGCCACACCGTTTTTCATGTCAACCCAATTGTCAACAAAAACATGATTTTTTGATTAATAAGTGTCCCTTTGCCCTCTGCCGAGTATAACATCGTCCCTTCAGTTCTGGGTCAAGTATACTTTTAGTAGATCGTATAGGCCTAGATGCGCAGTGCAGGGGTGTGAGAGTTCCTCTTTTTAGCTGATTTCCTCTTTTTTTGTTGCCAAAATTTACGTCTTTTCTTTTATTTTCAGTCTAAATTTGGTGTCTTTACCCCGATTTTACGCTGTTTTTCAGCGTTTTGAGTAATTTTCCTCTTTTTTGGTCTGTGGCCTCTCACGCCCCTGGCAGTGGCGCACTATACTTACGATATAATGTGATGCGATCAAGCAAAATCAGTCTCAAGTAGGCCCAGGTCAATTTTAGGATTCTTACATTTTCATTTTTAGCGTATACAAAGCTCCATATTACTGAAACCCCCATGTCAATACGACCTTTGGTTACAAGGTTACAACAATTTGAACACCGATACATTAAAAAGAAAGAAACGGTGAAAATCAAGTTTAAAGTTAGAGTACTTTAATCGAGTCAATTTAGCATACCTAAAAGATACTACGAAATTCGGCATAACAAAACGCCAAATCCAAGCTTCTTTTGCAATAATATCACGATTTTTGATCTTCACTTTTTAACATTTTTCCTTCGGAATATCATCAAAAAATATTTTCATGTGAAAGAAGAATGCTTTCCTCTTCCATTTTTGCAAAAAAAGTCAATTGTGATTTTCCCACCCCTTCTCAAAACCCAACACAATTTGTCAAAGAACCTACCCGGAAAGACTAGTTTCTTGACTTGGTCATCACTGATCTAGATAGCACCTGCACAGTTATACATGCAAGGCTAGGTACGTGCCTCAGGGACATGGTCCAATTCATTTTAAACTGAACGTGCCACTGTATAGAGATAAACCCTACAAGCGCAAAGTGTGGCAGTATAGGCTACGATAAGGCTGTGACTACTGGGAAATGATAGGTTTTCTTGCATCTGGAGACTGGTCTCGTGCACTTCGATCTGATGACCCAGAAGAAGCTTGCAGCAACATCACCACTATCATAGTGATGCAATGGAGATTTTCATACCAACAAAGGTTGTTTTCAAGAAGACTGGTGACAAGGTCAGAAGGTCTGGTTTGATGACCACTGCAAACGAGCAGCAACCAAGAAGCGTCGCTTATTCAGGAAGCTAAAAAAGAACAACATCGAGGCAAACAAGAATAAGTGTACAAACGCTAGAAAGGAGTACACTCGTGCAGAGAAGGTAGCCAGAAGGAGCTATAACAACAAGTTAAGGAAAACAAACTCTCAGATGGCAGCCTCAGCAGCAACAAATCGTGGAACACTGTTTGTTAACACCCTATCCGGTAAGTGTTGATATACCAGTGCTGAAGGATGCCAAAGTCTACACTACATCAAAAGACAAAGCTGAAACATTTTGCCAGACCTTTCCCGCTACATGTCAGCTTGCCAGCGCAGAAGAATCTGCTCCTGAAGTTCAGTATTCAGCAACGTGCTCAGTGGAAAAGATATGGCCTTCAAGGTCAAAGATATAAGAAAGCTTCTCATGAATCTGAAAGCAGATAAATCTACTGATCCTGATGAAGTCCCTGCAAGGGTCCCGAAGGAGTGCAGCGCAGAACTTGCAAGATCACTCAGCCTGCTGTTTGAGCTTTGGATCTCCAAGGGAGTTTTCCCAAGCCAATGGAAGACTGCATCTGTCATCCTTATTCACAAGAGAGATTCGAAGTCTAATCCAACTATGTACCGCCCCATCTCTCTGCTCTGCATCATCAGCAAGGTCATGGAGGCTGTTGTCCTCACCATTCTGACCCAAGAGTGGCCCAACTTTCTGGATAGAGGCAACGAAGTGCGCCTGATTGCCCTGGACATCAAAGGAGTATTTGACAAGGCCTGATGGCATAATGACCTTTACTCGAAACTCATGGCAAAAGGAGTATCCGCCGGCAAGCTGCTCACCTGGATTAGAAGCTACCTGACAGATCGTTCCATCAAAGTTGTCTTATCTGGCCAGTCATCAAGTACTTCTTCCATCAATACATCAGTTCCCCAGGGGTTAATATTGGGCCCACTTTTGTTCAGTGTCTTCATTGATGACCTGGTGATGAGTGTGAAAACCATATCTACCTCTACGCAGATGATTTCACCTTGTTGTGAAATTACATGTAGAGCTAGAGACAACACTGAATCTGTTACTGCAAGCCTGAACAGAGACCGGAAAATAAGGATCTGGATAGACAGATGGAAGGTGATCTTTGATCCATCGAAATGCAAGCCAATGACAATATTAAGAAAGACGAATCCAACCAAGCTGGATCTTCTGTTTGGTACCACCAAACTGGCTGAGAAGGAGGAGCTGGAGATCCTGGGAGTCACTGTCGACAGCAAGTTGACCTGGACAAAGCACGTCTCATCCAGAGCAGGACAGAAGCTGGGCGCTCTGAGGAGAGTTGCAAATAAACTTGATGTCAGAGGCAGAGCAACCGTTTACAAGGCCCAAGTTCGCAGTGTAATGGAATACGCCTCACTGTCTTGGATGAGTGCCAGCGCCACCACTCTAGGATTACTAGACTCTTTCCAGATGAAGGCCCTTCGAATCATAGGCGTGAGCGAAAAGGAAGTAAACACACAGCTGAACATCACATCTCTTCATCAAAGACGTCAAGTGACTGCAGCAACGGTCGTATTCCCGAGAGCGACAGGAGGGTAATAATAGCTCTGTTAATGACTGGGTCTAGTTTGTCACCCTTTTTGTACACAGGGGTTATTAGGCCTTTAATCCAGTCTTCCGGCATGTTTCCTTCAGCCCAGGCTGTGTTAATGATCTCCAGCCGCAACATTTAAATTGTATCATCTTGCGTCCTCCTGCTTCCATAGGAGGGTTTTCGTGTTTTAACACACGTTTTTCGTTTCTCGCAGGTCCGAAAGTTTTCTACAACGAGCTCGTAGTCAAAGAGAGGGTCCAGGGGACATCAGACAATTCAATTTGACATTTCTACTTCCAGAAATCAACACAACAACTAAACTTAGGTAAATTATTGGGCCCTATTTAGGCCTACCCTAATATTAAATAGCCCTAATCCTAATTTCACAATAACCATAGTCGCGGGCCCGTCCTAGATACACGTCCGGAGTTAGTAGCTCAGCCAATCATAGGCTATTGTACAAAATATTACGCCATTCATTTGGGGTTGATGGGCAAAGACCACATCATAATAATCTAATATGAAGTTCATTTTTGTATTCAGAGTTAATTGGCAACTCATATAAATTGTGGGAGCACGGTGGCCGAGCGGAGCGTGCTCTGACTCATAATCGGAAGGTTGCGGGTTCGAGCCCCGGCGACGCCATCGTGTTGTGCCCTTGAGTAAGGCACTTTATCTCGATTACTCCTCTTCACCCAGGTGTATAAATGGGTACCCGCATTCTTAAATGCTGGGAAGGTAACAGACTCGCTGTGGAGGAGGTGTAGCGATCCCCCTATAGCAACATTTAATGGAGGAGTCTGGCCCAATCGCCAATGAAAGAGAGATGGGCACTCCGATCACTGTTTATACAGGATCGTCTCCTTTACCTTAACCTTTTATGAAGTATTCAGAGTTAAATGGCAACTCATATAAATTGGCAATTTCATAACAAAACTCATGCGTCAAAGAATAGTTTCTAGCGTTTAGACGTTTGCGATAGTGTTCCATCTTCATGCACGACCACCAATATTGGATCCAATATTTTAAACCTTTCGTGGGTTTTATTTTGTTTTGTTTTTTGTTTACAGAGAGATGATCAGACAATTCTTTCCTCAATCACCAAGTGTGCTTCATAAATACAAACCAAGTGTGACCTCAAAAAATGCCAAGTTTCTTAAACCAAGCCAAAAGACATGGACTCTGCCGCTAAAACCACTCCTTATTCCACTTCAAAGATCCTGTGCATTAATAGGCAACAGCGGGATCCTTTTAAACAAAAATTATGGTAGAGAAATCAATGAATTTGATATGATATTTCGTTCCAATTTGCCATCAATATCAGGTTATGAGAAGGATGTTGGTGACAAACTCAACATTACCAGTATCAACACAGAGGCTCTGCGAGCATTGGTCAGTGAAATCACTACCAACACGCCAGCAAACATTATCAGTATGGCCAGAGTCGTTCTTGGAGCGTTTGAGATACCTTAATAATTCTGTGCTCTGGTATACGCGTGATATCACTCACGAATCGACGGAAATGTTACGAATTGTTAGCAACATGTGTAATGAAAATGGACTGAATATAAAGTTAGCGTATGCTCAGAACCACACTAAACATGTTGTTAAAAGGTAAGTCTGCTGGTCATTGTTTCGTTGGTTTTGACACGTTTCCAAGTGATAATCGGTGCGATTTCTTGTTCGACAGTTTTTAGTATAATTAGATTGCATATCAAAATGGACCGAGATTTTATACGCACATGCATTTCCTATAGGCCTACCCCAAAAATATTGCATCTGGGACACCATTTCAAAAAGAGCAACATATCAGTGCATTAAAGCGCACCACCCGGTACTAATCAGTCTTGGGATGCAAAAAACAAAAACAACAACAACAAACAAAGAACAACAACAACAACAAACTTCGACTGCTTGAAATAATTTTATTGAGGCTCTTTTTCGATTTGATTTGATTTGTTCGGGTTTTGACAACCTTGGATAACCCAAGAAAGCCTCTATTGAAGCTTATTTCCATTGGGGTCCATTTGAACACCGGGACGGATTGGGAATTGGGTTAACACCCTACTCTTTTCGAAATGGCTGCGAAATACATGTACAGGTATGGCTCTCGGCACACGGGACCGACGGCTTTACGTCCCCTTCGAAGGACGGAAAAGCTCCTGTCTCCCCGAATCTAAATATATGTAGATGCGCGATAATAGCATTTTTTTCTTATTTTTTTCTAGAATTTGGGGTATACCAGATCATCGTGCGTCAACAGGTCTCATCCAATACACCGTAGCCGCAACAGTCTGTGAACGAATTTCTTTGTATGGATATTATCCTTTCGATAAGGACTGTTCTAATAATAATATAAAATACCACTATTTTGACAATCAAAGTCTAGACTACGGTAACAGAGCACACAAAATGACGCAGGAATTTCGCATTTATCAACAGTTACACCAGCTGGGGCTTATAACTTTAGTAACTGAAAAATGCTGAAATAATTCATTTTTTGGGTGCTTTTTATTTCTTGCCCTAGAAGGAAACTATATAGGCCCTAAACAAAACGAAAACCATACATTCTGTACTACATTGCATTACATAAACATTACATTGCTGGGGGGGTTCTTACTGGTTGAAGGTATAGGCCTACGGGGATGTGCCACGGTTTTGGGGTACCTTTTCAGCGATTTCGGTAATTGACCTCTCTGTGTGTGAGTGTGAGCATGTATGAGGTCAATAGTCATCTGCTTTTAGACTGCTTCCACGAGTGAGTGCAGCTAGCCTACGCTGCGCTGTAGTTCGGCACATATAAAATCAGAATTTTTGTCAGTTTTTGAGTTCAAGACGAACGGTTCTTTCTCAAGACGCAAGCTAATGACTATCATATCCGTTCAACACATATATTCAAGTGCAAGGAACAAAATCTGGCTTCTTTAGACTAAATAAATTACGGGAGATATTCATCATTTTCTACCCCGGTATCCAAAGATTTATCATCTGAATATCAAATCGTGCATAGCACATTCACGTATATCGATCCCGGATATTCATTTCAGTGTAATTATTAACCGGGCGATGTCGGTGTGCGTGGCTTTATAAAATGCCCCGCCGGTTGCTAAGTTACAAAATAAGCTGGATTTATATCAGCGATTGGTATTTGACCAATAAGGTAGCTCGCTTTTGGCTAAAAACCAATCGCCTTAGCTCAGCTATGTAATAGATTCAGCTATGAGTTGTCTTTCAAAATGTCCAGGCAAAACCTATTGTTGAACGTCGGACAATTATAAAGCTTGTATAACAGTGTCTCAATGTCTGTGTAGAATTGAAAACTCGGTGACAATAAGAGCACATTCCTCAACAGTCTGCCGCCTGGACAACCAATTCTTTAGAAATGCTTAGTCGCGCTAAAAGTCGATCGATACATGTAAAAATCAGCACAATTCAGAGATAGGCCTACACCTTTTGCTATGAAATTAATTTTCTCGGTCAAATATAAAGCAATATTTTTTTTTTCTTCAGTAATGTCAGTTAAAAACTTGGTGCTTGGATATACATTTTTTTTTAAAATCCTGGTGTTAAAATTAAGCATCAAATTGTGTCTTTTAGTGTGATATTTTTGATTTTTATAGGCCTTGAATTCGCCTGCGAGCTTTTTACGGAATTCATGTTTTAGCGTCTCAAACTAACATAGTTTGCTAAAGAAAGATATTTCCCACCTCTGTAAAGCACATCGTGTGGGTCTATATGTTATAGTTTTGTCAGAATTTCCGTTTTTGTTTTACCCTTTTTCCATTCATGCTCAGAAAATGTCAAACTAAGTAAAAGTAGGCAATGGTGAGTACTTTTATCTCGAGAGCAACCAGCAGAAATAGTCGATATTTCCTTTGTTGTTATCCAGGTCAATTTTTCATTGAAAGCAAATTGCCCGACCAGCGATTAAATCCCCAATTGGGTGTTCTGGTTAAACATGATCAGTAGGAGCGCTATAGGTCTGGGAATTTCTTTGCTATATTGAAGTTCTGGCAACACTATAGCCATGCCGGTATTCCTATTAAACCCAGGGATATCGATCCACAATGCTAGTATTAGCCTTTAGATTTCACGTGTTGATTTAGAAATTTTTTCAGCCGACAGTGAAAGATGGTGAAATCAAAACGGAAATTCTGACAAAACTATGATATATAGCTCACGGTGATGTGCTTTAGAAAGTTGGGGAAAATCCTTCATTAGCGAACTATATTACTTTGAAAAGCTAAAAGGTTGATCCAAGAAAAAGCTCGCGGGCCGAGCTGAAGCCTATAAAAATCGAATATCTTACACTAAATGACTGAATTTCAGGCCTAAGTTTAACACCAGGATTTTAAAAAAATCAGTATCAAGCGTTATAGTTTTTCCAGCCATTTACTGAAAAAATGAAAATTATTGCTTTTCATTTGGCTGAGAAAAAAATTTTACACTGAAAAGGTGTAACTCAAAATTTTGCTCATTTCAACACCAATTTCGATCGTTTGTATTGCCTCATTAAATGACTGAGTGAGCCTTGCAGAACAAAAGAATCGGTTGTGCAGGTAGCTGACTGCAAGCACATAGTTGCATTGAGATGAATTGAGTGATCACCACTCGAAATAATTTCTGGTATTTATTCCTCACTATAATGAAAAAAGAGTAACAGATATGGTGGTGTAACCATGGTAACTACTTCATCAATTTAGATATTAGCAGTAGATAACTACTTCATGAATTTCAATATCAGCAAAAAATAACTACTTCGTCAATTCAAATATCAGCAGTGGATAACTACTTCATCAATTTCAATATCAGCAGTAGATAACTACTTCATCAATTTCAATATCAGCAGTAGATAACTACTTCATCAATATCAATATCAGCAGTAGATAACTACTTCATCAATATCAATATAAGCAGTAGATAACTACTTCATCAATTTCACTATCCGCAAAAAATAACTATCAAATATCAGCAGTGGATAACTACTTCATCAATTTAAATATCAGCAGTAGATAAC
Source organism: Amphiura filiformis (assembly GCF_039555335.1). Lineage (NCBI taxonomy): Eukaryota > Metazoa > Echinodermata > Ophiuroidea > Amphilepidida > Amphiuridae > Amphiura > Amphiura filiformis. The sequence goes on along the minus strand of NC_092642.1, from coordinate 48,225,649 downwards.
TACTTTATCACTTTCGATATCAGCAGTAGATAACTACTTCATCAATTTCAATATCAGCAGTAGATAACTACATCATCAATTTCACTATCAGCAAAAAATAACTACTTCGTCAATTCAAATATCAGCAGCGGATAACTACTTCATCAATTTAAATATCAGCAGTAGATACCTGCTTCATCAATTTCACTATCAGCAGTAGATAACTACTTCATCAATTTCGCTATCAGCAGTAGATAACTACTTCATCAATTTCACTATCAGCAGTAGATAACTACTTCATCAATTTAGATATCAGTAGTAGATAACTACTTCATCAATTTCACTATCAGCAAGAAATAGCTACTTCGTCAATTCAAATATCAGCAGTGGATAACTATTTCATCAATTTCAATATCAGCAGTAGATAACTACTTCATCAATTTCAATATCAGCAGTAGATAACTACTTTGCCAATTTTAATGTAGTTAACTACTTCATCAATATCAATATCAGCAGTAGATAACTACTTCATCAATTTAACTATCAGCAAAAAATAACTACTTCGTTAATTCAAATATCAGCAGTGGATAACTACTTCATCAATTTAAATATCAGCAGTAGATAATTACTTTATCAATTTCGATATCAGCAGTAGATAACTACTTTATCAATTTCAATATCAGCAGTAGATAACTACTCTATCAATTTCAATACCAGCAGTAGATAACCACCTCATCAATTTCAATATCAGCACGGGATAACTACTTCCTCAATTTCGATCAATTTCAATACCAGCAGTAGATAACTACTTCATCAATTTCAATATCAGCAGTAGATAACTACTGCATCAATTTCAATATCAGCAGTAGATAACTACTCTATCAATTTAGATATCAGCAGCAGATAACTACGTCATCAATTTCAATATCAGCAGTAGATAACCACTTCATCAATTTCAATATCAGCAGTAGATAATTACTTTATCAATTTCGATATCAGCAGTAGATAACTACTCTATCAATTTCAATATCAGCAGTAGATAACTACCGGGTACTTCATCAGTTTCAATATCAGATATTTACTTCATCAATTTCAATATCAGCAGTAGATAACCATTTCATTAATTTCTATATCAGCAGCAGACAACTACTTAATCAATTTCAATATCAGCAGCAGATAACTACTTCCATCAATTTCGATATCAGCAGTAGATAACTACTTCGTCAATTCAAATATCAGCAGTGGATAACTACTTCATCAATTTAAATATCAGCAGTAGATAATTACTTTATCAATTTCGATATCAGCAGTAGATAACTACTCTATCAATTTCAATACCAGCAGTAGATAACTACTTCATCAATTTCAATATCAGCAGTAGATAACTACTGCATCAATTTCAATATCAGCAGTAGATAACTACTTCATCAATTTCAATATCAGCAGTAGATAACTACTTAATCAATTTCAATATCAGCAGCAGATAACTACTTCCATCAATTTCAATACCAGCAGTAGATAACTACTTCATCAATTTCGATATCAGCAGTAGATAACTACTTCATCAATTTCAATATCAGCAGTAGATACCTACTTCATCAATTTCAATATCAGCAGTTGATAACTACTTCATCAATTTCGATATCAGCAGTAGATAACTACTTCATCAATTTCGATATCAGCAGTAGATAACTGCTTCATCAATTTTAATATCAACAATAGATAACTACTTCATCAATTTCAATATAAGCAGTATAGATAACAACTTCGGCGGTCCTGATTTTATTTTATTTTATTTTATTTTATTTTATTATGTTTTGTTTTGTTTTATTTTATTTCACTTCATTTCATTTCATTTTATTATTTTATTTTATTTTATTTTATTTTATTTTATTTTATTTTATTTTATTTTATTTTATTTTATTCTATTTTATTTTATTTTATTTTATTTTATTCTATTTTATTTTATTTAATCGTAGAAATATGATTTTATTTTATTATTATTATTTTTTGCCTTTGGGAATCGATCAATGAAGTAATACTCCCATATGCCATGATTTTCGCACATTTTCGTTTTAGCTTTTGTCATGTGTTTACGTTTGAAAAAAAAAGCCGTGAATTTAAGTGAATAGGCTATTTCAGTTTAAGTCGTTACACCTCTATGGAAGACATGACTTTAATCTTCCACACAGGGAGTGTGAATTTCAAATGGGATTACCAGAATGTGTGACTCCATTTTCGAACCTACACCCCTCTGTGGGAGATTAAGGTCATGTCTTCCATAGCGGGTGTATGGATTTCAACTGGAATATCCCGATAGTCCGGCTACTTCCGGTAAATTCGCGGGGAATTCAATAAAACAGACACAATCCTACGGTGCAGACAGACGTGGCATGAAATTATCGTCCTGAAATCGTTCGATTTTTTATTCCAAATTGGTAAGTAATCTGGTCTGTTTATCATTGACTGTTTTGATTATTTTTCACATTCGAGTATTTTAAGCTTGTATAATGAATCCAATAATATCCAATAAGTAAAAGTCAAGTTACAAATATCAGATCGGTGCATGGATGTCACAGTACGTGCGAAATAAGTGACACGAAAGCTTTTAAAAACGAAACGGAAGTATCATCATCATCATCATCATCTTCATCATCATCATCATCATTCACCACCATCATCATCATCATCATCTTTGTCATCTTCATCATCATCCTCCATCATCATCATACTCCATCACCATCATCACTGAGACCAGTGAAGATCTTCAGTCTGCTCAGACATAATAGGAAACTAAGTTAATGAGTAACATTGCGAAATTCATGGTCGATTTTCCCGAACTATTTGGCCACTTAAATGAGGAACCTGCCTTTCATTTTATGTTCCAGAAAGAACGTCTCTTGCGTAGTGTAGCTTGGAGCTACTTTCTATAGGAGGACGCTGGGGAAACGGAAGAAATCTTTCTGGACACCATAGCTGCATACTGATAAAACCCTGAACAGACACAGCGTATACTTTTGAAATAAAAAAAGATATTATAAACCATACAATTTGTCAAAAATCTGAAATTGAGTTTGTAGTATTAATTTTTGTGTGGATGTGATTTCCACATTACTTATCAAAGAAGGAATATTTAGCCAATTACTGCCAGTTGACATTCGATAATCCTCATTCAGGTCTGTATTAAGACGGGTCGGAGGGGAGTACGATCTAGAGGTGTTTGCACTCAAATTTTGAGACAAGTAAAGCTGACACACAAGAGGAATGATACCGCAAGACCTATGAAAATATAAATGCTACTATTGGCTTCCGTGACTCATGTCCTATAAGATCAATGCATTGATATTGTGATGTACACTGCTAATTTGTAGTTACATGGCTAAAATTGGACAAATGTGGCACCTGCCATCCAACTCTCCTTAAAGATTCAATTGCACATTATGCAGTACGTGTAGTACGTCTATTTTTCATAGAATTGCACGATAGTATTGAGCATATTGTTTTATATCTTCAGCTTAAATAAATGTGTAGGCCTATATGGTATTCAAACAAATTATCATTATAAATTTTGTTATCTGTTTCTTCACTGCTATATTAAGATTTCACTTAATCAGATAAATTATGAAATCAAAACATTTTCACATTGATTAAAATGACATGCTCTAAAGACGGGTACTGATATGTATCGGACAATATCAGGCAAGTATAGTAGGCCTATCGCAAGGTTATTGGCGATTCGAAGATATATAGGTTCATGTATTATGTATTTCTTGTACAGAAATGCTAGTATTTTGAACATGAACTATCTTCTGGTGAATTATGTCACTTCTGTTAAACTTTAGGCCTAATTTCTGACACGGGTGATCATGGTGATGAAATCCACATAAACGCGTTTATGTATAACAAAGATAGATAATAATTCCAAGCTCAAAAGATAACACCTACCCCGGTCCGAAGTGGAAATTCGACATCCATGCTCGTTCGTGTTCTCGTTTACACGAGAAAACAACATCAATGAAATGGAATGATTCACAGTGCATGAAAAGTGGAAGAAAAAAACTGAAATTTTACGAACAGTCGTGTCTATCAAAATTAACCAAAATTTCATCAAACACGGTGCATATTACTCGGGGTCCAACAATCATTCAACCAGGTCCCACAGATTTGCGCGGAAAATGTTAAAAAATTGCATGGTTTCGCAGGGAATTCCACAAAAAGAGATTAGGCCTACTAGCAAAATATAATTATCGGAAAATATTGCACTAAATGGTATTTCTCTGAGAGTTCGTGGGAATTTTAAAATCGTGGCAAGAACTTACTAAAACCAATTTTAATAACCAACATTAACCAGGGGACTGTCGTTTACGTTGGAAGGAGCCCCAATATGTCAGTGGCCAGAGTCAATTTTAATTTTGTCATTGTTTATGACCCGCCTTTTGAAAGGCATATTGAGGAGAGCTATCCTGAGTCCTTATTGTATTCTACTCATTTTCACTTGTGTTTAAAAACTCCCGGAAAACGCGGGAAGATTCGTGACCCTTATATTTTAGTATTACTAATGATTTTTTAGTAGGCCTGTGATATTTAAGGCCACTTCCAAGAAAAAAATGACAGTATATTAGTACCTAACCTAACCTAACATAACATAACCCAAAATTACCCAATATAAATGTGATAGTATAGAAATATTGGCTGCTTCTGAAGATATTGATGCAATTTCCCCGAGGAGACCGTGGGCCTACTACTAAAGTATTTAACTGAACGAAACAAAGTCAAGGGAAAATAGTAGGCTCAGGGCTACTGGTCGCCGAGGCCAGTGAAATGTTTTACACCCCAATTTCCAGAATAAATAGCAGTCAATATTTGTTTTATATATATAAAGTATGAGAATATTCAGACTGTCGCAGTCTCAAATATCAAATTATTATATAACCCATGCACATTTGAATGTTATTAAAACGTTTTGACCAAAACCAAAACAAGTTTAAAACATTTTTATGTTTACTAGCCTAGGACAAAATCTAACATAACACTGCCTAACATAATCTAACCCTGCAACGTACACAACCTAACATAATCTTTAACCCTAACATGACACAACTAACATATCTTAATCCTAACTATGGCACAATCTTAATCCTAACATAACATAATCTATAACCCTAATATGACACAACTAACATATCTTAATCCTAACTATTGGCGTTGCACAATCTTAATCCCAACATAATCTTATTCGTTATCATGGTTATAACTTAACATAATAATCTTATGTTGTAACACTTCATGCTCACGTTTATGGCAAGCTAAGCGGCTCAGAACGTGGGACTAGCTACGCGTAGCTTCTTTCTCGTTACGTGCAGCTTATTAACCAATCAGATTCGCGGTTTTAAACACGTGGAGCTGATGTAAACATCCTCTCTCACAAAATATTACGTTGTTAATTTTTGTGAATGAAAATATCTGTAGTATATCAGCAAAACAAAAAAAGTGTATAGGTGCTATTAAAGTAATATCTGAACAGAATGATGATTGTTCTATATTTAGGGGGCTATCATTTTCTTCGGAAGGGGGTAAGGTGTATCGGTGGTGGGAGTCGGGGGTCATAACATTTTTGATGCCGAAATAGTGAGGGCCGCAATTTTATTGACGCCGACTTTTTGTAAATTTAGGACCCCCCCCCCTTCCGACCCATTTTACTCTCTCCATATTTACACAGTGGCATGTGATATCGCTTTCCCTGCAATATCTTTACACATCGCTTTACATCAGTAGTACTAGTAGTTGTTGTTTGACCTTCATATCCCCTGCACCGCTAATACAGCCCGAGTATATAGTTACTTGCTATTAAACACGGTGTAAACTTGGAAACACTAAATAAATATGCTTTGTGTCATTTTAGCCAGGCATTAGCAACATGTTCTCTTGACACGTGCTGTGATTTGGCCTCCTTTACCCGTTCGTTATCTATGCTAATTCCGTAAATTAATTACAAGATAATAATTGTGAAAGAGGATACCTATAACTATACTACGCGCAGCTAACGACCCAACCACGTGATTAAATTTGACTATTTTGATTGGTCAAACAGCTGCTCGTAACGAGAAAGAAGCTACGCGTAGCTGTTCCACGCTTTTGGCCCCCTTGGCTTGCCATACACGTTGCTCGTCGCGCCATTGATATGCTTTCTCGTGTAACCGAGAACACGATTGAGCATGCATGTATGCCGGGCTCCACCTCGAATTGGGGGCAGATGTTTCGTATTTTGTGTGAATTAATTTTGATTACAGGAATACAAGGAAAGACCCCGGGGGGGGCACTCACATGTAAAGATGGTACGGGTATGTGCCGGGGGTATGTGCGGCGGTCAAGGGTCCCTTTTTCAGGCTCTCCATCAGTTCTTCAAGACCCTCATTTGCATCATGCTCCAGTTCATTGAGCCTCAAACTCTGAAAATTTGAGCTCTTGAGCTCAAATTGGAAAAATTTGAATTTTTTTAAAGCTCCAAAGCCTATAATTTGGCTCAATTTTAGTTCACAGACCCCCACAAAAATGTTGAAATTTCAGTTCATCAAGCCCCTATTTTGCCCCAAAATCAGTTCTTAGTTCTCAAAGTTCGGCGCTTCCCGCCGCACACCCCTATCAAAATTTAAGTTGAGTGCCCCCCCGGGGAAAGACAGACTAGCACTTTAAAATTCGGGTTAATTCGGGTTAAATTATAATCCATATCTTTTTTATAACACGTCGTTATAAATGTCGAGTTCATTACTCCGTGTCAGAAAACGCATGACAACAGACAAGACAACAGGTAGTTTCAAAACCATTCAAGTTTACAGAGAAGATTAGTAGGCCTAACATTTCTGCACGATAAATATATTTAGGCTTATTTTTTCAAATCGTCAAATAATCTTGTGATGCTAATTTCCTGATACTTCCAGTCCCATGGCATGGATTTCAACCTAAATCATTTCCTAAAACATCACAATTGTCAAATGGTTTTGATTTCATGTTTCTGTTATAGGCCTAACGTAATTTTATCATTTTGTGACAAACATAGGCCCCTAAACATGATAAACAAAACAAAACAAAATCGACAATCTATCAGACATTTTGCATTATCAGTCGATTTAAGGCGAGTCGGATGGCAGGAGCCATATGTGATGTGATCAAGGAAAATTAGTCGGAACTCGGAAATATTAATTTGTCAGTTTCTTACAAGATAGTAAGAGGCATTTACAAAGCTGCACTTTGCAGAAAACCCCATTGAATTTGAACAACCAGTTCCAAAGATATGATCAATTAAAGCGTTTCCCACACAATAGGAAAGAAAAGGAAATGTTACCTTTGTTTGGCTATATCTCAAAATCAATATTTGCGAGTCCCGACTGATTTTGCTTGATCGCATCACATATTATTCCAGTTTTAGCCATTTAACTTAAACTGCAATGTACTTCTTAAAAGGGCATTTCGTGATCCATAGCATCATCCTCCCACTCAAAAAAGATTTTTATACCATTGGATACCTCTGGCTACATAATGTTTATGTACCAATAATTTCTTGTAGATTAATTCGTTTAACAAAAATATCGTGAAATTTGAATTACGTCCTGGTACACGATACGTAATGTGGATATCACATCCACTTAATGCTAAAAACTCAATGTCAGATTTTTGACCAATTTTATCCTTTATAGAACCCATATCATTCCTCTTGTGTGTCAGCTTATTTGTTTCAACATTTGAGTGCAAACACTAATAAGTCATTCCCTCTGATCAGCCTTAATATGCCCAGTAACCTCAACCAGGGTGGGATCAATTCTTTTTAGGGTCTATGCTTTTGGTGTACTGATAAGTGTCTGCCGTGGAGTAGGCCCACATTTTTATTATTTCTATTATTTCTGGAATAGCTATACAAATGGTCCCGTAGGCCAAGAAAATGTTTACTCTGCCATAACCCGGAGTAGATTGGTGTCATGAAATTGACTAAACAATGAAAATTCTTCTTACATTTTATTTTACTTTTACATATTCCGGAGACGGAGTTTGGATTAAGGCCATGCGGAGACTCTTTCACTAACGACGCGACGGTGCAGCGAGTTGTAGACCCATGATGACTACGAAACACTCATTGCCGAAACCAAGTTGGCCCTACACCATAAAAACTCGAAGCTGCAAGTGGAGGTGGACTCACCATGTGGCAATATAGCGAGCCGGAAAACAATCACTGAATGGCAACCAAGAACTGGAAACCTGGGACTGGAAAGTGGAGAAGAGGAAGGCAAAAATGAAGATGGCAAGATCATACAGGGCATCACATAGCAAAGAATGAGAGGGCATCACATAGCAAAGAATGCACACGATACGCAATAATGGATGAAAAATGCGTCACACTGCGGATGAACATACAGAGGACGTAGTGTGGATTTTGCTTAACATATTTGAGGTAAGTCATCCAAACTTACACAAATGCATATTGATATACTATTTTATTTTATTTTATGTTATTTTGTGCAACTGCTGTGAATAATGAAAATTCAACGTATTTTAAGCCTGAAACAGCACGTATATGAAAAATAAAAATAAAAATTAAAGGTTTTAGAAATAATTGACTATGGAATTTTATAATAACTTTCATTCCCATTTAGGGCATATAGTAAAGGATTGAACTACGCGGACTACAATGTATATCATATGGCAAACAAATATGCCAATTTTGCACTCTGGGACTGAGTAAGTGGCAGCATTTTACCATAGGCTTTGAAGGCATGTGATTTTACACTGTAGCAAACACATTACATGTATAGGCATTTTAGCCAAAAAAATGTGAAGACCTGAGCTGCGCAAGAAGACCGTAAGCCCACTTGGCCCCTCAACATGTATACACTAAAGTTACGTATATTTTCTGAGGGTTAGATCATGAAAGGTTGTGAAAGATTTGTTTTGGTCCCTGAAAATGTATAAAACATTACCAAACTATACGAAACTATACGCAACTTTAGTGTATACATGTTGAGGGGCCAAGTGGACTTACGGTCTTCTTGTGCTCAGGTCTTCATGTACTTTTTCAGAAAAAAAAGTTTCATATTTTGAAACCTATTCTGCTACACTTCACAAATCCAAAAATAAAATCAACCCGTCCTTTTCGTTTTCAAAACACTTGTTTAAAAAGTGTGTCTCTGTTGAAAAAGTGTTACAGCTGGGCATTTAGAACCTAAACTCATTCGATTTACAGAGTACCTTTGTTCCCCAGTTGCAAGCCGAAATGCCATGCAGTCGTTGTTGTTTATTCGTACTATCCTCATGTTTGTTTCTTCGTCTTCTAAAACATCAACTCGATAGGAGACATTGCCGAGTCTGAGATAGTCACCCGTCATTTTGGACGGGCATGCAGTGTGCTTCTTCTTTGAAGAGCATTATTTTAGGCCTAGATGTTAAAATGTTTTGAGTAATTTAAATAAATATATGAAGACCAAAGCAGCACTTACTTGAAATCACTACATTCCAGTGGCTATTGGCGCCTAGTTAAAAGAACATTCAGATATTTTTAGCTTTAAATTGGTTTTTTTCACACATTTTGTATTATGGAGACCATACATACATTGTAAATTATGAAAAGATATATAGTTTGAGGATAAATCATTTCTATTTTCACTTTTATTGGGTTTGCAACTATTTTAGTTAAAGAATCCGAATTATCTTGCAACAACATACACTCCTAAAACTGCGTTGAGCAATTAAACATGTTTAGAAGATTATATTTATTTAAAAATGTGTTTAGAAAAGAGTTCAATTGCTAAATCAGTTTTTGCAGTGTAGCCTTGATTCATAGCCAAAACCCTATCAGCGAGCAATATAGGGGGCCAATGTCAGAGTTGGTGAAAAAACAGTCACAAGAAAAATGTTGTTGCAACTTATTCTTTTTATTCTGTGTTATATTAGCAACATCAAGAAGTTCAAATACAGACAACTGTTCAGAAATATTCTGAATAATTATTTCAACAGCAAAGTGAATGCATCGGCATCCATACATGTTTTGTGCATGCGTGATTTACTTGTCACTAAATACGAATTAGTCCGATTGCAGATGGCGATGATCACTCCCGTGATCATTTAAATTAGAGGAATATCTGTCCTTAGAGTGATTACAATATGACTTGTGTAATGAGCTTCACATGAACTATTCCTTCTCTACTACCGCCCTGCTGCCTATGAAACAACAATGCGAAAAATGCGACCTGAGATCTGTACAATACTTTTCCTGGATCGTTCTGACCATATGAATACTTTGGCATGGTTTTGAAATTGGAACACTATGACCTTGAGGGCAGTGGTGTTTTCAAAAGTGGGGGCCCCTGGGTCTCAATTCCCCCTGGGTCTTGATTGTTGACCCCAAATGTTTTCACCAAGGCCGTCCGCGTCGTCGTGTTCCTTCCACCTTCCTCCCATTCTTTCCGATTGTCATATTGAAAGCTAAATGTTTCATGTCTTGTTCATCTGCAGGCAACACCCAGATAACCAGACACTGAAGTATGTACACTGTAAACTAGTTTCACAGACTGGTAAGCAATTCATTCATTGGGCATTTTGTGGGTAAAATCTAGAATGTGAAAAAAAACTTGATTCTTGAATATTTTAATTTAAAAAGCTTAAATTATATAGGTTTGTTCTATTTGATGATTGTCATCCTTCCTCCTTTCTAACTTTGTCCTATCCTTTCTGACCTCCCCTCTTCACTGCTCTTTTCATACTCTTAAATGTTATGTGTTTTGTTTGTCATCTCTTTGTGCATTTTGGGAGCAAGCTTTGGGCGTCTTTATATATGTCTTATTGTATTCTCTATTATGTACCACCATTTCTCTTCTCTTGTGCTTTAAAAAAATCTTGGATGGCTGATGACGGAGATGAGGATTCGAGTTACTTAAAGCTCAAATTAGGTAGACATGTTTGTTCCGTTTGATTGTCATTCTTCCTCTTAAATTCCTATCCTTGGCTTCCTGATTGTCATATTGGAAGCTTAATGTGCCACAATAATTATTGTCTGTCTACAGGCAACACCCAGAGTTAAATGTTGAACAGTGGTTTTTTTTATTATCCATTTTAAATTAAACCAACCAGAATGTTAGCTCCCACAGTAAAGGATAGGAACATGGATACCTTGACTGACCTATTGGTCCAGTCAGACTGACCACAAACTTTATTATTGCCAGAATTTTGTGCGCACAATATGTCTTTATTATTCCTTTTGTTGATTCACTCGCTTGTTTACTTTCTTTTTCAGCCTTTTGGTATCTGGTTATACCTGATCTACAATCAAAAAGAAAAGCCTCAACTCCCATCAAATGTAGCAAATAAAGACTGCTTCAGAAACCTTTTTGACTAAGAACATGACCACCCGGCATAATCAGCATACAGAACAGAAAAAAGTAATCAACATACAGAACAATTCACCAATATTACATGCTGAAAGAGAGCAATGGAAATGTGCCATGACTACTGTCATAACCTCAAGAATTTCTTCCGGGATATAATTTGAAGCGGCTTGCCGAGGGCATGGATGGTAGCTTGAGTGAATTTCATCTTTTATCTAGTCTGGAAAATCAACATGTTATATAACTTATGTGTACTGTCCTAAATTATTGCCCATTTTCCATTGGAGCTCGTTTTTAGTTTATAAAATAACGTCCAGAATTACAGATCGAATATGTTTTTTTTTAAACCGAACTCCGCCGCTCGGTGTGCGTGATCATTTTGTGGTAGCTGACACTATAACTAGCTAATAACCATAACCTTAACGAAAAACCCTAACACTAACCATAACACTAACCTTATAACTGGGCGTCCCACAACGTCTTCATTAGCGAATTCTCACCAACAAACTTGGAGAGACCGAAGTCGGTTACCTTGATGACGGACTCTTCTTTTTCGTCAGAAGGAAGCAGTAGATTTTCTGGCTTTAGTTAAATCAGAATCCCAGTGGAACACAAACATGTTTTAAACGGTCCGTGTTTTGGTCGAAACGTCTTAACATTTTAATATTTTTAAATGTTATTAAAATGTGGTATACCTTTATATAACCCGACATTTAAACGTTTTCTGTAAAACGTCGTTTGTTGTGCCAAACCTATCCTATATGTTTAAAACGTTTAAATGTCGGATTATAGGGTATAAAACATTTTAAAACGTTGTCATAACAAAACTTTTTAAATAACCCGGCATTTTAATAGAGATGTTGTTTAAACGTTTTGTCGAACCAAAAGACACTTTGCACTAACTAATTACCTTAAATAACTGTAACCACAATAGCACGACTAAATAGGCCTATATCGACTAAACCCTAACACCACTGAATGGTTTTGCATCCATCTTTATGTATTTTTGTTGACCCACTCCACACGCACACGACCAACATAACCTGTCCTTTTTGTTTTCCACACTGTTTTGTAATGTTGGTTTGTATTTTAATTCTGCACACGTAAAAATATCAAGATGTTTGTTTGTTGCCATGTGTTAAAAAGCGTTTTTGTATCATTTGAAAACTTATTATACTTATTATACTTGGTAATTTTAATTGTATTTAATTTAAGAGCATTTTCTCTGTTAAATCACTACCATGCATCCCACAATTCCGTTTAAAATTCACTCTACCCCTGTGGAAGATTTTGTTTTTCAAATGTAATTGGTCTGGATTAATTATTTTGAAACCTATACTCCACAACTGGGGTATTTCAAATGGAAGTTAACCAACTGTCTTTTGTATTCAAAACTCTGTGGAAGACTTCCACTAAATCTTCCCTAAATCTTCCACAGGGGTAGTGCGGACTTTAAATGGAATGGAATGTGATTTACATTTCTGATTACGTATGCTTTTTTTTAATTTTTATACCTTGCATGTACATCAAATTTTTTTGCATTTTAAAATGTTGATTCGTATTTTAGAATTAAAATTCTGTATATTGTAACGCGCTTCAATTTGAATATTCATGAGATGACGCCAAAAATGTGCATATTCATAAATGACGTCATATATATATTCATAAGATGGCGTGAATTTGCTTTCTCATCAATTTGCATATTAATCAGATGACGTCAAAATTGACATATTCGCGAGATGAAGCCATCAATTTGCATATTCATGAGATGACGTCATCAATTTGCATGTGAGATGACGTCGATTTGCATATTCATGAGATCATGGCAAAAATTGTCATATTCATGACATGACATTTGCATTTTCATAAGATGAAGTCATAAATTTGCATATAGAAGATGCCTTTATCAATTTGCATATTCACGAGATGACGTTAATTAATTAATTTGCATATTCACGTCATCTCATGAATATGCAAACTGATAAAGGCATGTCTCATGAATATGCAAATTGAATAATGAATATGCAAAATGCAAAAATATGATGTCATCAAATTTATGATTTATCAAATTTATGACGTCATCTCGTGAATATGCAAATTGATGACGTGATCAAATGAATATTTAAATTGATGACGTCATCTCGTGAATATGCAAATTGGTGACGTCGTTTCATGAATATGCAAATTTATGACGTCATGAATATGCAAATTGATGACGTCATCTTTTTTGACATCTCATGAATGTGTAAATTGATGACGTCATCAAATGAATATGTAAATATGTAAAATATGTAAATTTATGACGTCATCTCATTATGAATATGCAAATTGATGACGTCATCTCATGAATATGCAAATCGATGACGTCATCAAATGAATATTTAAATTGATGAGGTCGTCAAATGAATATTTAAATTGATGACGTCATCTCATGAATATGCAAATTGGTGACGTCATCTCATGAATATGCGAATTTTTAAGACGTCATCTCATCATGAATAGCAAATTGATGACGTCATCTTACGAATATGCAAGTTGGTGACGTCACGATCAAATAAATATGCAAATTGATGACGTCATCAAATTGATGGCAAATAGGTGACGTCATCCTATGAATAGGCACATTTTTGACGTCATATGAATATGCAAATTGATGACGTCATCAAATGAATATGCAAATTGATGACGTCATCAAATGAATATTTAAATTGATGACGTCATCTCGTGAATATGCAAATTGGTGACGTCATCTCATGAATATGCAAATTGATGAGGTCAACTCATAAATTGATGACATCATCTTACGAATATGCAAATTGATGACGTCATCTCGTGAATATGCAAATTGGTGACGTCTTCTCATGAATATGCAAATTTTTAACGTCATCTCATGAATATGCAAATTGATGACGTCATCAAATGAATATGCAAATTGATGACGTCATCTTACGAATATGCAAATTGATCAAATAAATATGCAAATTGATGACGTCATCTCGTGAATATGCACATTGATGACGTCATCAAATTGATGACAACTCATGAATTTATAAATTTATGACGTCATCTCGTGAATATGAAAATTGGTGACGTCATCTCATGAATATACAAATTGATGCGACATGAATATGCTAATTTTTTACGTCATCTCATGAATATATATGTACATTTATGACGTCATATGAATATGCAAATTTTTGACGTCATCTCGTGAATATGCAGATTGATGACGTCACATCAAATGAATATGCAAATTTTTGACGTCATCTTATGAATATGCAAATTGATGACATCATCTCATGAATATTCAAATTGTTGACGTCATCAAATGAATAATAATAAACCATGCAACTGAAAAATTTGAGAAGAACAATGCATCCAACGTGGACAAAAAAGCAACAATCATTAAAAGAGAACATCTTCATACGTGTTTATAAATTCCTACACAAATACTGTACAAATGTTTAAAGTGTTGCTCTGCTGATTTTGCAGTGCAGAATTAAAATAGAAACCAACATTACAAAACTGTGGAAAACAAAAATGACAGGTAAAAAGGTTATTGCTTATATTGCACAGTTTATAATAAAGATGTAAAGTCGTGTGCGTGCGGAGTGGGCTAACAAAAATACATTCAATTGTGTTAGGTTTTAGTAGATATAGGCCTATTAGTCGTGCGATTGTGGTTACAGTTATTTAGGGTTATTGGGTGTCAGCTACAGGTTTTAAAATTTGCTTGTCGAGGCCTCATGAACATGTATTTTTTTCGACAAAAAGTTTAAACAACATCTATATTAAAATGCCGGGTTATTTAAAAAGTTTTATTATGACAAAAGCACAATCATGACAATACAACATTTAAAAATATTTTATACCCTTTATATGACCCGACATTTAAACGTTTTCTGTAAAACGTTTTGTTTGCTGGGGCTAGCTAGTGTTAACATGTAGGATATAGGCTTGGCATAACAAACGACGTTTTACAGTAAACGTTTAAATGTCGGGTCATATAAAGGCATAAAATATTTTAAAAAAATATTAAAAAAACATTTTAATAACATTTAAAACTGTTAAGACGTTTCGACCAAAACCAAAACACGGAACGTTTAAAACATGTTTGTGTTCCCCACTGTGATTGCAGTTTTAAGGTAAGTTATGGTTATGGTTTTTCGTTAAGGTTATAGTTATTAGCTAGTAGTGTCAGCTATGGTTAAGGTTAGGACACCGTCATAGGGGCACGGTGGGGGGGACACGTGCCCTCAATCGATCTGAAATTTAAAAAAATTCCATAGGAAAATTGCCGAAAAACTGTTTGCCCCCCATCAGATCGGTGCCCCCCCCAATGTGATGACCACGCTACGCCACTGGGTTAGGAAGGGTTTATAGCCTTAACAAATGGGATTTCAGCTACCACAAAATGATCACGCACGCCGAGCGGTGGAGTTCAGTTTAAAAAAAACCATATTCGATCTGTAATTCTGGACGTTATTTTATAAACTAAAATCGAGCTCCAATGGAAAATGGGCAATAATTTAGGACAGTACACATAAGTTATATAACATGTTGATTTTCCAGACTAGATAAAAGATAAAATTCACTCAATTTACAATGGCAGGAGAACAAAAGCTACCATCCATGCCCTCGGCAAGCCGCTTCAAATTATATCCCGGAAGAAATTCTTGAGGTTATGACAGTAGTCATGGCACATTTCCATTGCTCTCTTTCAGCATGTTCAGTAGTAATATTGGTGAATTGTTCTGTATGTTGATTACTTTTCTCTGTTCTGTCTGCTGATTATGCCGGGTGATTATGTTCTTAGTCAAAAAGGTTTTTGAAGCAGTCTTTATTTGCTACATTTGATGGGAGGCTTTTCTTTTTGATTGTAGATCAGGTACAACCAGACACCAAAAGGCTGAAAAAGAAAGTAAACAAGTGAGTGAATCAACAAAAGGAATATATAAAGACATATTGTGAGCACAAAATTCTGGCAATAATAAAGTTTGTGGTCAGTCTGACTGGACCAATAGGTCAGTCAAGGTATGTACATGTATCCATGTTCCTATCCTTTACTGTGGGAGCTAACATTCTGGTTGGTTTAATTTAAAATGGATAATAAAAAAACACTGTTCAACATTTACCTCTGGGTGTTGCCTGTAGACAGACAATAATTATTGTGGCACATTAAGCTTCCAATATGACAATCAGGAAGCCAAGGATAGGAATTTAAGAGGAAGAATGACAATCAAACGGAACAAACATGTCTACCTAATTTGAGCTTTAAGTAACTCGAATCCTCATCTCCGTCAGCCATCCAAGATTTTTAAAAAGCACAAGAGAAGAGAAATGGTTGTACATATTAGAGAATACAATAAGACATATAAGACGCCCAAAGCTTGCTCCCAAAGTGCTCAAAGAGATGACAAACCAAACACATAACATTTAAGAGTATGAAAAGAGCAGTGAAGAGGGGGAGGTCAGAAAGGATAGGACAAAGTTAGAAAGGAGGAAGGATGACAATCAAACAGAACAAACCTATATAATTTAAGCTTTTTAAATAAAAAAAATATTCAAGAATCAAGTTTTTTTTCACATTCTAGATTTTACCCACAAAATGCCCAATGAATGAATTGCTTACCAGTCTGTGAAACTAGTTTACAGTGTATTATACTTCAGTGTCTGGTTATCTGGGTGTTGCCTGTAGATGAACAAGACATGGAACATTTAGCTTTCAATATGACAATCGGGAAGAATGGGAGGAAGGTGGAAGGAACACGACGACGCGGACGGCCTTGGTGAAAACATTTGGGGTCAACAATCAAGACCCAGGGGGAATTGAGACCCAGGGGCCCCCACTTTTGAAAACACCACTGCCCTCAAGGTCATACCCAGCAAACACAAAACGTTTTCGACATCATTCGCAAAAGGTTATAAAAGGTTGTCAGAAAACGTTTAAATGTCGGGTTATATAAAGGGTATATTAAGAGTATAAAACGTTTTCATAACCCTAAAAACATTTTTTGAAAATCTACGGCTCAGCAAACAAAAATGTTTCACAGAAAACGTTTACATGTCGGGTTATATAAAGGGTATAAAAACGTTTTAATAACATTCCAAAAACATTCTTGAAAACTTGATACAAAACATTCAAAACAGAATGTTATTTTGGAGTGTAAAAAATATTTTGCGAAAAAGGTTTGCCCAAAATATTTTCAATAACGTTTTAAAAACGTTTTCATGACCTTTATATAACCCGACATTTAAATGTTATTAAAAGGTTTTGAAAGAAACATTTTAAGAACATTTCTGTGTTTGCTGGGTTCAAACATTTTAACATAATGTTATTTTAGTATTGACACAATATTTGGCGAAAATGTTTGCCAAAATAGCTTACAATATCATTTTTTGAAAACATTAAAAAAAATTGTTGTAGTGTGTTTTCATACAAAACGTTTTAAAACGTTATCATGACCTTTATATAACCCGACATTTTAATGTTATTAAAACGTTTTTACCTAAACCAAAATCCAAAATATAACTTATTTAAAACGTTTTTAAAACGTTTTTGTGTTTGCTGGGTAGTGTTCCAATTTCAAAACCATACCAAAGTATTCATATGGTCAGAACGATCCAGGAAAAGTATTGTACAGATCTCAGGTCGCATTTTTCGCATTGTTGTTTCATAGGCAGCAGGGCGGTAGTAGAGAAGGAATAGTTCATGTGAAGCTCATTACACAAGTCATATTGTAATCACTCTAAGGACAGATATTCCTCTAATTTAAATGATCACGGGAATGATCACCAACAATTTCTGCAATCGGACTAATTCGTATTTAGTGACAAGTAAATCACGCATGCACAAAACATGTATGGATGCCGATGCATTCACTTTGCTGTTGAAATAATTATTCAGAATATTTCTAAACAGTTTATTATGGAATATGGTTCGGTATGATATGGTGCGTTATATTATTAAAGCCGATTCTTCGATAACCCCATGAGAACTACATGCCGATTGGCCAAAAACAAGTTTTCATTATCAATTGGACCAATCGTCAACATTGTTAGAATAATTTCATCACGCAAAAACATTGGAGTGAATTATTGGCAAAGCTCCATTCTGATTGGTGATTAAAGTAATAAGATTATGTAATTGCCCAATCAGAGGCAATGTTAGATCGACAGGTAGTGCTCAGGGGGTCCGGCCACAAAAACTCCACAGGATATCCCTTGCTTCTTAACTACAAATGAGTTACTTACCAATCTGTGAAATTGCATACTTCCGTCTACTGTGTCGCAAAACAAGGCAAACTCTGTTATCTGTATAAAAAAATAACTAAAAGAGAAAATGTTATTAAAGTACATATAAAAATACAACTATACGCACCCCTTGTTACAGGTTGCACAAGATAAGGCCAACCGGCTAACATAGTTGCACAAGTCAAGGCTAACCATAGGAAGGTTGCACAAGTCAAGGCTAACCTAATGCACAAGTTGCATAAATCAAGGCTAACCTAAGGTTGCACAAAACAAGGCTAACCTTACGCAAGGTTGCACAAGTTAAGGCCAACCTAGCGTGATCATCAGTCTGGCAGTCTTCCTGGTTGAGCAAGGTTGCACAAGATAAGGTCAACCGGCTAACATAGTTGCACAAGTCAAGGCTAACCTAAGGAAGGTTGCACAAGTCAAGGCTAACCTAATGCACAAGTTGCACAAATCAAGGCTAACCTGAGGTTGCACAAAACAAGGCTAACCTTACGCAAGGTTGCACAAGTTAAGGCCAATCTAGCGTGATCATCAGTCTGGCAGTCTTCCTGGTTGAGCAAGGTTGCACAAGATAAGGTCAACCGGCTAACATAGTTGCACAAGTCAAGGCTAACCTAAGGAAGGTTGCACAAGTCAAGGCTAACCTAATGCACAAGTTGCACAAATCAAGGCTAACCTGAGGTTGCACAAAACAAGGCTAACCTTACGCAAGGTTGCACAAGTTAAGACCAACCTGGCGTGATCATCAGCCTGGTAGTCCTCCTGGTGGAGCAAGGTTGCACAAGTCAAGGCTAACCTAATGTATAGATTGCACAAGTCAAGGCTAACCATGCTGTGGTAAAATCTCAATCAAGTTCAGCCTGTAGGTTGAAGAAAAAAATCAATACAAAATGTTAGTTCATATAAAAATATACTATGTGTACCCCTTTTCCATGCCCTGCACTGGTGAGCAAGCACAACATTAACAAAACAAGCCACAAATACACTGAAAACATTTAGCTTGAGCACCATATAAAACGAGACGAGACGGATAAAGACACATAAGGAGAAAGTAAGAAGCAGAGAATTTTATTTCCCTTTTATATACGCCAAAATATTTTTTAATTGAGCAAGAATAAGGATAGAAAAACGTTGAAAATTCTATGTAAAAATTACATAGCCAAGGGTCAAATCCTTGTTTAGGGTGCTTTTCAAAAGTTGATTATCGTGGATGGTGTACAGGCCACAATGGGAGTGACCCCCCGGTTCATACATAATTATCATATACAGGTTGGTGATGTTACCTGATGAAGGAGACTACCGACGTGACAGATACAGAATACAGATACATACATGTAGGCTCATGTCCAGTCTTTAAACAGCTAGAAAATAGGTTATTGGATGCGTTTGAAAACCATCACCATCTGTGACTCCAGATCGACTGCCGTCATCAGTGTACACTGATGTTAATTCAACCAAGATGAAAAGGTCGAGACCTGCAAAAAGATTTTACAAAATAACCAACATTTTGTAAATTGCAATGTCCAAAATACATTTAGAAAATTGTGCCTTGTCTTTCACAAAATAAATGAAATTTCTAAAACGGCTAAATTCAGTGAACATCTTTTCTGATCAAGTTGAATCTGAATCAGTGGCATAGCTGGGATTTTTTTTCCAGGGGGGGGGGTCAAGCCTGTAATCCATCAAACAAAAATGGTGATAGGTGAGGGTGGTGCGACGCACCCCCCACCCATCGAAAAGAAAGTATACTTTCAGAGTAAAAATTTCAAAGAAAAAAACAACAACGAAATAAGTTAAAATAAGTAAATAACAGTGGCCCAAGAGGGAAAATGGGTTATTACTTTTTCAATGAAATTGCGCCATCCACGCGAAAAATTTGTTTTATTACGAATTTGGTCTTAATGGGAATGAATTTATTTGGCCATAATTCTTGCTAATTTCCTGGCTAAAGTGCGCGCGAAGCGTGCTAAATTGTCAATTTCAGAAAATTGTAGCCTCAAATGAAGGAAAATTTTACGCAAATTCCAGTGCAAAATTTTTCAATGTTACCATATTTCGGTCCAAAACATGGTGTTTCGATTTTTTTTGCCAAATTGAAAACAAGTATCAGGTCCAAAAATGACCCATATTTATACCAAAATTGACGTCGAAAGCCGGGTGGTCATTATTATTCTGGTTTACTTTCATGCCGCTTGCCGTTGAGCGCCATGACGCATGAAAAGTGCAGCCGTTTAAAAATGTCTGTATTTGAACTTCTTGATGTTGCTAATATAACACAGAATAAAAAAAATAAGTTGCAACAACATTTTTCTTGTGACTTTTGATTTTTTCACCACAGTTTTTTCACCAACTCTGACATAGGCCCCCTATATTGCTCGCTGATATGGTTTTGGCTATGAATCAAGGCTAGGCTACACTGCAAAAACTGATTTAGCAATTGAACTCTTTTCTAAACACATTTTTAAATAAATATAATCTTCTAAACATGTTTAATTGCGAAACACAGTTTTAGGAGTGTATGTTGTTGCAAGATAATTCGGATTCTTAAAGTAAAATAGTTGCAAACCCAATAAAAGTGAAAATAGAAATGATTTATCCTCAAACTATATCGTTTCATAATTTACAATGTATGTATGGTCTCCATAATACAAAATGTGTGAAAAAAACCCATTTAAAGCTAAAAATATCAGAATGTTCTTTTAACTAGGCTCCAATAGCCACTGGAATGTAGTGATTTCAAGTAAGTGCTGCTTTGGTCTTTATATATTTATTTAAATTACTCAAAACATTTTAACATCTAGGCCTAAAATAATGCTCTTCCGTCAAAGAAGAAGCACACTGCATGCCCGTCCAAAATGACGGGTGACTATCTCAGACTCGGCAATGTCTCCTATCGAGTTGATGTTTTAGATCACGAAGAAACAAACATGAGGAGAGTACGAATAAACAACAATGACTGGAATTTCGGCTTGCAACTGGGGAACAAAGGTACTCTGTAAATCGAATGAGTTTAGGTTCTAAATGTCCAGCTGTAACACTTTTTTCAACATAGACACACTTTTTAAACACATAAGTTTGTTTTCAATAATATCACATATGAGAATTTTTGGAAACCCCAACAGTGGCACATCAATGTATTCTATGCACGCTTTCTAAACAGCTGTTTCTTTTCACACGTGTATATAAGTTTGAATTCTAAACATGGTGTTTGTGTTTAGATTATAATACAGGTTGATGTTTATATCTAAACATGTCGCTTAACTAAACGGTACCATTTGGAGTGTTTATACGAGGTATAAGTGTTTGGGATGCGTTTAGATACAAATTCAAACTTGAAAACGAAAAGGACGGGTTGATTTCATTTTTGGATTTGTGAAGTGTAGAAGAATAGGTTTCAAAATATGAAACTTTTTTTTTCTGAAAAAGTACATGAAGACCTGATGAGCACAAGAAGACCGTAAGTCTACTTGGCCCCTCAACATGTAAACACTAAAGTTGCGTATAGTTTCGTATAGTTTGGTAATGTTTTATACATTTTCAGGGACCAAAACAAATCTTTCACAACCTTTCGTGATCTAACCCTCAGAAAATATACGTAACTTTAGTGTATACATGTTGAGGGGCCGCAGTGGGCTTACGGTCTTCTTGCGCTCAGGTCTTCACATGTAGATGATAACAACTATTTGGCTAAAATGCCTAATATGTTTGCTAGGAATTTACAGTGTAAAATCACATGCCTTCAAAGCCTATGGTAAAATGCTGCCACTTACTCAGTCCCAGAGTCTTTGGTTTCAAATGCAAAATTGGCATATTTGTATGCCATATGATATACTGTACGCCCTAAATGGGAATGAAAGTTATTATAAAATTCCATAGTCAATTATATCGAAAACCTTTTCGTAAACTAGATCGATCAGCCTGATTAGTTGGTCACCGGTTGATCATTTCATGGAAGATCGGTAGTTTCCGATATACGGGTGATCAACTCATTTCAAGGTAGGACTTCAACAGACTTCAGTCCTCACAAACTTCAAATATACAAAATAAGTTATTTTTCAAATACGTGCTGACACATAATTGTGTTTCAGGCTTAAAAATGATAAAAATACGTTGAATTTTCATTATTCACAGCAGTTGCACAAAATAACATAAAATAAAATAGTATATCAATATGCATTTGTGTAAGTTTGGATGACTTACCTCAAATATGTTAAGGTAAAATCATTGGTGCAACTCTAGTCTTCACACCACGTCTCCTGTATGTTCATCCGCTGCAGTGTGAAGCATTTTTCATCCATTATTGCGTATCGTGTGCATTCTTTGCTATGTGATGCCCTGTATGATCTTGTAAATCTTGCCATCTTCATTTTTGCCTTCCTCTTCTCCACTTTCCATTTCTTGGTTGCCACTTTTTCCGGCTCGCTTTATTGCCACAGTTTCTTACCACGTGGTGAGTCCACCTCCACTTATAGCTTCGAGTTTCGAGTGGTGTAGGGCCCACTTGGTTTCGGCAATGAGTGTTTCGCAGTCATCATGGGTCTACAACTCGCTGGTGCTTAATCACCGTCGCGTCGTCAGTGAAAGAGTCTCCGTACGGCCTAAATCCAAACTCCGTCTCCGGAATATGTAAAATAAAATAAAATATAAGAAGTATTTTCATTGGTTAGTCAATTTCATGAGACCAATCTACTCGGGTTTATGGCAGAGTAAACATTTTCCTGGCCTACGGGACCATTTGTATACTATCCAGAAATAATAAAAATGTAGGCCTACTCCACAAAGGCGGGCACTCATAAAGCATAGACCCTAAAAAGAATTGATCCCACCCTGGTTGAGGTTACCGGGAATTTTAAGGCTGGTCAGAGGGAATGACCTATCAGTGTTTGCACTCAAATGTTGAGACAAATAAGCTGACACACAAGAGGAATGATATGGGTTCTATAAAAGGATAAAATTGGTCAAAAATCTGACATTGAGTTTTTAGCATAAAGTAGATGTGATATCCACATTACGTATCGTGTACCAGAACGTAATTCAAATTTCACGCTATTTTTGCTAAAAACGAACTAATCTGCAAACTAAATCTAATCTAAAACTGGAATAATATGGCTCCTGCCATCCGACTCGCCTTAAATCGACTGATAATGCATGGCTGATAGATTGCCTGTTTTGTTTTGTTTATCATCATGTTTAGGGGCCTATGTTTGTCACAAAATGATAACATTACGTTATAACAGAAACATGAAATCAAAACCATTTGACAATATTATTGTTATGTTTTAGGAAATGATTTAGGTTGAAATTCATATCATGGGACTGGAAGTATCAGGAAATTAGCATCACAAGATTGTTTGACGATTCGAAAAAATAGGCCTAAATATATTTATCGTGCAGAAAAATGTTAGGCCTACTAATCTTCTCTGTAAACTTAATGGTTTTGAAAATGAACACTACCTGTTGTCTGTTGTCGTGCGTTTTCTGACACGGAGTAATGAACTCGATATAAAACGTGTTTATGTATAATAAAGATATGGATTATAATTTAACCCGAATTAACCCGAATTTTAAAGTGCTAGTCTGTCTTTCCTTACTGTAATCAAAATTAATTCACACAAAATACGTAACATCTGCCTCCAATTCGAGGTGGAGCCCGGCATACATGCATGCTCGTTCGTGTTCTCGGTTACACGAGAAAGCATATCAATGGCGCGACGAGCAACGTGAGCATGGAGTGTTACAACATAAGATTATTATGTTAAAGGAGGATTTCGTGATCCTAGCATCCTCTTTTTATGACATTTTTCAGTAGATATCCACGAAAATTTCAGTTGATTCCGATTTTGCGTTTGCGAGTTATGCATGATTATGTGTATTACACTGCTCCATAGACAATGTGTTGTAATTTCGTTCTGGTGCACCAGAACGAAATTCAAATTTAACGATATTTTTGCTAAACGAATTAATCTGCAAGAAATATTTGGTACATAAACATTATGTAGCCAGAGGTATCCAGTGGTGTAAAAATCTCAACTTTTTTTTGGGAAAAGTGGGGGATGAGGCTGTGGATCACGAAATGCCCCTTTAAGTTATAACCAAAGTATTGTTATAACCATGATAACGAATAAGATTATGTTAGGATTAAGATTGTGCAATAGTTAGGATTAATATATGTTAGTTGTGTCATGTTAGGGTTATAGATTTTATTATGTTAGGATTAAGATTGTGCAATAGTTAGGATTAAGATTGTGCCATAGTTAGGATTAGGCCCCTAAGATATGTTAGTTGTGTCATGTTAGGGTTATAGATTATGTTAGGTTGTGTACGTTACAGGGTTAGATTATGTTAGACAGTGTCATGTTAGGTTGTGTCCTAGGCTAGTAAACATAAAAATCGTTTTTTGGTTTTGGTCAAAACGTTTTAACAGGAAGGTTTCTCAACTTTCCTGGTTTTAATAACATTCAAATGTGCATGTGTTATATAATAATTTGATATTTGATTGACCCGACTGTTCGTACAATTTCAGTTTAAAAACGGGCTCTCAATTTTGTTTTGAGAAAACAAACATTTTCTTCCACTTTTCATGCACTGTCAATCATTCCATTTCATTGATATGTTGTTTTCTCGTGTAAACGAAAACACGAACGAGCATGGATGTCGAATTTCCACTTCGGATCGGGGTAGGTGTTATGTCTCTTTTGTGCTTGGAATTATAATCTATCTTTATTATACATAAACGCGTTTTATGTGGATTTCATCACCCGTGTCAGAAATTGTACTACATTAGTTTAGGCCTGACACGCACGCACGACACGCGATCTAGTTTTTGCAGCTACACATTTTTAACCCGCAAAGTGACTGTCACCATAGTTCATGTTCAAAATACATGAACCTATATCTTCGAATCGCCAAATAACCTTGCGATATCGGCATATACCGTTGTTGCCTGATATTGTCCCATACATATCAGTATGCCATTTTCATGACTTTTAACCAATGTGAAAACGTTTTGATTTCATAATTTATCTGATGAAGTAGTGAAATTTTAATATAGCAGTGAAGAAACAGACAACAAAATTTATAATGACTAGCGGGACACCCGCGCTTCGCGCGGGTCCCCGCTAGATGAGTAAACGGAAGCGTTCACTCAAACAGGAGGAATTACTGTAGAAGGTAGAAAGTAGGCCTACCTTTTTATGTCCTTCTTTCTTTTCTTTTCCCCCTCCCGTACCCTTACGATATTTATGTCTTCGTATGCCTAATCCCGTTATCCCATATCCCGGACCATAACCCTGAGCGCAAGTTGGCTATGCGCACGCCGCACCCGTGCGTGTAAGTCAAGTGGCGCTCGTCGTGTACACCGACGCGCTAACGGCGCGGTTTATGCTAGACATGTGGACGCGTTGGTTGGCATAGGCCGTAAAGAAACAACCGCTATAAATTTGCCCGAAAACCCCACTTTTACTGATTTTGAGGCCAATTCTTGACCGTTTTCAACCAAATAAATTTTAAACACATTGTCGTATATTCCTCGATCTCCCGTATGAATTTGGCGACATTTGGATCGAAACTGACAGAGCTTTTGCGTGGACACACATACATACACACAACATTAGCCTATTTATAGTAAGATAATTTGTTTTGATATCATAAACATTTATTTAAGCTGAAGATATGGTACAATATGCTCAATGAACTGCATAATGTGCAATTGAATCTTTAAGGCGAGTTGGATGGCAGGTGCCACATTTGTCCAGTTTTAGCAATTTAACTACAAACTACATCACAATATCAATGCATTGATCTTATATAGGACA
This sequence comes from Amphiura filiformis, assembly GCF_039555335.1. Classification (NCBI taxonomy): domain Eukaryota; kingdom Metazoa; phylum Echinodermata; class Ophiuroidea; order Amphilepidida; family Amphiuridae; genus Amphiura; species Amphiura filiformis. The sequence goes on along the minus strand of NC_092642.1, from coordinate 48,199,227 downwards.
TGAGTCACGGAAGCCAATAATCGCATTTATATAGGTCTTGCGGTATATCATTCCTCTTGTGTGTCAGCTTTACTTGTCTCAAAATTTGAGTGCAAACACCTCTAGATCGTACTCCCCTCCGACCCGTCTTAATACAGACCTGAATGAGGATTATCGAATGTCAACTGGCAGTAATTGGCTAAATATTCCTTCTTTGATAAGTAATGTGGATATCACATCCTCACAAAAAATAATAATAGGCCTACTACAAACTCAATTTCAGATTTTTGACAAATTGTATGGTTTATAATATCTATTTTAAAGTTTTTATTTCAAAAGTATACGTCCACTTTGTCATGTTGCGGGTTTGAGAACGGGTTACAAATAGCTAAGGGACCGTTCACAAACACTTGGTAGGGGGGGCTGATGCAAAAAGGGGGGCCCTGGAATTGTTTTACCTTCCTAAGAAGAGTGGTCCTGAAAAAAAAGTGACCACAAATTTTCCTGGGAAAATTGAGTTTAATATGCTTTTCTATGGAGTTGACCCATAATTTTCATGTCAAAAAAAAAAAAGGGGGGTGCTGAAAAGGTCTGTAGGGGGGAGCCGAAAATCAGGCTCCCCTAACAAGTGTTTGTGAACGGTCCCTAAAAGGTTCACTTAACTTTTATCAGTATGCAGAAAGATTTCTTCCGTTTCCCCAGCGTCTTCCTAGAAAGTAGCTCCAAGCTGCACTACGCAAGAGACGTTCATTCTGGAACATAAAATGAAAGGTTCTTCATTATTTTAAGTGGCCAAATAGTTCGGGAAAATCGACCATGAATTTCGCAATTTTACTCATTAACTTAGTTGTCTATTATGTCTGAGCAGAGAAGATCTTCTCTGGTCTGAGTGATGATGATGATGATGATGGGGTTTGATGATGGAGGATGATGATGATGGATTGATGATGATGAAGATGACAAAGATGATGGTGATGATTGATGATGATTGACGATGATGATGATGAAGATGATGATGATGATGATGATGATGATGAAGATGATGATGATTTCGTTTAAGCATGGAAGTAATACACATGGAAGCTGGTCAAATGCTACATCAAAGTGAGTATCATACTTGCCGCGATACTGAACAAAAGCAGTACAGTTGAAAGTGGAACAATTGAGTCATCGCATGGTCAACGTGTACCATGTCTAAAATCAAAGTTCCCGCTTAAAAATCAATAGCAGTACGAGGTCGTGTACTAAGTCCTGACAATGGGATGTGTTATATTACCGCAGTGCATGACTAGTTTTATGAACACGAACAGATTTTATAAAATCCCTACGTAATGGTCAGAATGCTATCAGTTTAGTTTATACAATTTTATTAAAAGTATGTAATTATGTGAAAACCTACCGATTAAATGTATATATATGCTAGACTTTCAGATAGCAGTTTTAAAACAGAAAATGAAATGAAATACAATTTGTTTTACGCAAAATGTAAAGATAATACCCGACTTTGGAACATTCTGGTCAACAGCAATTTCGGGCAGCCCCGGGCACACAAATAGATGCGGGATTCATTTTATAATGTAAAGCATGTGCCAAGTGCGCATATCAATTATTACCGCTAATTAGCGGTTTAGACGTAAATGCATGATTTCCAATATTTTGAAGTTTAAGAAAATCTGTAAGTATAGGGTAGAAATTGATATTTTGAATGGATTTCTGTAATTATGGATTTCAAATCTAACATCCCTGTCACTTTTTTCCTAATAAAAACAACATACTTGAAACATAATCAAGAAAAACACGATTTTTGCTCAAAATAATAAACCTGTAAATAAACGAACTGGCAATAAAGGCGGCAAGTCTGATCCACATCAAAGACACGCTGACTACATTGCTATCACAATAGCTTGATACGTACCCTCTATAGAATGTTACGTAAATAATTCAATAGGTGTTGGATCGACCAGCTTCCATGTCTCTTACTTCCATGGTTTAAGCTTGTTTATTCGTGTCATTTGTTTCGCACGTACTGTGACACCCATGCACCGATCTGATATTTGCAACTTGACTTTTACTTATTGGATATTATTGGACTTAAAAGCTTAAAATACTCGAATGTGAAAAAAATTAATAAAAACAGTCAATGATAAACAGACCAGGTTACTTACCAATTTGGAATAAAAATCGAACGATTTCAGAACGACAATTTCAGTGCCACATCTGTCTGCACCGTAGGATTGTGTCTGTTTTATTGAATTCCCCGCGAATTTACCGGAAGTAGATGGAAGTGGCTGGACTATCGGGATATTCCAGTTGAAATCCATACACCCGCTATGAAAGACATGACCTTAATCTCCCACAGAGGGGTGTAGGTTTAAAAATGAAGTCACACATTCTGGTAATCCCATATTAAAGTAATGTCTTCCACAGTGGTGTATGGATTTCAACTGAAATACCATATTCACTCTTAAATTCACGGCTTCTTTTCCAAACGTAAACACATGACAAAAGCTAAAACGAAAAGCTGCGAAAATCATGGCATATGGGAGTATTACTTCATTGATCGATTCCCAAAGGCAAAAAAATTAATAAATAAAATAAAATAAAATAAAATAAAATAAAATAAAATAAAATAAAATAATATTTCTATGATTAAAATAAAATATACTAAACTAAACTAAACTAAGATAAGATAACTAAGCTATAAAATTAAGATAAAATGAAATAAAATGAAATAAAATAAAATAAAATAAAATAAAATAAAATGATAATGAAATGAAATGAAATAATAAAATGAAATGAAATGAAATGAAATGAAATAATAAAATGAAATGAAATGAAATAATAAAATGAAATGAAATGAAATGAAATGAAATGAAATGAAATGAAATGAAATGAAATGAAATGAAATGAAATGAAATGAAATGAAATGAAATGAAATGAAATGAAATGAAATGAAATGATATGAAATGATATGATATGAAATAATAAAATGAAATGAAATGAAATGAAATGAAATGAAATGAAATGAAATAATAAAATGAAATGAAATGAAATAATAAAATGAAATGAAATGAAATAATAAAATGAAATGAAATAAAATAAAATAAAATAAAATAAAATAAAATAAAATAAAATAATATTTCTATGATTAAAATAAAATATACTAAACTAAACTAAACTAAGATAAGATAACTAAGCTATAAAATTAAGATAAAATGAAATAAAATAAAATAAAATAAAATGATAATGAAATGAAATGAAATAATAAAATGAAATGAAATGAAATGAAATAATAAAATGAAATGAAATGAAATAATAAAATGAAATGAAATGAAATAATAAAATGAAATGAAATGAAAGGAAATGAAATGAAATGAAATAATGAAATGAAATGAAATGAAATGAAATAATAAAATGAAATGAAATGAAATAATAAAATGAAATGAAATGAAATGAAATAATAAAATGAAATGAAATGAAATGAAATGAAATGAAATAATAAAATGAAATGAAATGAAATAATAAAATGAAATAAAATGAAATAATAAAATGAAATGAAATGAAATGAAATAATAAAATGAAATGAAATGAAATGAAATAATGAAATGAAATGAAATAATAAAATGAAATGAAATGAAATAATAAAATGAAATGAAGTAAAACAAAGTAAAACAAAACAAAACAAAACAAAACAAAACAAAATCAGATCAGGATCGCCGAATCTATATACTGCTGACATTGAAATTGATGAAGTAGTTATCTACTGCTGATATTGAAATTGATGAAGTAGTTATCTACTGCTGATATTGAAATTGATGAAGTAGTTATCTACTGCTGATATTGAAATTGATGAAGTAGTTATCTACTGCTGATATTGAAATTGATGAAGTAGTTATCTACTGCTGATATTGAAATTGATGAAGTAGTTATCTACTGCTGATATTGAAATTGATGAAGTAGTTATCTACTGCTGATATTGAAATTGATGAAGTATATATAGTTATCTACTGCTGATATTAAAATTGATGAAGCAGTTATCTACTGCTGATATTGAAATTGATGAAGCAGTTATCTAATGCGGATATTGAAATTGAAGAAGTAGTTATCTACTGCCGATATTGAAATCGATGAAATAGTTATCTACTGCTGATATTGAAATTGATGAAATAAATGTCTTATGCTGATATTGAAACTGATGAAGTACCCGGTAGTTATCTACTGCTGATAATGAAATTGATGAAGTAGTAATCTACTGCTGATAGTGAAATTGATGAAGTAGTTATCTACTGCTGATATTGATGAAGTAGTTATCTACTGCTGATATTGAAATTGATGAAGTAGTTATCTACTGCTGATATTGAAATTGATGAAGTAGTTATCTACTGCTAGTAGTATTCCAAGGTGCTTTTGCGAGCTATCACATTGGTGATACCATCCATCACTAAAATATCAATCTTAGACGTGTAAGAATTCTTAGGCGTGTAAAATCTTAGGCGTCTAAGATTTCATTGGTCAATAATTGAATACGCCTAAGATGATTGGTTGTTTGGGATTTCTGGTCCTGTGATTTGCTGATTTAAGTCTATCATGAATTCTTAGACGCCTAAGATTGCATCTTAGACGTCTAAGGTTAGGCGTATTATCTTAGGCGTATTTTGAAGGTATCCGCCATCTATACTTTTCGGCGCTTTTTGAGAAATTTAATGATAACCAGTCAATTGCAAATCGATGAAAGTTTAACATATGTTTCAATGTATGGGTAGTCTTCCACCTCGTTTTCCCGGTAATTAAAAATGGGTAGAAACAGATTTGCAGTCTTGAGAGCATGTCAAAAACAGTGAGGACGCTGTTTAGTGGCTCCTACCGGGAAAACGAGGTGGAAGACTAAAAGATTTCAAAACGAGCAATGATAACTAGAGTTTTTACACGTATTTCAATGGGGCGATTATTTAGTGGTGTGCGCCCTACTGGTCTCTTGCGCTCCAATCTGATGACCCAGAAGAAGCTTGCAGCAACATCACCACTATCATCAGTGATGCTATGGAGATTTTCATACCAGCAAAGCTCGTTATCAAGAAGACTGGAGACAAACCCCGAGTCGAAGTTATCACACCAAGGAAAACAAGGATAAGTTTACAAAAGCTAGAAAAGGGTATAATCATGCAGAGAAGGTAGCCAGAAAGAGTTATAACAGCAAGTTGAGGAAAGAACTCTCAGATGGCAGCCTCAGCAGCAAAAAATGGTGGAACACTGTTAACACCCTATAGCTGAGTTGATATACCAGTGCTTATGTATGGCCGTCAAGTCTACACTACATCAAAAGACTATGCTGAAAAATTCTGCCAAACATTTGCCGCTAAATGTCAGCTTGCCAGCGCAGAAAAATATGTTCCTAAAATTCAGCATTCAGCAACGCGCTCAATGGAAAAGATAGCCTTCAAGGTCAAAGATGTTAGGAAGCTCCTCGGGAATCTGCAACCAGATAAAGCTACTGGTCCTGACGAAATTTTGTTTGTTTGTTTGTTTTATTTCTTCTTTAACCTCGGACACTCAATCAGTTGAAAACACAATTAATCATCTGTTCTTCCTTGAGGCCCAGGGAAATCCCTGCAAGAGTCCTGAAGGAGTGCAGCGCAGAACTTGCAAGACGCACTCAGCATGCTGTTTGAGCTTTGCTTCTCCAAGGGAGTTTTCCCAAGCCAATCATGCCAATGGAAGACTGCATCTGTCATCCATATTCACAAGAGAGATTCGGAGTCGAATCCATCTATGTACCGCCCATCTCTCTGCTCTGTATCATGAGCAAGGTCATGGAGGCTGTTGTACAGAACCAACTTCGGAAGTACCTCCTTGGAAACCAACTGATTTCAGATAGACAGTTTGGATTTAGGCCAGAACACAGCACAGCTGACATCCCAACCATTTTGACTGATTACCTTGAACATTCATGACCTTCATCCACATCTACTGGCAGGACCTTCTTCCTTATAAGTGCCTCCCTCATATGTATGAGTATTATCGCACTGCCACACTGCAGTTAATCCATGACCTTCATCCACATCTACTGGCAGGACCTTCTTCCTTATAAGTGCCTCCCTCATATGTATGAGTATTATCGCACTGCCACACTGCAGTTCATCCATGACCTTCATCCACATCTACTGGCAGGACCGTCTTCCTTATAAGTGCCTCCCTCATATGTACGAGTATTATCGCACTGCCACACTGCAGTTAATTCATGACCTTCATCCACATCTATCGTCATCCCATCTCACTCCTGTAGCCACACACTGGCTAAAGAGTGACCGTACCATCGTCATCCCATCTCACTCCTGTAGCTACACACTGGCTAAAGAGTGACCGTACCATCGTCATCCCATCTCACTCCTGTAGCCACACACTGGCTAAAGAGTGACCGTACCATCGTCATCCCATCTCACCCCTGTAGCCACACACTGGCTAAAGAGTGACCGTACCATCGTCATCCCATCTCACCCCTGTAGCCACATACTGGCTAAAGAGTGACCGTACCATCGTCATCCCATCTCACTCCTGTAGCCACACACTGGCTAAAGAGTGACCGTACCATCGTCATCCCATCTCACCCCTGTAGCCACACACTGGCTAAAGAGTGACCGTACCATCGTCATCCCATCTCACTCCTGTAGCTACACACTGGCTAAAGAGTGACCGTACCATCGTCATCCCATCTCACCCCTGTAGCCACACACTGGCTAAAGAGTGACCGTACCATCGTCATCCCATCTCACTCCTGTAGCCACACACTGGCTAAAGAGTGACCGTACCATCGTCATCCAATCTCACCCCTGTAGTCACACACTGGCTAAAGAGTGACCGTACCATCGTCATCCCATCTCACCCCTGTAGTCACACACTGGCTAAAGAGTGACCGTACCATCGTCATCCCACCTCACCCCTGTAGTCACACACTGGCTAAAGAGTGACCGTACCATCGTCATTCCATCTCACCCCTGTAGTCACAAACTGGCTAAAGAGTGACCGTACCATCGTCATCCCATCTCACTCCTGTAGCCACACACTAGCTAAAGAGTGACCGTACCATCGTCATATCCCATCTCACCCCTGTAGCCACACACTAGCTAAAGAGTGACCGTACCATCGTCATCCCATCTCACCCCTGTAGCCACACACTGGCTAAAGAGTGACCGTACCATCGTCATCCCATCTCACTCCTGTAGCTACACACTGGCTAAAGAGTGACCGTACCATCGTCATCCCATCTCACTCCTGTAGTCACACACTGGCTAAAGAGTGACCGTACCATCGTCATCCCATCTCACTCCTGTAGCTACACACTGGCTAAAGAGTGACCGTACCATCGTCATCCCATCTCACCCCTGTAGCCACACACTAGCTAAAGAGTGACCGTACCATCGTCATCCCATCTCACTCCTGTAGCCACACACTGGCTAAAGAGTGACCGTACCATCGTCATCCCATCTCACCCCTGTAGTCACACACTGGCTAAAGAGTGACCGTACCATCGTCATCCCATCTCACCCCTGTAGTCACACACTGGCTAAAGAGTGACCGTACCATCGTCATCCCACCTCACCCCTGTAGTCACACACTGGCTAAAGAGTGACCGTACCATCGTCATTCCATCTCACCCCTGTAGTCACAAACTGGCTAAAGAGTAGTGATGTGGTCGACATGCTTTATGTCGACATAATGTCGACGTCGGCACGCATGCCGACATGTCGACATCAAAAATGTCGACAAATTTTTTTTTTTTTTTTTTTTTTAGTTTTCAAAAAATATTTTTGGCCAGAAAAAAAGCAAGTTATAGGCCCAAACTGACTTGTTATTCAAGGTTGGAAACCAGAAATACTGCTACTAAAAAAAAAAAAAAGCCAATTTTTTTTACAAAGTTGGGTAAAGTTGTAAATTTTGATTACCTTTGCTTCTATTGAACAGTCAGGGACACATTGAATTAGTATGCATTGCTAGCTGTTCAATAGAAACAAAAGTAATTCAAATGTACAACTTTTTCAACTTTGTAAAAAAATTGGCATTTTTTTTTTTTTTTTTGAGTAGCAGTATTTCTCTGGTTTCCAACCTTGAATAACAAGTCAGTTTGGGCCTATAACTTGATTTTCTGGCCAAAATATTTTTGAAAATTAAAAAAAAAAATGTTTTTTTTTTTTTGTTTTTTTTTAGAATTTTTTTTTATGTCGACACACTGTCGACATCGGTATACGAATTATATCGACATGTCGACAATAAAAAACGGGGCCGACCACATCACTACTAAAGAGTGACCGTACCATCGTCATCCCATCTCACTCCTGTAGCCACACACTAGCTAAAGAGTGACCGTACCATCGTCATATCCCATCTCACCCCTGTAGCCACACACTAGCTAAAGAGTGACCGTACCATCGTCATCCCATCTCACCCCTGTAGCCACACACTGGCTAAAGAGTGACCGTACCATCGTCATCCCATCTCACTCCTGTAGCTACACACTGGCTAAAGAGTGACCGTACCATCGTCATCCCATCTCACTCCTGTAGTCACACACTGGCTAAAGAGTGACCGTACCATCGTCATCCCATCTCACTCCTGTAGCCACACACTGGCTAAAGAGTGACCGTACCATCGTCATCCCATCTCACTCCTGTAGCCACACACTAGCTAAAGAGTGACCGTACCATCGTCATCCCATCTCACCCCTGTAGCCACACACTAGCTAAAGAGTGACCGTACCATCGTCATCCCATCTCACCCCTGTAGCCACACACTGGCTAAAGAGTGACCGTACCATCGTCATCCCATCTCACTCCTGTAGCTACACACTGGCTAACGAGTGACCGTACCATCGTCATCCCATCTCACTCCTGTAGCCACACACTGGCTAAAGAGTGACCGTACCATCGTCATCCCATCTCACTCCTGTAGCTACACACTGGCTAACGAGTGACCGTACCATCGTCATCCCATCTCACTCCTATAGCCACACTGGCTAAAGAGTGGATGTACCATCGCCATCATCACATCTCATCCCTGTAGCCATACACTGGCTAAAGAGTGACCGTATCGTCGTCATCACCCCATGTAGTCACAAAGAGTGACCGTGCCATCGTCATCCCATCCCACCCCTGTAGCCACACACTGGCTAAACCGACCCGCGACCGTATCAGCTACCATCATCATCCCTTCTTGCTCCTGTATCCACACAAGAGTGACCGTACCATCGTCATCCCATTCCCATCTCACCTGTTAGTAGCCACACACTGGCTAAAGAGTGCCATTGCATGGTTGAGTCAAAAATAGAGAAAAGACCACAAGGCAGAAAACAATGTGACGGCCCCACAGAATTAGAGAAGTATAATGACCCTGACTTCAACTGTGGCTTTGATGTTTATGGATACGGCCGCGGTAGCCAGGTAACTACAAGGCGCGTCCAATGTGCATGTGTAGCGCGTCTGGTAGCCAGGTAACTGCAAGGCGCGTCCAATGTGCATGTGCAGCGCGTCTGCACAATGGGTTTGTAACGCGTATGGCGTAAAAGCCCCCGTCAAAATGCGTACTTGTTACCTAGGGCGCGAACGCATGCGGAAATGATCACAACCATTCTGAAAAGCCGTGCACTGAAAAGCTGAACAAAATTATACTTCAGTCTTTGACTTTATTTGGTAGTAAAATTACTTACAATAATAAATAAAATGGCTTTGCAGCATCGAATACTTCTCTTATGGAGACTCAAGCAAGTTCTTTTACATGGCTCTAATAAAACATTGCCAAAAGCGGGCGTCAGAACATTTCTTGCTCTTACAAATACTTACGGAAATTTGTGGCAAAGGAACGTGATCCTAGGGGCTGCTGGGCTTCCTCGAATGCTTCATATGCAAATAGACGGAACCGGTGGTCCACGTATGCAAAGAAATCGACACGACAATTACGACGGAAATCAAAATGACAGATCGAAAGAAGATACCAAGTTGAGTTTACCGTCAGGACTCATCACCAACACACCACAAAGTATTCAGGTAAACCCACAGCCGTAAATCCCGGGCGGGTGGGGAATACCCCCTCTCCAATTTTAACCTCATATTTGGGCATTTTACCCAAGTCACAATTTTTGGACGCGAATTTGTTCAACTTTTGCACCATATTTCACTATTTTAGGTTCAATATGACACAAATTTTCGCACGCATTATTTTGTTAAATAAACTTAGGCCTATTCTGTCGTCAAAATAGACAAAAAGTTCAAGAAATTGCCCCCTCCATGTTAGAAAGAAAATCGGTGTAAGACTATTATTTATAGCAGTGCAGTGCGTAGTAGCGGGGGGGCAGGTGGGCTGGAGCCCCTGATTTGAACTCTTGCCCCTGCTTGCTCCCTCCCCCAAATGAAAAAGACATAGGCCTACTTCTAATAGTTATAGCCTTGCTATATGCCTACAATAATATTTACTCTTAGGCCTACTCATGTTCCTGGAATCCTGGTACTTGCTGGTGGCGGTGGTAGGCCTACTTCGATGTTTTACAAGTTGGGAGATAGGCCTACTGGAGGAAACATACTGGAGGAAACAAAGAGTCACCTATATTTTGGAGTCAGTTTTAGTACTAGTGGAAGTAGGCCTATATACTAGAAAATTACTGAGTTGGAAAACTTTTCGTGATAAAAACTAGTATGATATAATTTTTTTGGGCATAGGACCTACTATTAAACAATTTACATTTCATGTTTCCACATAATGTGATGGGGAAAAAGTAGGCCTACTAGAGCCAGAGGGACAGATACAAGATGGAAAGCCTATAGAGGAGAGTGGGAGAAGAGGGATGTGAGCTATTAAAACCGGAACAGAGGAAATAGTAGGGGTTCCTAAGGGCAATAAGTCCACGCTCCTTTTTCCGAAACATTGGCATGAATAAGTCAATTTGTAAGCTGTTATTGAACTGCGAATCGTTGAAGATTGCAGTATAGATGATTGATTGGATAAAATCATATAGGCGTAGATACCGGGGATGCCGTAATTAGTATTAAGATAGCGCATGGCGAGGGGCATGCCAAATAGGGTCCTAAGAGTCTCCTACACCCTGGGAGGAAAAAATCAGTGTTTCAAACGAGGAAACGGGCAATACGACTTAATTTAATACATTAGAAAAGGCTTAAGGGGGTACTACACCCCTCGATAAATGTGTGTCTATTTTTGCATTTTTCTCAAAAACTAATAACACAGTGGTAACAAAAGTTTTGTATATTATTGGGGCAATGAATACAATTACTACACTGGAATTTCAGTGACCCAAGACAAGCGGTTTGTTATTTATGATAAGAAATAAGGTACCGCTAGGATGTACCTCGTTTCCTATCATATATACTGAACTGCTTGTCTTGAGTCACTGAAATTTCAGTGTAGTAATTGGATTCCTTGCCCCAATAATATACAAAACTTTTGCTACCAGTGTGTTATGATTTTTTGAGAAAAATGCAAAAATAGTCACAAATTTACCACAGGGGTGTAGAACCCCCTTAAAACCTAGTATTAGGCCCTGATTCATATTTTATCCTCATTTAGGCCTGGGAAATAGATTGTCTGTGAAAAAAGAGCAGGATCCGATTTTTTTATGACGACTTGCTTTCAAAATGTGTTACAATTCAGAAACACCAAGCTATTCGTGAGGTGGCGTAAGCTGTGTGGGCTAAGGGTGATCTAGTCGGCATTTTTTTGGAAAAAAATGCCGGACTCACGGTCCCGGCTCACGGTAATTCCTACAATGGATGTCTTCATCTGACCTTCGACTTGCAGAAAGGGTAGGTTTTGAAGAACTGAGTCGCTCTGGAGTCCAGAAAATGACGTTTTGGTGTGCACCCCTAAGCATGCAAGAACAACCTGCGTAAGTAAATAATTTTTTTGATAAAATAGGCCTTAATTCCATCAAATTCCCGAAGACCTACAGAATTGCTGGCTAGGTCCCACTTGGTCTACCTTATATGGACGAGGCCACTTTGAAAGTCGCTATGCTTTTGTGTGTGCTGATGATGATGTATATTTTATTTGCATCTTTACAAAGGTTTTGCAGATCCAACGCTGACAAAGTGTGTCCGCGATTTGGCGACCGACATGCAGAAAGTTAAGACCACTTTGAAATTCAACAAAGAAGAAGTTGCGGACTGCGTCTACGAGTACATACGACTGAACAACGCATACGACTCGCTAAAATCAACAGTGAAAGAAACGAGCAAAATCGCAAAAGAACTTACGAAAGAAACAGAGGGCAATTCCAAAACCTTCACCGACAAACACAAGGAATTGGAAAAATGTCTGCTTTACTTCACGGAGAAAACCGTAACACACGAGAATCAGATGCGACAGATCAGCACACGACAGGAGGATATCGTGTCAAGATTGGACGCATTTGTTGCAAATTTAGACAGTGTTATGGATGAAGTTTCCGTGCTCAGGGAGTGCGTGTACCAAGAGTTAAAACCAGAAATTGAAGGTGTCGCGATGTTGGCTAAAATACTCGGAGCAGACGACGGAAGTCTGCAAGTGGATGTAAAGAATATCACAGAAGATTTGGCGCGAATCCGGACACTTTTGAACGACGGAGACTGGATTGAGGATGGTTATAAGAAACCAAAAGCAGTCGATTCAGAGGGTGAAGGATGCCATAAGAAATAAAATGTGTTGGGTGGTTTGGAAAGGGTCATAACATATGCCTATGAAGCGATTAATGTGTGCAATATTGTTTTCTTTAATTGCTAACGTTGAAAAAAAAAAAAAAAATATTTTACTCAACATTGAGTAAAAGGGTCACAGCTCAACAGTTGAGTAAAAAATTACTCAACATTGAGTTCATTTTATAGGTCAGAACTCAACAAATTAGTAAAAAATTACTCAATGTTGAGTAGGCTACTTTTTTACTAATTTGAGTTGTGACCTATGAGCTCAATGTTAAGTAATTTTTTACTTCAACTTTTGAGCTGTGACCTTTTTACTCAATATTGAATAAAATGTTTTTTGCAGTGTGGATTGTCACTAAATTTGATCATGTAATATCATTCATTTTCTATTAAAAATCGTGTTGTAAATGCAGCCCATAATTGTTGTAAGGTCGTGTGTCTTGAGCTCGCCACCAAAAAAAGGTGGCGACGTTACATTTTGCCAAAGTCGACTCAAAACAAATGATGATATCTCTGTCAAGCAAGAAGGTATTGTCATGCTTGTGGTCTCATTTTATTGCTAAATAAAATGCACTTTAAACCCTGTAAAAAGAAATACTTGAACTTGTGTAATACTAACACTGTGCTTCATAGAATTCGGAATGGGCAGGGTGGCGGTGGTGGGGGATGTGGTGGTGGGGGATGTGGTACACTCAAACTCTATGGGATTGGTATTTTTAGTGCGTAATCTGCTTCTGTAAAGGTTGTAAATTGGATTTGGACTCTATTTAGCATCTAAAACACTCATGGCCTTACAGCTAAACAATTCTACTAATAGTTTTTAATAATTTATGATTGCTTTAGTCTAGAAAATACAAACTTTTCCATACAAAACTACCCGTTGTCATATTAAACACTGTAGTAAGTAATGCAGATGTCTTCAAAATCTAAAAGTTACTGTAAAATTTTAATTACTTATCCTATCATAGTCAAAGTATAGATTTTCTGAAGGGAAATTTGACGAGGAATCTAAATATGGACATATTTTTTCTGTATGGGTTAGGGGGAAAATGTTTAGGTTCAAAATATGTTGAATTGTAGAAAAATCGAACATACTTTGGGACACCCTATATTCCGAGATTACCAAACAGCTGTGATTTTGGTTTCTTCCAAAGTCAGTTGGCTCTCCATATCCTCTAACCAAATGAATGTTGTTTACTTCCAGTTTATTACTGTAAGTTGGTAATAAGCAATGCATTGAGTGACCCATATTTTATCAAAATCTTTTTCATTCCACCCTGTATAACTTGCAGGTCACCCTGTATAATGAGTAGAAATGTATATATTTGAATTGCTTATGCCTTCAGCTTTGTAAAAATGTATACTTTTGCTAGTTTAGGGTTGGTGATTGTCAAGATAATCTAATTAGAAACCCGGTTGGTGTAAAATTCATAATATTTGTCATGTAACGCTAAGGGTGGCGAGTTCAGGACACACGGCCGTAACACACTTAGGCCAAAAGAAATGTTTGCTTGCCCTCAACCAACCGACCCTAATTTTGGCAATCAAAAAAAAGGTTGTTTTTTCTATTTACTGTAGAAAAAGAATAGGGCCTACCGACCCTATTTTTGGAAATTCCTGAAAAGTTTTTTTCAAATTTTGCATTCTGAAGATGTAAAAAAAAAGTATTTTAGAGCTTGTGTTCAACATTTTAGTTGTTTTGTAGGCCCAGTGTTAGTTGATTCATTTTGACACCAAAATTGTCTGATTTTTCATATTTTGAGCCTTTATTAAAGCCATATTATAACATTTGCTGAGGAAGACGCCCTCACTGAATTTTTAAAATTCCTTTTTTACACGATTAAATTGTAATTTATTAAACCAATATACGCTGCAAAAATCAAGACTCTAGGTGATGTAGTTTGGTCAAAATCTGAGATTTTGAATAAAACGCCGAACCGGCGCTTTATTATTACGATGGAATTATTAGTCGAACGCATACACGATGTTCATAACACACAGTACGCATACACTGCGCGTATGGGATGGTGATATACACAACAAAGGGTCGTACCACAACATGACCGAAAGGAGTGCGTATTGGCGACATACATGTGCGCTGGTAGTAAATTCCAATTTTCTTTGCCGTAGTTGTTCGGCTCAAAAATAAAAGGGGATATATCTGACAGTAAAAGCTAACATTTTATGGCAAAAAAATGCTAATCTATTTTGTTTGAAAATGTTATAATATGGCTTTAATACAAAGGCCTAAGGCCCCCAAAAATTGTTTGCTTGCCCTCAATGAATTTTAAAAATTGGATCAGTTGGTCGAGATTTCTTTGATTAATAAAAACAATCCCGACCAACCGACCCAATTTTTAAAATTCATTGAGGGCAAGCAAACTATTTTTTTTGGGCCTTAGGCCTAGTAATAATTAATTAGTCTGCATTTCAATTTTCCTTTGTACAGTCAGTTCTTCAGAGATTTGAATCACAAAAGTACTAACAAACATTACATTTTCATTCTGGTTTGGCTTAGCAGACATTTACGATTCATGACTAATAAAATAAGAATACTACAACAGCTCTCCCTCCTTGAACAAAAACGTACAACTAGTCATTCTTTCAATACCAATTTTCGTCCCACTGTCCCATGCATGTCCTTCATGTCTATGTTTGAATCCATAATTATGCAATTAAAATCCATTTTGGTGGGTCAAATCGAACACAGACATTTGGTCTTTTGGCAGAATTTTAATGACCTTTCTCCGAATCATGTCATGAACATAACATAAGTATTATGTTGAAGTATTTTCTAACGAGCAATAATAACTTGGGAAATGATTGCTAATGCTTTATCGGGAAAGTATTGGTTTCCCTGGAGGAATTGCTTTATCTTGTACATACGCAAAGTGGTGATTATAGCCTATTTTTAAATAGGTTTTAAA
Organism: Amphiura filiformis; assembly: GCF_039555335.1. Classification (NCBI taxonomy): domain Eukaryota; kingdom Metazoa; phylum Echinodermata; class Ophiuroidea; order Amphilepidida; family Amphiuridae; genus Amphiura; species Amphiura filiformis. The sequence continues at coordinate 48,183,644 of NC_092642.1, read as the reverse complement.
AAGTTTTGATTTTAACCCAGCAAACATGCAAATGTTGGTCAATATAATGAAGGTCATGAAAACATTTTCTGAATGTTAATATCAAAATGTTTTATACCCTTTATATAACTCGATATTTAAGTGTTTTCTGTAAGTGTAAGGCTTAAAAAAGATATATCTCAAAGCCGCCAATCAAAATCAACCACAAGTTTATGCTGTGTACTTTTGAACACTCAGTCCAAAATGACATCTTAATTCAAAATTAAGTGTTAAAAAATCTTTAATAAAAATATAAATTAAAAAAAAACCAAACTCCGCATCATTGGTTTTTGAAATTGCCATGGGCTTTGAGACATAGCTTTTTTTTAGCCTAAAACATTTTATTTGCTGGGAATGAAAATATTCAGGGATATCATGTTATTAAATAGAACAACTCTCTGAAACATAATTTTCTCTGTTTTGTACAATTTTAACACATGCACACCAAACTATTTGTATACGTTGTAAAATAACCCATGAAGCTGCAGGGTTGTTGGTCAGCAAAGGGGGCAATCTACCCCCCCTCTAAGTAATTAAGACCCCAAATTTCCCCCAAATTTTCAGCAGGCTCTCACCAGACCCATATAATTTTCCAGTAATTTTATCAAAGACCCCTACTTTTTAGTTGAAAAATATTTCACCCAAGGACCCATAAGACCCAGGGCTATGTCATTCTGGAATTAAATGTGACAATTCCCTGGTTAGGACCAACCATGCAATACCCAGGGTCGTTATTCTTTGTAATAGTACAACATTATCAACCAGTGTGGTCTTTGCAGGGGTTGACCCCCCAACTGAGTTGGTCTGCTAACTAAATCCAAAAAAGAAAATTCCAACCCCCAGTAAATCCTACCCCCCAAAAAAAAAAAAATTCAACCCCTAACCCCAAATAGTGTAAAATTAAAAATTGGTCTGGTAAACACAAGATTTGACCTTCATTTTGGGCAAAAATAGAAAACCCTGATAGGCCACTGAACAGGTAAAATACTTGGACCCCCAAAAGCATTTTTACAAAGACCACACTGTTAGCAACATTATGACAAATCTTGTGGTATACTTAGGTTCAACCACAGAATGAGAACCGGGACTCGACCGCCATCTTGATACAGGCATGGAGCAAAAATTTGGGGTATTTGGTTTTCCTCGTTGTCATGCAAGCGCGACATAGCGATAATAAGCATAATTTGACACGCTTCATAGTAAAACATGTCAATTGCAAGACGCTAAAGATGAGAATTGTTTTTGTTTGTCTCTGTGCACCGTCAGCAAGGACCCGAATACCTCACAATTTTCTCTAAGACATGTAAAGACATTAATATAAAAAATAATTTCTGCACTGCTTGTTATCCAATATTTACATTTTATTACAAATGTTGAGTATCAAAAGGTCAGCAAATAATGCTAACCATTCAAGTATAAGAGATCCCTTACTTCTGTGTTCTAACCTATACGCCGTAGAAGTGACGTCATAATCGGATTAACTACCATAGCAATAGATGAATAATCATGAATACAATTTTTTAATATACCGCGCTGCACTGCAGCAGGTTGCACTCATCACCTGTCTTAAATCATATAATAGATTGAATACAATACCGCTCTTTTCAAATAGACTAATCTTACAGGTGCAATCTATGGTTCAATGCATCGGTACCGCATGAACGTTGTAGTGCGGGCGATATAGCCAAAATTGTATTCATCTATAATTGCTATGGTAGTTAATCCGATTAACTACGTCACTTCTACGGCGTATAGATGAGTTGACCTCAATGTTTATCAACAAAGCCAAGGGACTGGTATATCGATATGCTTGAGTGAACCCCATGCAATCACTGCACTGTTCAATAGCCTCATTGTGATGTGGCGGGAGTTTTAAAAACACGGCCCTAAACAAAATATGATGCGCGCGCATATTGCCAGGCAAAACACAAAGAAAAATGTGATGATGTGTGCGCATACTGCCAGGCATTGACGTCAGAAGTCAACTCATCTTTACGCAAGTTATACATTATACAAATAGTGTCATCATGGTTGGAATGGGCTATTCCATTTAAAATCCACCCTCCCCCTGTGGAAGATTTTGGAAATATGTTCTACAGAGGGAGTATGAATTTTGAATGGAATTAGCACATTAGGCAGCTCCATTTGAATTTCATACACCATCTGAGCAAGATTCAACCGAATCTTCCATAGAGGAGGATGAGTTTCAAATGGACCTGTCTAATGTGCTAATTCCATTCAAAACTCCCTCTGTGGAACATATTTCCAAAATCTTCCACAGGGGTAGCGTGGAATTCAAATGGAATAGCCCAATATACAAGTTGCAGTAAAAGTAGAAATGTTCGCGAGGTTTTAATTTTTGCGAATTTCGCGAGTCGACATAAAATCGCGAAAATAAAACTCGCGAAAATAACCTTTTGCATTAGGTTTCTATTGTATCAATATCAAAACAGCAAAATTTAATTCTCGCGCAATTGACAAAATCTTCAAAATTGCGAAAATATCTTCTCACGAAAATATTGACTTTTACAGTACCTATCAGTGTAATCCATCAATATCTTTAGTCTGTCTCGTCTCAAATTTGAGTACCGTAACACCATGTTGGATTTCGCAGAGGCAGATTCGAATTGTGCGTGCTAACCTAATCCTGCGGGGTGTATACACATGCATAGAAGGGCAATTTATCAGTATGTTTGCTACACAACCTTGGAAATGCACCAATTCAAATCTGCCACTGCTAAATCCAATATGGCATTACTCTCAATTTGAGACGAGACAGACTATATCAGATATTACACCACTGGGACAATCAAGAAACTTGAGTTCTTTGTCAGGCAAAACCAAGTAATTTATTTTGCTGTTCCAACTGTCCTGCAGTTGTCTAGCGGGTGAGTACGGTGGTCAAGGTACTCATCTTCTTGTAGTCCTATAATGCACTTAGCTATGTTTTGGATAGAATCAAGCTAAGCTAAGGAAATAGGTGTCGATGTGCTAAACCATGCAGTGCTGGCATACTCAACGAGGAATGTTTTAACTGTTCCAATGTCAGACCAGTTGAAAATGAAACTAGAATTACGCGGTTCGTAATTAAGGTGGCCCCACAAAAAGGTGTGTTAATAACAAAGGTTTGCAAATACAAATAATATAAATATGCAAATAACATGACACAAAACTATACAGCACATCAGGCCACCATATACTACCACCATACCAAGTTTGATATAATATTGGATGGCTGAGCATGATACCATAACATATCGGATGAGTCATAAAAATATCGGACGAGCCAACGGCGAGTTCGATATTTGTATGACTTAATCCGATATGTTATGGTATCATAAATAAGCTCATCAATATTATCATTATTAGGTTTTCTTAACTCCTAATAACCCTGAAAACATAATAATGAAGTTGATCAGTTATTGTGTTGAAGTTGGAGAGTGGATTAATGAAAATGTAGGGAAAATATGCAAATAAGCTCATTAATATTCATAAATATGCAAATAACATGACACAAAACTATACAGCACATCAGGCCACCATATCCTATCACCATACCAAGTTAGAAGTTGATTTAAGGTGGCTGTGTACTCTCAGACATGCATGTAGTAAAAGTGCAATAACTTTGTAATTATTCGCAAGACATATAAAAGTATACATTTTATAAAGGCAAGACATCAATAAATCTTAATATGAATACAGATTTGGGGTAAAAACAACAATTATGAAGAAAATCACAAAAAGTGAGTTTTTGGCAATATTTGTTAGGTACATCATAACAAAAAAACACTCTTTCCAAAATATTTTATTTTGTTTTTAGCTCAATCTTGAGGCTCCATTCCAAAAACGTTTTTTTTATTTTTTTGATATTGGCCTTAGTTTTTGAGATATTGACCATATAAGGCATCAAATTGAACTTTTTAAAATTCACAAACGCTTATTTGCACAAAATGATGCCTAAAATCGGAAATAGACCAAAATATAAAAAAATGAGAAACACGTTTCTTGAGTCGATCATGCTTTTACGATGATCATATTTGCTTACCTATAGATGCTGTATTTATTGAGTTATCGTGTACCTAAATCGTCATTTTACCGAGAAAATGAACATTGAAATAATGGCCGTTAAAGTTTAAAGTGGTCACATTTTGCCCTTTCATCGAATCTCACAGGAGAATGCGGCAGTTTTCGCTTTTTCTACCTTATATTATGTGAACATCGGGTAAATCCACAGCCCGTTGAGAAGTTTGAGCGAAATGCATTCATAACTTGATATTCAAATCGAGGAAAAGAACTTGAAAAACCCACATTTTATCAGCTAAAACGGAGCCATTTGACCACTTGAAATTAGTGTTTCCAAAGGATGCATACGCATGCAGATAAGCGTCAGCGTGATGCGTAGCGTATCAGCGTTAAGTAACAAATTGCGCGATACCCAGCGCGATGCGTTGTTGCGCGCGTGTCACCCCGCTGATACAACAAAGATTTTCTCTCTTTTAAAATTGCAAACACGAATGAAATAGTGAAATAAAATCCATAAAATAGCGCAGTTGGAGTTTATAAATCTGGATTTTCTTTCCTTGTATTTATAAAAAACATAACAAAGTAACAAATATCAAAAAAGCTCAATTTTGCGAAAGAAACAACGTCTTGAGTACACAGCCGCGTTAAGTGGGTTTAAGCTGCAGAGTGGATTAATGATTTTGCTTCCGCCCAGACGGACGGACAGTTAAACAACCAGGCAAACAGGCAGGCAAACAAACAGGCAACCAACCATTTGGATGATAACATAAGCCCCACATATGTGTGGGGGGCAAAAAAATATATATACAAGCTGTATCAAAATGATTGGTACCTATCAGTTTTCATTGATAATGAATGAGTCTGACACATCACAATTCACAAGAAGAAGATCCAAATCATTTGTAGATTAATTTGATAACAAGTCACAAACCATATTGCATTCCAGACACTTCAAGAGTATCCAATGTTGCAATTGGAAGAGGCAGGCTTTCCAATAAGTGTCAAAATTGATGGGTACCAATCAGTTTGATACAGCCTGTATATATATATATATATAGCAAGTACCATTTGCTTCAAATCATGTATTCATTGATATCAGACCATTAATTTTCATGCAAAACCCTTCAAATTTCCAAAAAGTGTTTTGCAGGTGTTTTATAGCCTTTTTTTAAATTGTAAAATTTAATATGACTCTGTAATACCAAAAGGAATGAGTTTAGAATATAAAAACCAAAGCAGAGAAAAACAATGCAAACAAAACAGATAATAATGACTTACAAAATACACATTTGCTGATCTTTTCATTATTTCAGTACTGGTACCTGATGGTATGTACACAACATAGTGAAGATGGTAGTAATTCCTATCCATGTTCAACCACCAACCAATGCTATTCGCTGTTGAAGTGAGGTAGTTAATTGGATTAACTACCATAGCAATAGATGAATACAATTTTGACAATATCGAACTGCAATACAACGTTCACGCGGTACAAATGTATTTGGCTTGTGTTACCACGCGCATCAATAAAGTCCAAACTCACGCTCGCGTAAATTCACATAAGCATGCACCAGTCACACATTGCCCAATGCAAAACTAGGGTAAGAACTGCGCCCAACTGCATGCATGCCATTCTATATCAATACACGGTGTTATGAGTCTTATTTTTTTCACCTTATATAAGCTGTACAAACTTTAATACTGGATGATACTGGACTTTATCCATTTGTGTTGGATCTGTTACTTAGTAATCTGTGGGCAAAACCTGCATTTGCCATGTTGTATAGACGAATCCGACGAGCCAAGTGATGGTCAGGATCAGTCGGCCATAGCTGGGGGGGGGCCATCCACGCCAAACTAGCTTAGTTCGTTTGGATTGCGATCCAAGACACCCACTATCACGAGCGCATTGGAGCGCGTAGCACTTGCACCGCGTCACGGGAGCGGTAAACGCTGCAAGCCTGTGATACTGGCGTCGCATAAAATGGATGGAAGGCCCCCAGCTATGGTTGCCAGTGTGGTGTAGGAATGTGTCAAGTCGGATTTGTGTATATAATGACATAAGCAATGGTCTCCGATGCCAGTGCTTATGCACTAATTCGACGAGCCAAGTGATGGTCAGAATTCATTCCGCCATTACTGCGGGCTATCCGCACCAAACCGGTGTTGCAACTGCCCAATTGGGTGGAAAAATGCTGCCTCAAAGTCAATATTGTATTGCATTGTAAACTTTCAACATCCTTTTGTCACACAAGTGATAGATCGCAGTTTAGAATTCCCGCATAGCCTGCATCATTTCACACTTCAGGTGGGATGGCCCACTTCAATGGCTGCCATTGAGGTGTAGGAATGCGTGGAATCGGATTTGTGTATATATCCTCCAACTGCATACTGACCATCAACTTCATGATACAACTATACTCTGTTACCGTAAAAACTCGATAGTCAGCATATGTGCTTACTATCGAGCGCTTTTGAAAACATGAAATTGTACCAAAGTCCGGCGCTTCACCAACTGAGCTAATGGGGTTGAAACACAAATTTGTAGGTTTACTTGTTCGTATATAACTATGTGTATCGATGATTTGCTCAAAACCCTTTACACTTTTGTGGATGGGGCACTTCATGTTTGCATGTTTTAAAAGCGCTTGATAGTAAGCACATATGCTAACTATCGAGTTTTTACGGTATACTGCCGATTGTATTATTATCATGCATACACGCCCATCTCATAGTTGCGGTACTCATCTTCGTGTTCAATATGATATATGATATCAGCTAAAGTCTGTTCAACCTGTGCTCGTTGTGCCAGACTGCATACTGGTTGCCAATCTGTTACGTCCTTGGGTGGATGCTTGAAGGCTGGACCAAAGTTGGCTGTCACCTGGTGGAGAAAAATATAAACAGTAATAGACATCAGAAATTTATTAGGTAGACAAATCCAGAATTTTACTCACATCTTAAACTTTTGCTATCTTGGATGGTGGCTTTCTTAAACGTGACTTGGTTCATTGCACCACCAGATGTGTAGAAAAAGTGAAATTGGCTGTAGCCTCATTGCCAAATTTTCATCCTCATTTGTCAATTTGCGTCCCATTTTTTGTCATTTTATTCTTTACTGTGCCCTGACAAATTTCTGTGGGGGCATTTTTGTCCTCATCCCAGCTCCCTCCTGGCTATGCCACTGGCCAACTTGCAGGGATTGCCTTTTGAGGAGAGCAAGATTAATCACTCTCTACTGCTCTCCTTAAATCTGATATAGGAGAGTGATTTTTAGCTCTCCTTAATTGACCATTCTCTCCTTACATTCTATTGTAAATGGTCTAAACCGTTCTCTTTGAAGTTTCCAGAAGAGCTATTTAATGCTCTCCTGCAAATTCCAAAAAACAGTCCCTGAACTTGTCCTCTATGCATAGCAATTAACAGAAACTGACTTAAAGAATCCACAGTCTGATGAAAGTATGTTTCTCTCAAGTTATTCTCTCAGTCCATCCCATCTTCCTTCCTCACTTGTTTAACCCCATGAGAACTACCTGCCTATTGGTCAAAAAGAAGATTTCATTATCAATTGGACCAATCAGCAACATTGTTAGAATAATTTCACCACACAAAATTATTGGGGTGAATTATTTGAAAAGCTCCATTCTGATTGGTGATTAAAATGAAGATATCATGCAATTGACCAATCAGAGAGAATGTTAGATCGGCAGGTAATGCTCAGGGGGTTAAAAGAAATTCCATGACTTACTGTGGATCCCTTAAAGAGTGAGATGGCCGGCAAATATGTGCCCTCAAAGATGTCTTCAAATGCTACTCCCTGACTAACACCATTCTTGAAAAATATTATCTACAAAGCAAAAAACAAAAGTACACAAAGAAAATGAAACAAGTTATATATTGATCATTGAGAGACGTATATTAAAAGGTCAGGGCAGGTAGGCCTATGGATAACGGGTGTTGAGTAATTATAGATAGTCCTATCACGAGAATCACCCAACCAGAGAACCGTGAAATCTAGTGATATATATTTTTGACCAGAGGCCGACTTTACGAGCGTTTCATCGTGGACAGTCACATATTTCTATGCATCATCTACTAACCTTAGTTTTCTCTGTGGGCTTTAAAGACTTCTCACCTGCAGCAGCCTCATCCTTCTCTTCAAAGTACAGATGACTTTTGAATTTAATTAACGTCTGTAAAACAATACAAATATTTAGGTTATCAGCATTCTCTACATTTGAAAATGGCACCTGAACCCTATCTCCCTTTCTGCTTTCCCCCCTGAGCACTACCTGCCAATCTAACAATACCTCTGATTGGTCAATTACATTATATCTTCACTTTAATCACCAATCAGAATGGAGCTTTGCAAATAATTCCCCCCAATTTTTTTGCGTGGTGAAATTATTCTTACAATATTGCTGATTGGTCCAATTGATAATGAAATCTTCTTTTTGGCCAATCGGTAGGTAGTTCTGATAGGGTTAAGGGAAGAAAGGAAGAAGATGAGGAGAAAAGGCGGTTTTGAACCACCCACCCTTCAGGTGTGGAGGACAACACTGGGGATAGCATGCCACAAGCGTTAAGGGTTTCAGGTGAGAACCCTTGGCTTATACACTTAAAATTACAGTAAATGTCAAGCCCCATTGTGATCCACGGTTGTTTGATGTGTTCATTTATTAATTTTTCTAACAACACATAATGTTCAATTCTAGACATGAATAATACCAACAGCTATCACACTAATAAACTGTATATACACATGTGACACGATCAAGGGAAATGAGTCGGATGTCACTAATATTGATTTTGAGATATTGGCAAAAAAACGTTAGAATTCTTTTGTTTTATATTGTTTTCAGTGGCTGATAAATTAACGTAATTTTGCAAAGAAAAGTTGTATCAACATGGGGTTTTCAGTTTCTGAAAGCTCCAAAGGTCCTCTTTAGAAACACATGTAAAACTCATTTACGACTAGGGTCGACATGTGACTCATTCCCACTGATCATGTCACATATATTTTGTAGCAATTTTTAATATAGATTTTCGTTTCTATATTAAATTATTTATCTTTTTCTGCTTTTTGTGGTGATTTTAATTCTATAAACTGTACATTTGTGTGCAAATTGAGGGCACTATTTACATATATTTTAAATTTAAATTAGGCAAACAATATGAGTTATATCTTACATTTCATGATAAAACGTTATTTTTTTAATTCCCTGGTCATTTGTTAGTCTGTTTGCTGATGTACTAATACCATTTTACAAGTGTCTACCCCTTGTAAAGATGAAAAAAAATAGCGCCATCATTGTTCAACTTTTCTTAAAAATGACTCAGTTTTACATGCCATAAAACAACCGTGGATCAGAAAAGAAGGAAAATGAACTTTATAGATACTCACACTATCTTTGTATGTCTCTGGTAATAATTTATGTGGCTCTGCCGTATCAGGAAGCTTGATATAGAACCCCAATACATCGCCTTCATTGTACGCATCACTGTAGTGCTTGCCCCGACTCTGATGAAATCGTGTACCTTTACGACTTCTCCATGAGTAGCTGAACTTGTCGTAGCCTAGAGGTGCTTGAAGATTACCTGAAAAAGATAAAAGTATGATAGTTGCTAAAAGAGTGAATGAATCTGCTCAAACCAGTCCATAGGCAGCAATATAAGCTGAGATATTACTTAATCAAACATGTTGTTAAGGTGGTACTACACCCCCTGATAAATTTTGTGACTAATTGTGTACATCCATATCAAAACGATGCACTTGTCGGCTGCTACATGTGTCTCATTTCACATAATAGCTAGGAATAAATACCAGACTCATTGCCGAAGTGGAGGTCACTTCAAATCATCCCAAGTTACATGGTTTAGGAATACAAAGAACATTGAAATAACTACACACTGGTAACAAAAGTGAAGGCATGCTATCCATCTGACTTCAAAGTACCAAGCAACTTGGTTGCAATCCCCCACATACTTTGACAAAAGTAATTTGAGGAAAAATACTGAGGCCCAAAACAAAACCCGATAATTTCACACCATGAACTCAAAATAGATAGTGCAAAGTTAATACTGTATCTGACATTTTCAACAAATCAAAATGGCTTTTATTTTATGCCATAAAAAAAACGCAGTTAAATATAAAGTGTAATAAATAAATAATAAATAAAATAAATAAATAAACAGTTTTAATTATTACTATAACCTACCTTACAAAAAAAAATGAATGAGCGAACTTGACATTATCGCCTAACAAAATCTAACAATCACATAAGGTGATGGCATCATGTGGGCATTTCTGTCATACTTAGCGTATACATGTATACACACATGGGCACGCAGGTCATTGTAGCATATATGTCTGTGACAAACACGGTGTTCCACAGGTCTTTTGTGAAATATTCATAACCTCATTAATAACCTCAATCACATTTAGTTATTTATGAAAACGTGAATGCAAATCGAGGTCATTAATATCTCACAATTGACCACACACAATTGATCGGCGTTTGTGTGTTGTTTCTTAACGATGCAAACAAAGGCGCGTAATCACCACGAGTAAGCTCACGACTTATTGATCGCGTATTAACTGCGAATTAAAACGGTGAACAGAAGATACATTTTCAATCATATTTTACGCAAATAATGTGTTATTTTCATAAACAAATTTGTAAATTGGCGGTAATGAATGATAATTAATAACTAGAAGGCTATATATTTGTACACAAATACGGCTATACCCGCATGTTATCGGTGTACCAAAACTTACAGTCCTTTTTTGCTGAGGACTTAAAATTAAGAAATTGTAAAAAGTCGCCCAATTGGCGGAAAATGTGTAAAAAGTGAAAGTCCAAGTCACAAGCTTTAATTGAATGTAGGTTGCACTGTCGTAGCACTTAAAATAAAGAAATTGTAAAAAGTCCCCTCCCAGGGAGTCGCTCTCTTACTCTCCATAGGTTGCTGTTGTCAGTCTCTCTTACTCACAGTGAGGCTATGCAATATGATTAGGGGGAAACTATTCCAGAGGGAGTATGTTAATTAAATGGAACAGCCATTTCAGAGGGAGTATGTAAAGTAAACGGAACAGCCTTTTTTGGGTCCATTTCAGAGGGAGTATGCAAGTTAAATGGAACAGCCAATGGGTATGTAATTTAACTGGAACAGCCTTAACGCTTCACGCTGGTATTTCCAATTATGATATAATACGATCTGTCTGTTTAGTTCTACGTGTGTAGGGTGGATGGGTGTGGAATTCTGCGCCCGGAAGCTGCTTTCTTTGATGAGAAACGCCCGCCCTTTGTTTTAACATTTGGGGCCCGGGGCCCATAATATTTGACTTATGAGGCCCATGTACATAATTATGTTGAAGTATAATTCTCTAGTGCTATCAGTAGACTCAAGCTGGCCACTGTAGCTCCTTTATTATTGAGTAACGGCCGGCCCTATGTTTTAGCGTTTGGGGCCCTGGGGCCAATATTATGTGATATATGGGGCTCATATGTACATATAACAATGTAATTATCAGGTGCAATCTGTGTACAAACTCTGAGCCATAAAGCTGCTTTATATGATGAGAAATGGCCGGCCCTTTGTTTTAACATTTGGGGCCCTGGGGCCCAATATATATGGCTTATGGGGCTCATGCACATATGTACAAGTATGATTCTCAAGTGCTATCAGTAGACTCAAGCTGGGCATTGTAGCTGCTTCATTTACTGAGTAACGGCCGGCCCTATGTTTTAGCGTTTGGGGCCCTGGGGCCCATATTATGTGACATATGGGAGTTGTATATACATATGACAATATAATACTAAAGACCTATCTGTGCACCAAATCTGAACCCTGTAGCTACTTTATTTGCTGAGAAACGGCCGGCCCTTTGTTTTAACATTTGGGCTTCTGGGGCCCCTAGCCTTGTACATCTGGGGCCAAAATGGGCAAAAGGCACATCTACAACTTAGGGCCCATACATATGCAACTTATGAGCCCTAGTAATCTTGTACTTTTAGAGCTAGGCTTGTCAATCTGTTGCACCATATTTTAACATTTGGGCCCTTGTGGCCCACAATATATAACATATGGGGCTCTTGTATATTTGGAAATATATAGTACCCCTAGGGCTATCAGTGTACCAACTCAAGGCCCTGAGGCTGCTTCATTTGATGAGAAACGGCGTGCTTTGTATTTTCACATTTGGGCCCCTGGGGCCCGTGACCTTTGACCTCTGGGGCCAAGATGGGCAAAAGGCACTTTACTGGGTAGGGCCCATAAGTGTACCACATATGGGCTCCAGGACCTTTGTAGTTTTAGCGCTAGCCTTGACAGAATGATGTGTTTGATGGAGAGAGGAGGAGGAGAAGGAGGAGGAGGAGAAGAAACCACAGAATAAGAATATACCCGTCCATGCTTCGCATGCGGGTATAACTCTGCACCATCTGTATTACGGTCATTGTGTGAAATTGTCGGGTTTTGTTTTGGGCCTCGGTATTTTTCCTCGGGCGCTACCGTGCCCTCGGAAAAATACCTCGGCCCAAAACAAAACCCTCCGATTCCACACAATAACCTCAAAATAGATGGTGCGCAGTTATTATTGTCTAATTAATGACTGTGCAATCAAATTCTTTTGATTGGATCGCACTTGAGGTTATGACAATGATTCAATGACACCCCTGTTTACAAACGTACCTAATGGTTGAGACCATCCAATGCGTGTTGCAGCGCCTGCAGGTAAGCTATCCACCTTGACTTCAAAGTACCAAGCACCTCTGTTTGTTCCATGAGTTGCTCTCACCATGCAGTAGCCTTTCTCTCCTGTTGCTGTTAACCTGTTATCAGCAATCTTTACTTGGGGAGCTGAGGGCAAAATCAATCAATCAATCAGTCAACCATCAACCTAAGAATAAACTGTTCAAGTGTTAAATTCTTTTGACAATTTTGTTGTCACTGAAGCAGGGACTGCCTTTTGAAAATAAGAAAAGAGCTGTAGAATGCTCTTCTGGTCTCTTCAAGAAGAGCTTTAGAAGAGCTGTTTGCACCTCTGGCCATTAAAGCAATTAGAATTTAGCGAGTCATCTAGAGGAGCTATAAATCGCTCTTGCAAATGCAACTTAAGAAGAGCTGTAGAGGAGAGATTGCTCTCACTCCTCTCAAAAGGCAGTCCCTGCTGAAGTCAACAAATTGTATTCTAGTCCTGAGTTGAAAGGTCTATATATAACATTTTTCTAAACTAATGTACATACCCTGTGAAGAAATTACTCTCCAGGTTCTTTAAAAACAATATGCGACATTATTCTTGTAAATTGTACTGATGTCAAGACTCTTATCAATGATTTAAAGGCCTTAAACTTGAGATTTCATCACTATAATGGATTACATCTGTATGGACATTGTATAGATCTGGCCTGGCACAATCTGATTACAACACAAGTTACGCAATACTTCCTTTCATGTCTATTGCCAGTTTGAGGCTCTCCTCGCATATGGCGGAACCGTGCAATAGGCGAATAATTCAACGGGCACTACTGCCTTTCTTTGAGTGCCATCTGATTGGTTAATTACATGAGATAATCACCTGAGTAACCAATCAAAATAGAGCTTTTAGATCTCTCAGCAATTTCAAGCCTAATTCACTTCCAACTATTCTTACCATATCTCTGATTGGCTCAATACATGATATAGTCCTCTTTGTAACCAATCAAAATAGTTCTTAGAGGCTGATAATTTGCCTATGGGGTTTTATCATATGGGGCTATTCCATTTAAAATACACACTACCCCTGTGGAAGACTTTGGAAATATCTTCCCACATGGGGAGTATGTTTTTCAAATGTAATTAGTCAGGATTAATCATTTGAAACCCATACTCCTCCTGCATAATGCCTTTACCTATACCCTTTACCCAACTGTCTATTCTATTTGAAACTCATACTCTCCCTTTGGGAATATATTTCCAAAATCTTCCACAGGGGTAGTGTGGATTTTAAATGGAATAGCCCATGTGTTGACACCTACCTCTATCTTGTGGTGCAAGCAAGACGACTGTGCCTACAACAGCCCTGTATAAATGAGCTGGTATAGGCTTGCCAATCCAGAAATCATCATCATAGGCAGCACTCTGCACCTGTGGGTCCGTCTCCGTCAGAACATATCGGTATCCATCCTTGTTGTATGGATGCTCCATAGGGAAGCCATGAGGAGGTAGTTTAGGAGTTATGATTACATCACTAGAAAGATGACAAAAAGATTGGAGCTCAGGTTAGTCTTCTTCATGTCCTTATACAGTGGAAACTTGTTAATACAAGCTCTGATAATACAAAAACCTGATAAGACAAGCTTGATTTTCAGGTCCCTAGCACTGAATTCCTATGTAATATGTGATAGATAAGACAAAATCCTGATAAGACAAACTAAATTTTGTGGCCCCACAAATTTTGTATTAAAGAGTTTCCACTGTACTAGAAACTAAGTGACATTCATCCACCTATCAACACATTTTTGTGCCTAATTAACCCCATGAGAACTACTTGCCTATTGGTCAAAAAGAAATTTTCATTATCAATTGGACCAATCAGCAACATTGTTAGAATATTTCACCATGCAAAAAAATTGGGGTGTATTATTTGCAAAGCTACATTCTGATTGGTGATTTAAGTGAAGATATCACATAATTGACCAATCAGAGGCAATGTTAGATCGGCAGGTAGTGCACAGGGAGTTAAGTGGTATAGAGGTAGTCATTGTGACGTAAACGCCGCCATCTTGTGGATACGGAGTGTCTTGTTGCTAAGATCACTGCGTTGATGCTTGACTGAAGAGGTGCGTCACACGCTGCAACTTCCACGTAAATGTCTAATGCATGGCACGCAGAACGGCAGTACCCACAAGATGGCGGATCCTGCGGAAAAGGCGGACGGCCTCTATTCTGCACTACGTCTGTGGAGCAAGCCCCATTAAGTACCGGACATTCCAGCATGTTTCATTGTTTGGGGCTCCATGCTAGAGTCACAAATGGTAGGACCAGTGCAGAAACCCCAGTTAGTAATAAGCATGGCAGTACTTATTCATTAAATGGATGAATACATACTCTGCCAGGATTAATTGGTTGATCTTCCTGATCAACAAACCCATCATGCTGTCAGTAGCCCTCCAACATGTGCAAGGCCAGACTGAACTTGGTCTATGACATGCACTATGAACCACAATGGCCTCATCCCAATAGCATAGTCCAATAACCTCAATTAAACAATCATAGTGCAAAATTTGACCTCAAGTTGCAGAGTATGAGTTTTTGTACCCACATTTTCAAAGGTCATTCAATGAATGTACAAATGTATTGGGGTTAAAGAACTGTGCACTAATAGATGAGAATGTTTTGGATCCTAGTGATGGTTCCATTTGTGTCTAAATTCAAGGTGATCCACTCACCTAAGCTTACTCCAAGATCAGTTCAATGGGCTATTCCTGTTAAAATCCACACTACCCCTGTGGAAGATTTTGGAAATATCTTCCACAGGGGGAGTATGTTTTTCAAATGTAATTGATCAGAGTTAATCATTTTGAAACCCATACTCCCCCTGTATTATGGCTTTACCTATATCTTCCACAACTGGAGTGAGTATTTCAAAGGGAAGTTACCCAACTGTCTATTCTATTTTAAACTCATACTCCCTCTGTGGAAGACTTTAGCTAAATCTTCCACAGGGGTAGTGTGGATTTTGAATGGAATAGCCCAATTATCCTCCAAATCAAATCCTTTTCTAAAAATATGTTTTAGATGAAAAATATATATAGTAGAATACTTTAGATATCAAAAAAGCACCACTATTAAAATTTATAAAGTAGGCAAATTTAATGGGATCAGCCCATTAGAATTTGTGTCCAGTACATAGCCTACTTTATGTATATCTCCAATCAACCATGAGGCCTATAAAAAAATTGTTTGATTGGCGTAACCCCACCGACCCTAAAAATAGGCCAGACCCTAGACTTTTTTCGTATTTTTTTGCAAAAAAAATAGAAAAACTTAAAAAAATAGAAAAATAAAATTAAAAAAAAGGAACAAAAAAGTTCCAAGGTCTTTATCATACGCAATCATGACCGCGTAAAATGTGTGTAAAAAAAATTAGAATTTTTTTTTTAATGTTACGCCAATCAAACAATTTTTTTTCTAGGCCTTAATGATGTTACTGACCCTTTTGATTTCTTGCTGGTAGAAACTGCAATAGCGCTTTCAATATCACGTTCACGTTTCTTTGGTCCTCGCTTCCCTCTAGATACCGGCGGTAAACTAGTAGTACTGTTGCCTATTTACGATAAAAATGAACAACGCAATCAACATGAAAAATTATCAACGATGATGGTGACTACGCAATAACTAATTTTTTTACTTGAGATGGCAGAGAAATGAACACAAATACATTCCTCAACCAGGAATTGAACCAGGGACCTCCCATTCATTAAGCAGATGCTCTTACCATCTGAGCTATTAGTCGCCCCCTTTCTATTAAATGCCTCCACCATTTTATTCAACCTAGATGTTTAAAAAATGCTGAAATTTTCATGCTATCTTGTAGAGTAAGATTACCACAGTGCACAGACGATCGGTAATGGCGTCGGTAGTTGGCAAAAGTCTCATTGTAAATTTTAATTGTTATTCTTTTCTCAAAATGCTAAAATAATATTAATAAATGTCGGGTAAGATTTCTGTCCATTTTAACCAAAATAATGAGGTCAAGTGAAAGAAACTCCACTGGCTATTTTGGTTCTTTAACGTGAAGTTCTATGGGGACCTGAAAAATACAACACATTTGGCCGATTCCATTTAGGGGTAAGTTGGGCATGTATAAACATTACAAATATGCCAAAAAATCAGGTTAAAAAAATTAACCAATTTCATAGTATAATATTGTACATTATGGCTTTAAATGGGCTTACCATTATTAGAGCTTGCCAGTGTCTGTGCAGTTGTGACACTGACATTACCGGATGGTTTGGATGGGTCATAATTAGGGCTGATATTACTTAAATCCTGTAAAGAGGAGAAAAGCATAATAATTGTAAAGCGTAAAAATAATGACAGGAAGAAACAGGTATGGATTATTTATTAATCTTATCTACAAGTCCAAACATAGGATAATCCAACTCATCCCCACTGGGATCATCTGGCTATGGGAGGCAAGGATTATTTACTAACCTTATCTACTAATCCAAACATAGGATAATCCGACTCATCCTCACTGGGATCATCTGGCTATGGGAGGCAAGGATTATTTACTAACCGTATCTACTAATCCAAACATAGGATAATCCGACTCATCCCCACTGGGATCATCTGGCTATGGGAGGCAAGGATTATTTACTAACCTTATCTACTAATCCAAACATAGGATATCCGACACATCCTCACTGGGATCATCTGGCTATGGGAGGCAAGGATTATTTACTAACCGTATCTACTAATCCAAACATAGGATAATCCGACTCATCCCCACTGGGATCATCTGGCTATGGGAGGCAAGGATTATTTACTAACCTTATCTACTAATCCAAACATAGGATATCCGACTCATCCTCACTGGGATCATCTGGCTATGGGAGGCAAGGATTATTTACTAACCTTATCTACCAGTCCAAACATAGGATAATCCGACTCATCCTCACTGGGATCATCTGGCTATGGGAGGCAAGGATTATTTACTAACCTTATCTACTAATCCAAACATAGGATAATCTGACTCATCCTCACTGGGATCATCTGGCTATGGGAGGCAAGGATTATTTACTAACCTTATCTACAAGTCCAAACATAGGATAATCCGACTCATCCTCACTGGGATCATCTGGCTATGGGAGGCAAGGATTATTTACTAACCTTATCTACTAATCCAAACATAGGATAATCCGACTCATCCTCACTGGGATCATCTGGCTATGGGAGGCAAGGATTATTTACTAACCTTATCTACTAATCCAAACATAGGATATCCGACTCATCCTCACTGGGATCATCTGGCTATGGGAGGCAAGGATTATTTACTAACCTTATCTACCAGTCCAAACATAGGATAATCCGACTCATCCTCACTGGGATCATCTGGCTATGGGAGGCAAGGATTATTTACTAACCTTATCTACTAATCCAAACATAGGATAATCTGACTCATCCCCACTGGGATCATCTGGCTATGGGAGGCAAGGATTATTTACTAACCTTATCTACAAGTCCAAACATAGGATAATCCGACTCATCCTCACTGGGATCATCTGGCTATGGGAGGCAAGGATTATTTACTAACCTTATCTACTAATCCAAACATAGGATAATCCGACTCATCCTCACTGGGATCATCTGGCTATGGGAGGCAAGGATTATTTACTAACCTTATCTACAAGTCCAAACATAGGATAATCCGACTCATCCTCACTGGGATCATCTGGCTATGGGAGGCAAGGATTATTTACTAATCTTATCTACTAGTCCAAACATAGGATAATCTGACTCATCCTCACTGGGATCATCTGGCTATGGGAGGCAAGGATTATTTACTAACCTTATCTACAAGTCCAAACATAGGATAATCCGACTCATCCTCACTGGGATCATCTGGCTATGGGAGGCAAGGATTATTTACTAACCTTATCTACTAATCCAAACATAGGA
Source organism: Amphiura filiformis (assembly GCF_039555335.1). NCBI lineage: Eukaryota > Metazoa > Echinodermata > Ophiuroidea > Amphilepidida > Amphiuridae > Amphiura > Amphiura filiformis. The sequence goes on along the minus strand of NC_092642.1, from coordinate 48,164,936 downwards.
TAATCCGACTCATCCTCACTGGGACCATCTGGCTATGGGAGGCAAGGATTATTTACTAACCTTATCTACAAGTCCAAACATAGGATAATCCGACTCATCCTCACTGGGATCATCTGGCTATGGGAGGCAAGGATTATTTACTAACCTTATCTACAAGTCCAAACATAGGATAATCCGACTCATCCTCACTGGGATCATCTGGCTATGGAAGGCAAGGATTATTTACTAACCTTATCTACTAATCCAAACATAGGATAATCCGACTCATCCTCACTGGGACCATCTGGCTATGGGAGGCAAGGATTATTTACTAACCTTATCTACAAGTCCAAACATAGGATAATCCGACTCATCCTCACTGGGATCATCTGGCTATGGGAGGCAAGGATTATTTACTAACCTTATCTACTAATCCAAACATAGGATATCCGACTCATCCTCACTGGGATCATCTGGCTATGGTAAGCAAGGATTATTTACTAACCTTATCTACTAATCCAAACATAGGATAATCCGACTCATCCTCACTGGGATCATCTGGCTATGGGAGGCAAGGATTATTTACTAACCTTATCTACTAATCCAAACATAGGATAATCCGACTCATCCTCACTGGGATCATCTGGCTATGGGAGGCAAGGATTATTTACTAACCTTATCTACTAATCCAAACATAGGATAATCTGACTCATCCTCACTGGGATCATCTGGCTATGGGAGGCAAGGATTATTTACTAACCTTATCTACAAGTCCAAACATAGGATAATCCGACTCATCCTCACTGGGATCATCTGGCTATGGGAGGCAAGGATTATTTACTAATCTTATCTACTAGTCCAAACATAGGATAATCTGACTCATCCTCACTGGGATCATCTGGCTATGGGAGGCAAGGATTATTTACTAACCTTATCTACAAGTCCAAACATAGGATAATCCGACTCATCCTCACTGGGATCATCTGGCTATGGGAGGCAAGGATTATTTACTAACCTTATCTACTAATCCAAACATAGGATAATCCGACTCATCCTCACTGGGATCATCTGGCTATGGGAGGCAAGGATTATTTACTAACCTTATCTACAAGTCCAAACATAGGATAATCCGACTCATCCTCACTGGGATCATCTGGCTATGGGAGGCAAGGATTATTTACTAATCTTATCTACTAGTCCAAACATAGGATAATCTGACTCATCCTCACTGGGATCATCTGGCTATGGGAGGCAAGGATTATTTACTAACCTTATCTACAAGTCCAAACATAGGATAATCCGACTCATCCTCACTGGGATCATCTGGCTATGGGAGGCAAGGATTATTTACTAACCTTATCTACTAATCCAAACATAGGATAATCCGACTCATCCTCACTGGGACCATCTGGCTATGGGAGGCAAGGATTATTTACTAACCTTATCTACTAATCCAAACATAGGATAATCCGACTCATCCTCACTGGGATCATCTGGCTATGGAAGGCAAGGATTATTTACTAACCTTATCTACTAGTCCAAACATAGGATAATCCGACTCATCCTCACTGGGATCATCTGGCTATGGGAGGCAAGGATTATTTACTAACCTTATCTACTAATCCAAACATAGGATAATCTGACTCATCCTCACTGGGATCATCTGGCTATGGGAGGCAAGGATTATTTACTAACCGTATCTACCAGTCCAAACGTTGGATAATCTGACTCATCCTCACTGGGATCATCTGGCTATGGTAAGCAAGGATTATTTACTAACCTTATCTACCAGTCCAAACATAGGATAATCCGACTCATCCTCACTGGGATCATCTGGCTATGGGAGGCAAGGATTATTTACTAACCTTATCTACTAATCCAAACATAGGATAATCTGACTCATCCCCACTGGGATCATCTGGCTATGGGAGGCAAGGATTATTTACTAACCTTATCTACTAATCCAAACATAGGATAATCCGACTCATCCTCACTGGGATCATCTGGCTATGGGAGGCAAGGATTATTTACTAACCTTATCTACCAGTCCAAACATAGGATAATCCGACTCATCCTCACTGGGATCATCTGGCTATGGGAGGCAAGGATTATTTACTAACCGTATCTACCAGTCCAAACGTTGGATAATCCGACTCATCCTCACTGGGATCATCTGGCTATGGGAGGCAAGGATTATTTACTAACCTTATCTACTAATCCAAACATAGGATAATCCGACTCATCCTCACTGGGATCATCTGGCTATGGGAGGCAAGGATTATTTACTAACCTTATCTACCAGTCCAAACATAGGATAATCTGACTCATCCTCACTGGGATCATCTGGCTATGGGAGGCAAGGATTATTTACTAACCTTATCTACTAGTCCAAACATAGGATAATCCGACTCATCCTCACTGGGATCATCTGGCTATGGGAGGCAAGGATTATTTACTAACCTTATCTACTAATCCAAACATAGGATAATCTGACTCATCCTCACTGGGATCATCTGCCTATGGTAAGCAAGGATTATTTACTAACCTTATCTACCAGTCCAAACAGGATAATCCGACTCATCCTCACTGGGATCATCTGGCTATGGGAGGCAAGGATTATTTACTAACCTTATCTACTAATCCAAACATAGGATTATCTGACTCATCCTCACTGGGATCATCTGGCTATGGGAGGCAAGGATTATTTACTAACCTTATCTACCAGTCCAAACATAGGATAATCCGACTCATCCTCACTGGGATCATCTGGCTATGGGAGGCAAGGATTATTTACTAACCTTATCTACCAGTCCAAACAGGATAATCCGACTCATCCTCACTGGGATCATCTGGCTATGGGAGGCAAGGATTATTTACTAACCTTATCTACTAATCCAAACATAGGATAATCCGACTCATCCTCACTGGGATCATCTGGCTATGGGAGGCAAGGATTATTTACTAACCTTATCTACTAATCCAAACATAGGATAATCTGACTCATCCTCACTGGGATCATCTGGCTATGGGAGGCAAGGATTATTTACTAACCTTATCTACCAGTCCAAACAGGATAATCCGACTCATCCTCACTGGGATCATCTGGCTATGGGAGGCAAGGATTATTTACTAACCTTATCTACTAATCCAAACATAGGATAATCCGACTCATCCTCACTGGGATCATCTGGCTATGGGAGGCAAGGATTATTTACTAACCTTATCTACTAATCCAAACATAGGATAATCCGACTCATCCTCACTGGGATCATCTGGCTATGGGAGGCAAGGATTATTTACTAACCGTATCTACTAATCCAAACATAGGATAATCCGACTCATCCTCACTGGGATCATCTGGCTATGGGAGGCAAGGATTATTTACTAATCTTATCTACTAGTCCAAACGTTGGATAATCCGACTCATCCTCACTGGGATCATCTGCCTATGGTAAGCAAGGATTATTTACTAACCTTATCTACTAATCCAAACATAGGATATCCGACTCATCCTCACTGGGATCATCTGGCTATGGGAGGCAAGGATTATTTACTAACCTTATCTACTAATCCAAACATAGGATAATCCGACTCATCCTCACTGGGATCATCTGGCTATGGGAGGCAAGGATTATTTACTAACCTTATCTACTAATCCAAACATAGGATAATCCGACTCATCCTCACTGGGATCATCTGGCTATGGGAGGCAAGGATTATTTACTAATCTTATCTACTAGTCCAAACATAGGATAATCCGACTCATCCTCACTGGGATCATCTGGCTATGGGAGGCAAGGATTATTTACTAACCTTATCTACTAATCCAAACATAGGATAATCCAACTCATCCTCACTGGGATCATCTGGCTATGGGAGGCAAGGATTATTTACTAACCTTATCTACTAATCCAAACATAGGATAATCCGACTCATCCTCACTGGGATCATCTGGCTATGGGAGGCAAGGATTATTTACTAACCTTATCTACTAATCCAAACATAGGATAATCTGACTCATCCTCACTGGGATCATCTGGCTATGGGAGGCAAGGATTATTTACTAACCTTATCTACTAATCCAAACATAGGATAATCTGACTCATCCTCACTGGGATCATCTGGCTATGGGAGGCAAGGATTATTTACTAACCTTATCTACTAATCCAAACATAGGATAATCCGACTCATCCTCACTGGGATCATCTGGCTATGGGAGGCAAGGATTATTTACTAACCTTATCTACTAATCCAAACATAGGATAATCCGACTCATCCTCACTGGGATCATCTGGCTATGGGAGGCAAGGATTATTTACTAACCTTATCTACTAATCCAAACATAGGATAATCCGACTCATCCTCACTGGGATCATCTGGCTATGGGAGGCAAGGATTATTTACTAACCTTATCTACTAATCCAAACATAGGATAATCTGACTCATCCTCACTGGGATCATCTGGCTATGGGAGGCAAGGATTATTTACTAACCTTATCTACTAATCCAAACATAGGATAATCCGACTCATCCTCACTGGGATCATCTGGCTATGGGAGGCAAGGATTATTTACTAACCTTATCTACTAATCCAAACATAGGATAATCTGACTCATCCCCACTGGGATCATCTGGCTATGGGAGGCAAGGATTATTTACTAACCTTATCTACTAATCCAAACATAGGATAATCCGACTCATCCTCACTGGGATCATCTGGCTATGGGAGGCAAGGATTATTTACTAACCTTATCTACCAGTCCAAACATAGGATAATCTGACTCATCCTCACTGGGATCATCTGGCTATGGGAGGCAAGGATTATTTACTAATCTTATCTACTAATTCAAACATAGGATAATCTGACTCATCCTCACTGGGACCATCTGGCTATGGGAGGCAAGGATTATTTACTAACCTTATCTACCAGTCCAAACAGGATAATCCGACTCATCCTCACTGGGATCATCTGGCTATGGGAGGCAAGGATTATTTACTAACCGTATCTACCAGTCCAAACGTTGGATAATCCGACTCATCCTCACTGGGATCATCTGGCTATGGGAGGCAAGGATTATTTACTAACCTTATCTACTAATCCAAACATAGGATAATCTGACTCATCCTCACTGGGATCATCTGGCTATGGGAGGCAAGGATTATTTACTAACCTTATCTACTAATCCAAACATAGGATAATCCGACTCATCCTCACTGGGATCATCTGGCTATGGGAGGCAAGGATTATTTACTAACCTTATCTACCAGTCCAAACATAGGATAATCCGACTCATCCTCACTGGGATCATCTGGCTATGGGAGGCAAGGATTATTTACTAACCTTATCTACTAATCCAAACATAGGATAATCCAACTCATCCTCACTGGGATCATCTGGCTATGGGAGGCAAGGATTATTTACTAATCTTATCTACTAGTCCAAACATAGGATAATCCAACTCATCCTCACTGGGATCATCTGGCTATGGGAGGCAAGGATTATTTACTAACCGTATCTACCAGTCCAAACGTTGGATAATCCGACTCATCCTCACTGGGATCATCTGGCTATGGGAGGCAAGGATTATTTACTAACCTTATCTACTAATCCAAACATAGGATAATCTGACTCATCCTCACTGGGATCATCTGGCTATGGGAGGCAAGGATTATTTACTAACCTTATCTACTAATCCAAACATAGGATAATCCGACTCATCCTCCCTGGGGTCATCTGGCTATGGGAGGCAAGGATTATTTACTAACCTTATCTACCAGTCCAAACATAGGATAATCCGACTCATCCTCACTGGGATCATCTGGCTATGGGAGGCAAGGATTATTTACTAACCTTATCTACTAATCCAAACATAGGATAATCTGACTCATCCCCACTGGGATCATCTGGCTATGGGAGGCAAGGATTATTTACTAACCTTATCTACCAGTCCAAACATAGGATAATCCGACTCATCCTCACTGGGATCATCTGGCTATGGGAGGCAAGGATTATTTACTAATCTTATCTACTAATCCAAACATAGGATAATCTGACTCATCCCCACTGGGATCATCTGGCTATGGGAGGCAAGGATTATTTACTAACCTTATCTACCAGTCCAAACATAGGATAATCCGACTCATCCTCACTGGGATCATCTGGCTATGGGAGGCAAGGATTATTTACTAACCTTATCTACTAGTCCAAACATAGGATAATCCGACTCATCCTCACTGGGATCATCTGGCTATGGGAGGCAAGGATTATTTACTAACCTTATCTACTAATCCAAACATAGGATATCCGACTCATCCTCACTGGGATCATCTGGCTATGGTAAGCAAGGATTATTTACTAACCTTATCTACCAGTCCAAACATAGGATAATCCGACTCATCCTCACTGGGATCATCTGGCTATGGGAGGCAAGGATTATTTACTAACCTTATCTACTAATCCAAACATAGGATAATCCGACTCATCCTCACTGGGATCATCTGGCTATGGGAGGCAAGGATTATTTACTAACCTTATCTACTAATCCAAACATAGGATAATCCGACTCATCCTCACTGGGATCATCTGGCTATGGGAGGCAAGGATTATTTACTAACCTTATCTACTAGTCCAAACATAGGATAATCCGACTCATCCTCACTGGGATCATCTGGCTATGGGAGGCAAGGATTATTTACTAACCTTATCTACTAATCCAAACATAGGATAATCCGACTCATCCTCACTGGGATCATCTGGCTATGGGAGGCAAGGATTATTTACTAACCTTATCTACCAGTCCAAACATAGGATAATCCGACTCATCCTCACTGGGATCATCTGGCTATGGGAGGCAAGGATTATTTACTAACCTTATCTACTAGTCCAAACGTAGGATAATCCAACTCATCCTCACTGGGATCATCTGGCTATGGGAGGCAAGGATTATTTACTAATCTTATCTACTAGTCCAAACATAGGATAATCCGACTCATCCTCACTGGGATCATCTGGCTATGGGAGGCAAGGATTATTTACTAACCTTATCTACTAATCCAAACATAGGATAATCTGACTCATCCTCACTGGGATCATCTGGCTATGGGAGGCAAGGATTATTTACTAACCTTATCTACTAATCCAAACATAGGATAATCCGACTCATCCTCACTGGGATCATCTGGCTATGGGAGGCAAGGATTATTTACTAACCTTATCTACTAATCCAAACATAGGATAATCCGACTCATCCTCACTGGGATCATCTGGCTATGGGAGGCAAGGATTATTTACTAACCTTATCTACTAGTCCAAACATAGGATAATCCGACTCATCCTCACTGGGATCATCTGGCTATGGGAGGCAAGGATTATTTACTAACCTTATCTACTAATCCAAACATAGGATAATCCGACTCATCCTCACTGGGATCATCTGGCTATGGGAGGCAAGGATTATTTACTAACCTTATCTACTAATCCAAACATAGGATAATCCGACTCATCCTCACTGGGATCATCTGGCTATGGGAGGCAAGGATTATTTACTAACCTTATCTACTAATCCAAACATAGGATAATCTGACTCATCCTCACTGGGATCATCTGGCTATGGGAGGCAAGGATTATTTACTAACCTTATCTACTAATCCAAACATAGGATAATCTGACTCATCCTCACTGGGATCATCTGGCTATGGGAGGCAAGGATTATTTACTAATCTTATCTACTAGTCCAAACATAGGATAATCCGACTCATCCTCACTGGGATCATCTGCCTATGGTAAGCAAGGATTATTTACTAATCTTATCTACTAGTCCAAACATAGGATAATCCGACTCATCCTCACTGGGATCATCTGGCTATGGGAGGCAAGGATTATTTACTAACCTTATCTACTAATCCAAACATAGGATAATCCGACTCATCCTCACTGGGATCATCTGGCTATGGGAGGCAAGGATTATTTACTAACCTTATATCTACTAATCCAAACATAGGATAATCCGACTCATCCTCACTGGGATCATCTGGCTATGGGAGGCAAGGATTATTTACTAACCTTATCTACAAGTCCAAACATAGGATTATCTGACTCATCCTCACTGGGATCATCTGGCTATGGGAGGCAAGGATTATTTACTAACCTTATCTACTAATCCAAACATAGGATAATCCGACTCATCCTCACTGGGATCATCTGGCTATGGGAGGCAAGGATTATTTACTAACCTTATCTACTAATCCAAACATAGGATAATCCGACTCATCCTCACTGGGATCATCTGGCTATGGGAGGCAAGGATTATTTACTAACCTTATCTACTAGTCCAAACGTTGGATAATCCAACTCATCCTCACTGGGATCATCTGCCTATGGTAAGCAAGGATTATTTACTAACCTTATCTACTAATCCAAACATAGGATAATCCGACTCATCCTCACTGGGATCATCTGGCTATGGGAGGCAAGGATTATTTACTAACCTTATCTACTAATCCAAACATAGGATAATCCGACTCATCCTCACTGGGATCATCTGGCTATGGTAAGCAAGGATTATTTACTAACCTTATCTACTAGTCCAAACGTTGGATAATCCAACTCATCCTCACTGGGATCATCTGGCTATGGGAGGCAAGGATTATTTACTAACCTTATCTACTAATCCAAACATAGGATAATCTGACTCATCCCCACTGGGATCATCTGGCTATGGGAGGCAAGGATTATTTACTAACCTTATCTACTAATCCAAACATAGGATAATCTGACTCATCCCCACTGGGATCATCTGGCTATGGGAGGCAAGGATTATTTACTAACCTTATCTACTAATCCAAACATAGGATAATCTGACTCATCCTCACTGGGATCATCTGGCTATGGTAAGCAAGGATTATTTACTAACCTTATCTACCAGTCCAAACATAGGATAATCCGACTCATCCTCACTGGGATCATCTGGCTATGGGAGGCAAGGATTATTTACTAACCTTATCTACTAATCCAAACATAGGATAATCCGACTCATCCTCACTGGGATCATCTGGCTATGGGAGGCAAGGATTATTTACTAACCTTATCTACAAGTCCAAACATAGGATAATCCGACTCATCCTCACTGGGATCATCTGGCTATGGGAGGCAAGGATTATTTACTAACCTTATCTACTAATCCAAACATAGGATAATCCGACTCATCCTCACTGGGATCATCTGGCTATGGGAGGCAAGGATTATTTACTAACCTTATCTACTAATCCAAACATAGGATAATCCGACTCATCCTCACTGGGATCATCTGGCTATGGGAGGCAAGGATTATTTACTAACCTTATCTACTAATCCAAACATAAGATAATCCGACTCATCCTCACTGGGATCATCTGGCTATGGGAGGCAAGGATTATTTACTAACCTTATCTACCAGTCCAAACATAGGATAATCTGACTCATCCTCACTGGGATCATCTGGCTATGGGAGGCAAGGATTATTTACTAACCTTATCTACAAGTCCAAACATAGGATAATCCGACTCATCCTCACTGGGATCATCTGGCTATGGGAGGCAAGGATTATTTACTAACCTTATCTACCAGTCCAAACATAGGATAATCCGACTCATCCTCACTGGGATCATCTGGCTATGGGAGGCAAGGATTATTTACTAACCTTATCTACTAATCCAAACATAGGATAATCCAACTCATCCTCACTGGGATCATCTGGCTATGGTAAGCAAGGATTATTTACTAACCTTATCTACAAGTCCAAACATAGGATAATCCGACTCATCCTCACTGGGATCATCTGGCTATGGGAGGCAAGGATTATTTACTAACCTTATCTACAAGTCCAAACATAGGATAATCCGACTCATCCTCACTGGGATCATCTGGCTATGGGAGGCAAGGATTATTTACTAACCTTATCTACTAATCCAAACATAGGATAATCCGACTCATCCTCACTGGGACCATCTGGCTATGGGAGGCAAGGATTATTTACTAACCTTATCTACAAGTCCAAACATAGGATAATCCGACTCATCCTCACTGGGATCATCTGGCTATGGGAGGCAAGGATTATTTACTAACCTTATCTACCAGTCCAAACAGGATAATCCGACTCATCCTCACTGGGATCATCTGGCTATGGGAGGCAAGGATTATTTACTAACCTTATCTACTAATCCAAACATAGGATAATCCGACTCATCCTCACTGGGATCATCTGGCTATGGGAGGCAAGGATTATTTACTAACCTTATCTACTAATCCAAACATAGGATAATCTGACTCATCCTCACTGGGATCATCTGGCTATGGGAGGCAAGGATTATTTACTAACCTTATCTACTAGTCCAAACATAGGATAATCCGACTCATCCTCACTGGGATCATCTGGCTTCTCTTTCTGTACAAATAATTCACTGTCTTTTAGCTGAAAAAACAATAACAACAAAGATAAGCAGGCGTTAAGGTGGTACTACACCCCCTGATAAATTTTGTGACTAATTTTGCATTTTTCTTAAAATGTAAGTACACACTGGCAACAAAGGTTATGTATATCATAGGGGCAAGGAATCCAAGTACTTCACTGAAATTTCAGTGATTCAAGACAAGTGGTTCATTATATAATTATGTTAAGAAATGAGGTACATTCTAGCGGTACCTCTTTTCTTATGATAAATAATGTACCGTTTGTCTTGAGTCACTGAAATGCTAGTGTAGTAACTGGATTCCTTGCCCCTATGATATACATAACTTTTGTTACCAGTGTGTTATTATATTTTGAGAAAATGCAAAAATAGTCACAAATTTATCAAGGGGTAACCAGCAGTATACCAATACAGTAAACCAATACATCGACTGAACTGCGCCATAACCAGTGCACATTGACTAATATACATTGTATAATGACCTTTATCAGACTTGTAACGAGTCATGACTCGAGACTCGACTTTTCAAAAATGAAATGACTCGACTCAGATTTTCCCCATAGAGATTGTGAGATATTGCAAGAAATGACTTGACTCGACCATGAAATGACTTGACTCATTACAACTTTATTCATAGAATATCATCAGAACCTTACTTCTGTGTTTATGCTCTACAGTGGTATTAATTGCAGAATATATCTGACAACTTGCTTATACGGGAAGACAGCGATAAAGACTAGTTTGCAATAAAACCCGGGCGCCTTATTGTTAATTTTGCACCTTCAAACATACAAATCATCTCAAAAGTTAGGTCTTTATTGTAGGAATCTTTCTTTCGTTAAGGCATCATGTCAACAATGCCCAGAAAAGTTGCTTTTTGCCTTGTAAAAGTATGTAATTTTTCGCCATTTTGTGCAATTCCTTTTCCCTGATCGGCACCAGATAAATCGACCTTCCTTTTAAGCGCTATTAACCAATCAAGAATAGGGAATTTGATTGACAGTGACGTCAGACACAAACTAGTCTTTTTATCTCTGTCTTCAATTATAGTCTTTTAGTTATCTCTGTTACCCACATACCATAGCTTTGACAATAGTCGCATGCCATGTGACGGTGGTCCTCCTCTGCATAGGTGTAAGTGATTCCCAGTTGCCGTGGATGAACGGAATTAATTCCTTATCTTTGGAAAACATAGTCTTTGGTGGACTGTCATTCCTATGCTGTGACATCAGATTGGCTAATGCCATGTGACAGAGTTGACTAAAGTCTGTAAGAGATCAACAAAAATAGTTCAGAACAAAGTTAAACCCTTGTCTAACTGCAGGCTTTGCCATTTGAGGAGAGCTAGAGCAATAGCTCCCCATCACTCTCCTCAAATAAAGCTGAGGAGAGTTTTTTATTGCTCGCCTACCTTTGGTGTAACAATAATAACCACATATACAGTACAGTAAAACTGCTCTCCTAGTGCTCTCCTGTAGCACTCAAGGAGAGCAATTAAAAGCTCCCCTGCAAATTCCAAAACTTTTTTGTTCAGTTTTTTTTGTTTGTGTACATGTTTTTGCTTTTTTCTTTGTAACAAATGAGGGGTTGCTGCAAACCCCTTGTCATTTTTCATGGGAGACTTGTTTGTGATCAGAGTTGGCCATGCAGTTTTATATGAGTAGACTTATACTATTAGTTATTAGGTGAGGTTTGAGAGTGATACTGACTGCAAGACTAGATGCAGGGTTCCCACAACTTGAAGCCTTTAAAATTCAAGGACTTTTCAAGGACTTTCAAGGTCCAAAAGCATGATTTTCAAGGACTTACTACAACACAAAAAGTTGATACGGCTTTCCATGCGGCATGTATTAACGAAAGTGACAGCTCCTATCCACTCCCCAAATTTTGTCAAAATTATACTTTAGGTAAAATTCCAATTTTCAAGGACTTTCAAGGATCTTGTGCAAATTTCCAGGACTTACAAGGCCTTGAAAAGGTGTTTTAAAATTCAAGGACTTTCAAGGACTGTGGGAACCCTGTAGATGTAATCTGTATCACACCCTAAACCGAACCTGATAACATTTATCATACCGTACAAATAATCTCACATAACAAGAATACTCCCTATAAAGTAGGCCCAATTCTCCAATAAATAGTACTGTCATCTTCTGCACCAACTCAACTTTGCTGAGACTACTGAAACCTGCATTTCGCTGCAAATTTCATTCAGTACAGCTACCATGTTTGCTCTTTGTATTATTTGGAGTGGCAAATCTCAGTGAAATCTGTGTTTAAATGTGAGCACGACAGCTTTGTAGCCTGTTATTGAACCACCATGATCACTGCACAAGTTGTCATGTAGAGCCTGTGGGCGTATAATGTAGAGATGTCGAGAGGGACTTGGGCTTCATATGGCTCAGGGGAGGCCGGGTTTCTATCAAACTATCATTTATATTAGGCGCCTTTCTCCCCAAGCTACAAAGTGCCCAGATCATGAGGAAGCCCTCAGAAACAAGGTATAGTTGTGGCTTTTAGGTGTGTTCAGGTTAACCCTAATGCAACTGAAAGTTTCCTTGAATACAACTTGAGTGCATACAAACTATCATTTATATGAGGCGCCTTTCTCCCCAAGCTACAAAGCGCCCAGATCATGAGTAAGCCCTCAGAAACAAGGTATAGTTGTGGCTTTTAGGTGTGTTCAGGTTAACCCTAATGCAACTGAAAGCCTCCTTGAATACAACTTGAGTGCATACAAACTATCTTTTATATGAGGCGCCTTTCTCCCCAAGCTACAAAGCGCCCAGATCATGAGAGTAAGCCCTCAGAAACAAGGTATAGTTGTGGCTTTTAGGTGTGTTCAGGTTAACCCTAATGCAACTGAAAGCCTCCTTGAATACAACTTGAGTGCATACAAACTATCTTTTATATGAGGCGCCTTTCTCCCCAAAGCAGAAAGAGCCCAGATCATGAGTAAGCACTCAGAAACAAGGTATAGTTGTGGCTTTTAGGTGTGTTCAGGATAACCCTAATGCAACTGAAAGTTTCCTTGAATGCAACTTGAGTGCCTCCCCCCGATGGGGGGGGTGAATTTCAGGGGGGGGCAAAATTGCTGCAAAAAGTTGAAATTTACATAATTTTTGGGGTTTTGCCTCAAAAGTGGAAGGGGGGCAAGAAAAATATTGGGGGGGGGGGGAGACAACCCCCTAGCGCCGCCACTGGTGAGGGGTGAGCAACACCTATGACCATGTGACCATTTTACGCAATGACACCACTGGAGGAGTGATAATTGTCAAACTTACTTGGCATTCTCCTACTGTACACTTCTTGGTTATTTGGATGGCAGTACTTGCAGCAGAAATGATACGTAGTCATGAATGGCAGCATATTTCTGAAATCAAGTGAAACACAAGTTGACTCAAGGATTTAGATGAAAATGTTGACAGATTGCCACAGGAATTAGTTCTTGTTGAAAAGGGTTTGTTAGGTTTGCGAAATTGCAAGAGACAAATAAATGGATGCCTTTGTACAAAAAGCTTATTGTTTTTAATTTTAATGCAACAAATGTGTACATAGTGAATGGCTTACCAGGGACTGCCTTTTGAGGAGAGTGAGAGCTGTCACTCTCTACTGCTCTCCTTAAATCTGATATAGGAGAGTGGTTTTTAGCTCTCCTTAGTTGACAGTTCTCTTTTTGTTCAAATTGGCCCCTGTCCCTAATGGTCATTTGACAAAATTGTACATTTTGTTCATAGAATTTAGGTTAATATTTATTGCATTCTCTGCCTGTTTATCTGGTTATTAAAGGGGGGTAACCCTATTGGTTTTGGATATGGATTGTCTTTAAAATTACATAATAATATCAAATATCGCCTCCTTTATGCTGCTTTGTGAAAAACGAGAGCATTTTCAGCGTAAATGTGAATAAATAGCCAAATTTGCAATCCAATACCTTGGTATACGTGAATTGCATTCTGGGCAGGCAATGACGAATGCTGACATGCTGTACAATGCCGGCCCGTATTGAACGGAAAATGTTTTTTTTTCGTATCGCGTTTCAGAAAAAAGGAAACAAAATATATTTCCCCTTGCAATATGTACATTTCAAATGAATATAAAAAAGTTTGGGTAAAATGGAGAGGAAAAAACCCTTCCGAGACCGGGTTTTGAACCGTGTACCTCTCGGGTGAAAAACAAACGCGCTAGTCAATTGAGCTACTTAGCACACCACGCTTACCGTTGCCGTTTTCATAACTATATACGGCGCACCGCCTTTGCGGTGACTGATATTTCGTTCATAATTCCTCCCAGAATTCCAAAGTATTTACCATTGTTTACAAACTGGTATACCTGTAAAACCGCTGTGATTCATGATTTCTCCGGAAATACATCGACTTGGAGCGTCAAATTTTAGGATAGTAATGAGAAAAATAGTATCTATTATGTGATACCAAAACCTCATCAACAATGAAAAAAATCGGGGGGATGATGCTGTCGATCGGGTTACGGACCTTTAAGGCATCATTCATAACATTGTCGAACATCAGTAATTATGTGCTTTCACAATAGCCCCTGGTTCATTGAAAATAGCCCTTGGTTCCCTGTAAAACCCCATGAACCAGGGGCCAATTTTTTACAAAGTAGCCCTTGGTCCAAAGCTTATTATTTCCCAGCCTGGCAGCCGACAAGAGCTTCCTTTTGATATGGATGTCACATATCCCTTACCCTACATTGGTAGTTGTTATACATTCCTTTTGGAACCACTTTTTATTTTTTATTTATTTCATATTATTACTTACCCTACATTGGTTGTTGTAATACATTCCTTGTGGAACCACTGCATACACACACTGCACTGAAGTTCTACTTCCCCAACGGATCTCCCTCGACCACTAAGGAAATAAATAAAAATGAATTGTAACATACAATATGTGAATATTTGTGTATAGTGGTGATGAAACTGATAACCAATGAAAAAAGAAGCTTTCATTTGAGTCAGAGCCTTTAGGCCATAGTTTTCCAGTCAGTTTATTTCTGCATTGATCTTAGAAATCTTATTTCTACATTGATCTTATACATGAATCCGACTTGACACATTCCTACACCTCACTGGCAGCCATAGCTGGGGCCTTCCATCCATTTTACGTGGCACCAGATTGCATAAAAAATGATCGCAATCCAAGCTATGGCTGACTTAATCCTCGGATTCGACTATAGGAAATGAGTCAAGGAAGCCACTGGTCATAATTATATTTCCAAATGTATTGCAGTTAATGAGCTATGATAAATAAAAGGCCAAAACAAAATTTTTCGCCATTTCCCCTCCCAGGAAAAATCATGCATATGGGGAAAAATAAAACACATTACAATAATCCTTGGGACTTCACATATTGAACCCATACCTTTCCCTTGAGTGTGGGCTTTATTTTTCTCAATATTTCAGCACAAACACTGCTAGCTCAGGCACCGCTCCACAGGGCTAAAAAAAAAAGTTAATTTCCTAGGAAGCAAGCTAAATTTCCCACAATTTGTAGCAAAAAAAAAAAAAAGACACAATTTCCTCCAAATACCACAATTTCCTCCAAACACCAACATTTCCTGGGAATGAGCTTTCCAAACTCCCCACTTTTTCGAGCCATGCCGCTCCGACTCGCTTTAATTTCAACTCTAAACAGTTTTATGATGAAAAACTTGAAAATATGCAAGCAAAAGGCAAACTTTTTTCACTGTCATTTGGAGCACATCAAAGTCTATTTTCTCATTTTTCAACATAAAATGTACCTTTTGAATAAAACAAATATGCAATATGTGCGTCTTTTTTGCTGAACTGATGACAAAATTTATTTCTTCAAATGAAAGGAAAAAAGTTTCCTAATTTGAACCAATTAGAAGAGGATCAGGTGGTCTATCATGGAATGACAAAATAGCTATGGTATTGTTCATACATGTACAACTGTTATGGTATATCATTTCTATTTTCTTGAACTACAACATTTCTAAGATTGCATACAAAATGACCAGTTGACTTTCAAAACATGGTATTTATTAACTTAAAAGGACCCTTGGGGATAATTAGGGTGATGGCACATACCAGTAACAAAGCCCAGATGATTTGCCCAATGCAGTCACTGTTGAGCCACCCTGTACTGCAGCAACATTTGCTCTACTTCCAGTGGTTGCACCTGTGTCTCCTGCACTTCCAGAGGATTTTGCTGTTATCTCACTGGCGCTGGTCCTTTCGTCCATTTCAACATCCTGGTTCTCTTCTGTTTCCTCTGCTGATGTCTCCATTGGTGTTTCTGATGTTTCTGTGTTGACATCGCTACATAAGATTCAATATCCCAACAAAACATTAATATAAAGTTATGCTGTCTAGCTACAATCATGGAAACAAATGTTGGCCCACTCACTATGGACCACAATGGACTCATCCCAATGGCATAGGTCAATAACCTCATAAAACAATCATAGTGTGTAGGGTGTACACAACTTTGACTGAACTTGCATGGCACTTACATAGTGCACAATTTGACCTCAAGTAGGCAGAGTATGAGTTATTGCACCCAAATTTTCAAAGGTCATTCAATGAATGTACAAATGTATAGGAGTTAAAGAACTGTGCCTTGATAGAGGAGCATGTTGTGGATCCCAGTGACTTTGACCATCTTTTGATTAAATCTCTGCCCCGCAATGGTGGACAAAGCCATGTCATCATCTGGTCTATAAGACGCTCTAAACATTGAAAGATGGGGAATAGGGAAGGGTGGGATACAGGGCAGAGGCCCCCACTTCAAATTCATGACAGACCTAGCTGTATCACTTGCCTTCAAATTAAAGACAGACCTGTATCACTTGTCTTCATACTATTGGTATGACACACAATTTGAATTGTTTTGAGCAAGCGTGCCAACTACTTTTTTTGTCAGAGTCAATTTCGAACCATTTCAACATTACATTGTTCATAATTAACCTTAAGGGATCTAAAATGAGCGTTTATTGCGTTTCGACAGTATTTTTTGTGGGACATGAGAGAACCTCAGACCTATCGAATTGCATTCTGAATCTGAAGCATGTCTTTCTGATATCAAATAATTTTCATTTTTGAAAATCACAATATAATACAAATTTTATGACAAATTATAAAAATTTGATATTTTTCAAATTTTGATATATAACAGTCCTCAAGTAAATTATATAAATCTAATGATATATTTTAAACCCGACGGTCAATTGAAAATTTTGACCTTTCATATTGAAGATATGGATTTTTTTCCCAAAAAGACCTAATTTTTTTGGTGTTTTGGGAAAAAATCCATATCTTCAATAAGAAAGGTCAAAATTTTCAATTGATCGTCGGCTTTTCATCCCACCTACATACACTTTAAGTATAAATCATCAGATTTATAAAGTTTACTTCAAGTACTGTTAAATATTAAAAATATCAATTTTTAATGATTTGCCATAAAATGTGTATTAAATTGTGAATTTCAAAAATCAAAATTATTTGATATCAGAATGACATTCTTCGTATTCTTCCTAACTTGGTACATACGCGAATCAACTTTGATTCGCGTCTACAGAAGAAAGACATGAAAGAAGAAGAAAACAAAAATAATCAAGAGAAATGCAAGAAACATATAAGAAAAAAGAAAAGAAAAGAAAGAAAAGAAAGAAACCAAGAGAAAGGAAATAAAAAATTTACTTTGATAAACAAACCATCAATATTGCTCACCACCGGGGAATCACCTATCGATTACACAAGTACGGGGATGGGGAATCCCCCTCGAAAGGCCATTTGCAATGGCAATGCAAGCGGTCTATCGTGAGTGACGTCATCGTCATGATTATGCCGACCGATTGGACAGAATGCTATTAGTAGGTATGTGACAAAAAAATTCAAAAGCAAATAATTCCTGTGTAACTGATATCATTGGAAAGGGTTTAAAAATGCTTTAAAATGATACCAAAATTATTGCCCATAGTAAATAAGAGAGTTGAGGATTTTTAGGTTTACCAAAAATGCACAATTTTGGTCCATCATTATCCATTTAAACATAGACAGTAGAGAGCTGTCTATGATTAAAAGCAATGGACAAATGTCATGAATGTGTGCCCTTTTGTAAGACTGTCAATTCATACATTCACTCAGTCAGCATGCTCAACTTTTCATGCATAGTTGATAGTGCATTTTGGAATTTTCCATCCACATCACCACTTTTATCATGTTCAAAAACAAGGTTTCTGTCCATAGATTTTGCTCATATTACACCTGGAAGTAGATAAATATATGTACTAACAAGACACATGTGTTTCAGAAAATGACATATATTCATTCATCAAAATAAATGATAGTTAAAAAAGCCAAAACTTTTGACCGCAAAATTTTTCTGAAAACTTCTGAAAATAGTACCAAAAAAATCTAAAAAACTAAGTCACCAGTATTTTCTTTCATCAAAACAACCTAAAATGCAATCACTACAGTGATATGAAAACAGCACTCAGCTGGCAGCCAAGATCTAAGTATGCCAGGCAAACCTTAGTTAACACATTTGCTAGTCAGCCAAATTCGCCTAGAATACATACAGTGATCGAATTTAGGAAAAATAAATGGTTGTCCCACGGTTGTCCGTCTAAGTTTTTGAAACTGAAAACCTTTTTTCATAGCACTTTCCGTAGCAAAGTTACATCTTGTCAAAGATTGACTTTCATCAAAAAAGATTCAGCTAGCAAAATTCCCCAAAACGGCATTTCGGGGTGTTTCTAGATCTTAGTCTCATTATGATAGCAGCTTTTTGAACTGCTATCAAAATCCCTCTAAAATTCCATGTGCGATTGTCTTATCACCATAAAAAATCATATATTTGGGTTAAGTGAAGTATAGAAAACATATTTATGTAGGTTTCCTTCTTAGGCCAGTTGTTTTAAATTTCTATGTAAATATGCATTGCATTGACATTTTCGGCGAATTTCAATTTGGCTGACTAGCAAATGTGTTAACTAAGGTTTGGCTGGGATACCTACAATTACCGCGTATTTTCATGGTCTATCGTGTAATCGCGAAAGCACCCAAGCGAAGGCACGCAGCTCTGGCGTGATTGTTTGACACGGCACGATCGAACAATCGGCCCTCATGAATCTCACCGTACATGCGCACGGGAACTTTGGTGGTACCGTACGTAACTTTCTCTGTTTTCTCTCTCCTCTGTGCCTACAGCAGATACCAATCATCAATGCAATGCACATGCATCATACAAGAACATGAGTGAAGAAGCATTTGCAAGCCAATGCAACAATCATGCAATGCAATGGGAATGGCAATGCAATGAATGCGAGACGTCTCACCCAGAAATCTATTCGCCCCAAAAAAGTTCACCCAATGCACGTTACATACCACTACCAGTTCGCCCCAATACACGTACATACCACTACCAGTTCGCCCCAATTGACTCACCGTGTAAACGTTGCCGTAGCGTGCGCATAGCTGTGCACTCGATCAATGCCAACGCAGTACGACCAATCATAAAAATTCCGTCAGGGGGCATTGTAGGCTTATTAAAAAACTCAATTTCTCGCCGTGAATCTCTCTTTCTAGTGCTTTTACGCTATTTTTTACCACGAAAATCTAATTTTGTGCCGCATGTTTGCAGAATTCAACAACCATTTCCCACAACTAACTGATATTAAAAAACGTAAGTTTGACCTGGTTTTCCGCCGGGGATTTTCCAGTCTGAGTTACAAAAAGCGGTCCATTTTCTGGCACATCCAAGTATTATCCTTTATTTTATTTACTACTCAATTCATTTAGGATATTGACCTTTTATAGCTGATTTTATGATGACAATTATTTGTAATTTTTGGTACACCGGACGGCTCATTTTGTTTATGTCGAAATTCATGTCCAAATTATACCAATACCGCCCTCTATATCAATATATTTTGGGGGCATAGGCCTAAATCTCGCTATATGTCTATTCTATTTTGCTACCTTCTCTTTTCATTTTCATATCCCCCTCCCCTGTTTTTTTTTTTTTCTTTATGATCACCTTTTTGGAATATTACACGTAGTATTTCTATTTTATGTTCATTTTATTCCTTTCCGTCTTTATTTTCATTTCTTTCTATATAGTTTCTCTTTCAATGTCTTCCTTTCCCTTGATGTCGTTTAGACCCTTCACTATAAATTTATAATCAGGAGGTAACTTTGAATTATTACTTATTATTTTCTTTATTTTGAAACGGCGAGCGGCGGTCACAGCCCAATATCAACAGCACAGCACTTTAATAAGCCTATGTCTTTTTGAAAGTTAATGTGTAGGCCTATTTGTTTTAAAAAAAAAAAAACATGTTTAGCGTCCCCTCCCGCTTCCATTTATTGGAATTGATAAACAATTATAACTATAACAAATTTTGACATGAAATAAAAATGATTTCAGTATACCTAGAAATATACCTAGAAATATATATTTTTTTGGCAATGTATTTCCCTTGTGTTTGATTTAAACTTCGCTATTAATATTGACATGCTTATTAGGTATTTATTTATTTAAGAGTGCCTGATGACCTAATCTACTAAACCTTTAACGTTTGCCCTATTAACTTAAACCTTCATGCAATAGGGCACCTATTGTCTATAGACCTAAAGTACATTTTGTTCTTGAATCGTAATTTCAGTGATTTAGTGATTCATGTCAAGTCCCCGGCCCTGCTGACCGGGAGTTTACATGCATGTGCGGTCGCAAGTCAACATGTGGGTCTTTTTATGGGGCAAAAATTACACGAATAGAAATCATTCATGGAAAATGTTAACAAAATGAGGGACTTTCGCGGGCAGATGCTAAAACATTTTGGTTCCTTTTAAGTAATATCCTAAAAATTGGTTATTTCAGTGACTGGGACCCGTTCGAGGGAAAAATTAAAAATGAGTTCTCTTGAGGGCAGAATCTACAACTTAGGTCTTTTGGTTGTTTTACGAAGTGGTCCTTTACTGTTACCAAAAATAGGTAAGTATTGTTTAAATTGGCGAAATTACAAATAGCCTACCATTGCTGTCCGTGTCATCATGTCATTTGTTATTTTAACAACTTTGGATGAAACTGATTTTGTCTTTATTTCAGAAAATTAATTTAGAGGAATCGCTTATTTGCGATCGTGCGAAAAACCCGGTCTTTAAGACCATGAAATGCCACATGCCCGGGCACATGCCGAGTGTCAACTCTTTCGGCAATCACATGCTTAAAAGTTTACGCTCCGGAGAGGGAGTTGTGAGTCAAATGTGCGAAAATAGGAGTAGTATGCCGTCAAATACCGAGAAAGGAAACTCAAATTCGGATTTATGCGCGCAAAAGTAACATTTTCCAATTCCGCGCTCGATTCTTCGAGGGGGTGTGTTCGTGAAGATGTGTGTTGTGTATGGGGGGTGAGGTGGGGTGTATGTACGTGTGTGTGTGTGGGGGGGGTGTGTGCGGGAGTGGATGTAGAGAGAACAAATAAACAACCCAAGGTCAATGAGAACGATCTTCGAATATGCCCATGTGTGTTCAATACTGCTCATGAAAGTGTGCGTTACATGCTATATTTCTTTTTTGACATGGGGGGGAGGAGTTGGGAAAACATTCTTCGAATATGCCCATGTGTGTTCAATACTGCTCATGAAAGTGTGCGTTACATGCTATATTTCTTTTTGACATGGGGGGGGGGGAGGGAGTTGGGAAAACATTCTTGGAATTATAGTCAACCCAGTTTTTGCCCTCTACACTGTAAAAACAGTGTTTAGCGATTAAACACTTTTCTAAACACAATTTTGCCACCACTTTGTAAACATGTTTAAAAACTAAACATCACGTGTCAAATTTCTCAACATTGGTCAATGATGGTGTTTAATTTCTAAACATCTGACA
This sequence comes from Amphiura filiformis, assembly GCF_039555335.1. Taxonomy (NCBI): domain Eukaryota; kingdom Metazoa; phylum Echinodermata; class Ophiuroidea; order Amphilepidida; family Amphiuridae; genus Amphiura; species Amphiura filiformis. The sequence continues at coordinate 48,142,635 of NC_092642.1, read as the reverse complement.
TCCATATTCTAAACATAACGTTTCTAAACACATTCTTGCCACCACTTTCTAAACACTGTTTTTACAGTGTATCTGTATTTGAATAGCACTGCAATCTGTCTAATCTTTTTAACATGCTTAAACGGCCTGTATGTATAATATAGCTTGTTTGTACCATTTAAAACTGAGACTCAAATTTAAGAAGTCACTTAATCTTTTCATCAATAGAAATATATTCAATAATTATTTCATTACGGTTATTTAAACATAATACTTTTAATCGAAATGTGTCTTTTCTACTTAAAATTAAAGGCTATTTTAAAAGAGTGACAAGCTCTTTCTTCATTTGCAAGGACTACTAAAGCATGCCCCTATCTGAAAAAAAAAATTGAAAATAATATCACATCTTATTTATGTGTGGCATTCGACCAAACTTTGCTCTTTTTCAAAAATGAAAATTGTAATTTTTGGTCATTTTCGACTAAAATTTGTTTTGTCCGTTACATGCCAACAGGCCAAATGCAACTTTTTAAACATCCTTTTTTAAATGTCCCCCTAAACCATTTCCATGCTAAAAGAATCAAGGATTTCTATTTTATTTGAGTTTGTCCAAATATTTAAAATTTTGCTTGACACTAAAAGACCCCCAGTCTTAAATAACATTCTGTTATGTAGCACGTTTTCAAAAATGGTTCTGAATGTAAAGCGTTTTATAATACCAAATATTTAAACGCTTCAAGTAAAACATTTTGTGTTTGCTGCGGGGTAAACTTCTGTACATGTTTAAAAGATGTAGGCCTGTATAAATAATAAGAGACCCGTTTGCCGTCCATAGCTAATGTAAAACGTTTTATACCCATTATATAACCCGACATGGCGTTTCCTGAAAAAAAAACACCCACCAAGCATTTTGTGTTTGCTTTCTTAACATGTTTAAACGATGTAGGTTTATAATATTAAAGAGATCCGTTTACCGCAACTTACATCTTGAAGAATCAAACAAAATCTGAAATTCGTAAATACAGCAACAATACTCCATATAATAGCAATGGTTCATGATGTGTATAGCATATACGCCCCCCCCCCATCATGCAATGATATGCATATTAATATATGTAAGTTTAATAGGCCTATAGCTATGTGCACGATGTTCCAAATTGTATGAGAATAAATAAACTATGAAACTAAAACTATGAAACAACTTATTTTTATCAAAGCTTCACCAATTTCCAACTCTGCAAATTGTCTGTCAATCCACATGATTGACATAATAAGAGAATTTAATCCCATATAATTATAATCAGTTATCGCAATTATTATATTTCGGCATACAGGATAATAATTACCCTAATTATACCGAAAAAGGACGTGTCGGTGTGTTTGAAGTTGAATATATGTCAATCATATATTACTTGTTCAGCAATGAAAGAAAGACAGAAAGAAAGGAAGAAAAAAAGGAAACAAAAGAAAAGAAAGAAAGAAGAAAAGAAAGAAAGAAAGAAAGAAAAAATGAAAGAAAGAAAGAAAGAAAGGGTTTCAGTGTTTCAGAGAGCAATATATAAAGGGTTTAAAATTACAATCCTATAAGTGATTTTTTCAAAATTATGCCTTCATATAGTTATAGTTTGAAAGTCAGATAAAAGTATTCTAGTCATTATTGTTATTATATATTTTGTATATTTTTGTATGAGAATAAATAAACTATGAAACTAAAACTATGAAACAACTTATTTTTATCAATGCTTCACCAATTTCCAACTCTGCAAATTGTCTGTCAATCCACATGATTGACATAATAAGAGAATTTAATCCCCTATAATTATAATCAGTTATCGCAATTATTATATTTCGGCATACAGGATAATAATTACCCTAGTTATACCGAAAAAGGACGTGTCGGTGTGTTTGAAGTTGAATATATGTCAATCATATATTACTTGTTCAGCAATGAAAGAAAGACAGAAAGAAAGGAAGAAAAAAGGAAACAAAAGAAAAGAAAAGAAAGAAAGGGTTTCAGTGTTTCAGAGAGCAATATATAAAGGGTTTAAAATTACAATCCTATAAGTGATTTTTTCAAAATTATGCCTTCATATAGTTATAGTTTGAAAGTCAGATAAAAGTAATTATTATTATATTTGTATTATTCTAGTCATTATTGTTATTATATATTTTGTATATTTTTGTATGAGAATAAATAAACTATGAAACTAAAACTATGAAACAACTTATTTTTATCAATGCTTCACCAATTTCCAACTCTGCAAAGTGTCTGTCAATCCACATGATTGACATAATAAGAGAATTTAATCCCTATAATTATAATCAGTTATCGTAATTATTATATTTCGGCATACAGGATAATAATTACCCTAATTATACCGAAAAAGGACGTGTCGGTGTGTGTGAAGTTGAATATATGTCAATCATATAATCAGCAATGAAAGAAAGACAGAAAGAAAGGAAGAAAAAAAGGAAACAAAAGAAAAGAAAGAAAGAAAGAAATAGAGAGAGAGAGAGAATAAAACAGGAATCAAGGAAGGAAAGATAAAGAAAGACAGAAAGGAAGAAAAAAGGAAACAACGGAAAAAGAAAGAAAGAAAGAAAGAAAGAAAGAAAGAAAGAAAGAAAGAAAGAAAGAAAGAAAGAAAGAAAGAGAGAAAGAGAGAGAGAGAGAAGAAAACATGAATCAAGGAAGGAAAGATAAAGAAAGAAAAAAAGAAAGTAAGAAAGAAAGGAAGAAAGAAAGGAGAAAGGAAGTAAAAAGGAAACGACAGAAAAAAAGAAAGCGAAAGAAAGAAAAAAGGAAACGAAATTTATATCAGTTATTGCAATTTATATTTCGGCATACAGGATAATAATTACCCAAATTATACCGAAAAAGGACGTGTCGGTGTGTTTGAAGTTGAATATATGTCAATCATATATTACTTGTAATGAAAGAAAGACAGAAAGAAAGAAGAAAGGAAGAAAAAGGAAAAGAAAGAAAGAAAGAAAGAAAGAAGTGGCCACTACTGTAAAGCGTTTACAAGTTTTTTCGTGAATCGTCAATCAACATTGTGAATTCTTTATAGTCTTTATCGCCAGTCGTTTAGTATTCTTTAATTATTCTCTTTATTATAAATATAATTTAAATACCGCACTAAAATCAAAAGATAAAATATGACATTTGCGAATGCCAAACATCCACAGCCATAATGGACATGGAATATGATTGGACCAACTCGGTCTTGGACTGTCCAATGACATGACTTATTGATGAACTAATTCTTTCACGAGCAACCCCAAAAACTGTCGAATGCCGTCACAATGACTCACCGTGAAGTAAGCCGCAATCCACAAACAGTAATTACGTTAACATGTGATCAGAATTGTTTTAATCCGCTCAGTGAATTGTGCGAGGGAAACTTGAATGCGCATTTATCTCATCTCGCTGGATCATTTTGCAATGTGATCATCCCCACTATTATCCTACGCAACCTAATCCTACAAAGGGTAAACCGTAATCCATAACTCATTATAAACACATAGCTATACTCCCTATTCGTTGTGAATTGTGTATAATATTATAAATCTTCATAATTATATTTAAATTATGAAAGAGAGAAAGACGTGAATCGTCAATCAACCAGTACCGAGTTTAATTATTCTCTTTATCATAATTAATATAATTTAAGTAGCGCATTAAAATGAAAAGATAAAGCAGATCTTAAACATTACAGATCTGTAAACCATTGTAAATTTGACAAAGTTCTGAAAGCTTCTGAAATATTAGTTATTTTGATGTCAGTATTTCAGAAAGCAATATACAATCCTGTTTTTGACCATGTTCACATTATAAAAAAGCTTATTATAAATATATTTTATATCATTATTATTAGCTATTATTTAGACACACAGGTTGGGTAAATAACAACAAATTAGTAATTTTTCGTCTCAGATTTTGCCGAAAGGTGGGGTGACACACATCCTCCTGTCCCCCGGGATTGACGCCCATGACCTTACCGTACACAGGGTCTTAAATTCGAAATATAAATTTATTTATTTATTTATTTATTCGAACATTTACATCAGCGGCACACGCCTACCCGACGGTGCGTTCATACAAAACATATAATAAGCAAAGTTAAGATGAATACACAAAAAATATACACAAGAAAAAGCCCTTACTTTAACCCTATCAAGCATTCAAACTCACACCATAGTCTTTATTACCAGCCGTTTTGTACCGAATTTAATTATTCTCTCTATATAATACCGCATTCAAATAAAAAGAAAAAACAAAACTTTTGCGAATGCCAACACCCATAGCCATAATGGACATGGAATATGATTGGACCAACTCGACCTAGGACTGCCCAATGACATCATATCGTGAAAGTTACTACTGTTTCCAGGGTCACTTGTTAATCTTGAAATATCTCCCTTGCAATATCAGGTGATCATATCCCCTATAAATTAATAGGAATAATTTATTAAACGGATACCTGCATTTTGCAAATAACCTGTCTGCAAATCCCCTGCCTCGCCCTGCTACGCTGCCGAACCACCACCCACGCGTAAATCGATTATGATAATGCCTGGGGCTAATGCGCTTCAACTTGGGATAATTGGTCCATCCCGCGGCCGCTTTAGCGGCTAACTCAAAGTCGGTAGCGTTTAATGTGCGGTAACTGCGGTTTAAAGAAAGCGATCGGCGGGAAATTTAAACGTTGTATTGTATTTTGCCCTATATATACCCTGCACTTTTTAGAAAATGTTCATCTCGTTTCGAGACTCTCATCAAGAACGTTGTTCAAGGTTTACTATTCTGAGTATCGACATTCACCACTTTTAGTATATTTTTTAATAAATAAGGACTTTACAAGAAAGCGCTATGCAATTTCCACGGAAATTGAAATACCCATGCATCGCCTGCAAGAAGGAGGTACGAGAAAAGCAAGAAGGACTTCAATGTGATGGCTGTCATAAATGGCAGCATCGGACATGCATACCATTTACAAGTAAGTCGTCTAACAACTCTTCATTTTCAGATTATTAGTATTAGAATGTTTTCAACTTATTTGCAAATTGATATAGATGTAAGTTTAATATATACCGTAGGCCTATACTATATAAAGCAGCATATACTTATAATGTCTGATTTACTCAAAACAGTTATATAGCGTTATTTTAATTTTGTTAAGAGACATGCACTGTTTTCTAACGTTGATCATGTTACATATATGGATATTCACATTATATTAATAAAAATGTTATATACTGGTATATATATGATAGGTATAATAGGCATAACCGCATGTTATGCATATAAATGCAGGCCCGTTTCGTCTACATGCTGTCGATGCTGAGAAATCCTAACGTATAAATGAAGCGCCAAAGTCAACCACGCTATATATTTCAGAACTTAATTACATTTCAAATCTTCGTTGTTATTTTCTTTTTGATTACGCCTATAGGCTTTAAATTTATTTCACCTTTATTCAAATAGTTGATAACTAGGCCTATATCGTTAACACATTTTAGGCATATAGCATACGATTAGACAAAATTAGACAATTATTTTTCAAGTTATAGAGGTGGGCCAAGCTGAAAGCTCATTTGAGTTTAATGGCCTATCCGCCATATTTCCTATCTTTCCCCCTGATTTATTTGGTATTCATCCTGCAATAGCAAAGTCAAAAAGTTTCGTTTGCAAAGTTAATTTGATGTGTATTGATCACCTATACCATGCATGCTGTGTAGGATATTTTCTTATTCATATTGTGTACCGGTACTTTATTGCTTTATTTATTTATTTACATTGTATAGCTAGCATTTTGGTACATTATATTGATCTGTTATAATCATGCCTTGCTTGAAGATAATTATATTAGGCTGCGATCACATAGAATGATACTGTATACGGTATTCGCTAATCGCTCATTCGATCAGGCTGAGTTTACATTGTATAAAACTGGCCTCAAAAAGAAACTTTTCACTAGGTCATATCTTAAAATCCTCTCCATAAAAATGAACAAAAATTGCACACAGGATTACTTCAATACTCTACTCTAAACACATGTCAGTAACCAATCAGTTGTCCAACTGACACAACAGCAAAATGCACTGACATGGAACACCTTTCTGGTCCAAAATTCACATCCCAACAGATTTCTGTTGTTGAGTTCCAATTATTCGCCTGAGAATGTGGTCCCGGAAGCTGTTCCGTGTCAGTGGATTTTACTGTTGTTTCAGTTGGACAACTGCTTGGTTACTGACATGTGTTTAGAGTAGAGTATTGAAGTTATCCTGTGTAATTTTGATCATGTATACAGAGCGAATAATTGGAACCCAACAAAAGAAATCGGTTGGGATGTGAATTTTGGTCCAAAAAGGTGTTCCATGTCAGTGCATTTTGCTGTAGTTTGGTTACTGACATGTGTTTAGAGTAGAGAATTGAAGTAATCCTGTGTGCAATTTTTGTTCATTTTTATGGAGAGGATTTTAAGATATGACCTTGTGAAAAATTATAAGTTTCTTTTTGAGGCCAGTTTATGTCGTATAGCGAATACCGTAAACCGTATACAGTAGGCCTACATACTCTTTTTATGTGTGATCGCAGTCTAATGCCTGTATATTGTATGCCATGCCATTGATGTGTTTTATATGTTTTGAATGTGAAATATGACAATAAAACAACGAATGAATTTCATAAAGTGATTTAAGGGATCTAGAATGAGCGTTTATGGCGTTTCGACAGTAGGCTATTTTTTGTGGGACATGAGAGCACCTCAGACGTATCGAATTGCATTCTGAATACGAAGCATGTCTTTCTGATATCAAATAATTTTCATTTTTGAAATTCACGATATAATACAAATTTTATGACAAATTATTTCAAATTTTTGATATATACGGTAACAGTCCTCGAAATAAATTTTTATAAATCTAATGATATAAAGTGTATGTATAGCTGGGAGGAAAAGCCGACGATCAATTGCAGATTTGACCTTTTATATTGAAGATATGGATTTTTTCCCCAAAAAGACCTATTTTTTGTGTGACGACCAGGTGATATTGCGGTAAACTCCGTCTTAACAGTACTCGAAGTAAACTTTATAAATCTGATGAAAAGCCGACGAAAACACCAAAAAAAGTAGGTCTTTTTGGGATAAATCCAAAATACGAAAGGTCAAAATTTTCGATTGATCGTCGGCTTTTCATCCCACCTATACATACACTTTAAGTATAAATCATCAGATTTATAAAGTTTACTTCAAGTACTGTTAAATATCAAAAATATAAATTCTTAATGATTTGCCATAAAATGTGTATTACATTGCGAATTTCAAAAAATCAAAATTATTTGATATCAGATATACGTAAAGGAAGCGCCAATTTCAGAACTTCGATTATTTAGCACAGGCCTACATGTTGGCAGTGGTTGCTGATTGTACATAATAGTGATATAAGTATAATTCTATCCAAGAACTCAAAACTATGGGATATTCTTAGCGAGATTATAGAATGAACGCCGTAATGCGCGACTCGCACAAAATATGTGGTCTAAACCAAAATCTGATCTTGTTATGACAATTTGATTGATAAGGTGGTGTGCCGAATTTTTTTAGCTCTTTTTGCTACGAAACACTCTAAATATTGACAAAGATTGATACTAGTAGGCCTATATGAAAGTTGGTGCATTTTCAACAGTTCAAATAACAAAATCATGAAATCGATGCACGCGGGTCTAATTTGCTATAAAGTTTGCATTACCAAGCTTGCAGGCTTGCCCGCGATGAACACGTGCCGATATCACGTGAGGTGCAGTATATAATTATTATTCAAGTGGAAACAACCATCAACTGGAATAAAAACCCCTTTAAAAGGGAGTGCTCAGGCATGATTGGAACACATGGTTGTGCAAATGTAGGTCGTTGGTGTTGAATAAGGTCGCGTTTCTTATAATTAGGGCTAATGATACTGTTTTATATGTAGGCCTACATAAGATTAAGATATCAGATTGTGAAGATCCTTAAGCATTTTGATTAAAAGGTAAATATAACGTTCCACTAGGTGATTAGCTCTTCAATATTTAGAGACATATCTACTAATGTAGAGTCTGTTGGGATATGTATATATAGGATATGATGTGTGATAGATAATGACAAGGTTTCTTATGATTTGGATGATTCATAAATAGTTTTAGGAAATACAGTAAAATTTTAACGTTCCAGAAGGCTGATTATAGCATTGTCCAAAATGATAAGAATATCCCATTTTGTCTGTTTTTGTTATTTTTGTTTTGTGTTTGGTAGGGAAGTGCAAATTATGATGAAGCTGGAGGGGATCATGAAATAACCAAAAACTTGTATAATTTAATACAAACTCAATTAAAATTATATGAAAACAACAAGGCTTTACTTAAAGATGATTTCCTTCAAATTTTAAATTTGTTTTATACTCAAAATACTTATCTTAGGCAATAACGTTTTTTTTATATTTATATAAACTTTAAAGAATGTTACATATTGATCAACATGATCAAATGGATATTTCAGAAAAATAACAAAAACTTAGATATGGAACAATTTTTGTTTTTGCAAGATGTATACCAAATAAAGCGGGGGGGGGCAACGGTTATTAAATATGGAGGAGAGGCCATTTAACTCAATTGAGCTCGCAGCTTGGCCCCACCTCTAACTGGGAAAATAATCTTGTAATCGTAAAACAGTTGCTAACCTTAAATTTTCTTTCATTTTCCAATATAGGGCTAACCCGTAAAGAATACCGCGATGCAGTAAGGAATGGTGGAGATGTGGATTGGACATGCATGCCATGCATTATCAATTACAAGTCACCGAATATGGAGTGTGAGAAAACCGCTACCCCAGCGGCCCCTGCAAGTACAAGGCCAACCAGAGCTACACGCGGGGTTCCTCCTTCTAGGTTCCGCAAAGAGCAGGTATGTAGTTTGACTATGAAATGTGAATGATATCTTATTTTTACAGGAGCCATTTTTTTTCTGTTTTAGCAATTTCACTAAAAAACTGCAGTGTACTAAACATTGGTAAATGGGAAAAGTCGAAAATAAGTTTGGAATGAATTATAAACTTAAAGTTGATGAGGAGTTGTAGGCGTTAGATTTTTAACATGTTGAGTATATAGTTTTGAGTATAGATTGTCAGATTGTCGTGAAACTTGGTGGATATGATTTTTTTTAAATGGCTAGCATGTCAAGTACTTGTCAATGCAAAATTACGAAGCATGATCTTCTTGTCATTGTCAAGATAGGCCTACTCCTGTTTTGAAGTTGCTGCATCTTAATTAACATTTTGATGCAATATAGTGATAACTTAGTTGATTTTGTTCAATTTTGACAACAACCACTAAAATGTTAATCTTATGTCGTAAATGATAGGCCTTTAGTTAAATTATAAGAATAATCACATAAACATAACATATAACTGACACGTAATCAAAATTGACATTTTTCTATTCTTCTTGCAGCCACCAGCTCCTAAACGTCGTCGGACGTCTGCAACTACAGATATTGGAGTGAGACCAAGGACTGATTCCAGTAAGAAGGTGAGTTGATGGACGTTTGATTTGAGATTTCCGTGGGGGAAATAATCCTTTAGACACACGGTATAAACTTTTTGATCTTGCACATCCCCAGCTCCCCACACACACACCGGGCATTTATAGGGTCTAAAACATTGATTTTCAAGAATGCCCTACCTGAGCTACCGCGGGGTTCCTCCGTCTAGGTTCCGCAAAGAGCAGGTACATGTAGTTTGACTATGAAATGTGAATGATTACTTTTTACAGGAGCCATTTTTTTTAGTTTTAGCAATTTCACTAAAAAGCTGCAGTGTACTAAACATTGGTAAATGGGAAAAGTCGAAAATAAGTTTGGAATGAATTTTAACTTAAAGTTGATATGAGGAAGTTGTAGGCGTTAGATTGTTAACATGTTGAGTATATAGTTTTGAGTATAGATTGTCAGATTGTCGTGAAACTTGGTGGATATGATTTTTTTTTAAATGGCTAGCATGTCAAGTACTTGTCAATGCAAAATTATGAAGCATGATCTTCTTGTCATTGTCAAGATACTCCTGTTTTGAACTTGCTGCATCTTAATTAACATCTTGATGCAATGGAGGAGGCGCATAACTTGTTGATTTTGTTCAATTTTGACAACAACCACTAAAAAGTTAATCTTATATATCGTAAATGATAGGCCTTTAGCACATAAATATAACATTATAACTGACACGGCCTGTGCACGGAAAAATTGACATTTTTCTATTCTTCTTGCAGCCACCAGCACCTAAACGTCGTCGGAAGTCTGCAACCACAGATATTGGAGTGAGACCAAGGACTGATTCCAGTAAGAAGGTGAGTTGATGGACGTTTGATTTGAGATTTCCGTGGGGGAAATAATCCTTTAGACACACGGTCTATAAACTTTTTGATCTTGCAACTCATTAGGGGGTTGCATTTGCTGGTGGGTAAAACTCGTTAGGAGGGTGTTTCAAACAAATTTGGTCACGCATGTCTACACTATCATACTTGAGTGGCCCCCTAGGCACAGGCTCCTTTACAGATGAGCTCAGAGGGATGATATGTATCGGAGAGCATCTGTATATTATATAGACCTATTATGGTTTGATATGTGAGTATTCTTTAAGATTCTATCCGTTTTCAGGGTATAAGCAAATGTTATTTTTATAATTGCAGAAGTCAGATGAGAAGTTAACATCAAGTGACGACCCATCTACCCTAAACCTTCTCTTGGAGATACAGAATGAGGTAAGATCGGCTGATATAGGTGCATGATATCAATCAACAATATATCAATCATGTTAGTCTTGCATAATATTTTATTCAAGAAGCAAAATGAGACATTGAAGTACATTAATAAAACATATATATTTGTTCATGATGTTCATGATAATTAGTGTTTTTAGCGGGTTCGCTGCCGGACAAGTTTCAGAGCTGTCAAGCTCTCGTCAGGAGTAGCTCTGACTTCTTCAAGACAAAGAATAAGAAATAGACATTTAGGCCGCCCCTTGCCTACTGATGGCTCTGAAAAGAGCCGTCCACTGAAGACTGCCCCTAATTGTTATCAATTCCCGTCGTAAAAACCTATCCCACAACATGTTCATAATAACATTATGAAGCAGAGAGGAAAACTACATGTACATGGATCCATCAATTTGGGTCAGGCTGGTCACACGTTGCTGTTTCTGCAAAGATTACAGCATTAGGCACTTGAAACTTGATATCGAGTTTAGCGTCCCTTTTTTCAGCTCATAATGAGGCAACAATTTCATTATTAATTATTTTCAAGGTTTCATTATACGCGGCCTTTTACCAATGCTTATGTACTTTTGTTCATTCTATTTGGGTCCCAAATGTCACGAATACACATAAACGTTTATAAAAGTATAATTATCTTTAATTTTACACGTTTGCGTATGTTTTCCTCTGTGACTCTTTTCAGGCTGGACATCCTGACGCAGAAAGTACAAGGATTAATGTGTCATCCCTCAACGCATCCGACAGTCTCCCTCCTCCCGGTCCAATGCCACCGTTATCGCCAACTCCCCCGTCATCGCCAACTCCCCCATCATCGCCAACTCCCCCGTCATCGCCAATCCAACCAAGTGTGGCATCTATCGACTTAATATCATACCAGATACCTGCTTCCTTTGAAGAGGATTCTATAGCGGACCCAGTGGTGACAGAGGATATGGACACGTCGCTAACGGGGCCCGAGTTTATGACAATCCAATCATCATCGAAGCGTGGTAGGGACAAACTGGCTGATATATACGGATTCAGCTATGTTTTCAAACGAGAATCAAAGTCTGGCGTCATAACATGGAGGTGAGTAAAAGTTGAAGCTTGAAAAACACTAATGTTACCTTGCCTATACTGGTCATGCTAGTAGTATTTTAAACATTCCATTAACGAATAAACGAATGGTGAGCTTTAACAAAAATTGCATTGCTCAATTCATAGCTAGCGTGTAGAAGAATTCAAATATCACATATACTTTTGTAGGTCCTGTGGTTCTTGAGTTATGTTGTGAAGAGGGCTGAAACAACAACACTTTTGTAAAACGTACTTAACTCATTAAACAATAAATTAAGCAGGTTTTCAAAGTATATGATTTGTAGAATGAACTTTGACCCACAATACCTCGTATAACCATATACATGCATGTATTTCATGTTTATTTGTATATAGACATGACGTTGACATAACACATTTCTTTTATATGCCAGATCGGTATAGGAGTATATCTAGCTGACGTTCCTATTTTTAATAACTTTTATCATGACCAACTGATCATTATGTTTTATTTCCCTGTATGATATCTTTATATTTCTGTAGGTGTGCTAAGCGTAATAAGAATGTGGCGTGCAAATCGGAAGTGGAACAACTGGGTCCTGAGAGGTTCATCCGCAAAGGCCATGACCACTGCCATCAACCAGAGCCTGGTGCCCAGACGGTGTTGCAGGTGGTTCGTGATGTGAAACAGAAGGCGGTACAGAACGTGTTTACGTCTGCAGATACCATCGTCTCGGATACTTTGCAGAATGGGGTTTCTGAAGACGAACCAGTTCCGTTTATGCCATCGGTCAATAGCCTGAGACGGACAGCCAATCGCGTTAGAAGTGCTAGACGGCCTGCTGATCCTAAAGACATGGAGTTTGAGTTGGCGCAAGACTTCATACCTGAAGGTAGGAATACTAGAAAGATAATAATGTTCATAATTTTATATTTGTTTCTTTGCAGGGCAATTCCCATGGAGCAGTAATAACAAGTTCTCTCAATAACCATTGACTACTATTTTAAACGTGTGAAAATGTTAATTCTTTTTCAAATAACATGTAGGCCTATAATTAGATCTTCTTCTTTGATTGAGCCGGCATGCTCATGTGTTGGTGTATATTCGCTAACTTTTCAAATCAGAGATGTTTAATTGATTTCTACACAAAAAAGTTCCACAGCTTGGACCAACATGCATGTGATATGAATTTAGTAAAAAAGCACGACCCGTGGCAATCCGTTGTTAGCGCAGGTTACAGCTTACTGAAAAAAAAAGTTAACCCATTGAACACATTCTTGCTTTTACTTCGTAAACATGTTTAGGAGCTCAGTAAACATTATATATTCATAAACATCATATACTTAAACATTATCCGTCATACTCTACCGTAATATTTAAACAAGTTTTCAAAGTGAAATCAAAGTGTTTAAAAAAACACTGTTTTTGCAGTGTATAATATGTACAAATCATGATGTTCTTTATGATTTTTCTCAGGATTTTTACGGAAGGACATCACCATGAACGATGGTCGGCGTCATCTGCTGTTTGCGACTTCTACGCAGCTGTTAGCCCTGGGTAATGCGAAGCGGTGGTACATCGACGGCACATTTAAGGTTGTGCGAAGCCCATTCTACCAGCTGGTTAGCTTCCATTGCTTCGTCAAAAAGGATGAATGTATCAAGCAGATGCCTATGGCCTACGCCATCATGTCCGGAAAGAGGGCGAAAGATTACAAGAAGGTATGTGGCATCTTCCCCATCTTCCATTTTGTCCGGGTATAAAATGAATGGAATGATGAATATATTAAGTTCAAAGGTTTGAGGGTTGACTAAGTATTGTTTGTCGAGGCAGCTAAAACGATTGTTTACTATAAATTATAATACATTATTGAAAAAATAACACCTTGATGTTTTGCAGATCAGGTCCGTCGACAAATCATATACTTGCTTGATTTATTGTTGTTAACGAGTTATGTACGTTTTACGAAGGTGATGTGAACGACCAAATCTCATCAGTTGAAAATCATAGTTGCTAACCATAAAATGCTACACAAGTGATGACGTGGATTTGTGTCAAAACTCAAACTCGCCGATTTGCCGTCTATCTTTGATCATAGATAGTGCTTTGATGCACGCTAAAGATGAATATCGAACTCGTTGAATTGCTCGCTGTTACTCTGTATCTCACTGGTACTGTATCTAGATTCTTAATGTATTTATACTTTTTTGATATAGGTATTCAAGGCTCTCAACAACGCGATAGTTGACGCTATGGCTGGCATGTCACAGACACAACCGTTTGAAGTCAGAGAAGTTATGTTGGACTTCGAAGCAGCACTGTGGTCTGCGATGGAACATGTGTTCCCACAGGTATGTTTGTAACCAAATTCAATCCGTATAAATAATAACCTAATAAGTGCTATTTATATATAGGCCTACGTGAGTGAGAAGTGGTACAAACGTGTGCGCCCATATGCAAGACTTAGAATGAACTACATATGCCTTCAACAAAATAATTTCAGAGACATAGAGGTTTGTTCAAAACTGAAAAAATATACCGAGGAGTATCCATCTCTCACATGCCTTAACAAAAAGATTTGTCATACATATAGCAGGCATACACCCACCAACGTGCTTACCTTTATTAAACATGTTAAACGTGTTGAAGCGGTGTGAAATTTTTAAAAAAGCTCTATACTATGTTGCCCCCCCCTGTAACGTGCAAGGGATTCCCACATACGTGCTTACCTTATCGGGTTGAAGGGATGTGAAATTAATTCAGTTGTCCCCCAACGTGTGTACGTGTGCAAGTGCTCCGTTGCCCACCACTATACATTTTTTTTAAAGGTATACATAATAGACCTAACACCTAACGTTTATATTTTCTTGATTTTGATCAATTTCTACAGGTCAAACGGGTGGGCTGTAGTTTCCACTGGAAACAGGCAGTGTGGCGAAAGGTGCAGGAAGCTGGCTTGCAAGTTACATATTGTAAAAAGAAGGAAACCTACCAACTACTGCAAGAGGTCATGGCCCTCCCCTACTTACCACATGAAAAGATTGCCCCTATGTTCCAGCTGCTGAAGCGTCGTGGAAGTACAGATAAGTTGCGAGAGGTAAGATCAATCTTGTCGAACCCGAAAGTATTGAAATAATTCATCATCAACATGCCATTATTTGTAGTGAGGACAGTTGTGATTCAAAGTGTGATATCGAGAAAATAAAATTAGACCGACCGACGTCTATCTGCTGCAGATGGTGCCAGTTTTGGAAGTTGAAAAAAGATCAAAATCTTAATTTAATGTCCCCTTTTCAGTATATCATTTTGTTTGTCTGTAGAACAGATATTGAGCTGGATTGTGATTTGACAGTACCGTTGTGTATTGGATGATAATGTTAATGAAGGATTACAAAATAAGGTCCAGAATTGTAATGGTATTTCCTTTTATTGTCTCATTTTTATGTGTACAGGTATTCGGCTACATCGAGAAGACGTGGATAGAGGGATTATGGTCACCTCGCGATTGGAGCAACTTTATGTCAAGTGTCAGGACCAACAACGATGTCGAGGGTTGGCATCATCGTCTGAACCAGAAGGTAGGAGGTCGTGCCAACTTACCTTTCTATCAGCTGGTAACTGAACTGCATCGAGAAGCTGGAATGGTTGATCTGCAAATCCGCCTGGTCACGGAGCAGAAGCTGTCCATACACCAGCGTACAATGACGAAACGACTACAGGGGCGTCTGTTCACATACTGGGATGAATTCAACCAGAAGACCAGAACCACCGAAAGACTACTGCGTGCCTGTGCCGCGCCTGCTACGGAGTCGCTCCAATCATCATTCCGCCAACCGCCACCGCTATCGAACCAGCTCCACCTCGACACCTGACGCGTCTGCCGTTTAAACCGCCTTTCGACTCACGGCCTTCTTCAGCTTCAGTTGCTCAGTGATCGTCAATATTTTATCAAACAGCCCTTCTCAGGGCTATTGCCCAAGGTATGATCTTCGATTAGTAAAAAAAAAAAAAAAAAAAAAAAAAAAGCCCTTCTCAGGGCTATTGCCCAAGGTATGATCTTGATTAGTAAAAAAAAAAAAAAAACAGCCCTTCTCAGGGCTATTGCCCAAGGTATGATCTTCGATTAGTAAAAAAACCCACAAAAAACAGCCCTTCTCAGGGCTATTGCCCAAGGTATGATCTTCGATTAGTAAAAAAACAGCCCTTCTCAGGGCTATTGCCCAAGGTATGATCTTCGATTAGAAAAAAAAAGCTCTTCTCAGGGCTATTGCTCAGTATGATCATCGAATACAATACATTTATGAACATCTCTTCACAGGGCTATTGCTCAGGGTGATCAAGTGATAATTTCATTAATTTTTATTAATTTCATTAATTATTCCAATTACACGTTTTATAATCATTAATGATTACATTGAATTTGAACGTAATTATCACTTTCATTACTTTTAATTCTGGACTACCTTTTGGCAAGTTCCAAAACCATTCAAATTATGGGATCCATAGCGAGTTGGCTCCACGTGCGGATCCTGGGTTACGCTAAATACCGCTTTAATTTTACCTTTTCGATTTATAATCATTCATTTAAGCGTATAATGGATTATTGATTATAAGTTTACATCTGTTGGATAAGGCTAATTTTGAACATGTTTATTACTTTTATTTCTGGTCTACCTTTTGGCCCGCCTTTTGGCAAGTTCCAAAACCATTCAAATTATGGGATCCATAGCGAGTTGGCTCCACGTGCCGGATCCTGGGTTACGCTAAATACTCGCTTTAATTTTACCTTTTCGATTTACAATCATTCATTTAAGCGTATAATGGATTATTGATTATTATTATAAGGATTACATCTGTTGGATAAGGCTAATTTTGAACATGTTTATTACTTTTATTTCTGGTCTACCTTTTGGCCCGCCTTTTGGCAAGTTCCAAAACCATTCAAATTATGGGATCCACAGCGAGTTGGCTCCACGTGCCGGATCCTGGGTTACGCTAAATACTCGCTTTAATTTTACCTTTTCGATTTATAATCATTTATTTCAACGTTTATTCAAGTTAATGCATTATTTGATTAATTATTGTAAGCATGGTAAGATTGCATCTGTTTTTGGATAAAGCTCATTTTGAACGTGTTTATTATAGTTCGGGTCTATCTTTTGGAAAGTTCAAACCCAATCAAATTATGGGATCCACAGCAAGTTGGCTCCATGGATAACGCTAAATATTCGCTTTTACAAAGTTCTCGTGGATAACCAGCTGATCATGATAACTGGGTATCCTACCGAAATGATATGACACATGCAGCCATGGGATTACAGTATTCCTATGATGTTAATTTTTACTCAATCATGGTTTTATTGTGGTTTCATGACTTTCATGTTCCCAATTCCTGATGTGGATCAGCAGAATGAATAATGAAGTTTCAATTGTGTACTTGTTTATTTGCATTACAATCATTTAATTAACTCAAGTTTGTGAGAAAATGGTTTACTTGATTTGTGGTGTATTAATTTATTGTAAGAATTATTGCAAAAGTGAAGCATGTTTGTCAGGTTTGAAGCTGAATTCAACAAAAGTTGACAGCGAGTTTTGTATTTCTTCAGCCAAGAACATAACAGGACCTCCAGCCTGCAGCCTCTACCACCAAACAGCTACCAAACCTAAAAAACTTGCATAGTCTGGTTGCACCAATTGGACACATGCAGCCACGGGATTACAGTATTTCTATGATGTTAATTTTACTCAATCATAGTTTGATGTGGTTCCATGGCTTTCATGTTCCCTTCGCCTGATGCCGATCAGCAGAATGAATAATCATACAAGAGACTTCTTCTGGCCTTACTGGACTTCTGGTCATCCCTCCACAATTTGTTTGTTTGATATTGTCTTTTTTTTTTTTTAATTTATACTTGTGTGATTTCATGTGAATTATGGGACAATAAAATATCTTGTATCTTGTATTATCTCAGGAGATACATCACACACAGTTGAGTTTATTTTTGATGTCATATGTGGTGTACCCAAAACCATGTAATTTGTTTTACTTGCATTTACCGATCGTTTGTTCGACTTGAACCAATTTTCAATTCATTATTAATTAATTGATATTTACTTTCAATATATCTTTATGTGAGTACAGAATAGTAGTATCATCTGCGAATAATGTAAAGTCTAATACATCTGATGTGTTGATAATATCGTTTTGATAATAATCATGTCTGTGACTGTGAGAAGATGATTTACGTGATTTATGTTTTAATTTATGCAGCGGGTGTAATGAATTTCAAGCAAGCTTAAAAGAATCTCGGAAGGTGTGGATTAAACACGTTGAAGAGCCTATATTATATTCAAGTTTATTATTTTGATATTGCATGATCATTGTGTGATAAAGACAATATGTGAGATAGTTAAAAGGCATTGCCATAGGCTACTAGTATAAATGTAATTGTATATTCTTTAAACATGATAAATGAAATTAGGATAAAACAACTTTTAGAAGCACATGCTATTATTTCATCTCAACCTTAATAAAGAATGTATTTACTATCACCCCTGTTATCATGGTTTATTGAATATTTTAATATTATTATTATTGTCAAAAGGCCAAGTAAAAATAAAAACATGTTTTAGGATAAAACAACAAAAACACATATGCTATACTCCTACACAGGTTGGTTGCTGGCGGGTATTTATCAGTTTTCCAGTCTGTAACACAGACTACTACCCAGGCTGTTTTCATGGGTTATTATTAAATAGGCCTACTTTAATATTTATTGTCATAGGGCCTACATGAACTCCCAGGCATGAACTAGGCCTATTATTATGACTTTTTACTGTAAGGAAAAATAATAAACTTGACGCAGACAAGAATAGAAAAGAAAATGTAATATGTGTGCGTGTGAAATAATAATAATAATGAGGCCAAGTAAAAATAAAAACAAGGATAAAACAACTTTTTAAGCACATCATGCTATCAAAAATCACCTAGGGCCTAAGAACATGTAGCTAACATGTCAATACATCCAAACTCGAAGATCTCTTAATACATGTATGATTTTGTTAGGAAGGCTATTATTTTGGATAAACATGCGCTCCACTGACATGCGGGATAGTCTTCTGTTTGAAGTTCATAGAACTTATACATTTTAACCCTCTCATGATAGGCCTAATGGCTTATAAATATAAAAGTCACGATCTACCTACCGTATGCATATTTTGAATGTTTAGACGCGTAATAAAACCATTTTTACATTAACTCTCACGATTCATAATTATTAGGGCTAGGCCTATAGAAAGATTCAATTATTAGAGCCTAATATACGCATACATGTATTTATCCCTGTTATAATGGTTTATTATTAAATATGTCCTGAAGAAGTCAGAGCTACTCCTGAAAGATTGACAGTTCTAAACTTGTCCGACGGCGAACCCGGACCCGCTAAAAACCCACTAATTGTTATATAATTCCCGTCGTAAAAGCCTACCCCACAACTTGAATATGTTTTAATATCATTATTGTAGGCATAATACTATTATTATGGATGTATAGGGCCTACCTGTTGGAAAAATATTAACAACAAACTTGGTGCAATATGTGGTTGTGTTTGTGGGGTGTGAAATAATAATCAAAACATTTAAAAAAACGATGTATAAAATTAATAATAATTTACAAGCACACTAAATAAAAATACATCCATGACTGTAGGAATCCACTCGAGAGGTGACACTCTGATAGCGATGGGAGGTCGTATTGATTTTAGCATAATAAAACTGCAAACGATTGGAAGTTGTATCGATCGAATTACCGCATGCACTGTATTACGATTTACACAGTGAGTCAATTGGGGCGAACCGGTCGTGGTATGTACGTGTATTGGGGCGAACTGGTAGTGGTATGTACGTGAATTGGGGCGAACTGGTAGTGGTATGTACTGGTGTGGGGTGAAACGTCCTGATACCAATGCAATTGATCAATTTGAATTTTGATGGCAAAAAAACCAATGGCAATGCAGAACACTTTTCGTGGGCTTGTTTGACTTAATTAAGCAATCTTTTACATTCTGTACCGACTCTTTACATAGATTACAGTTAAAAGATTCTCTATATATGTAAACTAAATTAGAAAACGAATAGATATGGTTAAATTCTCAAGATAATACTTAATTTACCTGTCTTTGTTGTCGTCCGCCATGGCCAATTTTTGCAGGTCAATTTTGAGAGGTCAAAGATGAAAGGTCACAAAAAAAATCAGAGAAATTTGTCCATCATCTCTAAATATTGTAACAGTAGATAATTGACTTATAGAAAAATTATTATAATTTAATTTATTTCTTATTTAATATTATATACTGTTCACAAATCAAGCTATTATTCCACTTATTTTATTTTATTGAAAACACACACTTCCGGGATGAGTTAATCTGCCACATTGCATTGTGGTCAATTTTCCTATGATCCTAATGTCGACATTTGTTGACTACGGAGCAATGTTTTTCTCTAGTATTTGCTGAATTTTGGTAAAATTATACCACCATTGTGCAATTTTAACCTTCGAGATGCTCATTTTATTCTCGGTGAAACGCATTAAGAATTGAGAAGGTGATCGCATCATTCCAGCAGCGTCAAAACAAGGATATAAACAATGAAGAAGAACAAGAAATTTTCTCTGGCTCTGCAACCTCCCTGGTTGGCTGGGTATTCTCTGTTGGCAGACACCAAAGTTACTGTGGATGATATCATTGCCGAAGGTAGGTTCCTTTGATTTTACTTGTCATCGAGATAAAAATAGATGGAGAGTCCACCATTCATGAGATTTCCCCCTATTATCCAGGCATGAGAATTTTCCTGCTTTTTTGCAGGATTTCCTGCTTTTTTTGCGGTCCAAATTTCTAATCTATTTATAAATGAGTATATAAATATTAAAAAACATGCTTTTCCTTCATTTTCCCTACATTTGTACCTAGCGATCTCACATATGCCCGGCTTTGGACCAATCACGCGCACCCGCTGCGCCGTTGCATACATTTGTAGCGTGTATTGTATTAACTGTATGTGCACATACTCGGCAGTCCACGCTTTTTTAATGCGTGCCGGTTCGAAATTCTGAAAATTCTGGAGGTTTAAACTTTTTGGGTAAAAAGCGTGGAATGGTATAATTTACTATTCTGTCGGTCCAACATCCGGGCTATCTCTAGTCTTGGGCCCAAGCTTCACATGGCTCACGGTTTGTAATCAACGACAGAAACCGGCTGTGAAGGAGACTATCGAAGTTATCACTCCAGACTGGAGTGGCAACATCGTCAATTTCGGAAAAAACAACACTCGACCATGGACTTTAATTGTCGGTTTGTCATTATATAAAACGATGAATCAAGTAAGTTTCTTCCACTCTGAAAACTTTGAAACTTGTTTGATTCCATACATTTGTAGCGTGTATTGTATTAACTGTATGTGCACATACTCGGCAGTCCACGCTTTTTAATGCGTGCCGGTTCGAAATTCTGAAAATTCTGGAGGTTTAAACTTTTTGGGTAAAAAGCGTGGAATGGTATAATTTACTATTCTGTCGGTCCAACATCCGGGCTATCTCTAGTCTTGGGCCCAAGCTTCACATGGCTCACGGTTTGTAATCAACGACAGAAACCGGCTGTGAAGGAGACTATCGAAGTTATCACTCCAGACTGGAGTGGCAACATTGTCAATTTCGGAAAAAACAACACTCGACCATGGACTTTAATTGTCGGTTTGTCATTATATAAAACGATGAATCAAGTAAGTTTCTTCCACTCTGAAAACTTTGAAACTTGTTTGATTCCACTGACTATTTGCGATCGAAATATACACAACACAAATGACAGAAATCATCAACAAAATATCGAACCAAAGTCGCATCATCAACCGGAAGTGACGTAGCACGGACCGACAGAATAAAGCATGGGAATAAAATAAAAAGCGTGGGGCTTGTTTCAACTTACATGTAAAGTATATTTTTATTTAATGATAAAACAATCAATGCTTGGGTGAAAGCTTACTTTTTACAGTTGTCTACACGTCCCGCTGCTGTAACTCATAAGAATTTTCATTGACTGGTTGACCCAGGAAGTTGTTCGCAAAGACGCAAATTGTGAAATATGAAAGGTCAATAACTTATTTACTGATTGGTCCATTGGCATTGGGCTATGTTAAAACTACATTGTATATTTTCTATTTGGACGTTTTGTGCATAATTTTGACATTGTTTGTCTCGCCTGATAAGGCAGGAGACTATATAATCACTTTTCTGTGTGCGTGTGTATGTGACAAATTTGGTTAGGCCAAGTAAATAAAAAAACATGTTTCTCGTCCCCTCCCGCTTCCTTTTTTGAAGATTTTGCATTTTTCTTTTTATTTTGCAATCTTTCTGTCATAACTTTTTTAAGATACCGAGAAGTTGCAACTTCTTCTTAGTCTTTACAATAGTAGAAGCATTTGTGAAGTGTTTTGTGATGACCAGAGGTGTTGACATCTCAAAACAACAAAATAAAAAGAGCCCCTTCATGTTTTTCAGCTTCTAATCTTTATGCTATTTTTATAAAAAGGATAAAAAGCATCTAAATAGGGCAATTTAGGGCATTTTTTCAATAAAAAATAAAAAGCCCCTCTTTCTCCTTTTTTTCCAAAACCCGGACGAGAAACATGTTTTATTTTTTACTTTGCCGTAAAGTTTTGGTTAAAGTTTTGATTTTAGCTCTCAGATGAACAGTTCAAATCCGGAATCCTATTGCAAGAAAACTTGGGCCATACATGTTGTAGGTGCAAAGTATGAAGGTCTTTACGATTACGTTATGAAGTTGCGTCACATAATTTCAAGGTCATTTCAAGGTCACTATAGGTCATTTGAGGTCAAATGTTTTTTTGAAATTTGGATTAAAAGTTGCTCTCAGGCTATGTATTTCGCAATGATTTGATGTATCGAGCTGCAATTTTGAACAGTGATACAATGTAGGGGCAAGTGTGTTAAGCTACTCGGTCGCATGTCACAAGTTCGTACCCTAAAAAGGTGGAGGTATTACATTTTTCTAAATGGGGTGGAACGAAAAATGTTATACTGCAACAACCCCTTGAATTGTCCTATTGAGCTAGTTGAGGTCTCATTTTAAAGCTGAAGGATGGGGTAAAAATTGTGAAAAATGTCAATGAAACAGAAGTTTAAACAAAAAAATGGCAGCAATTTACATTTGAAATTGCGGGGGTGGAGGAGCAGGTGGGTCAGGAGCAGGTGGGTCAGGAGCAGGTGGGTCAGGAGGAGGTTGAGTGTGCTGAGTGAATGGGAATGTTATTTTTTGTCATACCCAGACATGTTTTGCAATGAATATCTTTTAAACAGTACATAATACAGGGCTGTTTTAAGTATTTAATTGTGAGTAATACATCAGAGCATTGTTCTGAAACATTAAAACATTTTCAGTATCACTACTTGTAAAGTGGTACACTGATTTGCATGGAATGCACTTGTAATTCCTTATGTATTCTAATAGAATTTCTATTGTTTTCTAATATCGAATTTGATCAGCATTTTGCCATAACACGCTTATTAGTCACCCTACTATGCTAAAAGTATACATTTTCTGGGGTGAAATTTGCTGACAAATTCATAATTTGCATTCAAAATTGTGTAGGTTGAAGTGTTAACAAGTTGTCCTTAAAAATTCAAAAAAATAATTTATTAATTTTACGTACTTTTTACGCACCCTGGCCTGTATACAAGACGCCTTTTATTGAAAGGGTCATTTATTGACTCAAAGATGTTCACAATCATGTTTGGAACATATTCTGATACAAAATATTCCAAAAACTCTATTCCAATGATTTGCAATGTAAATTACTCTGATAATAGTCGAAAACAAGAAAAATGCATTTAACGTTTCAAATTTACATTGAATCCTGTACATTAATTAGGCGGAAACTGTCCGTTTTCGCAAAAACGGAACATATTTTTTCTTCAAAAGTCATGTTGATTAACAAAAGGGGTCAAAACCTCCAAAATATCCAAAAATCATTTTTTGGTACATGTAAGTGTTTGGCCTGTAACACAAAATGGACCACCTTATGACATGCGACCACTCAGTGATGGGGGAAAGTGCGAGAGGGTAGGATGGGCAGTACGGGGAGGGGGAAGGAAGAGGTAAATTAAAGCAGTTCAAGCAAATTACTGTGTGAACAAATTAATTGGAGATCCGTATGGGGTACAGTGATGTAACTTGGAAGGAGTAGCGCGACCAAAGGTTCTCAACCTGATTAGATTTTCAGGCCATTTTGGGATCATCCAAGGTCACCTAGGGGTCATCTGCGATACTGAAAACTGTTGTATGGGCATGATACAGTCAATATTTAGAGCCAAATTTTTGGAAAGGTCATTTCGGGGTCATCCAGGGTCATCTGAGATTACTAAAACTGTTGTATGGGCACGAAACTTGGTGGGTACAGTCAACATTTAGAGTCAAATTTTGGAAGGTCATTGGGGTCAGAGGTCATCCAGGGGTCATCTGAGGTCAAATGACTAAAAACTGTCGTATGGGCATGAAACTTGGTGGTTACAGTCAACATTTATAGCCAGATTTTTGGAAGGTCATTTTGGGGTCATCCAGGGGTCATCTGAGGTCAAATTACTAAAAACTGTCTTATGGGCATGAAACTTGGTGGGTACAGTCAACATTTAGAGCCAAATGTTTGGAAGGTCATTTCGGGTCATCCAAGGTCATCCAGGGCAGTGTCGAAGTAAGGAAAATATGGAGGTTGTCCCCAAAATATATTGTCATGTTTTTGTGTGCAAAAAAAGAATCCAAATAAAGGTTGTCCAGGGGATAAGTACATAGCTCAATATGGTTGTCCCCGATGATTTTTGGACAAGAGGATAAGTGCTTATTTCGAACTCTGTCCACGGGTTATCTTGAGGTCAAGTTGCTAAAAACTGTTGTATGGGCACGAAACATGATGGGTACAGTCAACATTTAGAGTCAAATTTTTGGAAGGTTATTTTATTTTGGGGTCACATGGGTTGTTGCAGGTTCATTGAGCTACCAAAAGTAGAAGCAGGCGATTGTGAAAGCAGGCGAGACTCGTGGTTCGAGAACCGCCTTGTTTATTAAAACGTCGATTTCTCAGAGTTCACCTTTTACAATATTGCACAATTTTTGTGACAAGATAACTCAAAAAAATATGCAAGCAAAAGGTAAACTTTTTACACTATCGTTTAGAGTTGTCACAAAAAAATTGGGGTAAAAAAGTGAATTTTTGTGATTTTTTTCAAAAACTCGAAATTTTTGAAAAAATCTGACTACGGTCACCATGGGATTCCTTGACTTGAACTTTATAGTTTTTACTTTGGACATATAATTCAGAAATAATGATGCTCGAAAAGGTCCATGTCATAGTCCCATTATACTCTGACCTTAAGATTTTGCTTGAGAACCGTAAGCCAGAGCTGTGTGTGTAAACGTGCCATACAGATTACTAGTACATGTTTGTGATAGTTTTTCTGGTGTGATTACATTTCCTGTGATCACACACCTTGCATTGCAGGCCTACATCATATACATGTACATGTACAGTAAAAGTGCAGGTGACCAGAAAATACAGACAGCTACGTTCATACCCATTTCTAGTTTTCCTGTTTTAGGAAGTGGTAGGATGATAAGTAAATATATGCATGGCTCCAAGTCACTATCTTGTCTCACCAGTCAACTGTACCCACACGTTGTTAATGTAGAACTGTGTTAGTGTGTTTTACAAACAATACTGGTATCCTTGTACATTGTAGAATTGAATACCTGAGTGGAAGAAGGGCCCAACTCCAATTTTTTACAAAAATGAGTTAGACCCAGCATATTATTGCCAACAGATTGTTCTTCCTTGTGTGTGAAAGATGAGCCAAAATCAACTCTCCAAATAGTCTTTCAAGTACACTTAATCATGGTTTTCATGGAAGAAAGGCCCAACTCCGTGGAGTTGGGCCCTTTTTCCACAAATATTGGGTTAAAGAGGAATTTTGTTCATCCATGAAATCTGCTTTTCACTACAATAAACTTTCTTGACATGCTTCTACTTGTGCAATTAATGGATAATTGCCAAATTTCTGTAGCTATTTATAACACATCTGCTTACGGAACTGGCACTTGCAGTATATTAGTGGAAGAAGGGCCCAACTCCAGTTCAGTATTAAGACCTATCCCGTTGCCATGGAAACATCATATTTAATTTTGAATGTATGAAATATTGTATATTCATGTATTAAAGGTCCCCTGAAGAGGAAAACATTCTGCCTATAAAACTTTTCAAAATATTTAGTTTTTTCCTAATATCTCAAAAACAGTTTTGATGGAGTTGGGCCCTTCTTCCACTCAGGTATTCAATAATGTTACCATACAGGTACAGAGTATACATGTAGTAAGTGCATGTACCGCGAGATATACATACAGTATCCAAAACCAACCTTTGTTTTATAACTTCATTTCAAAAGGAGTTATGTCCCCATCATACTGTTAATACCACTTGTCTCCAATGCCCCCCTTTTTTATTTAGTAGGGTTAAGTACACAGAGTTATTTAGATTGAGGCAAATACATCAATTTATATTTTCTTATTTTATTTGTAATAATGTTTTATCAATTATCAATTATCAATATAAAAATAAGCTAAAATGACTGAAAAGACTCAATAAGGTTTACAAAGAAACATAAAAAAGTATAAAAAAAATGTATGAAACTTATTGAAAGACCTATAAAGTTGTTCTCTAAAATCAAGTTTTCTCAGCAGTTAAATATCGCATCAATTGAGAGAAGTGTTGGTGCAACTGTTGTGCACTTGTTATTCAATGCAGGCCTTTTTGCAGGGCCCTGTGTAATTGCTGATTGTGTTACCCTGGGTAAATATGATGTAATAAATAAATAAATAAAATAAATAAATCTTGCATCTAGATCTATACGCTCTTGGGTTAAGTTGGTTTCAAAATTTAAAATTGAGAATAAATGAGGTACTGTACATGACAACTAAACCAGGCCTGAAAATGATATTTTGACATGTCTGCATTGTTTGAATATTTGAAAATAGTTAATGTTGACTTCTTTTGTTCTTTTTCTCCTGCAGGTGGTTTTGCCTTAGTGTTTCTAGTGAAATCACGCAATAATGGAAGGCATTATGCCCTCAAGCGTATGTTTGTCAACAATGACCAGGACCTTGCAGTTTGTAAACGAGAGATTAAGATCATGGTAAGCAATTACATGTGATAGCAGACTCAGTACACCGGTCGATCTTACCGTTTCCGATGTTGATTAAGATACTTCTTGCATCGATCCCGAGATGCGGAAAAACCAATAGTCATTTTGTCCCACATAAATGAATAAATAACAAAACCCCGATCCCCGGTGGACTCACCCAAAAGGTGACGTCACACCATATGATCGCCTTATCCTCCTTGGTCTCCGACTGACACAGGCGTGCCTATCGATTGTTCATAGCACTGTGTATCAATTTCTCGACCAAAAGGCGAGATATACGGTTGTAGTTTCACACCTTAGGTAAAACCAAACCGGTATTGTTCGGCTGAGGATAGTTTTGACGGCATTTTCTGGCGAAAAAGTGACAAAAAGCGATCCAAAACTTAGCTACATATCGTGCCTCCGTTTGTATCACGGGACACACGAGCAATTCAAAATGGCCGCTCGTTGGCGCCATTCATTTTGTTTCCCACGTAAAACAACCATTGCAGCCTGTAAGTTACAATAGATGTTTGTACATACACATTGTATTTCATGTACGGTAGGTTATTGTTGCTATGTTAGGGTGATTACTCTATCGTTATGTCTTCATTACCGTCCAATAAAGACGAGTTAATCAGATATTCATACGGTGGGGATTGGTAGGGACCCGTCTGACATTTTAGTAATAAAGTTAGCCAGTCCTTACTTTTACCACTAACGTTAGCGACCAGCCTCCGTGCTCAGGTTTGCTTACTGGGCTTGAGTCGCGTGTTGGGGGGTAGTGCCCCCTCCCTTTCTCCTCGCTTCGCCTCGGCCCTGTCGGGCTTGCCCTTCCCTGGTGACGGAGCGGGACACACACCCGCTCTGTGTCACCCACAAGTAGTGCTCACGAACTTCTATATGTCCTTCTTTGGCTTAGGACTCTCCGAGTTCCAGCTTGACGATTGGGATAGGCTCCGTCATCGCCATAAGACGAAGAAGAGATCTACCACGGGCACTGGTAAGGTCGATGCGGTGGATTCTGCTGTGACAGCCCCTATGGGTCATGGCAGGTCTGCTTAAGGGGCTCGGTCCCCGGACAAGCAGGCGGTTCCTTCGGGACTGCTAGCGCGTCAAAGGCTCAGCAGCCAGCGAAAGCACTGACTATACGTCGGAGCAAAGTAGCAGGCAGCAGAGCGGTAACCACCAGCGAAAACCCTAGCGGGTTTTGCAGCAGGAGGATACCAGTCGTCACGGTAGATTCTGCTGTGACAGCCCCTATGGGTCATGGCAGGTCTGCTTAAGGGGCTCGGTCCCCGGACAAGCAGGCGGTTCCTTCGGGACTGCTAAGCGCGTCCAAAGGCTCAGCAGCCAGCGAAAGCACTGACTATACGTCGGAGCAAAGTAGCAGGCAGCAGAGCGGTAACCACCAGCGAAAACCCTAAGCGGGTTTTGTAGCAGGAGGATACCAGTCCTCTAGCGAAAATCCTCACGGGGTTTTAGCAGGAGGACACCCGTCTGTTGCAGGCATATCTACGGGCTCAAACAGCCACAGTAGTAGCCAGCGACGGGCAGCATGCAAGGGTACCCGGGCTTGCCTGGGTTGAACCCTAGCATGCATGGGTTCAACAGAGACGATACCGCTGCTAACGCTGTGGGTGTAGTCTTAGCAGAACCAACTGGGGTTGTCACACGGCAGCGTTCCATGGCGGGACCGCCGAGTGATACCCTGGGCCCTAGAATAGCTGCTGGCTGTCCACAGGGACTGGCTGGCGATTATTCAGGGGTTGGGCTCGCAGTCTCTCACGGGACAGCGACCCAGGTGCATTCGGTGGCAGCTACAAAGTCGAGCTACGGCTTGACTTCAGTGGTAGCCGCTATGCACCCGCCCATAGCTGCCGTGAGTGGTCCGCCACACACAGCGACCTTGGGCGAAGCTCTAGAGGGTACAGTAAGTAGCTTGAACAGCCTAGCTGATCAACAACCCACTTATGTCCTCGAGAGCCAGCGGAGCGTGGGTGATCCATTACCGTCAATGGGTCAATTACCCTCTCTTGATCGATCACTGTCAAATCAACAGGGCATAGCTCCATGGATTGACGCTGCCTATTCAGGTGGCGAGGTGATTGATCGGGGTATGCACGCTCAGCTACCCGTGGTACTAGGCAAGCTCCCTCTAGCCAAGGGACAGCCGGTATAGCGGGTACCCATACACACGGCTTGATCTCTTGCGGGGAACACAGTGAGGCATGGGTACAGTGGTACACAGCCGGGAGCCCTCACGGGCACCTCACGCTAGTACAGCGCCGGTACCACGCCAGCACACAGCTTGATCCCCAAACAGGGAACGCAGTGTGGCGAGGGTACAGCGGTCCACAGTTGGGAACCCTCACGGGTACCCACGCTGATACCGCACCGGTACCGCAGCACTCGCTTTAGTCGCCACAGTCTCTGTGGCAACAAGGGGGGGGGAGGCGGTGCTGGTACTGCAGTACCATGGGGTTACCCTGGTGGCGGATCCTTTCAGGGTCAGCTGCCGGCTGGGTATGCCCCGTGGTACCCGCCGCAGGGTGTTTCTTCCACGGCCTAGCACCGTGGCAAGTGTGGCCTAGCGATGGCCACGCAGTACCAACATCAGCTGTTGACCAGGCCAGCCGGCATGGGGCTAACCCAGATCTTGATCAGGGTAGGCCCCGTGCTGCTAGCGCTAGGACGACGGCTGCGAGAGCATGCGGACCCAGTGGTGCCATGGCGGATACCTCAGGGTCTTGCGGGAGTACTCCCTCTTCTGCTAGCAGGTAGTCGGCGAGCCACACAGTGGTTATGCCTTCTTACCGCTTTCAGATGCCCGTCCTCAGTTACCGTCATCATCGGAGCATGATACGGATACTGTGGGCGAGGAAAGGAGTCGGAAGCTGAGTCCGGTAGTGACATCACTACAATCTCCTTCCCCGCTGCCCTTGAGCAACAGCACTGATCTTCCTCCGGACACCCCTAAGGGGGAGTCCATGGAGGAGGACCAGGGATCCTTTCAGTAGGATGCTCAGCTGCTGCTTCCTCACAGGGGCGCCTGCACTCTCATTCCGGCAAACCTCACGGGTAGATATCGTGGGGCTGTCGAGCTCAGTAGAGCTATGACGCCGCGTGCTTGCACGCTTCCTCTGCGGGTAGCGCGGGAGGACCACGGGACCTACCTGAGGGGATCCGAGAGGGACCCAGATGTCGTCAAGCGTATCACGCTCAGACAACATCTGAGCTCTTCCGCGAGGTGAGCCTATTAGCGGTGCTAACAGCTAACCTCAACGAGAGCTCCATGGGCCTAGCCCATAGGGGTGTCCACTCAGCGCCCGGGGAGGGCCTGCCACTCCAATCGCTCAGCGATGGAAAGGCAGGGTCCTTTTTCTCTTTGGATGCTTCTGCGCTACGGTGGAGGACCGTGCAAAGAAGCTACCAACGGGAGCACTCTGAAGAGGTCGGAAACTGCCCTTACCATGGGTAGGAGCTCCGACTTCAGCAGGCCGTGCACCACCAACAGTACCGAGCCCACTACCTCTGCAGCACCCATTTCTGGGAGGCGCAAGGGTAGCACAGGAACAGCTGGCAAGCCCCGAAGAAGAGCAAGCGCTCCTCCAAGGGAAGCTAGGCAGAGCATTCCTAGGGGCTCAGCGGTTTTTCCACAGGGGATCTCCCAGTGGGCGACCGCTTATGGCTTTCACCCAGAGGTGGGAAACCATCTCTTTGAGCGCCTGGGTATGGTCAGTGGTGAGTGGGGGTTACAGACTGGCAACCCAGTCTCCCCACATTCGTCTGCACATTTCAGAGGTCCACAGTAGTGCCGTCAGACGGCCCCCAGCGTCGGGCACTACTGACAGGGGATCACACAGCTTCTCACTAAGCGGGCGATTGTCCCGGTCTACCCCCCGTTCTACGGGTGATCTTGGAGCCATTGGCTCCAAGGAAGACCGGCGACGGGGGCCCCATCCGGAACCGCAGGCTGTTGAACACGTTCTTCCGACACAAGAGGTACAAAATGGGGACTCTCGACTCGGTGCTAGCCTGCCCCATCAGGGGCATGGGAACAACATCGCTAGATCTCTCGGGACGCCTATCTGCATATGCCAATCGCCTCTCAAGATCGGAGGCATCTGCGCTTCTAGGTACAGGATCAAAATTACCAGTTTTGATACCGGCCATCCGCCTGTCCATCTCTCCCAGGGTGTTTAACACTCTTGGTCAGAGCGGTGGCAGCGTACCTGAAGCACAGGGGTGTCAACATCAGTTGCTACCTGGACGTTTGGCTCATATACGGACGCACTCCACTGAAGACTACGGGTCTCATGGGGTTGATAGTCCGTAGGGTGCGGGACCCTGGATTTTTGATCAGCTCAAAAAGTCCAGCGTGGTCCCGACGCTTGAACACCACTATTTGTAGGGGCCCAGATCACCCTCACGGAGGGTTCGCGGTGCTCTCACCCGAGCGGGTGGCGAACATGGTGCGGTGTGCCTGACTCTTGGCGAGTCTCGGGCAAAACCCGCTGTGGCATGGATGAAGGTGGTAGGCCTAATGGCCAGTATGGTAGACCTCGTACAGTACTGCCGTCTCGACGTTAGGCTTACCCAACTACACCTTCTAGCCTGCTTGCAGGCCCCGGCGTCACCCAATAACCCGCGCGGATCCGCTGCCGGAGGTCGCGCGAGGGGGACCCCGGTGGTCGCCCCATCAGCCCAATTTGACCCAGGGTGTCAGGTTTCCTGCACCCCGGTATGTCACGTAGTAGCGACCATAGCGTCAAAAGCGGGGCTGGGGGTCCACATCCACGGAGACTCCGTCTCGGGCCTATGGGGGCCATAGAGACAGAGTTTCACATCAACCTCCCTCGCTTACGAGGAGGTGATCGTGGAATCACATACCGTTGTCCTGACGGTTAACACAACCGTGGTAGCCTACCCCAACAGACAAGGGGACTCCGGGCCACCACGATTGAGCCTGCATGCACGACACCTGATAGGGTGGTGCAAGTTCAGGCAGATTACGATGAGAGCGATACACATCGCGGGCGTCACCAGCATTCTCGCGCACAATCTGTCACGAGGGAGGGTGTCGGGACCAGCAGAATGGTCCCTTGCTCCATGAGGTCGCTCAGGCGATCTTCAAGGGGATGTACCACCCCTCGAAAGATCTGTTCGCATCTCATCGCAATCATCCACTGCCGGTGTACTGCTCAAGGGTCGCGGACCCCCAAGCATTCACCATGGACGCTCTGTCCATAGACTGGGGAGGGATGACAGCTTATGCAGTCCCTCCGATCTCACTACTCATGAGGGTGGTGGCCAAGATCGGGTGGGAAGACTGCATTGTCATTCTGCTAGCGGCAAGGCCGCTGGCACTCCCGAGGTACCAGATCTACTCCGGATGCCCGGGCGGAGGTACCCAGTCTATCACTAGAGCACCTGCAGTTAGCTGCATGGCCCTTACCAGGAACACGCAGCGGAGGGATACTTTTCATCAGAAGCTGTTTTCTCATCGCCCGGGGCTAGGCGGAAGTCTACCCTCCGTACGTAGAGCCAGAGTCTGGCTCCATACTACGCTTGGTGCAATGAGACAAATAGCTCTCCGCTAGAACCTCTGTGCTGCTAGTTCCGGAGTTTCTGACAGAAAAGTTCCAAGCAAGACTTCAGCGGGCCACTGGGGCCAGCTATAAGTCAGCTGTCCTCTCCATTCACCGAGGTTTGAGGCGAATCGACTATCATAGCCGATGGTTACCTTATTAGTCTACGCCTCGACGGTATGTTCAACAGTGTCTACCAAAAGGGAAGTGATCCTCCTAAGGGATCCCAACACAGTCTTAGATTACTTTAAGGGTCACCCTTTTGACCTTCCGTCAAAAGCGACGCTTAAATACGTAACTCTCAAGATGGCTTTCCGGTTTGGCGTTGGCTTCGGGACGGCGGTGCTGAGTTGCACACGGTCTCGAGGTTAGCTTCCGTGTTCACAAACACTGGAGCGACACTGTTTCGACGCTCTGTTCTCGTGACTACGAACGGGCGCGGTGCATACCGACATTTGTCCCTCTCCAAGCCCCAGGGGTGGGCGGGGTTCGGCTGAGGCCAGAGGTAGGCTGGGGTGTCCGATAAGGCGCTGCAGCACTATTTCTTCGAACACAAGCCTTGCGAGGGACTCACGACCGCATTCATCACCCTTACAGAGCCTTTCGGTCCAGCCGCTGTCGCAATGGCTGGTCCAGGTGTTAGTGGGGTCCGGGGATCGCGAAGGTTTCGCGTCCCACGACCCACTCGACACTGAGCTATCTCATCATCTTGGGTATACCGTTCGGTTGTCCCTTGAGGAGATCTAGCAGGCGGTGTCCCGGAAGCCACCTTCGCCCTTCTCTACGATACTTCCGTTACGTTAGTAATCAGAGACGGGACGGGAGGTTTACCGGGACATTGTTCGGGCGATCATAATACGGTGGTGTACGGGTACCAGGTTTTCAGACTATACAGAATACTCAGCATGGTAAGAACCAGTGTCGCTATTCTTAACCACCAAACTTATTAAGTAAGGAGGTTTATGTCTGTGATCGCGTGGTCTTTTTGTTTCCCGACCGTTGGGGAAAATATTTTCTGACCTCGCGAAAACCATCGTTACCGCTCCCGATCCCTGATCAGATGCTGACCAATCTTGTACCTCCATCCGCCGGTTACTTGCTAGATCGATCTTTCAGATGTTGATGCAAGAAGTATCTTAATCAACATCGAAGCGGTAAGATCGACCGGTGTACTGAGTCTAGTCCCAAACAGAAATGTTTGGTAGACTCATAACGGTGCGATCTTACCTTTCCGATGTTGATTATCCCGACCTGCCACCCCTACAAGTTTGGTCCGAGTAGGGGATTCCAAGTCGGATAAGGGGCGATCATATGGTGTGGCGTCACCTTTTGGGTGAGTCCACCGGGGATCGGGGTTTTGTTATTTATTCATTTATGTGGGACAAAATGACTATTGGTTTTTCCGCATCTCGGGATCGATGCAAGAAGTATCTTAATCAACATCGGAAAGGTAAGATCGCACCGGTTATGAGTCTACCAAACATTTCTGTTTGGGACTATTATGGACCACAATGGCCTCATCCCAATGACATAGTTCAATAACCTCAATTAAATAATCATAGTGCAAAATTTGACCTCAAGTTGCGGAGTATGTTTTTGTTACCAATTTTTCATTCAATAAATGTACAAATGTATAGGGGTTAAATAACTGTGCCCTGATAGATGAGCATGTTGTTGATCCTAGTGACTGGAAAGTGGAGAGTATACTACATGTACACAAATGTAGTACACAAATGTAAACCATACCTATAAACCATACCTATGTGAAGGAACTCTGCCTTCCCACCACCGTGTGTAATATGCAGGATTGGTACAAAAACAGGTAAAACCGACCTGTCTTGAGTTGAATAATTGCCTAACGAAGGATGAAAGCAATCTGACATGTTCCTGACACAAATCAAGTTAATATTTCCTATTAATATGGACACTTTCAAATTAATAAAGTGTCTGTAATAATAAAATCATGATCGTTAAATTAACATTTTATGACAATGAGAGAAGGGGTGATTGAAATAAGAGCAGATTCCAAATTCAGGTCAACAATATTCACTCCAGAAATTAATTTTAAAAGGATAAAAAAATTTCATCCAGATTATCTTGACCATACTTAAGTTGTACCTTTAATTAAAATATCTTTTTATATAATGTGGCCTTGTCCATGCTCTAAAACACTGTAAAAAGTCTCCTCATGACTGTTTCATCTGGCACTTGAAAGATAATTTTGTTTTTGAAATATATTGAATGAATTTTTTTTGATCCTTTAATTACTTTGAGGAGTGTAGTTGTCATATTTGCCTTTAATTTAAATGACATATTCACATTCATTTGACAGTTGGGTAATATGCCAGACTATTTTTAGTATGCAACTACAAAAGCCCGGTGGCAGTTTGGAAATTAATTTGTCATGTTTGTGTCATGTGGAAAGAGATCACTGTAATTTAATACTTGCGTTTCCATAAGTGCTAAAATTGACTTTGGTACAGTTTTATTTGAAATACAGTTACAAGCATTTAGAATCCACACTCCCCCTGTGGAAGATTTTGGAAATATCTTCCACAGAGGGAGTATGAATTTCAAATGGAAGCACATTAGGCATATTCATTTGAATTTCATACTCCCTCTGAGAAAGATTCATCCTGAATCATACACAGAGGGAGGGCGAGTTAACAGTTTCAAATGCAGCCGCCTGATGTGTTCATTCCATTTGAAATTCATACTCCCCCTGTGGAAGATATTTCCAAAATTTTCCACAGGGGGAGTGTGGATTTTAAATGGAATAGCTCATTGGTTTTGAATGTCACAAATTCTTGATATTTGTTTTCAGTTATTTTAATTGCTTGCTATGAAAACAGAGCACAGGAATTCATTTTATTTTTGAACCTTTTCTTGCCTTTTCTTCACTAACAATAACATCAACACCAGGGGTAGCGCTGGCTTCAAAATTTAAGGGGTCCGAGTGATTTTTGTTGGACTCATTCAGCCCTCCAAAAGTCAAATTTAAGGGGTCCAATGGGAATTTTAAGGGGTCCGAGTCCGACTATGGAAACATCACCCACTAATATTAGAGGTTACGATATGCTGGACATGGGGTTGTATTATGCATTTTACATCAACAAAATACAGCATGCAATAATTATGAGCCTCCCAGGGGGTACAATTTCCAAACGGCTAAAAAAAGGTAAATATTGCTTGCACCCGGCCTGCTAAAAATTGTATTCGTCGCAAGCAGGAAAATGTAAGTTTCCATAAGCCTACTATTTCTCAAGTTTGTTTCGAGCGTTTAGTTTTGAACATGCTCCATGAATGTGTGCTCAAAA
Organism: Amphiura filiformis; assembly: GCF_039555335.1. Taxonomy (NCBI): domain Eukaryota; kingdom Metazoa; phylum Echinodermata; class Ophiuroidea; order Amphilepidida; family Amphiuridae; genus Amphiura; species Amphiura filiformis. The sequence continues at coordinate 48,106,671 of NC_092642.1, read as the reverse complement.
TCACTTGCACTTGCCCCCCCCCTCCTTTTTGACTTGCCAAAATTGCCCCCCCGCTGCCAAAAAATTCTTCCCCCCCCCCCCCTTCAATTTTACCCTCATAATTGCACAACCTCTGAACTTCAAGAAAATCCAAAATATGGGAGTGCAAACCCCAAAACTAGGGGTTGTTTTTTACAATCCAGTCCTTGTTCAGGGGTTGCTTTTTACAATCCAGTCCTGTTTGTTCATCATGTATAAATGTTATAATGGCGCTTTTTATTTAGTCAAAACGCCAACCCTTAATTATCGAAAACGTAGTCATACATACATACATACAAAAGTACATTTGATATAGCGCTGTTACATCAAGATCAAAGCGCAGTATGAACCAGTGAAAAACGGCAATAAGAGAAAATGGCAAACATAAAGTATACAATACAAGCAAAAACATTATTCATCATTTGGATACAAGTGTGTTTTCAGACATTTTTTGAACTTGGAGAGTGTGTCACAGTTTCTGATTTCAGCTGGTAAGTTGTTCCAGATGTGCGGAGCGATATATGTAAAAGTCCGGTTATGAGCAGATATGAGTGTTTTAGTAGGAGTGCGTTCGGATAGCCGGGTGATGTCAGAAGCTGAGCGAAGACTAGCCCGTAGCGGCTGGTACATAGTCAGACAAGAAGCTAAATAGTCGGCGCAGCTCCATGGAGGCACTTATAGGCGAGTACAATGATCTTAAATGTTATACGGTCTTTGACAGGTAACCAGTGCAGTTGTTGTAAGCACGGCGTGGCATGGTCAAATTTCAGCGCACCACAAATTAACTTCGCAGACCAGTTTTGTATGCGTTGGAGCCGTTTGATGTCCGTTTTGTTGGAACCAAGCAATAAAGCATTACCATAATCGAGTCTTGACAGAACTAGAGCTCGGATGACAGAGTGACAAGAATCAAAGTCAAGATATTTGCGAATGCGCGATATATTTCTGAGTTGATAGTTGAGACTGGTGCAGAGACTTGTGATATGAGAAGACATTGTCATTGAAGTGTCAAAGACAACCCCCAGATTACGGACATTCTCAGAAGGTGTTATTGTCTTACCACAAACTTGCAAGGATACAGGAGGCATCTTGCACTTGAGATGTTCAGGAACAGCAACGAAAAACTCTGTCTTCTCTTCATTAAGCTTGAGCATGTTCTTCGTCATCCATGACTTAATGTCAAAAATGCACGAAGAGAGCTGCGAGAGCGAAGTTGTGATGGATTGTGGGTCACATGGATTGAATGGCAAATTATACAGTTGTATATCATCAGCATACATATGGAATTGCAGTCTGTGCTGCCGTACTATGCGACCAATGGGAACAGAGTAGATGGTGAATGACTGTGGGCCCACGATCGACCCCTGAGGTAGGCCATACTTCAGAACATGAGAGTTGGAGAACACCCCATCAATACAAACACATGATGTTCTCTCCGACAGGTAAGATTTATACCATTCCAGCGCAGTCCCTGTTACACCGATGTCATGATGAAGGCGATCAAGCAAGATTGAGTGGCTCACAGTGTCAAACGCTGCGCTTAAGTCCAAAAGGACTAGGAATACACCTCTGCGCTGAGAAACATGCTGCATGATGTCGTCTTTAACTTTCAGCAGGGCTGACTCAGTACTGTGTGAAGTCCTGTAAGCCGACTGTAAGGGTTCACGTAGATTTTCTCTGGTCATGTAATCATTGATGTTATTGACAGCATGTTTTTCGATGACTTTCGACACAAATGGTATGTTTGATACTGGGCGATAGTTTCTTAACTCGTTGGGGTCCAGCGATTGTTTTTTGATAATAGGAGCAACAACAGCGTGCTTCAATGAGGATGGGAACACTCCAGAGCTGAGAGATGTATTGACAACCTCGGTGATCATTGGAACAAACATTGATGGGTTTTGTTTTATGAACCATGTTGGCAACGGGTCCAGAAGACAAGTTTTTGATGGTGCTTTGTTGATATGAGCTAAGATTTCCTCTTCACTCACTGGGTTGAATTCATGAAAACTACAATCAACAGGTGAGGATGGAGCTACATCACTAGCAACATTGGCATTCTCAAGTTCTTTTTCAATGCCTTGGTAGATTATGTTGACTTTATCAGTAAAGAAGGTGGCAAAGTCATTACTGAGATCTTGTGCAGATTCATGTGCAGGCAGTATTTTTGTGCCTTTACCGAGGAGGGAATTTACTTTCTTGAACATTGTCTTAGAGTCCGCTTGTTCAAATTCAGATCTGTAATGCTCCTTTTTGGCTTTTTTTATCATTTCATTAACCAGCTTTCTTTGGTCAATGTAGATCTGACGGTGAATTTCAAGGTTAGTTGTCCTCCATTTATGCTCTTATTTGCGGCGGAGGCGACGGGCAACATGGATGTCAGTATTGTACCAAGGCTGATGGGGTCTATTGGTACGAGATCGGACAGTGGTAGGAGCATGCTTATCAAGAGTGTTCTTTATGGTGTTATTGTAGAGTTCAACAAGATCATTGACAGTGTCACTTTGAGAATCAAAGTCAGAGATAAGATCATCATGGAAGGATTTGAGATCAATATCTTTGAAATTGCGTGTGACAAACTCGGTTTTCTGATATTTTGGCTTTGACATCGCGATCAAGCAATAAACAACATGATGGTCGGAAAGCATTGATTCTTGTATGCAGTCCTTGATGAGATTGTCTTCAGGACGTGAGATAACAAGATCCAATGTATTCCCAGATCGATGTCCTAACCCTAATTCTGACCTTTCACCTCCTAAACCTGAATCAACCCCTTCAAAACTGGCAAAGTTCTGAAAAATTATGATCACACGACGTGACTATGTTTATGTGTATTTTTAATGTAAAAAGGTGCAGAATTCAACACCCCAAATCTTACCATGTGCCGCTAATTCACTGCAATTTTATCCTATATTGCCATCAATAAAGAATACAAAGTTGACTTTTTTGTGTTGAGGAAACTCCATTTTTTTTTAGCATGACATGAAAATTAGTTAAATGATGATTTACTATGGTATAAAACTCCCGATAAAACGATCATCATTAGTAAACATTAATGCATGATCGGGGAAATCCCCCACTGACAGTTTATACAAGGGAGAGATTCTTTCGCAAGTGGAGTCAATTGTCACACTTTTTCATTCGCAGAGCCTTGACTTGCACAATGTTTCAACAGATTGGTATTCAGAGTGAACGATCTGATTAAGTTCTTGGAGCATTTATTTTTGACATTCTGTCTGAAATGATCGCAATTGTTTTGTGCCCTGTCCATAAGGTTTTACATGCCTGATTTTCTGTGCGTCTGAGATATTCTTGGCTAACGCATTAGGTAAGCTTAAGGTTAATTTTATTGCGTCCCAACAACAGTTCCACGCGTCCCTGAAGAGCAGACGCGCACCAGCGCGACCCTTGATCAACACGATCCATAGGAATCGACCAATTGCTACAAGAACAATTAGGCTTGGCCCCCGGGACTTGGACTCATATGAGCACTGGTTTAGTGCTGGATCTGACAAACTATCCTCAAGTAAACAATATCCAATTTAACCTTTTTGATAAATCTCACAATTCTTGCAGTTAGACCCCAGATGTCATCATTTAACGTCACGCTGAATTGCAATGCAGAAACAAATTTCGCTCAATGATGTGCGGAGTGTGCGCATCGTTTTTGGTTGCCTGACGTCAAATTTCGGCTTTCCTGTGCCGGGTAGACGATTCTGCGAGGCATGCTAATGCTGCTTTCTAACATACATTTGTATATCTTCATGCCTTTGTTTCCTTCATTAAAATTCTTCCTCATCTGTCAATGTTCTTTACCACCAGCAGTACCGCCGACAAGGGGGGCTAACTTAAAGGGGTACGTTACCCCTTTGCCCGGGGTCCTAGGGGGCCCGTAAAAATAAAGAAAACATATTAATGGGCCCATAAAAGCAAAGAAAAGACACTTTTACCCCTGGGCCCGTAATGGCTCTCGGCGGCATTGACCACCAGCAGAAAAATTGAATAGTTTTATTTTATAGAAAAGTAGATGTTGCATGGATAGGGTATGGGCAACACACAAAGATCCAATGCGCGCAAGAACGTGACAAGGCAAGTCAAATTGAGCAAATTCAATTTTGCGTCAACAAGAATTGGATTTGCCGAAACACTCCAGTGTACTGATTGCATTAATTCGCATCTTTAGTATCCTCTCTGACTCGGTTTGAGCTATTATGACACTTAATTGATATCCACAGAGAAAACAGTCACTTACATGTATGCTATGAGCTCAAGATTTTATTTTTATCTATCAAAATAAGGGATGCAAACAGCGTGGTTCGGTACTTCTCAGGGAAGATTCTTACCCTTCCCAGAATCCTTTGCAACATGATATATCCCCTCATTTCATCAAATGGCACTCCCATTACTTTGTACAGGTTCCCTTTGTTTTCATTTTGAGAATAGAATGGCTTAAGGATACTAAAACGTATAAAAGACAATATAAACTTGTTCTCTAAAACCCAAGTTTTCTCAGCAATTAAATATCTCAAGTGAGAAAAATGTTGGTGCAACATTGAAATGGGAGAAATGCATTATGGGAAGTGTTTATATCTTCTCCGGGTATTTCTATCACTTACACTGTGGACGACAATAGCCTCATCCCAATTGTATAGTTCAATAACCTCAATAAAATAATAATAGTGCACAATTTGACCTTACGTTGCAGAGTATGAGTTTTTGTACCCAAATTGCCAAGGGTCATTCAATGAATGTATAATTGTATTGGGGTTAAAGAAATTGTGCCATGATAGATGAGCATGTTGTGGATCCTAGTGTTACAAACCTGCTTGAGTCTGTCGCTAACTTGAAAGAGAGGTGACTTACACTGTCATTAAGCTTTGTGAATGCAAATTTGATTTGGATGCTATCTTGTCTAAGGCTTGGTAAACTACATACATGTAGTACTAAACAAATTTCTCAAGAGTTACTCTCTCTCTCTCGTTTCTTAAGTCCGATTCAGACTCCAGATCGCAGCGTGTTGCGATGCTGTCAAGTGATTGCAGCCTCACACGATGAAATTAAAATGTACATTTCCATTTCATCGCACAATATTTGAAAAGCATGTAAGGTCTGCATCACCTTTAATATATATGGTCATTCTGCCGACCATGATTTTCCAGCAGCCAATCACAAACTTGCACGGCTGCGATGTCGCAGCGCGATGTGAAAAGTTGAACTCCATCACGGACCGAAATTTCCACCGCACGATAAAAATTTTCACTGCCGAGCTCGTAAAAACCTGGCTCAGATTTCAGTTTTTATAGCATCGATTTGGAGTCTGAATCGGACTTTATTCTCTCTGATCTTCCTCTCCTGCCTATGTGAAGTATGACACACACATTAGTCAATTATATAATATTGGTTTTGCCAGATTTACAGGCTTCAATGTGTATTATACATGTATGTCATTTTGTTGCAGCAGGTTTCATTATTTCATAAATTTATCCAAGATTTCATATAATATTTTCTCTATGCAAGTAGATAGAATTAGGTTTGTGAAATTGCCTTAAAAAGTGCAAAACCCTAAGGAAAATTTTAGCTTTTACTGAACAGCACTTAAACTTTCCACAGGGTCTTTGCAACAATACTGGAACAAGTTCTTCATATGTCTTGAACTGATTTCCAGATTGGATTTAGTCATAGCTGGCAGCATCAAGGTCAATTCAAGGGCATGGAACTTCTTTTACAAAAATAATTGACTTTTAAGTTAAAAAAAAGTGAAACAAGATTACATCAAGTTAGTGGTACCTGTACCAATTAGGAAGAAAAGCCTAGAAAAACACTGTTATTTCCTTGCAAGCATTTTGCAAAGCGCCCACGCCCCAATAAGCGCCCACCCAGAGTATTTTCAATTTGCTAAAGGGTACCATTAATGTTGAAGTGACTGACAGACGTTGATACAGTGAAATAGCTTGAGGATTTGAAGTCCTGTCTGTGTAAACTTGCAATACATCTGCATCAGAAAAGCTTAGTACTAGAACATCTCAGGACCCTATTATAAAGTAAATTTGTCTCATAATCGGAAAAAACGAAAAAATTAGGTAAACCAGGTAAAAAATAAGCGCCCACCCAAAATGACTTTGTAAAGTGCCCTGGGTGCTCATTGGAATGAATACGGTTTGCCTGAAATATCGGTCAAAAGTATAGTTCTATCCCTTTTGAGTGAATAAAGTAAATTCACAAAATAAATGTTTTAAGCATTTAAGAATCATAATGAGGTTAAGTTGTAATTTTATGCCTATGGAAAACTAAAGTCTGTTTTCACTTTGTGGCAACATTTTCACAATTTTGTACAAAATGCCTTAATTAAATGCCTATTTTTGGAAAATTATCCATTTCAAAATTCAAATATTTTATTTCGTTCAGGGACCCTAAAACTCTAAAACATAATGTTAATTATTTTGCAAATTGCAATATTTTCAAATTATATAATTTATCACATTATTGGTACCCACTACCCATTGCCTCGTATCCACTCATACAAAAAATTTAATTTTCAGTTAATACTTAAGAATTACATGGTAAAAATGCAAAAGGGGGCTACATTTCAAAATAATGACCATTTTTAAATGTTTGAGGGTAGTAAATACATGTACGACCAAAATATGTGTGTAGGGTATTATGGAAGCCCTGCAAAAATTATTGTTCAGAAAGTTCATTCATGAGCATGGTTTCTAACTTGTAATGTAAGCCCCCCTCCCATAACTTTCCAACTTTGTTACATGCATATTATCATAGAGAGGCTGATGTGGTCTTACGCAGACCTACATGTACATCATTGTGAGCTTTGAGATTAATGCTGGCAAGTGAAGTACATTGTAGAACCAAATTTGACAAGAGCTTTAAGCATCCCAAGCAGTGGCGGCACCAGGAATATATTTTTTTGGGGGGGCATTGGGGGAAAAGTGAATTTCGGGGTGGAATGGCAAATCTTGCATAAAATTACATAAAAAGTGAAAATTTACTTAATTTGGGGGGTTTTGCCTCAAAAATGGGGGTGGCAAACTGGGGGGGGGGAGGCAAGAAAAATATTTGGCCCCCCATAGCGCTGCCACTGATCCCAAGTCCCTGACCTAGAACTCTTATATTGAATCTTAAGATCTGTGATCCCACGGTATCCTTCTGTTGATAAATTAAAATGTTTTTGAAGTCCTCCTCAGCAGATAGATAAGTACATGTATTAGCCACTTTTGCGGTTCGCCATTATGCACTATATCTTGGGAGAGCCTCGAACTGGCAGCATACATGAAAGGAAGAATTACGTAACATTACACAGAATGTTATATGACTGGTTCAATTCCCATTCATGTATGCTGCCAGTTCGAGGCTCTCCCGCACATAGTGCATAATGGCGGAACTGCAAGTGGCTTAATAGGCCTAAGTATAGAAATGCACATATTTTTGTTTTGTTTCCTACAATATGTATTATCATGTCCAGGTAGTCTCAGGTACATGTACACAGGGTTCCCGTTAAGGTTTTAAAAATGTGCGTCCGTAATGACGCAAGTTTGCTGACGAGGTTGCAAAAACTTGCGTCCAGACAGATTTTTGTGCGTCCATCTGAAATTCACGATTATGACGATACACACGTACCCCGGGTCTACACCTCATCAAATGTTGATTGTTAAAAAAAAATAAAAGTGCATTTTCGCCGTGACATTCCATCTCCATTCGCTATGGTAATTTTTCTCATTTCTGTGTCAGTTTTGGTTCGAAATTAAAGGTGGTCAAAAACAGGTGCAAAAACATGAGCAAAGTCTGTCAATCTGGAACAAATTTTCGTTCGTAATTTTACTTCCGCATTTCTTTTTTAAAATTAACGTGCTGTTGATGCTACAAAGCTAAAACTAGTGCGCTGCCACAAATAATAAAAAAAAAAGGGTTATCATTTGAATTTTGTCTTTAAAATTGCTTTTATTCATCGTAACAATAATACTAATAAAGGAAACCTAGATTATTTATGAGAAAATAAACTTAAAATATTAAAAATTGAATATTGTCAGGTTGTGATAAATAATTAAATAAACATTAACCGCCCGTTAGCGGCACGTGTGTTCAGCTTGTAAACAAATCAATCGGGACTTCCCCATGCCATCAAACAACGATCGTTAGGAAAGCATGCAAAAAGTGCACGATTTCCTGATGTTGCATTTACAAATATTGCAGAATTTACTTCAATTCTTAGCAGGTGGGTCAAAATTTTGGGGCTTTTATTATCTTAAAAATATAAAAGAATACAAATTTCTTATTTTTATCATCAATTAATGATAAAATTTCGAAGTTTTGTCTGCGTCCAAATGAAATCTACAATTTCATTTTTGACGACAACTGCCGTGTTTCGATGTGATGGGTCACATTAAATGTTCATACATGTAGATGTAGTATGTGCTGGCTTGTACATGTACAATGTATACATGTGTGTTTCATTCTTATGAGGAAATTAAATGTGGTTTAGTGCAACACTGAGTAAGTGTTGACATGATAAGCCCTCCAATAACAACCATTAGCTGTGTTCAGACGCTGGGTTTTACACTCGGTGGAAGGTCGGAGTAAGGATGGGTCGGTGGAAGGTTGTGTGAAATGTTGTTGGAGTAGTGCCAATGTGAACGCTGGTCGTGTTAAGCTACTCCGACCTTCCCACGACCAATTTAACACATAAACAGGACCTGCTGGGTTGGAGTAGCTGCCTGTGTGAACAAGTAAACACGACCAGTCAGAGTAAGGTGACCTTTCACAACGAGCTGGTGACTTTTTGTAGGGTTTTGGGGAAAGATCAGCATTTAAGATGCAAATTGTGCCTCAATGTGATGTTCATGATTTCACGCTTCATCATTTTATTTGCCACTGAGCTCCATGCTGTTGATCATGTGCTGTTGATCATGTGCTGTTGATCATGTTGATGGGCAAAGGGTAAGCATGGAGAAATTAGTAATAAAATGTAAAAAATATAAAAAAGCAGAAAAACAAATTGCGGCTTACAAAAAAGTAAAAAATTGTCAGCAGCAATTTGTTTTGACTAATAAATAAATTTTGGGCGTTATCAAAACCCGATCATATTGGAACTTATGCCACTTGACTTGTTGAAAGCAACAACATGTAAGCAGCACTTCTACTTTACTTCCGGAAGTTACTCCGAGTATTCAATGATCCCCTGCAAAGGTTGTGTTAAGGTCCGTTCATACTACCACCGCATTTGTGATGCATTGCTTTGCAATGGTATTGCAAACTACTGCATTGCGATATCACAATGAAGTTAAATACATTTTAACTTGGAAATGCGACGAGTTGCGTTGAGTTGCGGCAAAAGTAATCGATATATCGGCATCGCAAAGCAACACATCACAAATGCGTGGTAGTATTAAGGGATCTAAAATGAGCGTTTATTGCGTTTCGACAGTATTTTTTGTGGGACATGAGAGCACCTCGGACCTATCGAATTGCATTCTGAATACGAAGCATGTCTTTCTGATATCAAATAATTTTCATTTTTTGAAAATCACAATATAATACAAATTTAATGACAAATTATAAAAATTTGATATTTTTCAAATTTTTGATATATAACAGTAAATTATATAAATCTAATGATATATTCTTAAAGTGTATGCGTAGCAGGGAGGAAAAAGCCGACGGTCAATTGAAAATTTTGACCTTTCATATTGAAGATATGGATTTTTTCCCAAAAGACCTAATTTTTTTTGGTGTTTTGGGAAAAAAAATCCATATCTTCAATCTGAAAAGGTCAAAATTTTCAATTGATCGTCGGTTTTTCATCCCACCTACATACACTTTAAGTATAAATCATCAGATTTATAAAGTTTACTTCAAGTACTGTTAAATATCAAAAATATCAATTTTTTAATGATTTGCCATAAAATGTGTATTAAATTGCTAATTTCAAAAATCAAAATTATTTGATATCAGAATGACATTCTTCGTATTCAGAATGCAATCGATATGTCTGATGTGCTCTAATGTCCCACAATAAATACTGTCCAACATTCATACCCCAGCCCTTAAGGGCCCTTAAAATTTGGCTGCGAGCTTGTGGTAAATTAGTCGGAGCATGCGTGTGTGAACGTGTGCATGTGAAATTGGGTAAATTCTTTGGTATGCTGGTGTAAATTTACGCCAACTGGTACCCCAGTCTGAACATGGCTATTCCAATATAGCAGATGTCACCCATTCTTATCTTGTCATAGAACCTTAGATTTGACAGAATGAAATGACGACAAGTTCAGGCAAAGGGCGTGTGAATTGGAGAAATATGTATGTAATCATCATGAGCAAGTATGTATCAAATATATACATCCTGGATTATCCCATAGTTGGCCTTACATTTTAATTTAGTGCTTAAAAAATGATGAACTGAAATAAGCTTGGAAATAATGATTATCTCTGAACTCTATCGAGTTGTTGATACAGTACATGCACATTGTATAAATAAAAGGTTTTACAGCAACCAGGGTTGTTTGATTTAAATCATTGATTTAAATCGCAATTTAAAAGGACATTTTGTAATCCACATCCTCATCCCCCCACTTTTCTCAAAAAAAGTTGAGATTTTTATACCACTGGATACGTCTGGGCGTCTAGCTACATAATGTTTATGTACCAAATATTTCTTGCAGATTAATTTGTTTAGCAAAAATATCGCCAAATTTGAATTTCGTTCTGGTATACCAGAACGAAATTACAACAGTGGCCTATGGAGCAGTGTAATACATAATCATACATAACTCTCAATTGAATCAACTGAAATTTTGGGAATAAGCTTTTTTCATGGATATCTACTGAAAAATGTCAAAAAAAGAGGATGCTAGGATCACGAAATCCTCCTTTAAATCACTTGATTTAAAAAAAAAAATAACTGATTTAAATCAAATTTTTTTATTTTTTACAATTTTTGATAAATGTAAGTTAATTTCTGATAAGTGCATAGACAAAAGAGTAGACAAATAAAATTGTATATTCTCAGCTTTCATAAAATTGCAAATTGTTCATGTTCTGTTTGATGTACCTGATTAAGTCTGATATAAACAAAATTATAGTTTTCAGCACATTTATTCAGCGTTGGTGCAGTTTATGGCGTATACAGATGTGGGGTCCTGATTGGCTAATTGAATCACATCATCATCACATCGGCACCTCATTCGCTGGTCAAGCTGCATAGTATCGCATTCTTTTTACACGGTAGAAAGACAGCAGAGGGACACTGCTAAAGTAATTTGCTAAATACTTTATATGCCTTTACAATTCACTGTATTATTTCTTGTTTTCCTTTTTGTTTCAGTCTACCCTGGCTGGTCACAAGAATATAGTAACCTATGTAGACTCTAGTGTACAGAAGACTAGTACTGGAGTGTATGAAGTCCTTATTCTTATGGAATACTGCAGAGGTAGGTATACATGCATGATTTTACCCATTGTCGGGGGGGGGGGCAGCATTTTGGGGCCAAATTTCAGTTCCCAAATGGAGCAGATCGGACATATGGTTTTCAAAATATATCATTTTATATTTTCTTTGTATCTTATTGTTTTTATCAATAATCAATAAAGTTGAGCTAAAATGACTGGAGATGCTCATTAACATGTAATATTTGCCAATATTTTGCCCCTAATTTGCATATATATATCAAACTCCCAATAATTTTGTATTGTTTGCCTTTCGTTTTTCATAAAAAAACCTCATTGAGAGCATAGATAGTGAAGGAGAGGCATAATGCTTGCATGGAATTCTATGGTACGGTATTGCAGAAAGGATGTTAAATTATCTCCAAAGTGGTGCCCCCCCCCCTCGGATTTCAGCACATCACATCAAAGCTCCCATTTAAAGGAATTTTTATCTAGTATGAAGCAATATGTCAGATCGAGCCATAGTATAGAGAAAATATTGTGTATATTAACAGGTTTTTTTCTGCAATTGACTTTCAACATAGACAGCGGCTTTTTGAACTCATACATATTGTCAGAAAGCCTCAAAATGGTGTACTGACCTTAGCATGTGATCTGACATTTATTTAAACTCTGAAAGTAGTGTAGGTGTATCACTTAATCCTGTCCCATGAGATGGCAATAATTATGACAAGCTTGCCTTAAACTAAATTATAATCAATTTCGGTCAATCTCCAAAAGCGTGCTATGCTCCTCCCGGGATGCTCCTAGCCTCCAACCTTGTTTTGAATGTATGACAAGCTACTGATGATCCAGCCATACTTCACTATGGACCACAATGGCCTCATCCCAATGGCATAAGTTCAATAACCTCATTGAAACAATCATAGTGCAAAATTTGACCTAAGTTGCAGAGTATGAGTTTTTGGACCCAAATTTGCAAAGATCATTCAATGAATGTGCAAATGTATTGGGGTTAAAGAACTGTGCACTATTAGATGAGAATATTTTGGACCCCAGTGCTTGTGGATATAAATTTACTGTAATGGTTTAAAAATCTATAACACCATCATGTTAAAATAAAAAATAGTGTTTCTTCAAGTAGCTTGAGCAATTCTGAATAAGAGACAATTTTGACACCGAAGACCTCAACACATTTTCTAGCTTTATCCGGGAGCTTTATGCATATTTCATGCTCATTTTGAGCTTGCTGACCAGAATTGATGATATTATTAGTTCTTCCATATTGAGTCAGCGTTGGTGGGTCTTAACACAAGCCTTGCATGCATGCATATCAATGTATTCTACATTGTGTTGCAGCACAAGTTCAGAACAGTAGCTGACATGAATTTTCTACTAATTTAGCAAACCACATCCGTATTTAATTTGCTCATCACCACCAACAATGGAAAAAGTGGAATGGAAATGACGCATTTGAAAAAAAATTCTAACCATCAGTGCTCTGCTGACATAATGGACACGCTAAATTAGAGTCATCAATTTGTTGAAAGAGACCTGCCCGGGGAGACCTGGGGGAAAAAGCACCTTTTATTTACACTAACAGGCCCCATTGCATCCAGAGGTGATTGTCTAGTACGTGAAGACCCAGAGGAGGCTTAAAGGCATTCCTACAATGCACTATGATTGGGAAATTTGATCAATATAACCTAATTTTAAAGGCAAAGTCCCCATTGCCACACACACAAAATGGTCATTTTAAAACTGCAGCCAACGAGCTAATAGTTGAGACTTATGACTTATATTTGACTTTCTTACAGGAAATATTCATATTGTCCCACTGCATTAATTTTATTCATAAGTCTCGATGTTTTGAATGTTAAATAAAAGGATGAAAACACCAGATATTTGCACACAATCCCAATGTAAGGTATGGTCAACTATACCACATGTGTACAAAAGCCAGACATACTAAGGTCAGAAACCCCATTGGGTTATGGGAATGCCTTTAAACATCCTCTGGTGAAGACCTATAACTTAACTAGTTTGTTCATTATCCAAGTCGCTACTTCTTACTGGGCATATATTTATTACGATAGGGTATTGGGCAAAACAAACAACACATTGGTCTCATTCTAGTTGAATTATATCAATCAATCAATCTTTATTTCATTCAAAATACAACAATACAATAACAGCAAAACAACACATTATATTAGGGTCACTCCATACCATATCAAGGACATGCCCCACCTGAACCCCTCAGATTTGCTTTATATCATTACTCATATGCTGTACTTGTAGAAATATTAAAAACCTGCAAGTTTGAGGTCTGTAGCTCTTACAGATTTTCTGTGGCAGCCATTTGAAGTTGGAGTAGGAGCGTCTAAATTTGGACCCAAAAGCTGCCCTTTAAATAAATTTCATCTTTGGGAGCCTGTCAGTGTCACCTTCCTTAAAACCTTGTATACACTAACTGTATACCCAATTTGTCAAAATGTAAACAAAAATAAATGTCTGCAATTGCGTGTGGGGTCACTGGGTCATTAAATATGCAAAATAATTTTGAATGTGACCCACTAATGTTGAAACGCTCCTTTTCATTATTAGTTTGAGTCTTGCTTCTTTGGGTTTTAAATATCATTCTGAAATATCATCTGGGTGAAAGGTTTAGCCTCACAAAATGTTATGATATTCCCAACATGGTTGGCCGACTGGCCGAGAAATAAAATTATATTGATTCTTTATAATGCGCAGGAGCTAAAATTATCTGGAAAGTTGTGCAGCAATAAACAAAACACATTTACATCATACATGGAAGAGAGAGAGAGAGAGAGAGGCCAAAATCCTGCGTGGATATTGGGGTCTCGAAATGTGAATTCTCCCTAGCCTTGGTTGCAGGTCATCAAATATGCTACTGATATTGTTTTCTTCTTCTTATATTTTTTAAAATATCAGATGGCCATGTAGTCCAGCAAATGAATGAGAGACTCAATGTTGGTTTCACAGAGCAAGAAGTACTGAGAATATTCTGCAACGTATGTGAGGCGGTGTCCCGTCTTCACTACTGCCAGACACCGATCATACACAGGGATCTCAAGGTATGTACTCCATACAAGGAAAAATAACAAAAATGGATTATATAGTTTTTGAGATGGGACACAGGTGAGTAGAAAAAAATCGGCATATAAGCTCAACTTTTGTTCGAGGGCCATTTAAAATCACACTACCCCTGTGGAAGATTTTAGAAATATCTTCTACAGGGGGAGTATGTTTTTCATATGTAATTGGTCAGTGTTAATCAATTTGAAACCCATACTCCCTATGTATTATGGCTTTACCTATATCTTCTACAATTGGAGTAAGTATTTCAAATGGAAGTTACCAAATTGTGTATTCTATTCAAAATTGATTCTCCCTCTGTGGAAGACTTTTATAGCTAAATCTTCCACAGGGGTAGTGTGGATTTTAAATGGACTAGCTCATTTGGTTTGCTGAAATGATTCTGTGTGAAATTCATTAACAAATCAAAATATTATTAAAGTGATTTTTTTTTTTACTTCTGACACAATGTGGACTTCCAATTTGTTTTTGTTAGAAAAAGGACACTGAAAATGATAAATCATAAAACCTATGTGCATGCCGCTCTCCACAACCAACATCACATATTTACTGACCAATTTAATACAGGGTTCCCCACAGTCCTTGAATTTGAAAACACCTTTTCAAGGCCTTGAAAGTCCTGGAAATTTGCACAAGGTCCTTGAAAGTCCTTGAAAATTAGAATTTTACCTGAAGTAAAATGTTGACAAACTTTGGGGAGTGGAGAAGAGCTGTCACTTTCGTTAATATGTGCCGCATGGAGAGCCGCATCATGATTTTTGTGTTGTGGTAAGTCCTTGAAAATCATGCTTTTGGACCTTGAAAGTCCTTGGAAAGTCCTTGAATTTTAAAGGCTTCAAGGTGCAGGAACCCTGTATTGAATAGTGTCAATGTTTTAGGTTTTATCCGTAGAAATATCGATTGGTCATCTATAATAGTAATGGTTTAGTGATTGTGCTTGTGCATGTGTTAGATTTTACATGTAAACATGCTTGCTAGACCAGAGCCAGTGAACTGCAGATATGCTCATCTATCAGGGCACAGTTCTTTAACCTCAATACAATTGCACATTCATTGAATGACCTTTGAAAATTTGGGTACACAAACTCACACTCCGCAACTTGAGGTCAAATTTTGCTCTATGATTGATTAATTGAGGTTATTGAACTATGCCATTGGGATGAGGCCATTGTGGTCCATAGTGTAGGAGGAAGGTTACTGTGACTTGAAATGAAACTGATTCTTGTGCGAGTACAAACATAAAATGAATGTGGTCTATCATTGTGGATTCATTGTGGGTGTAGTATAGATAGACATCATCAATTGATGGTCATCAATCTTAACCCAACAAAAATAATACAAACATATACATGACTATGTATTTTTGTATATGGGTACGGAAAGCTTGACCACTGACCAGTCAAGCCACTCCCTGTGGCGTGCTGTCGCTATTCATGTGTCTAGCATCCAAGGGTCGGGAGTTCAATACCTCACACAAGAACAAAAATTCTCTTCCTTCATCTGCTTCCTTCGCTAAAAAGCTTCAGTGTGTTTGGGGTCTACCACCATTTTTTCCCTTCATCAGGGTGTTCACTATAAACCCTAACCCATTATTCCAAAAGCAACAAAAGGCTAATGTTCAGCACAAGCAGCATCTTCAAAACTGTTTTATCAAAAAAGCACTGTTTTTTTGGTGCAAATTATAGGTTTTAAACGATATGATTCTTTCATATGTAAACACACAATGATTGTTGAAAACATATTTTAAAATATCACCTCTTTCTTTGGAGCGTACTTACCCTCTATTGTATAGCAGAAATTCAGGCCCGTAACTAGGATTTATTTGGGGGGGCTGATTATGAAAAAGTGGACTTTTTTTTCCCCAAAATTAGGACCTTTTTGACCAAAAAAGCATAAAACCCCCAATTTTTTTTTGCTCCCTATACTCGCAAATGGGACTTTTGGGTCAAAAAGGGGACTTTTGGGGCATTTTGGGATAAGGAGGGGGTGTCCTCCCCCGGCCCCCCTGGTTACAGGCCTGCAAAAATTGTCTCTAAAAAGCTCATGAAATAAAACAATAAAAAGCTTTTGAAATAAAACAATAAAAGCTTTTGAAATATAACAATAAGAGCTTTTGAAATATCAATAAAAAGCTTTTGAAATGAAGGAATATTTTAAAAACTAAATTCAATATTAACTAAATTCAGTGAAACATTGCTAATACAGACAGCGTACATCATAACCGCTAGATTTTATTAGCAGCAAGCTTTAAAAACCTTGCCAGAAAGGAAATGCCTACCAATGTGAATGACCTGAACTTACGGGGCATTGACAGAAATGACAAGATGAAATTTAGTCTCAATATCCTTTATCAGCTAGATTTCTGCTTGTGCTTATTGAATATAAACTCTGGAAATGTCAGGATGGTTGGATGTTTTGGTAGTGGAGGTTTCAGTTATGAGTGGTTTGTGTTAAAAATAGATTTCAACTGTGTAAAACTACATGAATGCATTTAGTGGTTGAATTTAATTCAGTTTTGTTATGCAATTCGCTGTCGAAGTGACATAATAAATCAGATTAACTACCATATAGCAATGGATGAATACAATTTTGACTATATCGCCCTGCACTACAAGCAGGTTGCACTCATCACCTGTGTATGTCTGCAATCATAGATTGAATATAATACAGCTCTTTTCAAAGATACTTATCTTACAGGTGCGAGTGAACAGAATGATATGGTTCAATGCATAGGTACTGTGTTAATGTTGTAGGGCGAGGCGATAAAGTCAAAAATTGTATTCATCCATTGCTATGGTAGTTAATCCGATTATTACATTGTGTATGTCACTTTGACAGCGAATATCCTAAAAATATGATGTGATGTGATTGAGGGTAGGCAGTCATGTGGCACTATTCATGTACAAGTCAAAAGTGTTTTTGCCTAATAGATTGAAATATTTTGATACCAATTATCATATGTATATATACATTTAAAGGGTACATTATTTAGACAAAAATAACTGCATGCTTATCTGATTCGAGGTCATTTTCCAGTGGAGCTAGGCCCAACACAAAGCCAGACGATTTCACATAATGGCCGTAAAACAGATGATGCAAAGTGATGATTGTCATTCATTAATTACCTCAAATTTTACATTTTTGTTTCATGAAATTAGATAACACAATTTTGATAAAGACTATTGAAAATGTATCTATTTTAATGCTTGTTTGCCCATTAAGAAACAATACGCAAACAATAAAATAATACATGCAATTTATTAAGCACCTTATATTGCATGCAACCTTTACAAGATAAACAAAATATAACACTAAAATTACAATAAATTATTTAGCTACGATAAAAATAATACCAAACACAGATTATATTATGTGTGAGATTAATTAGAACAATTACGCTCTTATAAATGACCTGCATTTGCGTGTTTACAAATAATAAATTATGATTGGAACAAATGCATCACATAATATGTATTCATGAGGTTATTTATGCAAATTAATGCACCTTTCCGTGATGCATTTGGGCAAATCACTGTGCACGATTTTGATTATTGGACGGTGAAAGTAATATCTAGAATGTTTCATCATATCCAAGGCATGGCGTTTTAAAGTACCGGTACACAAGTGATCATATAGCTATTTTTAGGGTTTATACATGTATACTTTATTAATTTCTTGTTTTCTGTCACCAGGTGGAGAACATCTTGCTACATCCTAGTGGACAGTACATGTTATGTGATTTTGGCAGTGCCACTGCAAAAGTACTGGATCCCAAGAAACATGGCGTACAACAATGCAAAGATGAAATTGAAAGGTTAGTATGGTGTGATTAGTCAAAATCATATTCATGGACAAGAGTAAAAATATCATGGCTTTATCATAGAAGAATTTTAGAAGATACTTAAGGGATCCAAAATGAGCGTTTATTGCGTTTCGACAGTATTTTTTGTGGGACATGAGAGCACCTCAGACCTATCGAATTGCATTCTGAATCTGAAGCATGTCTTTCTGATATCAAATAATTTTCATTTTTAAAAATCACAATATAATACAAATTTTATGACAAATTATAAAAATTTGATATTTTTCAAATTTTGATATATAACAGTCCTCAAGTAAATTATATAAATCTAATGATATATTCTTAAAGTGTATGTAGCAGGGAGAAAAAGCCGACGGTCAATTGAAAATTTTGACCTTTCATATTGAAGATACGGATTTTTTGATCGTCGGCTTTTCATCCCACCTACATACACTTTAAGTATAAATCATCAGATTTATAAAGTTTACTTCAAGTACTGTTAAATATCCAAAATATCAATTTTTAATGATTTGCCATAAAATGTGTATTAAATTGCGAATTTCAAAAAATCAAAATTATTTGATATCGGAATGACATTCTTCATATTCAGAATACAATTCGATATGTCTGATGTGCTCTAATGTCCCAAAATAAATACTGTCCAAACGTTCATACCCCAGCCCTTAACTGGTAGCCAGTGAAGTTTGCTAAGCACATGAGTGATGTGACCATAGGACCAAGTACGAGAAACAAGTCGGGAATGGTGCTCACCTTTAGCATTATACCATTTTTGGTTTACTGTTTGTTTATCAAGTACTCACTACTACTCAGTGGCATCTCTGTGTTATAACTGTTGGTTTCAATTTTTATAGCACAGATATTAACTCATAACTGTCCCGAGATAGCATTAAATTATTGTGTCAAAAATATAGAGCTTGGATTGTAGATTATCTAATTAATGAATTATTATTTGTTTATACTCCCTATGGACCACAATAGACTCATCCCAATGGCATATTTCAATAACCTCAATTAAACATTCATAGTGCAAAATTTGACCTGAAGTTGAGGAGTATGAGTTTTTGTACCCAAATTGTCAAAGGTCATTCAATGAATGTACAAATGTATTGGGGTTAAAGAACTGTGCTCTGATAGATGACCATGTTGTGGGTCCTAGTGACTGGTTAATGAAGATGATTCACTGCACCTGGTGTGATAGAGAATTTTGTTATCATCTGATGCAGAGTTGATGTAATATTCAGTTAAAATTGCTACATGTCAACATTACAGTACTTATCTCATTGCTTGCACCTGTGCCATCAAGAAGGTGTGGTTGACTATGATTGCTTCATAACAGTGGTGTAATAATAGCCTATCATTATCAATCACAATCAAAGGGGAGCACAACAAACACACAAGCACACAATTTTGTTGAAATCAGAGCATTTTCAATTTTTGGCCCCTGTGTGGCTAAAAAAACTGACCACCCCCCCAAGATTTGACCTTTTTGCTTTAACTCAAGAACGGTATGTCGCAGGTAGGTCAAACCATACTTTTTCTGAATCCCTGTGTGGTCAAAAAAACTGACCACCCCCAAGATTTGACCTTTTTGCTTTAACTCAAGAATGGTATGTCGCAGGTAGGTCGAACTATACTTTTTCGGAATCCTTGTAATGAGCGGAATAATTTGGTGTGCTTGTTAACCATATTTAAGTAACTTTGAAATTTGACCACTGTGATGACCTTTAACCTTGTATGTGGCCGGAGTGGCTGGAATTATTTTTTGTTAACATCTTGAATGTTTTATAGGACCATAAAATGAAGCTAAAATTGTTGGTTTGGTAGAGTCCTTTGGGGGGTCATCATTAACTTCCTGTAGATACTGGACTAATTACATTGTCCCCTGTGCTTTATACTCTAATATTAGGTCAGTGCGCATGGTAAGAGGACCAGCGAATTTGCCAAATTTTCAATTCAGAAAGAAAGTTCTTAAAATATATACTTATTTTACCTTGGTAATGCAAAATCAACACAAAACTTCTGTTGTCTTCACACACCAATTTTGGTATTTCTATTTGCTATGACAACTTGGATCATTTTTTGGCAATATTTTCTGTTTTGTTCATAAACTGTCTAATAGAAAATTAGAAACAACAACAAAAGCATGTGGCTGGCCGGTACAAAAACATTCATAATTTTTTACCTCTACTTCCGCATATCAATCACAAATATGAACTTGTCATTGCCAGTCAAATGTGGATACATCAAAGCTTTGAATTGTTTAATTTGTTTTCTGATAAATAACTACAATATAATCTGATATCTGATTAAGTACTGTATCAAGTTTTTATATTTACCAGAGCGCTTCATTATTTGTTTACTCCAGGGTAAAGTTTGCTCCTTGTAAATTTGAGCTACAACCCAAAATTTTAAGGTATGAGAAATGGCAAAATGCCAACAAATGCACATACAATGTAGGTCTCTCTCTCTCACATAGTTCTGTGTAGCCTAGGAGCCCCAAAGTTCATTTTGAGACCATTACAGCACAAAAATTAACTCTACAAAAATGACCAGTTTTAGCAGCAGCCAAGAACATTCAGATGTGGGATTATAGCAGTGTTCAGACGGTCATAGAATCCTCGAGGATCGGCGTGCTCGAGGATTGTGATCCCTAAGTCAATCCCCGAGTGCGTGTCCACACGACTCTGTCGTGGCCTGTAATCCTCGAGTTTCACAATGCCTGATGACGTCAGTTTGAGAATTACAATCAGAAGCCTCTGCAGTATCGCGCGAAATTGAACTCGGCAGAGCGTAAACAAACCATCCCACCATCATGGCACCGATTACGATGTCATGGTCTGCGAAGAACATTTTGCTCTTGTTTGTATTTAAATTCATGATGGAAAGTGGTGACGATGTTCTAGATTTGGCATCGATACGGTTGAGTTTTCGACATATGATTGGGAGAAGAGAATTGTTGAGAAAGAAAAGGCAGAATGAGCGACAATTGCAATATTTAAATGTACCGTAGAACAATGGAACTCCACCACCATGCACAGGTCAAGCTCAGTGCTCGAGAATCGCAAAATGTAGCATTCACACGGCAGTAGAGCTCGAGCACCACTGGGAACTTGTGAAATCCCCCCCCCAACTCAACACGTTGGCAACCATGAGAGTTACCAAATCTTTCAAACACCCCCTTTTGCAATGATTTTCATCAATTTTACCCCCCTTTTATACAAAATCGAGGACAAAATTTGGGCAAAAACAACCCCTTTTTTGTGGTTTTCAATGACTAGAATTTCCAACACCCATTTTAAATGACTAGAATTTCAAAAACCCCTTTTTCAATGACACTAAATATTGCCAAATTTCGCGGACAGTGCAAAATACCCCCTATTTTGCTGATTGCACAGTCAAATTTCGAGGACAGTCCAACTTAAATACCCCTATTTTGCCAATTTCAGCGGTCCTTGCTACTGGTAAAAAATTACCCCTTTTCGCGCTTTTTGGTAACTCTCATGGTTGCCAATTTTGGGTTGAGTTGGGGGGCCGGGTGAAATCCCCTAAATTTCTAGGGGATAAATTTGGGGATAACTCTAGGACTGGAATCCTTGAAAGCGTTCAGACAGCAGATTTCCCCAAGTCTGTGCTCGAGAAATGCGGTGCTCGAGCAAATAGCCCTCCGTGTAGACAGGACTTATATATCAACAACAAATTTAAACAAAAGGATTATTTGATAACCAGTACTGTTCAAATATACAAATTATTGATATCGCTAGGTCAGTTCACTTGAATTTGAAACTAAACAGTCTTTAGTATTTTCAAAGGATGTCCTTTGTTCAAATTAAGAAATAAACGTCATCAGAGGTCAGGTTCATGGCTATCAATTCAGGAGTGGGCATTGTTATTGTTGACTTCAAATTATAGAACAATCTTGACCTTATTTGAAAATAGCATTTGATAATTACTGATCAATTTACATTAAATGATTTGAAAATCAAGATCTCAAATGCTAATTGAACTTTGTAATTATGCATTATAAAATGTATCCACTCTCTGCAGGGATTACCACAAAATAGCTACTCACAAAATATTTAAATTTGCAGTGGATGAGTTAATGTGGATGTCAAATAATTTAGGGTGCAGTGTTGCCAAAACTTTTCAGTGCCAAGGTGCAGCGAATTGACTCGCCAGGCCGCGGTGAAGTGACTCCCAAGAAGCCTAATTTTTACGATTCCAAAAGTGCCCAATAATGGATATTTGGGTGGTTTTAACCAAATTTAGAATGTAAATCACCCAATAGGAGGGAAAACCCGGGGGGAAAACACTTCCCTAAAAACTGATATTTTAATGGGAAGTTACTAACTGATCAATAAATGGTCCAAGCCCATTATTAATTGCAATTTATTGTGTCAGAGACTCAAAACCTTTAGAATTGAAAGGAAAATACGTCAAATTATTGCCATAGCCTGACACTTGCAAAAGCAGCCCAATTTTAGGCAAGAAGCGGCACAGGTTTTTGAGTAGCGGCAAGTGATCGGCAAGTAGCCTAATTGTGCGTGTATAAAGTCGCGGCGTTGGCATCACTGCTAGGGTGTGTTGTAACTGGGCTTTAACAAAAGCAATTGCAGTAATTGATACGTGGGCTGCCCTGGATCTCAGTATGCATGTAATGTGGACTTCCTGATTAGTGTGTTGAGAGAAGGGGCTGTTTCCTGTTTTCATTTGATCAAGATTCTTGCATTTAATTTGAAAGCTACTTAAAGGTACTCAGTAGATATCTGATATTTTAATATGTGCACCAAGTCCTCTCCAGCTATTTGAAAGGGCTTTGCTTAAAGTGTTCTTTGGTCCCTAGAAAATCCTGGCATAACTGATATTTTATATTTGTTAGCTAAAATGGTGAGAGAGATTCTAGCTTAAGAGACGCATATCGGGAAGGGGGTACTTCAAGTTTGATTTTGATAGGGGTGTGCTGCTGAGAATTTGAAAGTGGACCCATAAATATACCAAATTTTCAAGAAATTTGGACCCATTGATATACCAAAATGCAAAATTCTCGGCCAAATTGAACCCATTCCCAAATTTTTTTGGACAAAATATCGAAATTTTGGCTAGATTGAGGCAAAATTGAGCTATTTTTCGAGAAAATTGAAAAAGTTTTGAAAAAAGGACCCATTCATATTCCAAAATTGGCTTAGAAAAAGGGGTCATTGATATACCAAAAGGCTGAAAATGCTACCTATATTTGCGGCACGTCCCCGTACTAAGTCCCCCCCCCCCCCCCGGGTGCATATCATTGGGTACCGTAGTTCCCCAAGACCCACCCAGTACATGGAAGTGCTCTGTAGCTACTGATACTGTGTACATGATGATGCTTTTGTCACTAGAAACACAGAAAGTACAGAAATAGTTCAGAATGTAGTGTGATTATTACTACATGTAGATATTAAGTTTGCATCAATTTACGCTTGATAATTGGAACTACAAGTAAGTGCCACAAATTGAAAGTGCGAGTGGATTCATTATATTTTCCGATTCTGTTCATCATGTTCATACTCACCAAGCCAACATTTTGGTGTGAAGTCAGTTTGACAATTATTAGAACCAAGGTGCAGAAATTGGCCAAGTCCCACATTCACATTTTCAAAAATCACCCAAAATACAATACAACCAAGCATTTATATAGTGCCCTCCAAGGACCACTGCACTTTCCAAAAGAACACATATGTGATGCAATCAAGCAAAATCAGTCGGAACTCGGAAATATTAAATTTTCAGTTTCTTATAGCAAAAAGCATTTATAAATCTGGATTTTGCAGAAAGCCCCATTAAAATTGAACAACCAGTTCCAAAGATATGAGCAATTTAAGAGTTTTCAAAACAAAAGGAATTATTTCTTTTGTATGGCTATATCTCAAAATCAATATTTCCGAGTTCTGACTGATTTTGCTTGATCGCATCACATATAATAATACATTGGCAATCTACATCATAAACAAAGCAATTTCCAGACAAGCAAAAAATTAACCAACAAGTAAGTTTTTGGTTTTGAAGATGTTTAATGTTTTGGCCAGCATGATGTTGATTGGAAGAGAATTCCATAGATGAAGTCCAGCAGTTTGAAACACTCGATCACCAGTGATCACCGGTAAAAATCCATAAAAATCCATTAATTGAATCTTGCAAAGGATAACAACTTTTAAACAAACTTTAGTCTTGCCAAAAAATCCTAAAAATTGGCAAAATTAAGAAAATTAATTTTAAAAACTGCTGCTGTAGCATGAGGCTTTCAAATGTAGTTCAATATTCTAAGCAAGGCTCGAGACAATTAGTAGTGGCAAGCAACCTTATTACTACATGTGTGACTAACAATACCTAAATGCCTTTGGCAGGAGGTCAGTGACGTTGTCTCATAAATTAAGAAGCTTATTATTATAAGTATGGTGGATAAACTGACCATCTCATTAGTACTGACCTAGATTTAAATGCAGTCAGATATATACACAGTGGCTGCACCAGGAATTTTTTTCGGGGGCATTGGGGAGGAGGCAAAGTGAATTTCATGGGGGAATTGACAAATTTTGCGAAAAATTGCATCAAAAAGTGGAAATTTCGTTTTTTTGCATCAAAAGGCAAGGCAAGTGGGGCAAGAAAAATGCCCCTTGCCCCCAGTAGCGATGCCACTGTATATATGCATCATTGTGACTGGAAGTGTTGCAGTATCTACCATATCAGTAACACAGCAGATACTGTGTATTTACTTGGAACTTAACCCCCAATCTAACATTGCCTCTGATTGGTCAATTATGTGATATCTTCACTTTAATCACCAATCAGAATGGAGCTTTGCAAATAATTCACCCCAATTTTTTTGCATAGTGAAATTATTCTAACAATGTTGCTGATTGGTCCAATTGATAATGAAAACTTCTTTTTGGCCAATCGGCAGGTAGTTCTCATGGGGTTAAGAAGGTAGAATTTAGACAAAGTATCTGCTGACCAGTAATCAAAGCAATGCAGATACTGCATTTACTTTGGAAGGTCATTGACTCTGGTGTGAGAGGTCCCTGGTTCGCTTCCCGGTGGAGGCAAAATTCATGTTCAATTATCCGCTCTCTCCATTAGCGCGCAGTGATGGATCACAGTGTGCTACACACAGGCACAACGCCTACAAAATGTAGACGTTGATCCACAAGCCTCAGCACACTTTACAGCCTTTGAATTGTGTGGCAGATGCAGGTGATGACAAAGACCTCGCAGCCAGTTCTGATCTGGGTAATACCTGGTTGTTTGTACACCCTACCATGGTCACTGGGCATTATGAGAGTGCAGTGTTTCAACACTGAATGCAAACAAAAATTTAGTCCCAGCTGGTGATATTAATGGCAATTATTAATGCGACACTCCCTTTTGATACATAATACAATTAACATTTACAGATCATTAGCATTGGTTAGCTACATACATATTACCTCATAATGAAGTTTCCACATGTGTTGGTGTCATTACTGCTTACGTGTACTGAATACATGAGTAGCGTGTTTACAAGTGTGTTTTCTTGATACAGCTTTGAAGTAAACATATAGTACCTCTGATAAAGATTTTATAAAGTCAATATAATTGTGTTAGTAATAAAGGAAATGATGGTGAAAAAGAGTAACTGTTTAAAATATGTTGCCATAACCCTATGAGAACTACCTGCCTATTGGTCAAAAAGGAGTTTTCATTATCAATTGGACCAATCAACAACATGGTTATAATAATTTGACCACGCAAAAACAATTGGGGTGAATTATTTGCAAAACTCCATTCTGATTGGTGATTAAAATGAAAATATCATGTAATTGACCAATCAGAGGCAATGTTAGATCGGCAGGTAGTGCTCAGGGGGTTAAAGCTCATATTGCATGAGACTGAATACCGATATAATACGATCGTCACATTTTTATTTTCATGTACAGGTATACAACATTGTCATATCGCTCTCCGGAAATGATAGATCTGTATTCAGAGAAGCCAATTAGCACCAAGGCAGATGTATGGGTAAGTTCATCATACTACATATCGTCACTGGGCGGGAAAAACCACATATGTACTTTTGGCCCTTGAACATGGATAAAGCCTGTAGGTGTAGAATTTATATTGAAGAGTTTGCTTCATCCATGTTCAAGGGCAAAAACTACATGCAGGAAACACCTCATATTTACTTTTGGCCCTTGAACATGGATAAAGCCTTATAGGTGTAGACTTAAAGGCCCTTTCAGTGATTTCACAGGAACATTAAAAAAAATGAAAATTTGTCAGAGTTGCTTAGAAATAAAGAATAAGTCTACAGAATTTCATTAAACCACTTTTCCCTAAATACATCGACAAATTAGTCAAAAAACAGAAGTTTTAGAAAGGTTTTCTACTTCAACTCAGATCGACTCGAGAAAATCGAGATTTTCGTACAGTGCGCCAATTAATCGACTGGAAAAACTTCCTAGTCCAGTGTTTCTAACACGGGGAAGTAGAGTCTAAATTGATTTAAAACAGGCGTTTAATTTTGTAGTAGAAAACAAAATAAGCAATTAAAGGTCAGTTAGGTCACCGAGGCAAACTAACGGTCAATTCAAATATGAAAAACAGTTAAAATTGTGTATTTTGTTTAAAATAGTAGCTACTGATGTAATAAGTAGTAGAAACAATACGCAAGCGCGTGTTGGTACTTGGAGAGTGAGCTTCTTTCGATCTCGAGTCGGACTTTTTGTACTGTCAGTATCAAAAGTCCAGAATCATGCAAATGCTTTATTTTGTCTAAAATACACGGCTTTCGACAGAACCACTAGCAGGCTATGTTAGCACATCTATACCAATTACAAAGGTACCAAAATCTGAATTTTGATGATTTTTACGATCGTCCGGATGAGCAAATCACTGAATGGGCCTTTAATATTGAATGTTTGCCTCGTCCATGTTCAAGGGCCAAAAGTACATGTAGGAAACACCTCATATTTACTTTTGGCCCTTGAACATGGATAAAGCCTTATAGGTGTAGACTTAATATTGAATGGTTTGCTTCATCCATGTTCAAGGGCAAAAAGTACATATCCGGTATTTCCCACCCAGTGATGATTATAAGGATGTATCTCACAGTACTTTGCTCATATCATACTTTCTTATGCCATAAATTAGCCTTTTCCAGATATGGCGGACACAATAGGATGGCGCTGCACGAAGTGGGTCAAGTCTTTTGAATTTGCTGCGTTTTACCCAACTTGAAGACTGCCCTCCTTTTGTGTACGCCATACTTTGAAAAGGCTAATGGTTAAGGTACAACAAGGAACAAATAGTGACCATTTTTGTTGTGTATATTAAACCTGAAGGCACATGAGATATTGACTTGAGTTGAATTTTTGTTTCCATAATCATCATGATAAAAACAAATAAATCTCACCTTACAGAGTAATAAATAGATGGTAATCAATAAAGTCAGTTTTGACCATCCGCTTTGAATTGAAATACACTATGGGTCACAATGGCCTCATCCCAATGGCATAGTTCAATAACCTCAATTAAACAAACATAGTGTAAAATTTGACCTCAAGTTTCAGAGTATGAGTTTTTGTACCCAAATTTTTAAAGGTCATTCAATGAATGTGCAAATATATTGGGGTTAAAGAACTGTGCCTTGATAGATGAGCATGTTCTGGATCCTAGTGATAGAATAAATTTATAACAAGAATAGAGGAAAAACATTGGGATAAATTAGTATGCACTTTCACCAAAACAAATTTGACCTTTGACACTTTCCTATATTAGGCTATGGGATGTATGCTGTACAAGTTGTGTTTCTTCTCGCTACCATTTGGTGAGAGTAGCCTTGCCATACAAAACGGATCGTTCACCATTCCTGACAACTCAAAATTCTCCAAAGATATGCATAGACTTATACGTAAGTATGGCAGTTTGTTTACTCAGTAGCGTACCGTGGCCGCTCCTATCCCGGGGGCTGAAGAAAATTCAATTTTGCCGCCCCTTCCTCAACAGCCCAAAAAGGTTGACCCGATTTTTTTTTCCAGTGGTTTGAAAAGAGCAAGAAGAAAAAAAGGATTGTAGGCGCTAGCGCCCTAAAAGCAACACATTTTGATGTATAGTACCATTTTTCACAACTTTTTATACTTTTTCACATTTTTTCCGCTCTTTTTCTTTATTAATTCTTTTTGCCGCCTTCTTCTGCGCCCCTTCGTTTTGGCGGCCCCTGCTTTACCCGGGGCTCTCCTTCAAAGCCCCCCCAAAGAAAAAAATATGCACATGTTACTTGCAAGGAGTAACCATCAGGCATGAGAATATCCAGTCAAAACACTGGAAACAGACTTTTGTGATGTCAAAATTCCTACAATTTTTAGAGCTTTTCCAGCTTTTTAAAAACAATTTCCAGACTTTTTCCACGAAAATGAATTCTCATGCCTGAACTATAATATTGTCACCCTCATAACAAAATTGCCTAAGTCATTCTTACATGTTACTCATTTGTAATTTTGATTTTCTGAGTAAATAAAGCCATAATTAATCTAATCTAATGTGCAGCCGCAGTTTTCATTAACTTTGGAATACATCTCTTTTGATGTTATACTTCATTGTATTTCTTTAAAGAAACACATCCAAGGTGAACAATGTATTGGTTTATTACTCAACAGGGTCAAAATACAAACAAGTAACATGGAAATTTTTTGTTATGAGGCTGACGATATTTAACTTCATACCTATTGACTTTGTGTATTTGTTATAAATATGTTGTTCTGATGCCTTCTGCTAGGAATCTGCTAGGAATGCGACGAACACCATTCGAACCTAATGCCTATAGGTTTATATCTTCTGTTCTTCTCCAGCGTGCTTCTTTGGCTTAGTTGGCTAGAGCATTGTGCTAGTATTACGAAGGTCGCCGGTTCGAATTCGGCCAGATGCACTGGGGTTTTTTTTTGTGTTTTTTTTTTCAATGTTTAAGTGCACTGGCTGGCTGCTCTGGGGAAAGATTAAAATTTGTTTATATATTATACCTACCATACCCTAACATTTAACCTAACCCTAAACTCTAACCCTAAACACAAGGTGTATTCTACTGTTATGCTCTAATAACTAGTGGCAGCACCGTGAATTTTTTCGGGGGAGGGGGGAGACAAATCAACAAATTTTGGCCCCCCCCCAAAATTGTCACAAGTTTACTCTAAATTATTGAAATTCATTAGTGTTTGTTTGTTTGTTATTCGGCAAGATCATTACAATACAAAAACAAATGATAGAGACGGAGAAATCACATTAATGTGACAAATTAAAACCAGCCACAAAGCAAAAAAAAAAGCAACCTATTCACAACTGACTATAATAAGTTATTCATGTGATTGATTATATTCATTCTCCTACAGGATTTATGTTAGAGGTAGACCATGAGAAGAGGCCAGATATCTACCAGGTTTCCTACATAGCATTTCATATGATGGGGGCTGACACACCAGTAGTAAACTTACACGTAAGTATACAGACATTAGTGCTGTCGTTGAAATGTCGCAAAAATATATCAACCTGTTGGCATACACAGTGGCTGCACCAGGAAGTGAATTTCAGGGGGGGCAAAAATGCCGTAAAAGGGGTAATTTTTACCTTGAAGCGGGGGGGTTGGCAAACCTGGGGGGAAAGAAAAATATTTAGGGGGACAAATGCTCCTTTTTCTCTGTAGGCAAATTTTTTTGTACATAAATCTATGCATGTCTCTTTAAAAATTTGATTATTCCAGCTATGAGTTATCCAGTACAACAACAGACTTCCTGTTGTCTAGTTAAATATAGAACTGATTTATCAACAAAGAAATAAAAACACGATGATGATTAACATCATCAACTAGATCATGTACTTTTAATAGGGAAAGTTTGTGCAATTGAATTTGTATTGTTTGCCCTAATCACATGTTTTTTATGAAGTTAGTCAACTGAATTGGATTTCCTTACATTAAGGGGGTAGGGGTAACACAAAGATTTAAACACTGTAGTGTTGACACCTAGGTTTCATTATCATTGAGGTATAGGACTTTTTATTTTTTCGGAGAAGAGCAGGTAGGGTAACTACTTGATTATATTTCTACATGTTCATACTACATACTCTGAAAATTTTAGCATTTGACGGTCCGTTTTTTAAAAATCACATTTTTGTTCCTAAAATGGGGGTTATAGCGCCCTCAACAGGCACTCTCTCCAGAGGGCTACACGTAAAGACCAGTTATAGACAAATGGCCCTATAATAAAACGGACTCGTTCATTTTTGCTCAAGTTTTGCATATGATGTAGATTTAACATCTGGAATGTAATGCAAGTGGTGTCGTTGCTGCTCTTCTAAATTCATTTATAAAATGTCCGCACCAGACCGGTGACATCCCGCTATCTCTAAGGACCACTATCTCTAAGGTTCGCTATCACTAACGTGTAAAGTCTATGGAGATCAGAATCCCACTATCTCTAATAGAGAAAAGGGTTCGCTATACCTAAAAAAAGGTCCGCTACTTCTAAGGTTCGATATCACTAATTTAGAATAAGGTTCGCGAGTTCTAAGGTTCGATATCCCTAATTTTAAATAAGGTTCGCTATCACTAATTTAAATAAGGTTCGCTATCACTAATTTTGAATAAGGTCCGCTATCACTAATTTATTGAAGGTTCGCTATCTCTAAGGTTCGTTATCACTAATTGCAATAAAGGTCCGCTATACCTAAGGTTCGCTATCACTAATTTTGTTTAGGGTTCGCTATCCCTAATTAATTAAGGTTCGCTATCTCTAAGGTTCGCTATCACTAATTGTGATTAGGGTGCGCTATACCTAAGGTTCGTTATCACTAATCTTAAATAAGGTCCACTGTCTCTAATTTTAAATAAGGTCCGCTATCTCTAATTTTATAAAAGGTCCGCTATCTCTTATTTATAATAGCGAACCTTGTTTAAAATTAGAGATAGCGAACCTTATTATAAATTAGAGATAGCGAACCTTGTTTGAAATTAGAGATATCGAACCTTATTTGAAATTAGTGATAGCGAACCTTGGAGATAGCGAACCTTAGAGATAGTGAACCTTAGAGATAGCGGACCTTATTTGAAATTAGAGATAGCGAACCTTAGGGATACCGGGATTGTTAAAATTAGAGATAGCGGACCTTGTTTTAAATTAGTGATAGCGAACCTTAGAGATAGCGAACCTTCAATAAATTAGTGATAGCGGACCTTATTTAAAATTAGAGATAGCGAACCTTATTTAAAATTAGTGATATCGAACCTTAGGAATACCGAACCTTTTTCAAAATTAGTGATATCGAACCTTATGTATAGTGGACCTTTTTCGTAATTAGTGATAACGAACCTTAGGGATAGCGAACTTTAGAGATAGCGGTCCTTAGAGATAGCGAACCGTAACCACCAGACCAAGGTGTTGAAAGTAAGTTTTCTGGAAAGTTCTTGTAAAAAATGAGAATCTTACTATAAATAGGGGAATGTTGTATCTATGTATGTATGTATCTATCTATGTATGCACATAAAGGCTCCGTCGGTTTCGATCCAAATGTCACCAAATTCATACGGGAGATCGAGGAATATACGGAGACGGTAATGCGAAAATTTGGTTGAAAATGGTCAAGAATTGGCCTCAAAATCAGTGAAAATGTGGTCCGTTGCTATACTAGGTAAACAAAAAAAGGAGTCAGTTACTAAGCTAGCCCTGCGCGTCGCACAGGTGTATCTAATGCCAAGCCGCTCGCGCAGCACAGCGATACCGCGCGGGTAACGCAACGATACCGCACAGGTAATGCAACACTACGCCATGACACGCGTAAACGACGCAGAGACACGTAATGAATGATATTAACGACCGTAGCGTAATAAATACGGGAAAAAGATGTGTGTTAAAAAGTACAAACAACATGAAGAGGTAGGCCTACTATAAATAAAAAGAAAACAAAATGAGGACAAACAGGCTGTACGAGTATGTGGGTTATAGTTAGTCACAAAATGAAAACGGGAATAAAATAGGCTAAAGAAGGAAAGAAAGAAACTCTTCAGGAAATGTAAGAAAAAAAAGCTATAATAAGATCAGGAAATTTAAATAAAAAGGCTATTAAACTGAGGACAGAATTAAATAAATAACAGGAAAACAGGAAACCACAAGCTATGCAGCAAATAAAAAAAGAAGCTAAAAAGGGAAATGTAAGAAAGGACAGATTTAGAAATAACGGGAACGGGATTGAATAAATAAAAACACATGGTCAACGGAAAATCGCAAGCTTATAGCAGCAGATTTTTTTTTAAATGGAACAAAATTGGCCCATGTAGAAGAAACTAAAAAGAAAGAAAGAAGTTCAAATGGAAACGTAGGCTTAAGGAGGGTCAGGTTCAGATAAATAAAATTTACCGTTCCAATGATTCTACCTGTTCAGTAATTCCTCCTGTTTTAGTGAACGCTCTCCCATTTACTCACCTAGCGGGGACCCGCGCGTAGCGCGGGTGTCCCGCTAGTGATGTTTAAATCATTATGTTGAACCATTGTCCCGCAAGGATGAATTTTAGATTTCAGATATTGGTCCAAAATTCACTGGGGGGTAAAGGGGTAAGATTAATGATTTTCCCAAAAATTTACAAAATTGTGGGGGCCAATTTTTATTAACGGGCTATCATATTGTGGATTTTTCAGCTTGGTGTCCGAATATCTGTGCTTAATGACCTATGTAAATTTGATTATTTGATTATTTACAGAACAATACGACACCAGATGTCGGCAAACTTCCTCAGCCACCAACAGAGAGTGAATACCGTGAGCAACAAGGAAGAGCCAAACAACAGTCTCAAGCCAAGTAAGCATCTAGATTATATGGTCCACAACTTAAAAGTTCCCCGCTAAATACTCTTTGAAAATAAATCGAAAAATATTTGACAAAATGCAAACGTGTAAAAAGGTATGGGTAGCCGTATTTATTTTATACACATATATGGACCAAATTAACAGCGTCACACGTCATTGCCTTCAGTCACAATGGTTCATTATGTAAAAAAAGATACCATTTTAAAGTGTTAAAAGTTGCATCTGAGTCCATAGGAGTCAGGTCTCAAACAATACAGTAGGCCAGAACTATTCATGTGTTTATTAAAGGAAACCTGACTGCTATGGACTTCGGTGCAACTTTTAAAACAGCCCCTTTTCTTACACAATTAACCATTGTGACTGAACGCAATGACGTGTGACACTATAAATTGGTCCACATGTGTAAAAAAATAGGGCTATACATATTTTTTGTAAATATTTTTTGACTTATTCTAAATAGTATTAGGGGGAACTTTTAAGTTGTGGGACGTATATTATTCTGTTATCATCATTATTATTATTTTAGATGAATTGATCTCTGAAAGCTATAAATATTAAGGAGTTACCTTTGATTCACATCTATCATGGAATGATCATGTAAATTACTTATCTTCTGGAACCAAGAACACCACAGTATACATCATGAACATCACATGTTGACCAACCCTTCTCAATTTTGAGTGTTTTAAAAAATGGCAATAAGAGCAAAAATCATTACTAATGTTACTGAATCAGAATGGATAAAACAAAGCAAATTCTAGTTCAATGATTTGCCCACAGTTAACATTCAACGCATGGCAGAAAACAGCTACACACCAATGCCAATTTTGCACAACTTCAATGATGGGGGTATTTAAAGAGGAACCACCGTTAGAGCAGTTCTTCTGGTGTGAACCAAACCTGCATGGTTAATCAAATTAATCAGTGACTAGTGACATCTCTGATGTGTCAGGTGCTGATAATGCAATACCATCAAAACATCAATTACCACCTGTCAAATTCAGAGATAACCTTGTCACTGATTAATTTGATAACCAGGCATGTTTAGTTCACACCAGAAGAACTGCTCGGACGGGGTTTCCTCTTTATGTTTCCTAATGCAACTCTTAATACAGACAGTACACTGTGTTGGTGGAGTACCTCCAGGCATATTGATGAGTCAACTGCAACTCTAAATGATTATTCTGTCACAAATTCCATACTTTCCTATTAACCCCATGAGAACTACCTGTCGATTGGCTAAAAAGAAGTTTTCATTATCAATTGGACCAATCAGCAACATTGTTAGAATGATTTTACCACACAAAAAATTTGGGGTGAATTATTTGCAAAGCTCCATTCTGATTGGTCATTAAAGTGAAGATATCATGTAATTAACCAATCAGTGGCAATGTTAGATCAACAGGTAGTGCTCATGGGGGTAAATTACAATGACAATGTCCTATTTCAGGCCCACTGTTACCCCTATGGAAGTGAGCACATCAGTGGCACCTCGTTCACGCCCTAAAGGCACCCAAGGTGGAGCTACCCCAGGTTCTGGTGGTATTCAGCTTCCAACACCAAAAGGACGTGGAGCTATAGCTGTATCTGGGCAACAACCACAACAAACAACTCCAGGCAACAGTAAGTATAAAACACATAAGTGTAGAGTGAAATTTTTTTTTTGTACATCACTTAGGCCAAAAAAAAAATTGTTTGCTTGCCCTCTAATGGATTTTAAAAATTGGGTCGGTCGGTCGGGAAAAGGTTTTTTTTCCGCTTCCCAGAAACAGACATGGCGAATACCGAATCGGCGAATGCAATTAATGGTTCAAGCATTTCCGTAGCAGCAACATCACGCCATGGTCCAGCATCTGTGCTCGCCACTTGCACCTTAAACAATTGTAGCTCTTCTACATGTAGGCCTACGTTTAATGAAGTCTACAATTCTCCTACATGTAGTGTTTTTTGCTTTTCAAAGCTTTTCATATTAATCAGCGTGTTCGGTCCCTTGCTTCACCTGTACAGCTAGCGCTACTCCTACTCGTGTTTTGTCCGCCATGTTTAAAGTGAAATCATATTTTTACAGAGCGATTTGTGCTCTTAATAAAAGTAGCCTCAACAAACATGTTGAAAAAAAATAGTGCAATGTTACTTCCTAGTCGATACGAACAAATATCATGAATCTAAATATTTATAAACAAGAAATGAATATCTGGTACAACTGTTTTCAAATTTTATCTACTTTTACCATATTTTAACATCTGCTATATTGTATCCATTCTTGCACGATATGCACGGTTATATTTTGCCTGTAAATAAACTCATCCCTAGATGCGCCGTCCGAAATGTGCAGGTGGATAGCAAATTGTATTAGAGCTTAGACGCTGAGGTGGTATACGAATTGCGGAACCCGACAGTCAGGTACAGCCGGACACGTAAACATGCAGGATATGGTATTTTACAACGTTTCTTTTAAATCATCGGTTTTTCAGACGAAAAATACATGCCATTTGAGTTATGTACGTCATCCACCAGTGGAGCTCCTGCGCCCCTCCGCAGAACTTCCGGTAGTGGATGTTCTGCGCTCGGGGGCGCAGAGAATCCACTGTCGGAGTTGCTGCGCTTCGGAAGTAAAATAATAGATTTTCGTATTATAATAACGGTGGATCATTGCTGCGCTCGGGCGCAGAACATCCACTGTTGGAGTTGCTGTGCCCGGGCGCAGTCCCTCATATGTAACGGTGGATCATTGCTGCGCTTGGGCGCAGAACATCCACTGTCGGAGTTGCTGCGCTCGGAAGTAAAATAATAGATTTTCGTATTATAATAACGGTGGATCATTTCTGCGCTCGGGCGCAGAACATCCACTGTCGGAGTTGCTGTCCCTTATATGTAACGGTGGATCATTGCTGCGCTCGCGCAGAGAATCCACTGTCGGAGTTACTGCGCTCAGAAGTAAAATAATAGATTTTCGTATTATAATAACGGTGGATCATTGCTGCGCTCGGGCGCAGAACATCCACTGTTGGAGTAACTGCGCTCGGAAGCAAAATAATGGATTTTCTTATAAAAATAACGGTGGGTCATTTCTGCGCTCGGGGGGCGCAGAACATCCACTGTCGGAGTTGATGATCTTTCGGACTTAAAATAATACATTTTCTTATTAGGCTTATATTAATAAATATACATGCGTATAATAACTAGTATTAGGCCTATTATAACTCCAAATCGAAAGCAAAATAATACATTTTCTTATTGAAATTACGGCGGATCATTGCTGCGCTCGGGCGCAGAAAATCCACTGTTGGAGCTTCTGCGCTCGGAAGTCAAATAAATTATTTTATTATTTTATTAACAAAATATAATTATGCATGCGTATAATAACTAAACTCCGAGAAGTTTATTGCTATATAACCGAATTGACAGCAAAATAATAGATTTTCTTATTATAATAACGGTGGATCATTGCTGCGCTCGAGCGCAGAACATCCACTGTCGGGGTCGATGCGCCCGGGCGCAGTCCATTATATGTAACGGTGGATCATTGCTGCGCTCGGGCGCAGAACATCCACTGTTGGAGTAACTCGCTCGGAAGCAAAATAATGGATTTTCTTACTTGAAATAACGGTGGATCATTTCTGCGCTCGGGGCGCCAGAACATCCACTGTCGGAGTTGATGCGCCGGAAGCAAAATAATACATTTTCTTATTAGGCCTATATTAATAAATATACATGCGTATAATAACTAGTATTAGGCCTATTATAACTCCAAATTGAAAGCAAAATAATACATTTTCTTATTGAAATTACGGCGGATCATTGCTGCGCTCGGGCGCAGAACATCCACTGTCGGGGTTGATGCGCCCGGGCGCAGTCCCTTATACGTAACGGTGGATCATTGCTGCGCTCGGGCGCAGAACATCCACTGTTGGAGTAACTGCGCTCGGAAGCAAAATAATGGATTTTCTTACTTGAAATAACGGTGGATCATTTCTGCGCTCGGTGCGCAGAACATACACTGTCGGAGTTGATGCGCTGGGAAGCAAGATAGTACATTTTCTTATTAGGCCTATATTAATAAATATACATGCGTATAATAACTAGTATTAGGCCTATTATAACTCCAAATTGAAAACAAAATAATACATTTTCTTATTGAAATTACGGCGGATCATTGCTGCGCTCGAAATTCAAATAAATTATTTTCTTATTTTCTTAATAAAATATAATTATGCATGCGTATAATAACTAAACTCCGAGAAGTTTATTGCTATAGTATAACCGAATTGACAGCAAAATAATAGATTTTCTTATTATAATAACGGTGGATCATTACTGCGCTCGGGCGCAGAACATCCACTGTCTGAGTTGATGCGCCCGGGCGCAGTCCCTTATATGTAACGGTGGATCATTGCTGCGCTCGGGCGCAGAACATCCACTGTTGGAGTAACTGCGCTCGGAAGCAAAATAATGGATTTTCTTATTAAAATAACGGTGGATCATTTCTGCGTTCGAGCGCAGAGAATCTACTGTCGGAGTTGATGCGCTCGGAAGCAAAATAAAGTATTTTCTTATTATTTCTATTAGGCCTATGCATGCGTATAATAATAACTATAACTCCGAGAAGTTTATTGATATTTACTATTAGGTCTGCACTCGAAAGCAAAATAATGGATTTTTCTAGAAATTTTTGGGAAGATCTCAAAGACTGGATAAAAGTCAAGATCAGTATAGATCTAGCTATGACCCCTCAGTTAATTCTTTTTGGATCTAAATATGATTTAATTCTAACATTGATTTTGACTATTGCAAAATTACATTTGTATAGAGTAAAGATGACAGAGAAACGACCAAACTTAGATGTTTTAAAAAGGGAACTTAAGGTGGCTGTGTACTCTCAGACATGCATGTAGTAAAAGTGCAATAACTTTGTAATTATTCGCGCAAGACATATAAAAGTATACATTTTTATAAAGGCAAGACATCAATAAATCTTAATATAAATACAGATTTGGGGTAAAAACAACAATTATGAAGAAAATCACAAAAAAGTGAGTTTTTGGCAATATTTGTTAGGTACATCATAACAAAAAACACTCTTTCCAAAATATTTTATTTTGTTTTTAGCTCAATCTTGAGGCTCCATTCCAAAACGGTTTTTTATTTTTTGATATTGGCCTTGGTTTTTGAGATATTGACCATATAAGGCATCAAATTGAACTTTTAAAATTCACAAACGCCTATTTGCACAAAATGATGCCTAAAATCGGAAATAGACCAAAATATAAAAAATGAGAAAACCGTTTCTTGAGTCGATCATGCTTTTTACGATGATCATATTTGCTTACCTATAGATGCTGTATTTATTGAGTTATCGTGTACCTAAATCGTCATTATACCGAGAAAATGAACATTGAAATAATGGCCGTTAAAGTTTAAAGTGGTCACATTTTGCCCTTTCATCGAATCTCACAGGAGAATGTGGCAGTTTTCGTTTTTCTACCTTATATTATGTGAACATCGGGTAAATTCACAGCCCGTTGAGAAGTTTGAGCGAAATCCATTCATAACTTGATATTCAAATCGAGGAAAAGAACTTGAAAAAACCCACATTTTATCAGCTAAAACGGAGCCATTTGACCACTTGAAATTAGTGTTTCCAAAGGATGCGCCACGCATGCAGATAAGCGTCGGCGTATGCGTAAGCGTATCTGTGCGTTAACAAATTGCTGACACGATAGCATGGCAGCGATGCGTTGTTGCAGCGTGTCACCCCCGCTGATACAACAAAGGTTTCTCTCTTTTAAAATTGCAAACACGAATGAAATAGTGAAATAAAATCCATAAAATAAGCGCAGTTGGAGTTTATAAATCTGGATTTTCTTTCCTTGTATTTATAAAAAACATAACAAAGTAACAAATATCAAAAAGCTCAATTTTTGAAAAGAAACAAC
This sequence comes from Amphiura filiformis, assembly GCF_039555335.1. NCBI lineage: Eukaryota > Metazoa > Echinodermata > Ophiuroidea > Amphilepidida > Amphiuridae > Amphiura > Amphiura filiformis. The sequence continues at coordinate 48,067,525 of NC_092642.1, read as the reverse complement.
GTCTTGAGTACACAGCCGCGTTAAATGTTATTATAATGTTTTGAAATACCAAGCAGTATGTAGCCTAAAGTTACAAAAGTTTAATAATGAGTGGCAATCCTGGCAACTATTAATGTTATGATATAATTTTTCATTCCTGTGTATTTTTAATCCATAGTAAAGAAAGTAAAATATGCTCAACATGCTCAATGTGTGGGGGAGGAGGGGGTTGGCGGGTTGAGTCGGGTGGAGCTCATTGTTGATTGTTTGTTTTTTGTTTTCTACTCAATTTGAGTACAAAATAATCAGCAGTTAGTTCTATTCGCTCATTCTGTTGCTCTTTTCCCATATTTTTGTTGCTTGTTTTTCAATCCTCTTACAACTCTCTTGAAATGACTATGTCACTAATATTAATAAATAAAATGCACGTTAATGTATTTAAGGTCACTGATTAAGTGACAGTACTATGTATTAAGAAACTTTTAATAAAGACAGCTGTCTACAAAAAATATTAAAAAAATAAAAAATAAAAAAATAAAAAAATAAAAAATGGATTTTCTTATTAAAATAACGGTGGATCATTGATGCGTTCGAAAGCATAAAGAATCCACTGTCAGAGTTGAATCTTTCGGAAGCTAAATAAATTATTTTCTTATTATAACCAGGGAGCACAGAGTACTTTTTTTGAATTCTTAATGCTATTTTTAGTTGCACCATCAATTTGGATGGTCCATGGCAAGTATTTTAAGCACCGACCGGAGACCCCCAAAATATTCACACGGACCCCCAGGGGGGTCAAATCTGAATTTCATCGAAAGTATGTCAATATGGGTATCAAATGAAAGGAAATCACACAAGAAATTCAAATATCACAATTATATCTTGTTTAAACAAATCGTTTTTCATTTATTTTGAAAAAACGCCATATATGGCATAAAATATGTGTCAATGGATGCGTTATTTGTACATGAGCGTATTACAATGGCGTAACTCCTATAGGCTCAGGGTGAGTGAAACTGCAGGGCACCCCAGACTTGCACATTACCCTTATTTTCAGTCTAAAATGATCCCACCATATGCACCTGCTTCACTTTGAGCCACAAGCACAGGCAGCCACTGTGTATTACATTGAGAGTCTTTGCGACTTGATTGACATATATTGAAAAATCTTGCATTATCATTCTACTTGGCAATCTTACGATATGCATTGTCAACATGTTTTTTATTAATTATTTTGTATCTGCTTTGAGTCTGCTTACCACAGGATTGATCTCAGCCACAGGTGTGAATTAGAGAATAAGGGTATTGTTTTTAGCCCTGAGTGCATCTATCGTCTCATATAAACAGGCGACATCATTATTTTAAGTAAAACAACGAGGCGGCCGAGTTGTTTTACGCCAAAAAATGATGTCGCATGTTATATGAGACGATAGATGCACGACAGCGCTAAAAACAATACTTTTATTCTCATTCTTAAACACTTCAATTCAAATAAAAATATCATTACAAGTAGGCCCCCTATTACAAATATTAATGAAATTAAATCCTACATTTTGCAAGGAATTACCTAGGGCTTAAAATCGATCAGTCCCGTTGTTGTTATGCGCCTCCGATTGGTTCAAATAGCGAGTATGCAGTGTCGCGTCAATGCACATCGCGCTGACCCGTGTGATATCGTGTCATATCACACAGGTAAGAACCAATAAGATTGCAGGAACGTTCTCAAGTGTTTAAGAATCTTATTTAAAGTATGGCTTAATTATGTTGAACCATAATAACTTTACTGAAAAGTGAAAGTGCTGTTCAACACACATTTTAAGTTGCTCCTTAGCAATGTATAATTTTGTATTTAACATATCAAATGGTATACTACATATATCGCTTTGACAAGTTGGAAAAATTAAATGCCTTAGTGTGGTCTTACTAAATATACTAAATCAATGCTGTCCCATTGTTTTGTAAGAACTATTGGACAGTATCTCTAAGACTAGCTTTACTACATTTTAACAGCCCAATAACAATTAATGGTCATAAATGTATAGATGAGGTGACATCAGTGTATATCAACCAGGGCAATTGGAATAATATTGATGTTTAAAATGGCTTTCTTGTATGCCTACATTTTTGTACTAGATATGAAATGGACCTTGATCAAAGTATGATGCATACGCATAATGCTGGGCAAAGAACAGTGGAAATTGCCATGATGTGTGCCTGTCACCTTATCTATTATCCCCTTTCCCTTAATGTAACATACATTCTGCAAGTTCTTAATCTTGAATTACTTAATTATTATTTCCAAAATGACACTTGCTAGTAGTAGTCGATATAATCTGATCATCAATGCATTCATTCGTAGAGCCATTTCATTGATCTGAAAAGACACAAACAATCTAGTTTTACTCATGTTATACTCCATTTCATTTAATCTTGGCAGTGAAATGGACAAGTGAAAAACAATGTGTGCACAACTGTATCATGCAAGACATTAGCCTACCATTGCCAACTGCCATGATGAAATGACCTGAAATATTATAGGTTTGTCTTTGCTACAAACATCTTATAATTTACAAATCAAATAATATAATAATATTAGTGTGAATTCCCACTGAGGAAACTGAAGTGGTTTAGGCCCTATAGGAGCAAAAGTACTTTTAAATGTTTCTGTGGGAAAATCACCCCTGTGAATTCCCACTGAGGAAACTAAAGTGGTTTAGGCCCTATAGGAGCAAAAGTACTTCAACTTCAAAATAATTGCTACAACATAAACAATGAATTTGTCCAAAAATCAACTTTTGATATGTTCAGACTTTATCCCTGGATGTCTGCTGATGCCAGTGTTTTTGCTATGCTACTGCGCGTGCTGCGTACAGATATTACCACGCAAAGTTGTTGTGAAATAGGAGCATCGGCAGACATCTGGTGATAAACTCTAGTGCACGATATCCATCAATCTATATACTTTTTAGTGTGTAGAACTACAAAATGATAGGAAGTACAGAGAGAGAGAGCTGAATACCACAAAATCACCCGTCTTTTACAATGATTTATAAAACAAACTTTTAATCAGGTCACAACTTTTAGCGCAAAATATCCAATTGATGCATTTTTGTGCATACCAGGGACATAAAGGTAATATAAATGTCAGCCTGCAATAGAAAATTCTCCTCTGGGAAGGTTGCTAAGAGAAATGACTAATGAAATTCAATCCAAATGCTGCACAAAGAACTGCTAGACCAGAAATCAATCTCATTACAGGACATTGAAATGTTTGCAGTCAAGAGTTGAACTGTTTGTCAGCACAATACCGAGGTGTTTAACTAAGTGTTTTCATCAGAAGTGGACTGTTCAGAATCACTATACAAGTCTGACAACACATTAATGGTTATCAGTTTATTATTTATAATCAGATTAATTGTAACAAAATATGAAAATAATTAATATCATGCAGTGTCTCAATAAAGTTTTTTTTTTTTTCCTTAATTAAACTTGAAAATGTGATGAATTGGGTTGAGTTGCAGACAAACGCAACTGATATTGGCAATTCATGCATGTGGTCATAATTTATGAATATCATTTTTATCAACATATCATTTTTATCATGACTTGGATTAATTATTGTAAAATTGTAAAATAAAATAAATACAGAGATGTGATACAGTACATGGTCAAAATTTCCTGATATGCTTTGAAATTTCCTGAAAAAATGAGCTGTCTCATTCTAATTTCTATCGTGCAAGGCAAAATTTCCTGAAAACAATAAATTTTTAATAAAATTTCATGAAATCAGGAAAATTTCTGAAAATCACATCTCTGTATTAAAGTATAAAGTTAGAAACAGGGAATAGAAAACTTGTTAGAAATTCATGTGAACTGGCAAAAAAAAAAGTACAATTGCTTACGCTTAATATATCTTGCAAATCTATATTTCTGCATGGCGACTCCTTGACTTTGCAGCGGCTTTTGATAAACTTGGTGATATTTTCACTCCTTTGACCTTGCAGCGGCTTTTGATAATCTTGGTGATATACGTCTGAAATTTTCAAAATTGTGTTTAAGTTTAAATAACGTTTATTGAGTTTATTGTTCAGCAATAAACTTTTTGCCGCCAGAAATAAAGAGGGTCAATGCGGTTGCTATGATTTTGTTTTGGTTGGTTCTGGCTTTCGCACCATTGTTGTATTATTAAATTTTACTATATTACAACCAGAGGATGGAAAGTAAGCGTGGATGCGCTTAAAGTGTAACACGTGTTACCGTGGAAATGCCCATAAATGACCACATTTCACATGTCATGTATACAAGTCGAAATTCCCAATAAAATACATCAATTGGGAAAAAGACAATAGAGAGTCTAGAATAGACTTGGGACATAGACCTAGATATTCCTGCAGATCTCTGTGACAATATTGCACTTTTTTTTTGCAGATTTTTATACAGGCCTTTTACACTTAGCATTACGTCCAAACTTATGGATCCTGCTGAGTTAACCGACGCTAACGTAAACACATTGACTGATAGGGCCTAAGTGATAAAGAATAATTTAATCCCGAATTTAATATTTAACACTGGTCAGCTTGAATATTTGCCTGTGCAACTAACTTGTCTTGAAGCAAAATTGATTACGTATTAATGCATGAATGGTACCAGTAACTCAACTGATCAAACCAGTCATTTGATACATGATAATAACAATCATGACAATAAATATCAATATCACATAAATTATTTATATTACCATTAAAATATCATGTACGGTACCGTACAGGTATATGCTCATAGTAAAGTGGAATTTACATTCATGTACCATGATATGCTTTCTAAAGTGAAAGTCAAAACTTCATAGATAAAATGCAACTTACCAAGAATTCATATTCCTTCAGTCTCAGAAGACAGAACCACTGGCACTGGAACAAGCCTAAGCTTAGTCATGACAGTTGATACAAGCAGTCACAAACACCACACCGTCAGGTTGTAATAATCATGTTATCATGCTTGACGTGTCTATCAACGGCAGCTTGGATCTTATAACTTTGAGTTTAACTTCTTTTAAGTGGATCTACTCCAACTAGAACATTCAAATCATGCAATTTAACCAGTGCCATATAATTTGGCAAATTTGCCCACCACCGTGTGATAATAGCTATATGCAGCATGTCATGATGACAGGCTGCGTATAGCTCATTGGCAGCAATTCGCATACGAGGGCAGTGTTCGACTAATCAATTTTATGTGATTAATTACATGAAAACCATACACAAATTTTAAGTTTTTATTTTTGAAAAAATTAATTTACATGAATATCTTTCTTTTAAAACCAAATTTGTCATAGTAAACTGCATAATAAATAAATGCAGTCAAAATCAAAAACAGCTTTGATTTCCCTATACTTTACTGTACAAACCCTAATTTGACCCCACCTGTAACATGAGCTGTGTGTATTTTTTTAATGGTCTCCCTTTCAGGGGACATTCTAGAGGTAATAAGGTATCCAAAAAATACTATCAACTAAAAATAGCAAAAAATCATATTTTTAAACTCTAACATCACCTGGTGCTCCTGGGTTATTTTTTATTGTAATAGCTCTACGGAGAAGTTTATTACTATTAGGCCTATGCATGCGTATAATAATAACTATAACTCCGAGAAGTTTATTGATATTTACTATTAGGTCTATATAATGCGCTCGCAAGCTCAGATTATAATAAAGCGCTACGGAGAAGTTTATCACTATTAGGTCTATTGGTCTTACAAGTTTCATTTCTTTACTGTTTTCTTACAAGCCGACGACGAATGTCGGCTTGTTCTGTCTCTTCCCAATTCTTCTTTCTTCTTCTTACAAGCCGACGTCAAACGTCGGCTTGTGCTGTCTCTTCTCAATTCTTTACAAGCCGACGTCAAACGTCGGCTTGTGCTGTCTCTTCTCAATTCTAGTTAAATAAACTTCTCGGAGTTTAGTTATTATACGCATGCATATTAAATTTTATTAACATAATAAGAAAATAGCGTTTATGATTTCCTTATTCGTCAATATATCGTAGGCCTTGGTGTAGCCTAGATGCCGGCGACATGAAACCACGTTTATCGGTTCCTTTAATCTCTAACCACAAAAGGACGGTAGCATAATTATCCTCTGCCGTGGATTTAAAATTGACATTGATCTTCGCTTATGCTAATTTTTGGACCCCCTCCGCTTGTTTGGGAATCCACCTACTTATCTGTTGACTAACAAAGGCCGAATTGCCAGTGGTCATGTGTCAATCAGAATTATATTTGAATAGGAATTATCTGAGAGAGCAATTGCGGTTACATGAAAAGTACCGACAAGGAAACTTGAACGGAAAAAAAAGGAAAGAAAAAAAAGACAAAAGAAGAAAAGAATGTAGGACTAGATGAAAGAAAACAAAAAATAAACGTAAAATGAGAAAAAACATATTATATTATATTAGACTCTAGACTCTTTTTTTTTTTTTTACTTCCGGCGAAGAGTTACTCCAACAGTGGATCTTCTGCGCCCGAGCGCAGAAATGATCCACCGTTACATATAAGGGACTGCGCCGGGCGCATCAACTCCGACAGTGGATGTTCTGCGCCCGAGCGCAGCAATGATCCACCGTTATTATAATAAGAAAATCTATTATTTTGATTATTTTTATTAATATAATAAGAAAATATTAGTTATTATACGCATGCATTTTTTTTTTTTATTGATACGACAAGAAACTAATTTTTTTGACTTCCGCGCGCCGACGCTCCGACAGTGGATTTTCTGCGCCCGAGCGCAGCAATGATCCGCCGTAATTTCAATAAGAAAATATATTATTTGCTGTCAATTCGGTTATACTAATAGCAATTAACTTCTCGGAGTTTAGTTATTATAAGCATGCATATTATTTTTATATAATAAGAAAATATTAGTTATTATACGTATGCATATTGCATTTTATTAATAAAATAAGAAAATAATTCACTTCGGAGCGCATCAACTCCGACAGTGGATGAGCGCAGAAATGATCCACCGTTATTATAATAAGAAAATGTATTATATTGCTTCCAAGCGCAGTAACTCCAACAGTGGATGTTCTGCGCCGAGCGCAGCAATGATCCACCGTTACATATAAGGGACTGCGCCGGGCGCATGAACTCCGACAGTGGATGTTCTGCGGCGGCGCAGAAATGATCCACCGTTATTATAATACGAAAATCTATTATTTTACTTCCGAGCGCAGTTACTCCGACAGTGGATGTTCTGCGCCCGAGCGCAGCAATGATCCACCGTTATTATAATACGAAAATCTATTATTTTACTTCGGCGCAGTTACTCCGACAGTGGATGTTCTGCGCCCGGCGCAGCAATGATCCACCGTTATTATAATACGAAAATCTATTATTTTACTTCCGGCGCAGCAACTCCGACAGTGGATTCTCTGCGCCGAAGCGCAGAACATCCACTACCGGATGTTCTGCGGAGGGGCGCAGGAGCTCCACTGGTGGATGACGTACATACATGAATTTTTGGGAAAATCGCAAAAAAAACCTTTTTTCAAAAAAAAAAATTCTACGGTCGGGACTGCCGAGACGGTCGGTCGGACGAGGGCAAGCAAACAACTTTTTTTTGGCCTTATTTAATGTTTGATTTCAAAATTGGTAAATATTGAATAATGAAAGTACCTTGTTCATCAACCCAAAAGGAGTTGAAAGTCATACACAGTGAATGGGCTATTTCATTTAAAATTCATACTCCCCCTGTGGAAGATTCTGGAAATATCTTCCACATGGGGAGTATTAATTTCAAATGGAATGAACACATTAGGCAGCTCTGTTTGAATTTCATACACCCTCTGAGAAAGATTCAACCTGAATCTTCCATTGATGGAGGGCTGGTTTCAAATGGCGCTGCTAATGTGTTCATTCCATTTGAAATTCATACTCCCCCATGGAAGATATTTCCAAAATCTTCCACAGGGGGAGTGTGGATTTTAAATGGAATAGCCCATTGTGCGTGTTTGATGTTCATTTGTTTTCTGTCATTTATAAGGAAATGAAAAGTTTTTGTGGGGATTTATTTTCAATTTCAGTAAATGAAATATTTGTTTTAGAAAGTTAATATATGTAAACAGAACACAAGAAGGGAATCCTCACTAAAGTTACCCATCATAAATCTAAATCTGGTTAACTCCATGAGAACTACCTGCCGATTGGCCATAATGAATATTTTGTCCAATTTTGAACCAATCAAGGAGGGTATTTTATAGCAATCGTTTCAAGCTGTGACATGTATACCTCAGCATGCTGCTTTTAATTTGCAACTTTTGGAAATGCACACAATTTCATATACCGGTATCAATCTTTGTCAGTTAAGAACTTTAGGTATCAAAATGTGGTATAAAATTGGAGCTAAAAAGATTGGGCACATCAGTTGAATTGTCATAACATGACCAAGTTTAGATTTAGTTAAGATAAGATTTTTGTTTGTTTGTTTATAGACAGAAATGCTGTCTCTACTGTGTCTCAAGTTGTCAAGTTACAAAATTAAACATGGCGTTACTCTAACTTGAGACAAGACGGACTAGATCAAATATGTGTTTTATTTTATGATTGTTTTTTTAATTTTTTATCAGGATTGAGCCCACAACAAGTACAAGAACAACAGTTACAGCAGCAGCAACAACAACAACAACAAATTCAACAAGAACAATTACGTAAACAACAGTTGCAGCAACAGCAATTACAACAACAACAGCAGCAGCAGCAGATGCAATTACAAATACAACAACAACAACAGCAACAATTACAGCAACAGCAACAAATGCAGCAGCAGCAGCAGCAACAGAAACAAATGCAGCAGCGTGTATCACAGCAATCACCACAACAGCCACAAGTAGAGCTGATGAGTGATTACAATCCTCAGCAGTTGTTACAGCAACACTTAGCCATGCAGGGACTGACGCCACAACAGCAACAACACTATTTACAGCAACAGCAGATTGCAATGCAGCAGCAACAACAGCAGCAGGCAATACAACAACAGCAGCAGTATGCTGGAGTACAGGGTTACCCGCCTCAACAGTACTCCCAACCACAGCAACAACAGATGTATGCCCAACCGCAGTATTCTCAGCAACAGGTACAGCAGGTAAGTAGAAATGACTCTAACCCCATGAGAATTACCTGCCTATTGGTCAAAAAGAAGTTTTCATTATCAATTGGACCAATCAGCAACATTGTTAAAATAATTTCACTACGCAAAAAAATTGGGGTGAATTATTTGCAAAGCTCCATTCTGATTGGTGATTAAAATGAAGATATCGTGTAACTGACCAATCAGAGGCAATGTTAGATCGGCAGGTAGTGCTCAGGGGGTTAAATTTCTGAAAATGTTTTATCCTTTAAAGAGACTTTTTGTGATTTTTGCATCTTTTTTAGAGTATGGTTCAATAGATACCCATGAAAAAAGATTATTTTCAAAGTTTCAATTTGATTCTAAAGGCTCAGCTTTATCAGGCTCAGCTTTATCGGATGTTCTTAACATTGGTTAAAAGTGTGCTATAACATATGGCATCAGCAGACTTACAGTAAGCCTTGTAAAATGACTTGCATATTTTGATGTAACCTATTATTTTCTCATTGGTTAATCAGCAACAGATGCAGTTACAGCAACAGCAATTACAACAACAGCAAATGGCACAACAGCAGCAGCAGTTAGCTCAGCAGCAGCAGTTGGCTCAACATCAACAGCAGCTAGTTCAACATCAGCAGATTGCACAACAACAACAGCAACTAGCACAGCAACAGTTAGCTGCCCAACAGCAGATGGCCCAACAGCAGCAAATAGTTCAGCAACAGCAGTATATGCAATCACAACAAGCAGCTGGTTATGCTGGGCAGCATGCAGGGGCACTTGTTGAAGGTATGTTAAATCATTACTCAAATTAGGTTTTCCCAGAGTATTTCGTACTTGTGTCATTCATATTCATGAAAAAGAAATGAAATAGATGCATTTGTAGGATTGAAAGTTTAAATCAGTTGTGATTGTCAAATCCAAGGATACTCACATAATTTAGACTTTCGCCATCTTGGCTGATGGCTTCTTCAGAATGACCATTGTATCAACCAGTCAACCGGGTCATCGGCAGTTACTCTCTTATTGACGTATACGATCCACTCATAAGAACTCGGCAACCGAGGGATGCGAAAATCGCTGGAAGCAGCGGTCAATCCGGTGGGAAAAGTGGATCCCCAGTGGTCATTCTGAAGAAGCCATCAGCCAAGATGGCGAAAGTCTAAATTATGTGAGTATCCTTGGATTTGACAATCACAAACCAAACCTGATGAAAAAGAAAGTTTAAATTTGTCCTAAAAAATCGAAGTCGCACAAACTCAAAACCAATTTCATTATTTGATCATTGAATTTCATATTTGTATCAGTATATTTGCTTACATTAGACCCAGTTTTAACCACAGTTTATCAGTGGAAGCTGGTTGCCTAATGGATAGAGCATCCGTCTAGAGATTAGAAGGTTGTGGGTTTGAATCCCATGCCGGCACATTCCCTTGCTTTTGATGAATTATGTGCCGGTAGGGATTTGTGTTTATCTGTTGTCTTGTTTAATTGTAACACTTTGGGTTGTTAAACTGTTCTTTCTTTCTTACTAATCGTATTCAGTTTCCTCGTGTAGCATAGCTCCATTACCTACTTTACTTCCTTCTCTTGATTATTTCACAGGGGGCCACGTGTTTTGAACTCGCCACCCTTAGCGTTACATCACAAATATTATGAATTTTTACACCAATCAAGTTTCAAATTAGAATATCTCCACAACTATCAACCCTAAACTAGCAAAAGTATACATTTTTGGAAAGCTGAAGGCAAAAGCAATTTAAATATACACATTTCAACTCACTGTACAGGGTGACCTTGAAGTTATACAGGGTGGAATAAAAAAATCCAAATAAAAAAATGGGTCATTTAATGCATTGCTTATTACTAACTTGCAGTTATAAACTGAAAGTAAACAACATTGATTTGGTTAGAGGTTAGGGGGAGCCTACTGACTCTGGAAGAAAAAAAATCACAGCTGTTTGGTAATCTCGGAATACAGGGTGTCCCAAAATATGTTCACATTTTTTTACAATTCAACATATTTTGAACTGAAACATTTTACCCCTAACCCATACAAAAAAAAGCAAGTCCATATTTAGATTCCTCATCAAATTTCCTCTCAGAAAATGTCAACTTTGACTATGATAGGATAAGTAGTTAAAAATTTACAGCAACTTTTAGCTTTTGAAGACATCCGCATTGCTTACTACAGTGTTTAATATGAAAACGGGTAGTTTTGTACATAAAAGTTTGCATTTTATAGACTAAACCAATCATAAAGAGTTGAAAATGATTAAAAACAATTAGCAGAATTAATAATCTTTCAAAAGAGCTCTTAACCATGTCTGTAGCCCATATGGATGCAAAGATATGATCAGTTGATTCAACGCACACACACAAAATCTTTATTTCCCATAGACTTTGCACATACCGCCACCGCCTCATCCGCCACCGCCTCATCCACCACCTCGGTCATTCTGAACTCAAACAACTCTAACTCCACTATCTTAGCTGATAAACAATTCTCCTTTGGAGGTCTGTTAGGGCACTTATATAGCTACAAAATGACACCAAACACACTTCAATACCTTTTGTTTAAGCAGAGATATAACAATTTGAACGAGTCTCGATTTGGAAAAGCGTAACAACACCACCATTTTTGGGTGGCGAGTTCAAAACGCGTGGCCAGGGATGTCAGTTTTCAGGCAATTACCTGATTTCAGGCCTTTTGCTACTCCAAATTTCCACACTTTTATTTATTTTAAGCCCGTTTTGAGGCTTTATAGCCCAAATTTACGTGCTTTTTTTAGGCTTTTCCTGCCAAGTCACTTCAGGCCACTTTCATCCCTGATTTCAGGCTCTCTTACTGCATGGTAAATTCCCCCGAATAACTTTCACTTTCATTACATAGTTTTAATAAATGCTCCTTTTCTGGCAAATCATTGCATTGGTGTTAATTTGGTCAAATTCATTTTGTGTAAGCTTCATGTTCAATTAAAATATAGGCCTACATAATCCCACCGTATATGCGTACAGTAAAGGTGAGACCCCTAGGATGAATTTCTGTATACATGATTCAACAAAACGAGTTTAATAAAGCAAAGATCAATATTGGTACAGGTTCTACTTCCGAACAGCTCCCTATTGTACACCTAGGTGGAGTGGGACAAGAGAGATAAAGTAACTTGCTCAAGGACGCAACATATTTGTTTATTAACAAGTTGTGGCAAAGATCAATATTGGTACAGGTTCTACCTCTGAACAGCTCCCTATTGTACACCTAGGTGGAGTGGGACAAGGGAGATAAAATAACATGCTCAAGGATGTAACATATTGGCAATGACACGGTTTGATCCAGGGTTCCCGCTACACTGAGTTTTGGGGTCTTTAGCACAGTAAAATCATGAGGGACTCCATATTTTTCAAATTTTGAAAATTATGGGGTCCAACCTGGATCCCATTATTTGAGACCAAAATGTGATAACCGTGCCAGAATTTGTGTCTAAGACCCCAAAAATTGGTTTGGAACCCCATTTGCAGATTATGGGGTCCAACTGGACCCCATATTATTTGGACCTAGCGGGAACCCTGGTTTGAACCTCATGAGATGAATGCCCTATCCGTTAGGCCACAGTGCTCTCCATGTGATGTATTTTGCCACAGAATTGATATTAAAAAAAAAAAAAAAAAAAAAGGCGCAGTGATTTATAGTGCGCTACACACAGGCACAATGCCTAGATGTTGATCCACTAGCCTCAGCACACTTTACTTTATTTGTACCTGCTTTTTGTTTCTTTCCCTCAGTTGACATTCCAAATCCTTTCAGTGATCATGGTGATTTCAGTGAGCTATCGGAGGACCAAGTCGTTGACAGTGAATTTGACCTGCTGAGAAAATCTCAGGGTGAGTGAGTTAACCCCATGAGAACTATCTGCTGATTGGCCAAAATGTATATTGTGTACAAATTTGAACCAATCAAGGAGGGTATTAATAAGATCTGCAAATGCATGTTTGACCATAAATAGTTTAAAGCCTAGTCATAATTGGCAATTGAAATGAGCATTCCAAGTTATCAACCAATCAGAAATGTTGTTAGATGACCAGTAGTGTCCAGAGGGTTAAAGGAAGGTGACCCGATATATTTGGGAAATCAAATGCTTTAAAACTTAGGTATAACATAAAATGTCGTGCCTTTCAAGCATTCCTGCAAAAAGAAATGTAAATGTTTTTTGTAAATGTGACTAATTCCTTATGGAATTACTGACATTTATACAGCGTGATATTGGTAGTCTACTGTGTTTTTATTAATGATAATCATTATGATCATGTAATATTTTGATTTCAAATAAAAGACCCTATTTTTCTTAGTTCCAACTTGGTGTATTCCCGAAGTTATCATCAAAAAACTGTTAGTTTTTTTAATTAGTCTCAAACTTGGTATACCACAGTCGAGACTAATTTGACAGTTTTTTGATGATTTATTCGGAAATATAGCCTACTCATTTGGAACACCTAATTTCAATTTATTAATGAGTAAAATATGAGCTTTTCATTGAGGCAATCAATCAGCATCCATCACTTTTTGCAAAAATGACATCCCTGAAAAACTCCTGAATGATGTCGCTTGTCACATGAACTGCTTAATAAACCAATCATTGCCTTCCAACAGATTTATTACTGTTTGTCCAGCAAGCTTTCTACAGTGTGGGGGTTTGGAATTCCGAAACTCAGTAAAAAGGGTGGGGGTTAAAATTTTGCTGTATAAAGGGTGGGTTTCTTAAAAGCATGGGAGCATAAAGCATGTGGGTTAAGCTACCAATTAAAAAAAAAAAATTAAATTCGTAAATTGTGAATGAAAATTTCAGAAATTAATTTGCTGATGTTTCAACTCGTACGACATCACCCATAGTGGAATCGAAGATCCATGAATGACTCTGATTAGTCAGTCTTTACACAGCCGCTTTGGCCAACTTGTTCCACACTAACAGTAGAGCGACGGAACCACAGCGGCTGTGTAGAGACTGATGAATCGCGATAGATTCAGGATGTCAGCCCACTATATATTGTCTTAACCCATACTCAACATGCTCACAATACATAATCCAACATCTTGGATTTTGTCACAATTGCAGCACCTTAATAGCTTATCAATGTACATTGCAATTGTATGAAAATCAGAATTTTGCAAAAAAATGAAGGGCTTCCATTTAAGCAAATCTCACAGTAATGGCATTACCTTTGCATTGATCAATTCCAGGGCCAAGCTCAGGTGATGAGACAAGTGGGCCAAGCCCTGCCCCTGTTGCTGTGTCGGGACAGGTGGCAAGCAATCAACCTAGAGGTGTTGATGTATTTGGAGCTAAACCATTTTCAAGTGCTGAAGGTAAGCATTTATTTACCAACAATGGCGGCGCTACCGGGGGGGGAGAGGACATTTGCCCCTCCCCCCCAAATATTTTTCTTGACCCCCAGTTTCCCCCCCCACTTTCAAGGTAGAAACCCCAAAATTACACAAATTCCCCCTTTTTGCGGCTGTTTTGGGCAAAATTGGGTGATTTTCCCCCCCTGAAATTCACTTTGCACCCCCATGCCCCCCAAAAATTCCTGGTGCCGCCACTGTATACCAATGAGTTAGAATCAAAGAGTACTGACTCCGCCTTGTTTGTGCATCGCTCATGGAGGCCAATTAATGTACCATCCATTTATCCATGTTCAAGGGCCAAAAGTACATATGAGGTTTTTCCTGCCCAATGACGACATGTAGCATGAACATTTCCACGTCTACAGTTGTAAACCTTGAGCAGATGAATTTTGTTTGTGCTAAGTATTCTGGTAGGCTGCTTATATCACCCAATAAGGTCTTCAAGAAGATTTTTTTTGTCTGCAAATTTGAGTAGGAATTGGGACTACGGCAAGAAAGGAATTTGTTTCCTGTAGGTTGCATGAAAACTAAAATGCAAAATGTTTTGTTGTTGTTGTTTTTTTGTATTTTTTAATTATTATTATTTTGCCAATTTTGGCAAAAAAGAAAAAAGTTTGCTTCTTTCCAGATTTGTACATTTCAGAAATAAGGGCACTTAAGGAGGCACACAGGATCACTAATTATCCATTATTATTTACCTCATAACTCGAAAACTATTTATGTAAAGTATATAAAAGTATACATTTTTTGAAAGGAAATGAGCTCATAAATCCATTTAAAATGTTAGTTTTGGGTCAAAAACTACAATTTTCGAGAAAATCACAAAAGCGGCTTTTTGACCACAAATTTTGGTCCGCCATAAAAAATTATTTGAAAATCAAAACTGTAAAACATGAATTTGATTAATTTAGACAAATAAATCTAGAAAGTGTTTTTTTATTTTTTTGAAATTTTGCTTAGTTTTTTAAAATATAGGCAAAAAATCAGTAAAAGCGTGTGACCCGTGTTCAAATTTTTGAATCATGGGTGATAAAAAAGTTCTAGGCCCTAATTTAAGAAAATGAAAAAACACTATCTAGATTTTGGCCATATCTAAGCGTTCGACTTAAAAACTTACCTCAGTGATGCTTCATTTAGGCGCTATGGCGGTCCAAAAATGGTTAAAAGTGGTCAAAAGTGAACTTGCCGAAAATCGCGATTTAGAAAAATACAGCAGATTTTAGGTCCATTTTTGAAGATTATTCCATAAATATATAATCCGGTAACTTGTGACGTTTGGTCAAGTAAGAAAATGAGAAAGGCGTCCAACTGCAGCAGATTAGCATTTTTAGGGTGATTTCGACGGTAAAATATACAAGATGACAAAATTATCCGTGCACATTCGGCAGATGTTTATCCACATGGAGCAGCCATTTTATTTACTGCAGTCTTGTTTCCATGGTGCAGCAGAGCGTCCGGCAAGGCCGCGGCGTCGCGTTGGCGTTTGAGGAGCGACAGGGCGCGCGGACAGACAGACAGGTTACGCGAGAAATTGCACAGTGCATGGTCGTGTTGCCGTGAACGAAACCATGATTATTTAAGCATAATTTTGTCCTGTTCCGTATTAAAAAAAGATCATGCTCTGTATTAAAATTTGCGGACATCAGAACATTAAAAGTAGCACAGAATAACTGACAAGCAATTATTTTAGCAGATAATCAGGAAGTTTTATGAAAGGAAGAATAAATTGAGACATAATCATGATAATTGCGATTTCTGTTTTGTCCTAATTTTCATAATTTTGCTTTAAAAATGCAATGTTTTTAATTGATCGCTTTTTGGTGATTTTCTTCTTTTTTTTTTTTTTTTTTTTTTGGTGTTGACAAATATTGCATTTTTATGTTCATTGTCCTTTTCTGAACCGCAAACATGATGTTGTTACTTCTCGTTGCTTTTTCTTTTTAGTTGGTGCTTGAGAGGCACCATGCACAGCGGCCCGTCCGCGCCAAAGATAGGCATTTTAACGCCCGTTATAGCTAGGCCTACACCACAGGAATCCCAAGTAAAATTTTAAAAGATTCTGATGTGTCATTACTCAATATTCCGTTTTTGTTATTGTAATTGTTTGTTGTTATCATATTTTATTTTTAACTTTTTACGGAATATCAAACACGTAAAAAAGTCATAGGCCTATTATAGGCCTAAAGCCACAATCAAGTTGTAAAATATTTTGTACCGCATAAATAAAAGTGAATACATACAACAACAACAAAAAAAAAAAAAGTGTGTCTGTTGTTGTTTTCAATCAAATAAGCGATGTAAAAATTGGGGTAAAAGTTGTAATATGTCTTGAATAAACTTCTTGTAAAAGCGGACAAAAAGTATGCCTATATATAATGTTAAGCGGGCAAAACACGGAGAGGTCACAAGAAAACTGAAAAACACGGAAATTGACATGGCCTAATAAAACCGAATTTCAAAAGTGGAAAAGCGGAACACTTATGGCTTTAAATTAGATTGTGGTTTATGCAGTAGGCTATACCGTGGGATATAGGCATCATGCTATATAAAAGCGTTTTAAAACACTGCATGAAAACATTCACGAAAAAATGCTTTAAAGCAGTTTACCTTTTAAAGTTGGCAGAAAACATTATAAGCGTAAGCGTGAAAGTTGAAAGCCAGACAAACATTGCAAATAAAAAGGCATTCGGCCAAAACATTACGCAAAAAGTGTTGTAAAACCAAAAGCTTTTATCGCAATCATGGCATATGGTAGACCTAATAGGTCTACTAAGGGAAATGGAGTTAAAATGGGTTATGAAAAAAAGCACGAATGTGCGTTTTCGATTATATTTCTCGTTTGAAATTATTATAGCATTAAAACATTCATGAAAATGCTTTCATAAACGCGTGCTCGCTATGCCGATTTCAAACATAGGCCTATGATGTATTGAAATGTCAACGTTTTTGACATTGCGTTAATGGTCATGAAATGAATGAATGAATGAATGAATAAAATAAAACAAATTTTAAACATAAAATAATAAGCCTAATGATGTACTATATAGGCCTACGGGCTAAGTCTAGCCTACTAGCAAAATATTTAGGGCCTACGTTTTCTATCGTATCTACCAGATTGAGTCATCATTAGGCCTACAGGGCTTCTTACGGGTAACTACTTCTTACAGATAAATTTCATCTTTTCAAGTTGAGAATGAAACTTGAAAAACAAAACAAAAACAAACAAAAGATTCACTATTAGGCTATGTTCATATAAAAAAGAGACTAATTTACACCACTATACCAGCACTTTTTGGCGAAATGTATCGAGTAGGCCTACTGATTCTGGGGACGGGAAGGTGGTGGTCTGTAAACCCCGCAGTTTCGCAATGCAATGGTGCAAGCTTTAACTACCTTGGAAGAGATCAATACGATAACATACGGTAGTGATCGCGATTGGCGACTCCAGCGCCTCAATCAGCAATCACCTCGCCCATCCAGTTTACCATGTTTGCGTGTCTTTGCTAGATGTGCGCCACAGTGCGCGTTACGAGAACGCGATCTATTGCGGGAAAACAATGATTTATTTGCTTTTGCATTTTGACGAATTTTTAATGAAAAGGGGTCTTTAAAATAGCTTTTCTTATGGTTCAAATGTTAAGATTTCTTTAAAATCTATTAATGACAAGATAAAATACGGTTTGAAGATGACATTAGTGATGAAAACTCAATTTTGGCCATGTAACACTTCAGTGATCCTGTGTGCATCCTTAAGCTAATACATTGGGCTATTCCAGAAATTAAAGGCCCCCCCCCCCCCCCCTAAAGAAGACCTGGGATTCCCCAAAATCACCATTTTTTGCTCTGGGAATTCCCAAACAAAAATGGTCATTATTTTCACAACCCTAAAGAAGACATGGGAATTCCCAAGAAAGACACCTTTTTAAAGGAAATCTGTACCATAAACTAATCAATGGCTATATAGTTGCAGTAATAATAAAAACGACAAACAGTAAAAGTCCCACACTTATATACGTCCAAATAAAGGAGAAATTCTTAATTCCTCACGACGATCAGCCGTCAGTTTGCAATCCATGGTGGCTGCCATATTGATACCGATGTATTTTTATTACGCTGTAACGGTACCCCAATTTTGAAACCAGCGAAATCCGTGCCACAAGCCTCGTCCCTCGTGAACTTTGGTGACACGAAGCGAATACTACCAAAGTTCAGATTCCACATTCGTTCAAAAGATAACGCAACAATTCTTACCCATAAAACTACAGAAGAACATAAAAAAATGTATTTCAAGTAATATTTATGATCAGCAATGTCTTTTGAGAACGAAAAGTGTAAAAACAGCACTAAAAACAAAATTCACTGTGGGGGTCGCGAATGCCATAAAGCAACACACGCATTTCGCGCCGAAGGTAGCCGAGGGTCTGTGTGAAATGTTACACTACCGCTTGTGGCAGAAAGGATTAGCAAGCAGCTATCATGGCGGCTTCCATGAATCGCAGAAAGCGAAGGATTAAAAGTGCTTTTTCTTTGTTAGGAATATTCGAAATTCATATAGACCGTCTGGTATGTTTAATTTAGGGGTATATAACTATATTAGCCATTGATTAGTTTATGGTACAGATTTCCTTTAAGCTTGGGAATTCCCAAAAATTTTGGCAAAATTAGCTTTTCTTTTTAGGGACACTGGGAATTAACAATTTTGTAATCATTTTACTGTCAAAATGGGAATTCCCATTTTTTGTTTAAAATTTTGGACTGGGAATTCTCAAAATTTATGGTACAAACTTAACCGTCTTCTTGGGGGGGGGGGTGCCATTAATTTCTGGAATAGCCCATTTAGTAAGCTAATAAACTTTGCAAACAGGAAATCACAATTTCCTGTGTTTTGAGTTAGTGAGTGTTCTCTGTTAGGGAACAAACCAAAAGATCGATGACGTCCTATAAACGAAACTAGTTTCGTTTAGGGGGGAGGGGGTGAAAATACTCGATTACGTTTGTTCAAAAACATCGGTCTGAAGATTGTGTCATCATTATTATTATGTCAACATTTTCAACATTTCTTTATTACGTTTCTGGCAGGGACGTCATCGATCTTTTGGTTTGTTCCCTTAGTATTATGGTTACTGATTATTTTTTGTTGCCTTATCATATTTAGGTGGAAACCAACAAGGACCAAGGAAGACAGAAGCGGATCAATCCACTTCAAGAGAAGGAGCGCCACCAAGTGTTGATGTGTTCGGTGCGCAGCCATTTACAGAAGGGTCAGTAACCACCCCAACTGAAGGACTGCCTGTTGGTGATCTACTGCTCGGTGATGATATATTAAGCAATGCTAATGGATTTAACGATGACTTTGGTAGCATACGTGACAATGCCCTGCTCAGGGAACTGGAGATCAATCTGGAATCAATCCGGATTTCAAATTCAGCGATCCCATCAGACAGCTCAATGAATTTGGAGCAGCTCCCTTCTCTCCACGACGCACTAGTCATTCCAGTAGCGATCAAGACAATGATAGCCGTGAATTTAACTATGAGAATTCCAAGACTCGAGTCGACGAAGAGCACATCCATCGCGGTCTTTTGGGCGTGATAATTCCTCGGACGAGAGCGATGATGATTCCTTTCACCTTGACAATGACTCGTTGGGTGGTAATCTGATTGCTGTCGATGATCAAGATTTATCCGATGCCGAATTGGCAGGCTTGAATCTTGGTGATCATACACCACCTGCTATAGGAGTGGCTGTGGGCCTCTTAGTTGATACCGGCCCAGAACCAGATCCGTTTGGTCATACACCATTTGTAGCACAAGGACCTATAAAGCAACCAGAATTTAACCAAAGGACTGAACCGTTGAGTTCTTGTACATTAACTCCACCAATTTCGCCCCCAACTCAAGCAGAAACCGACCCGTTTGTGGAGGCGCCGTTCAACCACCCAAAGGTAACACGTCAGGGTAGCAGGACGTCGTCGGAAAGCTCGGACGTGTTTGCCAAGGCACCTTTCCCCGCATCATCTAAGAAGCGACCAGACTCGCAACCGGCGACCAGTGGAGGACACAAAGCCAAATCACAGCGTTCCGCTGCAACGCAGCAATCCGTCGGCAATCCAACGCCGCCAATTTCTCCAACTGAAATGGACATGTTTGGTGCCAAACCGTTTGCAGAACCAGCTGCGGTGGCGCTGCCAAGACGGAACATCAGCCAGATCTGTTTGGGGCGGTACCGTTTGAATCGGTTGCGACGCAAATCACCGTTAGTAAGGAAACAAATGTGCAATCTCATCTCAAACTGAAACAAGAATCAGGTAATTAAGGCAACAGTTACCATGGTAACCGTATCATCTCATCTCGTAGCTTTTAGCGTACGCACATCAAAGGACAATGCACACATTGCAATCTGATGTCACTGCCAACTGGAAATTTGTAAAATCTTGTCATGCTAGACCGAGTTGGCAAAGAGTTTTTAATTTAGTTTCTGTGAGAGTGAAATCAAAATTGCAATCTCAAATTAAACTTGATGTGATCCACAGTTCAAAATCTCAAAATCTGAATTAGCAAACATGTTGACACTACTTCATCAAACCCCTACCTTCTTGGGAACTTTAATTTGTTAATCCCCTGAGCACTACCTGCCGATCTAACATTGCCACTGATTGGTCAATTACATGATATCTTCACTTTAATCACCAATCAGAATGGAGCTTTGAAAATAATTCATACCAATTTTTTTGCATGGTGAAATTATTCTAACAATGTTGCTAATTGGTCCAATTGATAATGAAATCCTTCTTTTGACCAATTGGCAGGTAGTTCTCATGGGGTTAAGGACATTCTTTCATTTGTGCAATTTTCCTTCTGATATGTGCAGATTTGTAGTGACCTACAAGTGCTTAAATATAAATCTTAATCAAAAGGTTTTTTAGTGAATTTCATGTGGCTTATGCAAAGGGCAGTAAAACAAAATAACATAGGGCCATCTCATTTAGTTACCATCATCATTGTTATGGTTTCTATTTTTAAACATTACTAAATGACATTTTTTGTTTTGATACATGCATATGCCTTGCATTTTATGTTACATACAGATCAAGCAAATACATGTAGACTAACATTGCACATTTACATAATCTTAGGAGGAAAATGACTTCTATGGTTAGCAAAAGTAAAGCATTAAAAAAATTTGAAGATATTTTTTGTTAAATCTTTATACACTATGGACCACAATGGCCTCATCCCAAGGGCATAGTTGAATAACCTCAATTAAGCAATCATAGTGCAACATTTGACCTCAAGTTGCAGAGTATGAGTTTTTGTACCCAAATTTTCAAAGGTCATTCAATACATATATTAATGTATTGGGGTTATAGAACTAAGCCCCGATAGATGAGCATGTTGTGGATCCTGGTGATATTATCATGATTTTCCATGTCAGAACATAACAATATCTAAAGGCTATATTTAATCATGTATAAAATTATGATAGTTCAAATATTTACAATAAGAAAATGTAAACTTAATCTTGTTCATAATATCAGCACAGGAGAGAAGTATTTCCTGCAAATGCCTTTTGATATTTCAAGTCTGAGGGGAGTGATTCTTGTTATGTTTTCCAGAGCAGTGAGGGGGGCATTTTCCCCAATATTTAGTAAGGGACTGTTCACAAACATTTTTTTTTTTTTTTTTTTTTTTACATTTCGGAAGTGGATGATGATATTTCATCATAAAAAGAGCAAGAAAATGTTTTTAGTGGGTGGTACCCTCAAAGCCTATTCCCCAATCCCTAAGCGTTCACTAAAAAGATAGTGCAAAGCGCGAGAGCTTTCGCTACACTTCGCCTTCAATATTTTAACCAGTACTTTTTTGGTCCTGGTGACAACCCTGGGCCTGATGCAAAAAAATTCTTTGCCAAAATTTTTCGGGGCCCCCTTTTCAGATCTTAAAAATTTCAGGGCCCCTTTTTGATATGAAAATTATGGGTCAACCCCATAGAAAAGCATATAAACTCAATTTTTCTGGGTTAATTTCTGGTAACTTTTTTCAGGGCCCCATTAGGAGGGTCAAAACTTTTAAGGGCCCCCTTTTTGCATCAGCCCCCCAACAAGTGTTTGTGAATGGTCCCTAAACTGAAATTTGGCATGATGCAATAACCACAACTACATGACTTTACAGCCAATACAGTGATTTTCTGCCAATTATGAAAATTTGAACAAAAAGGAAAACATATTTAAACAACTGCATAAAACACACTCACTCACCAGTCACCTCTGTTATTTCATTGGTTAGTTTTGATTTACCAACAGGAGGGGTTCACAAAAGACCGCATGTGGTAAGCACCGCCGGTGGAGTCAGACGTGCCAGCCGCACCTCCTCGGGAGGTAGACGCCGTCGTAGCGGAAGCAATAGCTCCAGATCGTCGCGTCGAAGTAGTTCCAGTTCCACCTCAAATTCCATCAAGTCGAGTCCTGGAACTCAACCCCGACGTATCGGCTCACAGGAATCCCTGGATGCCTTTGGCTCACGTCCATTCGCTCCTGCAGACGGCGCAGAGCATGGGGCAAGGCCAGAGACACAACGCTCACATAGTTTTGAGGATAATTTTGCAGCACAAGATCCATTTGGGGCAGCCCCTTTCCAGCCACCAGACACAAGGCCGAAACGTGCAGGAGCGCAGAAGCAACAGAGAGTGTTACCAGCCACGCCCAATACACAGCCATTTGAAGCTACACAAAGGCAAACTGTACCTACGCCACCTTAGGTATAACGGTAGTGCACTTAGGTCAAGGTCAACAGGTGAAGTGTTCCATTATTGTGCCATAATGGAAGGGTAGAATCTCTAATGAAATTAATGACCCAAAACCAGGATGAGGTAGTAACTCAAGTTATTGATATCGACATCTATTATACTCATGGTAACCAGATGTACTGGGACTTATAACTCATTTAAATAGCCTACCATGATCATTATAATAGTCTTGGGCAATAATCATAGATAGGTATATCAAGAACTTCACATCATTTCTCATATATTAAAGACCTTGCATATAACTGGCCAATATGTTAACAAGTTTGTTGTGTATAAACACAGTAATGGTTGTATCGTACCAAACATTCTTTACAAGGGTAGCATTTTTAGTGATGTTTATTGGGCTATTTATTTAAGTTGAAATACACATACCCCCTATGGAAGACATGACCTTAATCCTCCACACAGGGAGTGTGAATTTCAAATGGAGTTACTTGAATGGGTGACTAATTTAAATTATACACACCTTGTGTGGGAGATTAAGATTATGTCTTCTATAGGGGGTGTATGGATTTCAACTTGAATAGCCTATTGCATCTACATCCATTTGTTCTATCAGAAGCGGCTATGCCCTCAATTCTATTAACCCCATGAGAACTACCTGTTGATTGGTCAAAAAGAAGTTTTCATTATCAATTGGACCTATCAGCAACATTGTTAGAATAATTTTACCACACAAAAAAAAAATGGGGTGAATTATTTGCAAAGCTCCATTCTGATTGGTGATTAAAATGAAGATATCATGAAATTGACCAATCACAGGCAATGTTAGATCGGCAGGTAGTAATTCATTGGGCATACTGTAGCAAGGGTGTAATTGTGGTCAAGTATGAGATAGGTCTGTAACATAAATCAACTTACGAGTATGGCAAAAACATATCTTTGATATCTGTCATAGGCTAATGCAATTTTCAAAATTGGTAGTTCCGAACATGTGCAATCTGACGAAAGTCATTGTATGCAACATCACTAAGATGTGATGGATACTTGAGAAATGTATAGTTTATACAGGTATTGGGCCATTCCATTTAAAATCCACACCACCCCTGTGGAAGATTTAGCTAAAGTCTTCCAAAGAGGGAGTATGAGTTTTGAATAGAATAGACAATTGCGTAATTTCATTTGAAATACTCACTCCAGGTGTGGAAGATATAGGTAAAGCCATAATACAGGGGGAGTATGGGTTTCAAAATGATTAACGCTGGCTAGTTACATTTGAAAAACATACACTTCCCCTGTGGAAGATATTTCCAAAATATTCCACAGGGGTATTGTGGATTTCAACTGGAATAGCCCATTATTGAGGGGCTCACTGACTGATTGCACTATACAGTACATTTCTGTTGTGCTGTTAAGAAGCAATGAATGGGCTATTCAGGTTGAAATCCTTACACCACCTATGGAAGATACTTTATAATCTTCCACACAGAGAGTGAATTTTAATTGGGGGTTACCTAAATGGGCGACTCCATTTGAAATTCACACCCCTTTGTTACTTGTGTTCTCTATGTCAGGCAGTGATCAAAGTCCGATGTTCTTTATACTTTCCCCAATCTTCCAAGGTAATTGGGAATCAATAGTAAAATGAACATAGGTGGATACAATGCACAAAATTGAAATGCACTAAGGCATTTACCAACGACAAAACTTAATCAGCTGTTTGAAAAACCAAATTCAAATTACAATCTGTAGGCTAGATTAGATATGAACAATACTTAACAACAGTAAAAAGGTTAGTGTGAACCAAGTGCTGTTAGATCCAGCCAAATGTGCTTTGTTGTCCAGTGTGGCTAATCCTACAGCCAGGCTCCTGTGTGGCAGGTCATGCGTTCATGTTTGGACACGGATTATGCTTCTTGTTATCAGGAGTTTGTGTTATCCAGTTCTAATAACATGTGAAATGTATGCTTGGGAATGTGAAACATACTTCTTGTTATCAGGAACTTCATGTTATGGGTTCATGTTAACGAGTTGCCACTGTACTTACAGTACCAATTACAATGTACCGATGCTAGTATTACATATGGTGGATGTATATGTACATTGAGAGATGCCGTGACAGGCCAATTGCTTGTTCATCCAGGATCATTGAGAGGGCTCTAATAAATACAATGAGATTCAACTTACTAGATTCAATAGGGTACTACATTTTTAGTGCCAGAAGTTCTACTGATGTGAAGTACACGGTGGTGCTAATGACTCCTGACTGGTACATCTGTAAAGTGTGCTGAGGCTTGTGGATCAACGTCTAGGCGTTGTGCCTGTGCGTAGTGCACTATAAATCACTGCGCTTTTATCTCAAGTACTTCTATTGTACATTTCCGATCCATGCGTCAAGGTACCACAACTATAAAATACATATGGAGGGTGCTAGTTCCAAACTGGGTACCTCTATGCTACCATTGTTGCTCCTGTAGGATCCATGAGGTACCACTGCTTCTGTTGAACAGATAGCTGGAACTACTGCTTGAAATACATTTTGCAAAGTTTCTGACTCCTAAAGTGTGGACCCATCTGCAACAGGGTATTTTTGCCGTACCTTTGGACAAGCAGGTGAAGAGTACCTATGGAGTAGCTTGGATGTGAGGTAACCTATGGAAAGGAACCTGGCTGTGGATAAATTGTGTGTTTTTTGATCAGTGTCATGTGCCTTGTTTAGTTTTCGGAGTAGAAATTAATCAAAAGTGGTGTTTAGTTCATTATAATGTAGTATGAGCAAAAAACTTAATTTATCATTAAAATGTTATTTTTGATGTATTGGTTTTTAAACTATTGTGTCAAGCAGACGAGTATAATCCTACAATTACCCTTAGGCGACGAAAAAAAGAAAACCCTGTTCTACGGGCCCGACCGACCCAGATTTTGAACAAATTGGGAAAAACAATTTCCCGTACAAATGAGTACTGACCCAAATTTTGGAAATTTCAGGAACAATTTTTTTGTTTGTATTTTCCCAAATTGCAAATTATTTTGTGATTTTTTTTTGGTAATTTCCGAAGAAAAAAAGCCTGACCGACTGTCCCTACTTGAAAGGTCCGTCCGCCCGTAGAACAGGGTTTTTATTTTTTCGTCGCCTTATCCATATCTGTATTGATTTATATATTGTATACTTAAATAACCTAAATCAAGGAAGAACTATCAGTTTTACCTTTTTGTGATAATCATTTAATCAAGACCTAAGTAGTTGCTAAAAATTTGATGATAATAATATTGAAACCAAATGCATTTTGCACCTTTATTATGCCAAATATATCAATCTCCCTCGCTATATGTTTCTGCATTATATTCATTCCATGTATAATGTTCAAAGTGTCTTTCAGCGTACTGGGCTTGCTTGATACTTTATTAAGTTGGATACCAAGGACCAGTTGGAATTTTGCATGCATGTCTTTGCAACAACTCGGTTGCAATTTTCTACTGCGACAAATATGTGCACACATCAAGAAAAGCAAAACCGCGATGATCAGATTAAATCAATTTGAACAGAAAATTGCTGCGGGGAACTGAAAATTGCAGGTTAACAGAGAACTTTGGATTTGTCAGAATAGAAAAATGATTGTAAAAAGGTCAAGATTATGTTCTGGTCCTTATAAGCTCAATAATTTGTCCTCTGCATGACTGAGATATAGTAAACGGCTTGTTGTTAACATGTAGAAGAATCTACCGTAAAAACTCGATAGTTAGCATACGAGCGCTTTTAAAACATGCAAACATGGAGAGCCCCATCCACAAAAGTGTAAAGGGTTTTGAGCAAATCATCGATACACATAGTTATTTATGAACAAGTAAACCTGCAAATGTGTGTGTCAACCCCATTAGCTCAGTCACTAAAGCGCCGGACTTTGGTATAATTACATGTTTACAAAAGCGCTCAATAGTAAGCACATATGCTTACTATTAAGTTTTTACAGTATTACAAGATTGTAGTTAACACATCTGAATAAGAGTGATCAATGGTTAACCATGGGTGGACCTATTACAAGGTATTTGATTCATTTTGGTAAAATGAAAAAAAAAATTGATTTGAACCAGTCAATTTAAATGAAGACAATGTCAAAAAACACAAAGGCTAGTTGAGCATCTGGGTTGGTTTAACCCCATAAAAGAGCAAGATTTGTATGAAAGAGGTTTGAATAAGAGAGAGGTTGTACTTGGCATGTGTCCTCTGGTTCTCTTCTGAAAGGAGTGTTGCCTTTATATACTGTGCACAAAAAGGTATCTGAACACGTAAAACAACGGTAATATCTTAAAGACACTGAACCTAAAGTACCAAATAAAGTAATCATTAGAAGGGTAATTTTGTTTTGCATATTTTGATACCTCATTTGGCATGATCGGACTTCATTTCCCCAAGTTATACCGAATTGAAGAGGAAAAAGAAAGAATTTCAAAAGAGACAAATTTGGGCTATTTACTCCTTCAGGGTGATTCCTAACAGCTATTCTAATGGGCTAACTATAGCGTGATAGATCAACACTCACTCGCCATGCTCATAATTAGCATGTTTTGAGAGAAGAGTCTATGTAAAATTTGTCTCTTTTTATTCAAATTGGTATAATTTGTAGAAAATAAAAGTGCATCGTGCCAAATGAGGTATCAAAGTACGCAGAACAAAATTCTCAATCTATTGACTACTTCATTTGGTAAATTAGGTTTAGTGTCTTCAACCCCATGAGAACTACCTGCCGATTGGCCCAAAAGAAGTTTTCATTGTCAATTGGACCAATCAGCAACATTGTTAGAATAATTTCACCACACAAAAAAATTGGGGTGAATTATCTGCAAAGCTCCATTCTGATTGGTGATTGAAGTGAAGATATCATGTAATTCACCAATCAGAGGCAATGTTAGATCGGCAGGTTGTGTTCAGGGGGTTAAGCTATTGTTTGGATACTTTTTGTGTCCAGTATAGAAGGTTTTAACACACTGTTTGCAAGTGGCTCACTGCTTACTAACAATAACAGCTATTTCACAGGGCTATCCCATTTAAAATCCACACTCCCCCGTGGAAGATTTTGAAAACAGCTTCAGCAGTGGGAATATGAATTTCAAATGGAATGAACACATTAGGCAGCTGCATTTGAAACTCACCCTCCTACTGTGGAACATTCATGTTGAATATTCCTCAGAGGGTGTGTGAAATTCAAATAAAGCTGCCTAATGTGTTGATTCCATTTGATATTCATACTCCCCTGTGGAAGATATTTCCAAAAGCTTCCACAGGGGGATTGTGGATTTTAAAGGGAATAGCTCATTGTTGGTCCATTAAGGTTGATGCTTGAAAGCTTAACATTACTAATAATTATGTGATGGTTTCATATGTGACACGATCTGCTCCATGGGGGCAAAGGAGGCATTCTTGAAAATTGAGTTACTATAAATATTACCTTCAGGGGTGTTTTACCTGGATTTTTCCAAAGATTTTTTTGTGGCCAAAATTTACGCAATTTTATTGATTTTCAGCCCATTTTTGGGTATTTTTGCCAAATTTCACGCTGTTTTTCTGGATTTGTTTACTATTTTCAGGATATTACACAAGCTTTAAATCACACCCCTGTTAACCTTCTACAAACATTAGGCTATCATATACTGAAAACAGGTCTAGCATACTTGGTTCTAAAGTTCTGAAGTTTTGTAATGTGTGTTTTCTTAAGTATTTTATTGTTTTTTACTCCATATGTTTGCCTTTATCTCAATCTCAAATTTGCCGCCTTTGACCCCACGGACATCATGTCACATATGTTGATTACTTCTTGCCAATATTATATATATACTCTGCAAGTCAGACATATTAATTTGAAAAATATACTATTATCATGATTATATTAGTCATGTAGTGATTTTATAGTGGTCACCAAAGACTCCAGCATTCTTTACACGGTATTGGGTAATTTGATTTAGAACAGTAAGTAGTAAATAGTTTAAATAATAATATTTAAAAAAAATATAATAAAACTGAATTTTGCTAGTTTTCCCCTAAAAAATTCAAACAAACACATGTGGTCTGTAGTACTACGGTTGCATGACAAGTCTACTGTAATCATAGAAGTGACTTGTTTATGATTGGGTGATGGTTGACTATAGATCTAATCAGGGCTGGACTTTTACAAACGCCAGCACGCCAATGGCATGTACTTTTGCTGTCAGGCGTGTAACTTTTTAAAAGTATAAAACTTACTAGACTATCGCCTTCTTTTTCGCATTCATTGTACCATTATTTCTGGTAAAAATTCGGGCTTGTAGAATTTTCTGTTGAGCATGTAAATTTTAAGAGTTACACGCCCTACTGGATAGTGCCAAACAAAGTTAAGATCCAGCCCTGGATTTAATGTGATATGTACTTAATCTAACAGCCAAAAAGTGGTACAACACTGATGTACTACTTTTTAGCTTCTACCTTTAAAAGCATGTAAGCTACATTGATACCGATGCAACCAATAGAACCAGAAGATTTGCCCCTTCATTTTGCATACCACTTTGTCCAATTTTTTTTCACATTTCTTCCCAAAATGCAAAAAAAAATGCAATGGATGTAGCACCCCCTTAAACAGGTATCCATTTATCACTTGAAGAAATTAGGTTGCCCAATCTTTTCTGCATCATTTAAATGTTTTAGTTTATGGAGTATACCACATAACAATACATTATTTAAAGAACACATAATTAACTCGCAAGCAAATTAGTTTAATATTTTTAATTTGTTGTAATGTATAAGTGCTAATATTTTTGAAAGACGATTGTTTTTATTTAGTTATGATAATGTGACAAGATGAATATGTCTTGGCTGATATTTGATGAGAACTACCTGCCGATTGGTCAAAAAGATATTTTCATTATCAATTGGACCAATCAGCAACATTGTTAGAATAATTTCCCCATGCAAAAAATTGGGGTGAATTATTTTCAAAGCTCCATTCTGATTGGTGATTTAAGTGAAGATGTTACGTAATTGACCAATCAGAGGCAATGTTACATCGGCAGGTAGTTGGCTGATATTTGATGAACTTTGTGAAGACTGCTTGATGGGGGCAATGCCATGTACACAGGGTGTGTATATACCTAACACTAAAGTTGCTAACTTCCTAATTATGTATTCTGCAAAAAGGACAACTGGGAACATCCTTCCATCTTGCTCAAAACGTAAAGGCCCAGTGTGTTAAGACCTACAGACTTTTTAGTGGATGTCTTTGTTATTTAATCTATTCCCATTCTATTTCCAGTACTGTTTAACGAAGGTTTGATGATGTAAAATTGATAATATACTTCCATTAGAAACTCTACATAACATATTATCGATTTTAGGTCATCAAACATTTGTTAGAACTTAAACATTACTGGAAATAGAAACTGTGCCCCCTGTATTTATTAGATTTTCTTCTGACGGAAGGGCATTTTTCAATGAAAAGCAGTAGTAGTTCACCTGTGCCCAATTTTAACACCAACAGACACTGGAATTTTCAGAATAACAAATCCTGCCATAATGCTTAACCTTAAAAATGAAGGTGAGGGGTTTAACCTATGGTGTTGGTTTTCAGATTATGGAGATGGCATTACTGGGGGGGTGGGGGTTACAACTTTTACTAGTGTTGGGTGTACTAACCTTGATAACATGAAGTCCTTGATATGATGGCAGTCTTCTATGTCATGCAATATACACTAAGATCCACAACATGCTCATCTATCAGGGCACAGTTCTTAAACCTCAATACATTTGTACATTCATTGAATGACCTTGGGTACACAAAATCATACTCTGCAACTTGAGGTCAAATTTTGCACTATGATTATGTAATTGAGGTTATGGACTATGTCATTAGGATGAGTCTATTGTGGTCCATAGTGATGCATAAATAACAAGAAATTGAAGTGATAATCTTCTATTTTTACAATGTTTTAACTGTGTAATGTATTTTTGTTGTTAACTGCTGCGAACATTTGATCTGCTTAATCATGCACATGGTTTCCGATTTGTTGATGTATGGATATGAACATGGTTTTGGATATACTGATCTGGTTTTGAAATAATAAAGAATCATGTTTAATTTGCTTCAGTTGCTACTAACATTGTGAGCCAATAATAAGACCTGAATTGGAGGACACAAGCCTTGGCAATAAAAAGGCTCAGGGCAGCTTACGTGGTCTGTACATGTATGTGTTGCTTTGACACTGAAATGGAACGGGGTGTCATTTGATGAAATGATGTATCATGTTGCAAAGGATTCTGGGAAGTGTAAGATATCTTCACTGCCTTGTAAATTTGCCTGAACAGTGCTAACTAAAATGCTCACAAGATGATAGATCAACCCCATGAGAACTACCTGCCGATTGGCCAAAAAGAACTTTTCATTATCAATTGGACCAATCAGCAACATTGTTAGAATAATTTCACCACACAAAAAAATTGATGTGAATTATTTACAAAGTTCTATTCTGATTGGTGATTAAAATGAAGATATCATGTAATTGACCAATCAGAGGCAACGTTAGATCGGGAGGTAGTGCTCAGGGGATTAAGATGCAGATATCTTGTGCAATGATTACAATGATATGAAGATGGTCCAACAGGTTACAATAAGGTCTCAAAGGAGCCTATGTCGATACATATTTAAGCATGAAACATGATGTATTTTGTAAACTCATATAATCTATTCTTAATTTGTATAATCATCATTGTTATTATTATTATTAATTGTTATTAATGGCCTGTATGTATGCATGAGAATGACCAAGGTCTGGCAAAGACATTATTTAGATACTATGAGAGAAAAATATAAATCGCACTTTGTAATATTATAGAAAATGATGGCTATATGGTATGGGGTTGGTGGTTGCGATAGTGACTAGCCATGTGATTTCAGTATCAAGTTACGAATAAAAAAGAAAGAAAAGTATGTCACAGTGTTGTGTTATCAGTGTTGGTTTTTTTTGCTGGTTCAGAAGAGCTGGTATTGCATTACTGTGGACTACAAATGTATGGTCCATCTGCTAACTCAGATGGTTTACTCTCTACCCCTTCATTCTTGTGAAGAGATTCATCAGGTTTGTAGATAATTATAATTTGGAGTTTTCATGTTACAAAACCAAATTTTTGACACTGACCTGACAGTTTCGTATGTCTTGAACGACATACTTCCTCAGAGTGATTGTTATCCCATCATCCTCTTTGCTGCTGGTAAAACAGCTGCCAAAGATTTAGCCAGGACTGTGACACTCCGGCACTTGTTGGAAGACAGAGTACAGCAGACAGTATGTACAATTGTGATTTCCGCATTTATAATTAAGATTACATCATTGCCAGAGCTTGTTTTATTTATGATTGACAGCGGTGGGCGGACTTATACTCTTTGTTTTGTGATCGGTACAAAAAATGTGATTCCCTGATAAATTAATAAATTAGAATTCGGACCATCTCTTCCTCAGACCTCTGTGTAGGATTCTATGGTGTCTTCTCATTACACGATCGTAGTAAGACTTGGCCGGCGACGACGCTCACAAATTGCCTGTCTTCAACTGCTGTATATAGCATGGTATAGGCAGTTTGTAGAGAGTGTCTTATCTCATAGTATAAAATCTCGACGTTGTGTTGCTCTTCACAAACACGCCGTTGGATAAATCGTTTGAGATCATCAAGCAATGGCTGCAGAAAGACAAGTATCTAAAACAAAGAACTCTGTTCTCAGTTGAGGATGTTATGGAGGTCCTTGCTTTTGTGCTTACCACAACATACTTCTCGTTCAGGGGCAAGATATACAGACAATTGTTTGGCGCAGCTATAGGCAGCTCAGTGTCCCCAATCACAGCCAATCTATGGAATTCTT
This sequence comes from Amphiura filiformis, assembly GCF_039555335.1. NCBI lineage: Eukaryota > Metazoa > Echinodermata > Ophiuroidea > Amphilepidida > Amphiuridae > Amphiura > Amphiura filiformis. The sequence goes on along the minus strand of NC_092642.1, from coordinate 48,034,398 downwards.
AGAAGCAAGCCATCGCTACAGTCCGTATGGCGTGTAGGCTGTGGAAGAGGTATGTTGACGACATCCTTGAAATAGTGAAAGACAATCAAGTATCTCATAATATGATAGTCATATGGTGTAAATGGTATGCTTAGCCTGAGTATTTCGGCCTATCTCGAACAAAATCGCCATGCGTAGCTGTTGAAAAACGAGAGGATTCGATGTACTATCACAGCAATTTTTGACACAAAGATATAGGGAATAGGATGATGACGATGTGTGCAATCTACTGCTGATGAGGGCATTGATGATTTACTGCTGACAGGGGTATTGATGACCTACTAGCAACAATATCTACTGCATGCTGATAAGTACATTTATGACTTATGCTAGCAATGCTATGTACTGCTGATGAGGGCATTAATGACTTATAGCAATGCTGTCTACTGCTGATGGGAGAATTGCTGACCTACTAGCAACGATATCTACTGCATGCTGTTAGGTACATTTATGACTTATGTTAGCAATGCTATCTACTGCTGATGGGTGCATTAATGATTTACTAGCAATGCTTTGTACTACTGATGGGGGTATTGATGACTTACGTGCAATGCTATCTACTGCTGATGGGTGCATTGATAATCTACTGCTGATGGAAGAATTGATGACCTACTAGCAATGATATCTAATGCATGCGGATAGGTACATTTATTGCTAGCATAAGTCATAAATGTACCTACTGCTGTTGATGAGGGCATTAATGACTTACTATAGCAATGCTATCTACTGCTGACGGGGTATTGGTGACTTCCTAGCAATGATATCTACTGCTGATGGGACATTAGTAATGCTATCTACTGCTGATGGGAATATTAATAACTTACTAGCAATGGTATCTACTGCTGATGGGGGTATTAATGACTTATACTGGTAATGATATCTACTGCTGATGGGGGTATTGATGACTTACTGGTAATGCTATTCACTGCTGATTGAAGCGCTGATGACTTATACACTGTTTTTTAAACTGCTGATGGGACCAAATTTCGCAAAATGCACAAAAAAGACACCCTTGTGCACTAACCTTTCACAGGGTCGATGGGAAACATGACATGGCCTTTCCACTGATACTAAAATCATCATTGATGGAGAAAAAGTGGGACAATGTCACAATCGTACCATCCTCTTTAAATATGACGTTACGCAGTTAATAGTAAGTCATCAGCAGTAGATACCATTGCTATAATTCTTAATGCCCCCATCAGCAGTAGATAGCATTTTAGTAAGTCATCAAAATCCCACCAGCAGTAGGCATACAAGTTCGAAAGAATCTACAATGACAACTTGAAGATCTGTTATTTTGCTTTATTTTAAGCAATTTTTAACTCAAGATTAGAGGAATATTATACGTTTATAGTTAACACATAGGTCACAAAAAGTTACGTCAGAACTGTTGCCACCCCCCATGGCCCCCAAATACCCCAATACCCCTCCCCCGATTTTGGTGCTGTAATTATAATGTTCCACTTTTATGCGTCGCCCGATGACCCCTATTTTATTGTCTTTATTTACATTAATAGTGGCACATGCACATCACTGTCGTGTTTGACAGCTCCTCCTCCATGATCGCCCCGTCCTCGCCTCCCGCCCCCCCCCCCCATGCATCCACCCAACCCAGGTACTGATAACCGAATGGCCCATCGCCACACGGTTTTTCATCATTTTCATATTGCTGGTATCGCTTTGCGAAATAAGACAGCTCGGTGGCAACTACTGATACCTGTTTCCTTTGACTTGGATCTTTATCCATACATCCTTTGACCAGAGCCCGTAGGATGTCAACCTTACCGAAATAACCAACATCATACATGAGATACTCGAAGGCGTAGGTGTCAGTAGCCTCGGTTTGACCGGTTATTCCTTCGATCAATTCTGGTGCTTTGAAAGGTAAGCTCTCTCTATATACAGCCTTGTCCTGGTCAGATAATTGAAGAGGAGCGGTAGGCGTATCCAAGGGCTCTGCAGATCCTAAGTCAATAATCTTGGCATACCATGTTCTTCCCTTTGAATTTGGAAGTTGTGGCGGAGAGGGACACAGCAAAACGTTGTTGTTATGTAAGTCAACGTGTGTAAACCCTGCACTGTGCAGCTTGGCGAGTCCACTACCGACGTCACCAGCAACAGCTAACCATTCTGATGTCAACAGTCGCGGAGAGAAGGTGCTTAAAAAAAAAAAATTGAGATTGATGTGAGTGTGCTCTTATCGCCAACAAGTTCAAGAATGATCGCCGGTGAAGTATTGTGGTCAATGAAGCCAATCAGTTCGGGAAAGGCAATGTGATCCAATTTCCGCAGAATTTCGGCTTCCTTGATCAGTATGGATCTAGGCTCCCTTGGATTGAGTCTCTTGACGGCAACTAGGTCTTGGCAGGATCGCAGCTTATTTAAGGTGACTGTACTGCTTGATCCGTGGCCAAGAAAAACGTATTATCAGTTGCTATTGGCTCCAGGTCACTATCTCTGTAGACATCGACCTGCTTGGGTAGTTGCAATGGAGTTGATGGCGTGTCTATGGACTCTGCGACGGGCTCTGCGGGTAAGTCGATTGGAGGCACGGGCTCATCTTTGCATACTACTGATGAAAAGTCTTGCATAGGTTTCTGAACATGCTGAAAGATACAATTAGTCGTCAAGGATACACTGTTAGTCTTTAAATCACCATCCGTGTATATCAGTTCGAAACTTCATTTAAGCTTGATATCGACGCGCGTTAAATGTACTAAAATAGGTTAAAACGATACTCCTGTTAGAAACTGCACGGGCTTCCCTTATGTAACTTCAGCTTTCAAGGTTCTCAGAGATTAACAAGACATGTCATTCTGTAGAGTTTATAGCAAAGAGTGTTTTCCGTCCCCAGAATGAACATGGTAGCCTATACCTTGCTGCAAACATTAAGAGCATTTTCATCCTTTTCAAATATAATAGGCTCTTGTCTAATTCAAAAATTACTAGACCTTTGTCTTGTCATAAAATTACTGTGTTTTTTAAAGGGTGTACGTTGCCTACCTGTGACTGTGCTCCAGAGCCAGAGACTTTCCAATACGAGTCTTTCGTGTTGCATTCGTACATACAGGGTTCCCTGCCAGGTTGCTGGTCCTCATCTTGACGAACCATGCAGCACAATGACCGCAGAACATCGAGCAGTGTTCTAAACCAGGAAAATGAACAGACATCATAAAATGACGCATTACTGAAATTAAGTAGGTGCAGGTGAATTTCGTGAGAGGAATTCTAGTATTAGGCCTATCAGACACAGTTCTTTCATGAAGCCCAGGGTAGGGTGTAGACAGCTAGCCCTATCCGGAGCTGGCTGCGAGATCTTTGTCATTCACCTCATCTGCCCCACAAATTCATTGTGCAGTAATGGAGAGAACGGATAATAATAAATTTGATTCTACCGGGAATTGAACAGGGGACTATACTTACACCAGAATCACAGTTGTCTTCAATAAATTAGAAGTCGGAAAAAATAGGACAGAGGTTTCTTCCAGCATACATGCCTCCAGTGCAAGTGAGAAAAACTAAAAAGCCATCTAATTTTACAATTATTGTCATATTTCAAACTTGCTCAAATTGTGTTAAAAAGCATACCAATGTATCATCTAGTCATAAGGATTCAGAAAATGTGTATTTCAACCTATCAAGGATGTACAGTTCTTGCGTTATATTCAAAAGCGTCAAATGTCAAAATGGGGGTCAAAATATAATGCTCCGATTTTGAAAAAATAGATGTCATAATGTTCGTTTTAATATTTAGATATTAAAAATTCAAATATTTCAAGATCAATGCTTTAATTAGAACGTGGGTTGATATATCTAAACGAACATTGATACCCCTTTTGATATAAAATTGGATCGATTGAGCCCAGATTTATAGGTCGCGAGCTATGAGTTTTAAAATAGCGAGACCAATAAATATTGGGCTAAAAGCATCCAATTTTATCATTATTATGTTTTGGATCCAATATTTTCACGCCCACATTTGGATTCATGAAAACACAATAATGTCAAAATTGTCCCTAACACTAACCTTCTAATTCCATCAGGTCTTCGTTGTCTGGATAGGCCTTCATCTCGCACATCAGATGGTTTCGTAATTGAAAACGACTGGAACAGTGAATGATACAACGCATATAAAACAAAAAATGAATCAAACAATGATAATCTTTGCTTCACAATCACATGTCATTGCTAAGTTATGAGTAGTCGATTCTCATTTTTGGTAGGTCATGTGAAAGAATGGTCATGATAACTCCTACATGATCTTAGGCATAATAATAGTCTGAAGTGAGTTGGTACGAACTTGGGGTTTTACGAGTTAACTTATATAGAAATAAAGAGTGTCTCAGTTTACAAATGATTTTGAAAATAAATATAGGCCTAGGAACAAAACGCGTAATGAAAATACCTATGTATGGCCATGAACTTGGAATAAGTTTTGATGTTACCATACGTCATTAGGTAAATGCAATATTAACACTACGCGATACGACGTTACGCATGGACAAAAAACGGCGTCAAAATTGTGCCAATTTTTTTGGTTAAAAGATGTAAAAGTTTTAACTTTATATCAATTCACAAAGAACAATAACAATGTAGGCCTACTTACCGAAGTTCGGTTCTTTCGCTTCAAGACGCCCATATTTGACAAACTATTATGCTATCAATAAAATTACTTAAGAAATGAGATATACGATGTGCATAAGTACGAGTGTAAATTAAATGTGAGTGTGTTGTGTTTATGTTTCTTGGTAGCTAATGTAACGTAAACGCGTTGGTTTCCCGTGAAACGCGTGCGCGCACAGACTACATGCGCGTAATTTTCTTGCGTGTTGCCCAGGGCGCGTAACGCGTGTTACACGCCATTATTTGTGGCATATGGCTTACGCACATGGAGGAGGGTAATGAGAATTTAAGAGGGTAGGGCGCTGTATTTTTCTTTCCATTAAAGTCCCATGCCTCTTCTCCGTGTTCTTCGCACAGTTTTTATTCCAGATAAAAAACAGGAAACAGTTTTACGCCTTTATTTTATCGTCGAACTTGCTGATAACATTTTATTTTGAGATTTTAACCCTTAAAAGCGCGTATTCAATATAGTGAAACCACAGTAAGACCATAAGCAGTTTTTGTAGAATTTTGTTGTGGTTAGCCAATAAACTTGTTATAGCATAATTTATGTCAATCGCATTGTCCCATGTGAGAAGTCTTTTGCTTCCCCCTCTTTCCCCCTGTGAGAGGCCTATTTTGTAAATGTTTGGCCCATTTTTGACCATTTTCGTCGAATTTTGCTCTCCTGGAAATTTGCCTCCCCCTTGCACCCCCTGAAAACGTCCTGGCTACGCCACTGACTGATACCCATATTGATGAAGTAACTACCCAGCAAACACAAAACGTTACCAAGAAAATGTTTGAGTGCCACAAGATGGGCTTTTTTCAGCGTATGGTGCCCATTTGGAACCAGCTCCCTAGTATTATCAGATCTACAAATTCTGTTGCTTCATTTAAGCAACAAGTTTTGGAGTTTTACCAGTCCAAATTTGCTCGCACCTTTGATGCAACTTCTGTTTGCACTTGGACCTCTTTTTGTAATTATGTTTTGTAATTGTCAGGACCATCATTTTATTGATGGTCCTGAGTTTTTATAACATGTTTATAACGTTTACAAAACATTTTTGGTCCTGTGTCACAACCTGGGGTACCTTTGTGTTACATAGTAAAAAAATGAAATGGTTCAAACATTTTACCTACACATCTTATTTGAAGTGGTTCATCCTTCTGAGCATTTTGACACCTTTTTTTATGGAAATCGGTTAAAAATGAGAGAGTGCGGGCAAAAACAATCACAAAGTAGGGAGGATGTAACCCCACCTCTTTTTTCCACATTTACAATCATTCTGAGCAAGTATTGGTCTTTTAAATGAACTTCTGTATTTATTTACTTGGTTTAGATGTCTGGGAGTTCATTTAGACATTTTTTACTAGATTCAAATTTTTAAAGGGGGTTTTAAATCAAATTTACAATATGAATCCCTCCCCCTAATCCTCCTCCCCCCTAATCCTCAGCCACCCTTGGCACATTTCATGCCAAACGCCATAAGAAAATAATTGAAAAATCTTTTAAAACAGGATAAAAAACATGAGTAATATAGAATAAATTAGCCTTAATTTAAGACCTAATTGAATCTTCTAAGTGAGGAATACTCAAGAGACAGTGTTTTGAAATCCAAACTGCACATCAAAATGTAACAAAGCCACCTTTTTGGGTACCCCAGTATATGGCACAGGATCTTTTATGTTTGCTGGGTATAATAAAATTATAGCTATCTACCGTAAACGTTCGCCTAATGGCGGTATGGAGTTCATGGAAATGAGAGAGCGCCATCCCTGTAAAAGCCGACAATTATCACTGATCATTAAGGGTACGTGTAGTTAAAGGATGAAACCTATCGACACATACAATTATGAGCAAGATCGAACAAACTTGTTCATGATAATGCGGTAATCATTCACCTGATACGTTGTGGCCCAGTGAGCAGAGCATTAGACTATAGTGCGAGGATAAAGAGAACTTGTGGAGAAGATTGATATGGTTCGAATCACAGATTATGATGTCTGTCAATGTTTTTTTTTCTGATTTGAGGAAATTTTATTCTCTATTTTCTTGATTTTATCTTTAACATTGTTTATATAATTTTATTATTTTATCTTGTATGTGTCTTTTTCATGATTCTTTGTTTTTCGTTTCATTGTAGAGTAACTCAGTCCATTCAATCAAATGTTGTAATGAACCTATTTGATTGTATAGGCATTTGTTATGTGTGTGAGACGAACTGTCGCGTGCGCCAAGTCTTTCAATTCGCGCGAGTGTCCTTGCCTATGCATCAGTGGTCATAAGAGGTATATCATTTTATTCGAAAGGGGGGGTAACAAATAGGCGGGGGTCATAAAGTCTTGGAAAGAATAATAACAGGGGGTCATAAAATGTTTTATGACCAAAATGTAGGTAGTCACACGATGACCACAGAAAGTGTGTTATTTTATTTAAAAGACTGATTTCAATACAATTTAGGGGTTTGGGATCATAAAATTTTTGTTGCCGAAATAAGGGGTGCGCAAGTTTATTGACGCAGACTTTTTGTAAATTTGGGACCCCCCCTTCCTAAAAAAATGACAGCCCTCTAAGAGGATTCAAAAGATAACCTCTGCCCCAATAATCCCTAGCTATATTTGTTTGAAACTGTTCCACGGAGGATGTATCATATATAATAGGCTCAGTCTTCAAATGATATATATAAAATTTGAATGAGTGAACGAACAAAATCATACAACGACCAACTGAATAGAGGCTGTGCATATGACGTATCATCCCGTAAATCTAGTGGCGGACTACTCAAATGCATTCAATAAAAGCATAATTGCATATACAGCGACAGTTCGTCTCACACACATAACAAAATGCACTACGATCAAATAGGTTGATGACAACATTTGATTGAATGGACTGCACTGCGCCATGATTACGGGGAAGAAACCGGTTCAATTCTTTTGTTTGGAGCCAATCGATAAACACAAGGCCTCTATAGCTATCATTGAATACTGGCTAGGATTCCACAACACAATGAGAACATGTTATAAGGCGCTTTGGAAGGCACACAATACCCCAATGGCTTTCCATATTATGTGCACTCAACAACTATTCAGTATCGAAGCCCGGTATCGAAGTTACGTAATGTTACTATGTCAACGGGATCACGCGCTTAAGTAATGAACCACGATCGAAACAATCAGTACACAAAAAAGGCATATCAAAATAGCGTGATCGTAATGAACGCCATATAAACAGTGCTTGGTTCCGATACCATCGCGGAGTTACGTAACTACTTCGTGGTCTGATAGTTATATGATCAATGGTCTGATCTTCTTGGGTTCGATCCTTTTAAGAAAAGAAAAAATAGCTGATCATTTATAATGCATAAATGAATAAAGTAATGTAGTTACACAATTTGAAACATTGAGGCCGTTCTATTTTTCAAAGGTCATTTAACTGTTAAATCATGCTCTTTCTTCCATGGTTAAATGTAGTGGAATATATCACCCATTGATAGGTAGCAGGTGGAGCAAATTTTGTCAGCGGTTTTTGTTGCCGTTTGTTCGCAGTGCCTATTTATCTAAAAAAAATAAGAAAATTAAAATTAAATTAAAAAAATTCACAATATTCTTTCGTAAAATGGGGACAAAATCCAAAAACATTTCTTGACCCTTCTTCACATAAAAGTGGGGGCAGAAATCAAGATTCGAACAAGTACCATTCACCATTCAAGGCGCACCCTCTACCGACTGAGCTAACGGGTCAGACAATAGAAGGGTGTAATTTTGAACTGAAGAATATTAAAAAAATATGAAGAAATTACAATGTTATTAAAAGATTTACCAAAATGAGCTAGGTATAACGTATGAATCGATTTACAAATTAAGTCCAATGACACTTTGAGAAAGAATGCCTGAAGAAACCCCAAAACATTTGCTGCTCTAGCAACTAACCTAGTGACCTAAAGTATTGGGTCATGTCACGATATTTTTTTATGAGGCATTATGTCCAGGTTGCTCAATTTAACATACACGTATCCTTAATGCTGTTAAGATTTTACAAGGATGGCGCTCTCACATTTCTAAGAATCCAAAAGCGCCATTAGGAGAACGTTTACGGTATCACTCTATTGCTGACATCTGTATGGATGAAATATCCCAGCAAACACAAAACGTCGTTTAAATATTAGATTACATAAAGGGTAAAAACGTTTTAATAACATTCAGAAAACATTTCTCAAAACTTTCTACGAAACATTCTATCATAACAAAATATTTTGCTAAAATGTTTGCCAAAAATACAGATTTAAAAAATGATCTATTTTTGCCTTAAAACATCTTCTTTTTCACACAAGGCACCAAAATATGAATTTTCCATGTGAACCTTTTGTGTTTACTTCAAATATTAACATTCTAGTACACTCGATCTAGAAATACATTGAAAACATGAAAGACAGTCGATTTTAAAAGTCTTACAGAATACAAGTATCATCAGTAGATAGTGAAGTAGCTGTCTACTGCTGATACTTGCACTGATAAAGTAAGGCAATAGAAACAAATATTACAATGTAGTTCGATCTTTCGATCGAGCATCGATGCTTGGTCGATCCTTATTATTTTTGAAGTCAATTAATTTACAATTGTTAATTGTGATAAAATAGTAATTTGTGCCTGTAGAGATATTGACCAATATTTGGCGTTAATTCTGATTAATTAGTTGATAGTTAATTAATAACAAGCATCGATGCAGCATCGACGGTCGATCCAGAGATCGAACATATTTGTTTCTGGTGCCTAACTATCTCTACTGATCATACTTATATTGATGAAGTAGCTATCTACTGCTGATACTTGTATTGATGAAGTAGTTATCTACTGCTGATACTTGTATTGATGAAGTAGTTATCTACTGCTGATACTTGTATTGATGAAGTAGTTATCTACTGCTGATACTTGTATTGATGAAGTAGTTATCTACTGCTGATACTTGTATTGATGAAGTATAGATATCTACTACTGATACTTGTATTGATGAAGTATAGTTAGGCCTATCTACTGCTGATAACGGTATTGAAGACGTAGCTATCTTCTGATGATATATACTTTTATTGATGAACTCGCAATGTACTACTGATATATACTTGTATTGATGAAGTAGTTATATATCTACTTCTGATATACTTGTATTGATGAAGTTGTTATCTACTGCTGATACTTGCATTGATGAAGTAGTTATCTACTTCTGATATTTGTATTGATGAAGTAGCTACCTACTGCTGATACTTATATTGATGAAATACCTACCTACTGCTGATACTTGTATTGTTGAAGTAGCTATCTTCTGATGATACGTGTATTGATGAGGTAGCTGTCTGCTGATGATACTTGTATTGATGAAGTACCGGTAGATATCTACTGTTGGTAATTGTATTGTTGAAGTAGCTATCTGCTGATGATACTTGTATTGATGAAGTAGCTATCTACTGCTGATACTTGTATTGTTGAAGTAGCTATCTTCTGATAATACTTGTATTGAGGAAGCAGCTATCAACTGATGATGATGATGATACTTGTATTGATGAAGTATTTGTCTACTGCTGATACTTGTATTGATGAAGTAAAGTATATCCGTAAATAAATTCATCAGGATTGTCCATAATACATTATTTACAAAAGTTCTGGTGTACAAATCCAAAAGTATTTCGGTATTAAAGATGTTATAAACATACCTCAATGACGTTTCGTACTACACCGTAGTACTTTCTCAAATTGACTGATCAATCCTCACACTCCTCGTCTGTTTCCTGCTGGAACTCGACGTTGGTGGCGTTTTGGAGTGGAGTAATTGGTCGTAAATGTGGGGTAGGAAGTGGTTGCCCTCGTCTCGGTTGTATTGCATTTGAAGTAAAGTATAGTTATATCTGATGCCGAACGGTATTGATGAAGTAGCTATCTATTGTTGATATACTTGCATTGATGAAGTAGTTATCTACTTCTGATATTTGTATTGATGAAGTAGCTACCTACTGCTGATACTTATATTGATGAAATACCTATCTACTGCTGATACTTGTATTGTTGAAGTAGCTATCTTCTGATGATACGTGTATTGATGAGGTAGCTATCTGCTGATGATACTTGTATTGATGAAGTACCGGTAGCTATCTACTGTTGGTACATGTATTGTTGAAGTAGCTATCTGCTGATGATACTTGTATTGATGAAGTAGCTATCTACTGCTGATACTTGTATTGTTGAAGTAGCTATCTTCTGATATACTTGTATAGATGAAGTAGGGGGAGGAGTCGGCGACCTTCACGTGGTCTCCCCTGTTAACTCGCTAAAACGAGAACCAACGTCGACAATGAGTCAAGGAAGAAAGCGACATATCGCTAGTCAACGCACCCCTACCCAGGAGCAGCGCCGTGACCCTGAGCCCTGCTTCGCGTCCTTCTCAGGACGGACAGCTACTGCTGTCGAAGGCTACGGTGTAACGACGTTGCAACTGAACGTAGAAGGCCTCACCCCTGCCAAGATGAATATCATTGAGCCAAGAAACACACCGTGAAACCAATGAAAAGCTAACTCTACCTAACTTCTCACTGGCAGGCTACATCCCAAGCAAACACCATGGACTAGCAACCTTCATCAGCCAAGACACAGATGACTGGTCTCTTGAGGCCCAGTCCTCACCCGACTCCGATACTGAATGGATCGCTGTGAAAGTGCTTGGCATCAACATCATCAATGTGTACAAACCACCTCCAGTACGCCTGACCAACGCATCTCTACCTCTTTGAACAAGTTCATTAGGAATGTTGATATCAACTGTGAATTTTGTTCATTTTGAACAATTCCAAGTAAAAACGAAGTTGGATTACTCACGTTTTAGTGACGTTTCACCACTACACTAGTGGCTTCATCAGACTGGCAACTCATCACATCTGACTGCTTGCTTTGCCTATAAAAGCAAGCAGCCCTCTGATGAGTGCCAGTCTGATGAAGCAACAGTGTAGTGGTGAAACGTCACTAAAACGTGAGTAATCCAACTTCGTTTTTACTTGAATTGTTCAAAATGAACAAAATTCACAGCATCTCTACCTCATTATCCAGGAGACTTCAACTGCCAGCACACTGACTGGGGCTACTCTCGCTGCAATAGTGATGGGACTATGCTCGCGGAATGGGCTTCTACCAACAACCTGACCCTCTTGTTCAATCCTAAGGAACCTGACAGCTTCTTCTCAGGACGGTGGAATACTGGCACCAACCCAGACCTGGCATTTGCTTAACCCAGCCAAGGAAACCAACTCCCTGTGCGTAAAATCCTGGACAAGTTCCCAAGATCTCAGTACCGACCATCTCTGATAACCCAACCTGCTCTGGTGTCTCCAACAGCTAGTAAACCAGTAAAGCGGTGGAACTTCCGGAAAGCAAAGTGGGACAAGTTCTCTGCCGAGGTCGACCAGCGTATTACCAAACTACCACCACCAGAGCGTGATGATATTAACACCACATACTCAGCCTACTGTAACTTGCTCATAGATGCAGCCAAGCTGTCGATCCCAAGGGGGTACCAGAAGAGCTACATCCCATGCTGGGACGATGAGTGCCAAGCTCTGTATGAAGACTTTACCTCGGCCCCATCGAAGGAAGAATCTGACTCCTGCGCTTCCACTCTCCTCACAAGACTGGATGAGAAACGAAAAGAACGCTGGATCGAGACTGTGGAATCAATCGACTTCACCTACTCAAGCAGAAGGGCCTGGCAAACCGTCAACCGCCTGACAGGCAGATCAACACCAAACGCCGGAAAGTGTCCAGTAACTGCGAACGCCATCGCCAGCGTACTTGTGAACAACGGTCGCTTCACCAACCCCGACCGTGATCACTCCAGGCGGGTTAAGAAGGAAGTGTCCAATCTTTGGAAGATGCCATCCACCTCCGATCTCTGCAGCGATTACACCATGCAGGAAGTAGAAGATGCTTTGAAACTACTCAAAGCAGGGAAGGCACCTGGACCAGACAGTATCCACCCAGAATTCCTCCATCATGCTGGCTCTGCTGCAACCAACTGGCTATGCAAGTTCCTGTCATCCTGTATGAAACGATGCAAGATACCAAAGATTTGGTGCAAGGCAACTGTCATCGCACTGCCCAAACCTAATAAGCCAAAGGATGACCCTATAAGAGCTACCGTCCAATCTCTCTACTCTGCATTCCCTACAAGCTACTGGAGCGCCTGATCCATAGCCGTATCAACCCGATTGTATAGACCCACAGCTTCCTCACGAGCAGGCCGGTTTTCGTCAGGGCAGATCAACAGTGGACCAGGTCACCCTCCTCACCCAAGACATCGAAGACAGCTTTGAAGGGAACCAGAAGGCTGGTGCTGTATTTGTAGATCTGACAGCAGCATACGACACCGTGTGGCATAGAGGCCTGATATGCAAACTCCTCAAGCTCATACCAGACAGAGGGATGGTGTCCTTCATCGTGCAGCTAATCTCGAACCGCAACTTCATTCTTAAGACCAGCGACGGCCAAGCTAGTAGACCACGCAGTCTGAGGAACGGTGTGCCACAGGGCTCCGTCCTAGCACCGCTCTTATTCAACATCTACATCCATGACCTGCCCAATACCATTGCTAAGAAGTATGGATACGCAGATGACCTGGCAATCCTGAAGTCTGGCAAATCTTGGGACACAATTGAGAGAGCGCTCAGCCTAGACATGGACACCCTAGATACTTACCTCCACCAATGGCGGCTCAAGCTGAGTGTTGCTAAGACTGTCTCCTCTGCCTTCCATCTCAACAACAGGGAAGCCAACAGAGAACTCAATGTTACCATCAAGTCCAAGCGACAGAACTTCGAGGCTTGCCCCACGTACCTAGGAGTGAAACTGGACAGAGCCCTCACCTACCGGCAGCACTTGGTTAACCTAAGGGACAAGGTCACAGCAAGATGCGCATTGATTCGTCACCTAGCCGGCACCAGCTGGGGAGCAAGCGCCAAGACCCTCAGAACATCAACCCTGGCCTTGGTATATGCACCAGCAGAATACTGTGCACCAGTATGGAGCAGGAGCTACCACACCCACCAGGTAGACATGGGTCTAAATGAAGCTATGCGCACTGTGTCAGGATGTCTGCGACCAACTCCTACTGAACAGCTTCCGGTTTTAGCAGGAATCCCTCCGCCGGACATCAGAAGGAAAGCAGCCTCCGTAGCTATAGCACTCCGGTCTGAAGAACCAGGACACCTCCTTCATGACACCATGTCAAGAGCTAGGAACAGTGAGGGTGAAAGCAGGAGATTGGTATCTAGGAAGCCGTTTGCTCAACAAGCAATAGACTTGATGAAGACAACACAGTCTAACCAGACAGCCAAGGACTGGCCAGCTAAGACGTGGAAAGACCAATGGCAGCATACTTCCTCACCACTCCAGCGCTTTGTCACAGACCCAACAGACACCATCCCAGGCTTCAACCTACCCAGGTCTGCTTGGACAAAATTAAACCGCCTGAGAAGTGGACTTGGACGCTTCAATGCCAACCTGTTCCAATGGGGCTTAAAGGAAAGCCCAGCATGCGAGTGCGGTAGTGAGGAACAAACAGCCGACCACATCATCTCATCCTGTCATCTCCATAGACCACCGAATGGTATATCCGGCCTGATTGAAGTCGACGAAGCCACCAGGGACTGGTTGATGCGTACTGGGCTTGAAATTTAATGAAATTTATTGTTTTGGCTTTTATATCTTGTTTCTTCCTGACATACGCAAGAAGAAGAAGCTATCTACTGCTGATATTTGTATTGATGAAGTAGTTGCTGCTGATACTTGTATTGATGAAGTAGCTATCCACTGATGATACCTGAATTGAAGAAATAGCTATCTTCTGAAGATATTTGTATTAATGAAGTAGCAATCTACTGCTGATACTTGTATTGATGAAGTAGCTGTCTACTGCTGATACTTGCATTGATGAAGTAGCTATCTTCTGATGATACTTGTATTGATGAAGTAGGCCCAGCTATCTTCTGATGATACTTGTATGAAGTAGCCATCTATTGATGATAGTTGTATTGATGAAGTAGGCCTAGCTATCTTCTGATGATACATGTATTGATGAAGTCATAGGCGTAGATCCCGGGGGATGGGGACCGAGGGATAAATACCCCAAATAGTAGTTGTCTACTGATGATACTTGTATTGATAATGTAGCTATCTTCCGTTGATACTTGTATTGATGAAGTAGCTTTCTACTATTGATGAGGTAGTTGTCTATTGCTGATACTTTTATTGATGAAGTAGCTATCTTCGTCTGATATACGATGAAGTAGTTTTCTACTGATGATACTTGTGATATAGTATAGCTATCTACTGATGAAGTAGTTGTCTATTGCTGATTTTTGTATTGATGAAGTAGCTATCTTCTGATGATACTTGTACTGGTGATGAAGTCATAGGCGTGGATCCGAGGGAGGGGGGGTATCCCCAATAGTAGTTGTCTACTGATAATACTTGCATTGATGAAGTAGCTATCTACTGATGATACTTCCATTCATGAAGTAGCTACCTTCTGCTGATAACGAACGGTATTGAAGAAGTAGCTATCTTCTGATGATACTTGTATTGATGAAGTCATACTCATAGGCGTAGATCCCGGGGATGGGGTAAAGGCCCCCCAATCATGCCAATAACAGTTGTCGACTGCTGATACTTGTATTGATGAAGTAGCTATCTTCTGTTGATACTTGTATTGGTGAAGCAGCTATCTACTGCTGATATACTTGTATCGATGGAGTAGCAATATTACTGCTGTAATATTTGTATTGTTGAAGTAGATATCTACTGATGATGCTTGTTTTGATGAAATAGCTATCTTCTGCTGATACTGGTATTGAGGAAGTAGCTATTTACTGATGATACCTGTATTGATGAAGTAGTTATCTACTGCTGATACTTGTATTGATGAAGTAGTTATCTACTGCTGATACTTGTATTGATGAAGTAGTTATCTACTGCTGATACTTGTATTGATGAAGTAGTTATCTACTGCTGATACTTGTATTGATGAAGTAGTTATCTACTGCTGATACTTGTATTGATGAAATATAGTTATCTATCTACTGCTGATACTTTGATTGATGAGGTAGCTATCTTCTAATGATACTTGTATTGATGAAGAATATCTTACTGCCTTACTGCTGACCCTTGCGTGGGGGTATTGGTGTGGGTGTGTGGGTATAGTGTGTGTGGCCACACATGTGGGTGTAGGGGAAGGTTGTCGCCTGCTGATCTTCTCCTGCCAAATCAATTTGGGAACAAAGTTAATACACCCAAAAGTACGGGAAACATTCTCAAAATTTAGTAGGCGTGGACCACATGGTGTTTTTATCTATCTACTGCTGATACTTTGATTGATGAGGTAGCTATCTTCTAATGATACTTGTATTGATGAAGAATATCTTACTGCCTTACTGCTGACCCTTGCGTGGGGGTATTGGTGTGGGTGTGTGGGTATAGTGTGTGTGGCCACACATGTGGGTGTAAAGGGAAGGTTGTCGCCTGCTGATCTTCTCCTGCCAAATCAATTTTGGAACAAAGTTAATACACCCAAAAGTACGGGAAACATTCTCAAAATTTAGTAGGCGTGGACCACATGGTGTTTTTTTGGGGGGGGGGGGTGTCATTCTGACCCGGCAAGGGTTTGGGCTGTCATAGGCCTACTACTACTAGGGAAGCTTTTTACAATAATTCCAGTGATATAATTTCTCTTCTGTTGTTGTTGTTTTTGTTGACGTAGTGATCAATCAATCAGTCAGATCAATCAATGTATACATGACAGCAATATTAGGGACCCTTCAATATTTACGCCGGGGATGGGATGGGAGTTTTGAAGAAAAAAGAATCGTCGAAAAAATTTGTGTCAGGCCCTTCGCGTCCGCTCAAAATTGTCTGATTTCCCCTTGTTTTCCAAATTTTCTCCATTTAAAACTTGACATTTTCCCCTCATGGTTCAAATAAATTCAGATTCCCGTCTGAAGACCCCCCCCAAAAAAAAAATCGGATTCCCCTCAAAATACCATTCCCCTTTCGCGTGGCGTAAATATTGAATGGTCCCTTATTCTCGATCACTCACTCCCCCACTCACTCACTTGCTCCCCCACTCACTCGATCGATCAATCAATCAATCAGGGTCGATTCCCGGGGGTGCCAAGTGAAAGTCCTCTTGTCCACCAACGTTTGACGTTTTCTATTAAAGTGTTGAATGGTGAGACAAATCGCTGACTCTAGCTTGTTGAGTTTTATGTATGATAAAATAATTTCGTGCCACTTGTTGACTGGGCTGACTGTGTGTGTGAACGCAGGAAACCTGAGGGATGCTAATGTAAACCACCAGGGAAGACGTACGACTAATGGCTTGCCTTAATCGACAGACAGGTTACTTGCAACATGGAAGAAAGAGATAAGAAGGAACCACAACGAACGCATTCACTTTGTCCACTCCCTTTACCGACATTTAATTGACATTGTTATTCATGAGGATTTACTTTGATCAATACCCGCGTTAAATAGGTGATTGGTATTGTACTCCATGTATTTGCATGTCTTCTGGAGCGTGTCTGAAGGATGATTTGAACTAATGACCTTCCGTGCAAGCACTCTATAGGATTTTCTCTGGTGACGTGATCATCGGTCATTGATGGACTACATCTTTTTCTTCCATTTCGCCCAATTTTCCCGAACTTTGATGACTTTTTTCTCAGAGTTGGCAGTCTTTGGCACTGAAACGAGTTAGCTAGTTACGATTATACATATAAACTATTAAATTAAACAGGTTTCATGTACCGGACTCAACCGGAACATTGTACATTATTTAAGAACATTTTGCATCTATTTAACATCGAAAAAGTCACCAAAATCTTACCTTATTTGCTAAAGATGAAACTCAGCAAAAAAACGGCCGATTTTGATGACCTTTTCGATTTTTTAAAGGACGTTTTCTACACAACACGATCAAGAAAACAATTTGACTGTAGATCCCAAAACAAAGCTACTATACATGTTCAGAGCATCAGTGAAATTCCATAATCTTACTTCTGGGTAGCGTTTGTTTGTTCTTGGATGGGTTTGTTATAGTTTTTTTCCAGTAATGATTTCGCCAAGCATCGATCGCGGTAAATGGATCATACATGAAAGTAAGTACCATTGATAGCTTTTCTTTTCATGCGTCAATATATAAGCGGATTAAAACTTGGCCGATCGAAGTCGTTGTGGTTCCTTCTAATCTCTTTCTTCCATGCTTGCAACAATAATGTTAAGGACACAATGCTCACTTTCATCACATGAAAATCTACCAGCACAGTTGACGCTTTAATCGGATTAAAATTGTAACCTTGTGGTGGTGAGAGATTCACTTCGGAAAACAGTGGACTCGAGTACGTTTCCCAGTCCTATCCCGGTTTTGTGAACTCTTTTGGATGTTTTAATAGAAAATAATAGCTAATGTTATATTTACGATTGATTTGTATGCGAATCAAATGAATAAACAACAACAACAAAGTCTCGGAGGCTATATTGTACATAAACAGCTAATACATAAATAACTTGGTCATATGATCTTTTAAAGCAATAAGCTTGATATGATAATATGAAGATTTTTGATTGTAATATAATACGTCACCAATGTAAGGAATAATATAAGGTATAATCGACAAAGTTCTAAGTGAATGAAATTTGGTGCGATTTTGAAGTATCACCTTTACGCACCCTTAATTTCTTTCCGCAAGTAGTACATAGCAATATACCTAAAACGACACGTTAAAAGTGGGCCGGTAGTACCAGTGGGTTTTTGTAGGTTAGCAATAGGTCTACACATGCACTAGACAATATATTTGTCTGATGGCATGCAGTACTTCACAATTACATCAGCTAAACCATGTAAAAACCTCTCCTCCTTTATGTGACGAGTTTCATAACATCGATACAAGTTTATGAAAAAATAAGTGCCCTTTTTTTCTCTTTTCTCTCTTTTCTTCTCTTTCTCTTCTAATAAAGGCTTAACTATTTTTCTTTTTTTAATCCTTCTTTGCTCGTATTCTTTTGTTTGATGTTGCAGCCACAGGTACAAAATCAGAACAGTTCTAAAAAATGTTTATTTATTTCCATGTTTTTGGTCCACCAACTTTTGACGTTTTTGGGCGGGTGCGGCGTGCCGCACCCGCCCTGTATTCTCTGACTATTGACCTACTTTCTCACATGCCGCAGTGTTGAGAAAATATTCGTGCCGGTTATATCCCAAACACCCACAGAGGTGATAGTTTACGGCGAGTTTTGTAATTATTACTTGATTTTGATATGTAAGTAATACGATAAAGTCGTCATAGGCAGTAATGTGTTTGTATTAAAAGAAATGACAAAAATAATTATTTAAGTAATAGAAATACTATTTGGAAATTGCAACAAGATTTGCAGATGTTTTTATTTGAACAGTACCAGTTCACCAGTTTTGCTAGTTTTCCTAATCTTTGGGCTAAATTAATAGCATCGTGAAGGTCATATATATCATTTTATATTATATCACTCATACATAAATTCTAGGCAGTTCATTGGTTGATTACCATTTGCCATTTTTACTATCACCCTCTCCGTGTGATAGTCTTTACCATCACAGTGCCTGCCGTAGTGCGCCTGCGCCAAGCCGTGCGCGGACTCTTAGACTCGCCGATTTAGTTATGGGGTGGATCCCAAAATGTGAAGTATATCACGGCAAAACATGGTGTTATGTTGATGAAAAAATGTATTTCCTACCTTAAATAGTATTTTAGTAATAGAATTTATGCATGAGTGATATAAAACAAATATCAACTGTCTTAAATTCGTGTAATGGTCGAAATATAATCACTCGGTGAAAGATGTATTGTTCATTCCACTCGCCGTTCCGGCTCGTGGAATGGAACAATCCATCTTTCACCTCGTGATTATATTTCGACCATCACACTCATAGACAGTTAATATTTGTATACTGACAGCTTCGGCATGTAGGCCTACTCTGGTTGCTCTACCAAAAAGGAATTACTATCACACCCACAAATGTATCCAATTACCCCCTGCCGATGCCCAATTATAGAGCTATCAAAATGGTGTAAACATATCCCATGATACCATTATTACATAACAATTTTCTATCTTTTGGCTTGTCTACTGTGGTTTATCATTGGGGTGCCCTAGTCTAGCCTGGAGTGAATTTGGCTGAAGGGGATAATTACATTTGTACTAGTAATTGGTCCTGGATAAACATCCCTTTTTCATAGAGCAAGATATACTTAAATACAGCTTGTATGTGCATTGTGTTCAGTGTGTACATAGGCTATTTACTTTTCAAATCTTGTGACAAATAGTGCTTGTATAAGGTATTATAGACAAATTATTAGAATGCATGTGCACCAGTAGAAATGGCCCAGGTTGAATAAAATAAATAAACATATGAATAAATATTTTATTCCCTGGATTATTTTTGTTGGGACAAAATAATGATATAGTTTGACGCTTTGAAATACAGTTATGTTAAGGGGTACTACACCCATTGATTTTTTTTTTTTTTTTTTTTTGCATTTTGTGAAGAAATTACAAAAAAAAATTGGACAAAGTGGTATGCAAAATTAAGGGGCAAATCTTCTCGTTTTATTGGTGGTATCGGTATCAATGTAGCTTACATGCTTTTACAGATAGAAGCCAAAAGGAGGTACATCACTGATGATTTAAATTCACTTCATTTTGGAAAGCTTACTATCAACGGATTTCGTTAAAATTTTGGATATGTGTTGCTAACACATTAGGGAAATAAAGTTGATATGTAAAATGGGAATAAGTGGTTCCTGATTTCTTTTATGACTTCATGAACTTGGTGCGCCACAACTATCAAAAAAGGAACTGGCTAAAATGCTTCTATTTTCAATGTTGAGCTATATTTTGTATTTTTAACTTGCGACATTATTGCACTGAAACTTAATTAAGCCATATGTAACAGGTTACAACAACCATACTACAGCAATGATGAAAAAATTGTATTTCTTGTCACCTATACAACCATATTGGGTAGTTTTCCGTAAGCTTACCTTTTGTGATTTTGGTAACTATTTTATATTTATTTGTGAAATCCGTCTCAACTAGGCATTCTAAATTGTACTCACCATTTACATCCCAAGGTATATTAGTATATCCACCATGCACTTCTCGATATATATCCAGTTAAAGACAGAATATCAAAATTATGTCTCATATGATATCACAGACTCTCACATGTGTATTCAAAATTGATGCTTAAATTTGACCTGAACCAATTGACCTATAACCTGACATACGGTGACCTAATAGCCTTTTCTTCTCCTAACAACTAATGACTATACATCCATTGTATAAGTGTTTATTTAATTTATTCAGTGTTATATCATGGTAGGTATTTTGCATGCACCACTATAGATTTTCTATAGAGAGTATAACAAAGGATTTAATGTATTCTATTCATGTACCCTACTTGAACATTTTGTAAAGAATAAATTATGGTTTGTTATGAAACACAGATCTGAGTTACTAGGTTACAGTAAACAAAAAATATATAGGGTTAAAATGACTTACTAAAATGGTTGAAAGTCACTTTATATGTAGATATATTTTATAAGTTAAGGACATGAGGTGATAAACATATATATGTACTTAATAAATTTGCAAGAAAAAAAAGCAGAGGGGTACTGATGAAAATCGGGGTATTATATCGCCTTAATCATAATAAAGTTACAAAGTTAAAAAATAATATCGAAATATTGTAAAATCAAACATTTCCCCTCATAAGTTGCAATACAACATATTGAGGAAATTGATATGACAGATTTTAAAACTTTGATATGGAAAGATACCCCAGCCCTGTTGTCTCACCAGAGAAGATGAGCAGAAGTCTTTCTATCTGATGATAAAAAAAACTCTAGGTATGATTACGAAAATGTTTTAAATAACTATTATCTACAAAAGTTTTATAACCATGTTTTATATAAAATGTTAACATAAAACATCTTGTGTTATGATGTGAGCGGTTAATATAAAAACAGGGAAAATCTGTTCCAACTGACCAGCAGAGAACAAAGGATAAGCAATAGATCATATTAAAATCAGGGAACATATGACACAACCTCCAATGGGGGAATAACAAACGTATAAACGTATAAAGTTAAAAACTCTTTTAACTTTGTTTATACGTTTTGTGTTATTCCCCTATTGGAAATCGATGTTGTGTCATATTTTCCCTGTTTTTAATTGTGAACTTGACTTACTCATTCTTTCATTTCTCTTGACAATTTTTCATTTGCCCACCCTATTCCTTTTAAAGGAATTTTTATATACTGATAGCTTCGGCATGTACTTAAATACAGATTGTATGTGCATTGTGTTCAGTGTGTACATAGGCTATTTACTTTTCAAATCTTGTGACAAATAGTGCTTGCTGATGCTTGTATAAGGTATTATAGACAAATTATTAGAATGCATGTGCACCAGTAGAAATGGCCCAGGTTGAATAAAATAAATAAACATATGAATGAATATTTTATTCCCTGGATTATTTTTGTTGGGACAAAATAATGATATAGTTTGACGCTTTGAAATACAGTTATGTTAATCATAATAAAGTTACAAAGTTAAAAAATAATATCGAAATATTGTAAAATCAAACTTTTCCCCTCATAAGTTGTATCAAAACAACAAATTGAGGAAATTGATATGACAGATTTTTAAACTTTGATATGGAAAGATACCCCAGCCCTGTTGTCTCACCAGAGAAGATGAGCAGAAGTCTTTCTATCTGATGATAAAAATGAGGTATGATTACGAAAATGTTTTAAATAACTATTATCTACAAAAGTTTTATAACAATGTTTTATATAAAATGTTAACATAAAACGTCTTCTGTTATGATGTGAAGGGTTAATATAAAAACAGGGAAAATCTGTTCCAACTGACCAGCAGAGAACAAAGGATAAGCAATAGATAAGATTAAAATCAAGGAAAATATGACACAACCTCCAATGGGGGAATAACAAACGTATAAACGTATAAAGTTAAAAACTCTTTTAACTTTGTTTATACGTTTTGTGTTATTCCCCATTGGAAATCGATGTTGTGTCATATTTTCCCTGTTTTTAATTGTGAACTTGACTTACTCATTCTTTCATTTCTCTTGACAATTTTTCATTTGCCCGCCCTATTCCTTTTAAAGGAATTTTTATTAATCTAAGTGTTGTATGGTATACGATTTGAAACAAATCGCTGACTCCAGCTTGTTCAGTTTTATGTATGATAAAATAATTGCATGCTACTTGTTAACTGGGCTGGCTGTGTGTGTGAACGCAGGAAATCTGAGGGATGCTAATGTAAACCACCAGGGAAGAGGTACGACTAATGGCTTGCCTCAATCGACAGACAGGTTACTTGCAACAATAATGTTAAGGACACAATGTTTCAACTACGCTCACTTTCATCACATGAAAAGTTTACCAGCACGGTTGATATTATGCTGTACTAACATGTACAACACGTCTTACTGAGATCAACAGCGTCAAATTGCTGAAAACTGCTACAAACAAGTCTTTTGTTCATTCAGCACCACATTTTGAACAATCTGCCCACTACCATCAGGGAATAAAATACAATGTCTGGGGTCTAAGGGTCTAAAAACTTACCTATTTGCTGCTTATGAATATTTTGTTCCACAGTGGTCATAATTTTTATGTTCTTTGTATTTAATCAATGTGGTTTCATCTTTTGCCATGTTATTTTGTCATTTTTGTCATATGCGCTGCGCTGTTTATGTATGTAGCGCTATATAAATGCCTCAAATGTATGTATGTATGCAGGTAATTTATGCCTAAAGCTTAATATCGGATTACAATTGCAACCTTAGATGCTCAACCCTCACTGGTGTGATGGTAAGATAAATACTACGGAATACAGCGGACCCGGGTTCGATTCTCAGTCCTATCCAGAGTTTGTGAATTAACTCTATGTTTTAATAAAAAATAATAGCTGATGTTATATTTACGATTGATTTGTATGCGAATCAAATGAATAAACAACAACAACAACAACAACAAAGTCGCGGAGGCTATGTTGTACATAAACAGCCAATACAGAAATAACTTTCTTTGAGTGGTTATTATTATCTTTTAAAGCAATAAGCTTGATATGATAATGTGAAGATTTTATATTGTAATATAATACCTCACCAATGTAAGGAATAATATAAGGTATAATCGACAAAGTTCTAAGTGAATGAAACTTGGTGCGATTTTGAAGTATCACAGTCCTTTACGCACCCTTAATTTCTTACCGCAAGTAGAACATAGCAATATACCTAAAACGACACGTTAAAAGTGGGCCGGTAGTACCAGAGGGTTTTTGTAGGTTAGCAATAGGTATACACATGTACTATACAATTGTCTGATGGCATGCAGTACTTAACAAATGCATCAGCTAAACCATGTAAAAACCTTTCTCCCTTTATATAACGGTGGATACAAGTTTATGAAAAAAGAAGTGCCCTTCTCTTTCTTTCCCCTTTTATGGTGAATACCAGACTAACAAAATACCGTTGCAAAAGTTCATAATTTTCTTCCCTGAATTCAAAAAGATCGTAGAAGTAGATATGAATAGGAGTGGTTGCTACAAAGGTCGCTTCCTTTTAGATTGTTTTCGAAATGATTCTGGATGATTAAAAATATTTAAAAACAGTTGCGACATAACTTAGAAAATACTTACGTGAGACAAATACTATTGTACTTGAGCTTTGAGTCACACGTGGCGATCTTTGTGACTAATTTGTTCTATTATACTATTCGCCGTTGAAGTGATGTAATAATCGGGTTAACTACCATAGCAATAGCTGAAAACAATTTTTGTATATATCGCCCTGCACTACAAGCTACAAAAATAAAATGCTAGAGTGAACAATAGCCCGTGAGGAGTGACACAAGTCAAGAACTTATATAGGCACTTAGGCACTATAAAAGACAACCACATGGGCCAATCAGTGATTCACAGCAGCTTAGGAACTACAATAGTGAAGAGGTACAGTAACTTAAGCATCCGACACGTGAAATGAGATGCTTATGCACTCTGCTCTTGAAGGATTGTGGGCCGTTGTCAGTTACGTCTCCAACTATTCCATCTGGTAGGCTATTCCAGAGTGTGGATGAAGGTCCTGCCAGTAGATATGGTTCTAGAAACTGGTAATGTGAGAGCATGGCACGGCATGGACAATCTGGAGCGGATAGCTCTTCTGACTACAAATGGCTTTGGTTGCAGTGCCTTCAGATCTGGTGGGCACAAGCTGGTGTGCATTTTGTAGAGGACCGTTGTGACGTCTTTGATGAAGAGATGTGATGCTCAGCTCTGTAATCGATTCCTCTTTGCTCACACCCATGATTCGAAGGGCCTTCCTCTGGATAGAGTCTAATACTTCTAGAGTGTTGGTGCTGGCACTCATCCAAGAGAGTGAGGCATATTCCATCACACTGCAAACTTGGGCCTTGTAAACAGTTGCTCTGACTCTCACATCAAGTTTGTTTGCAACTCTCCTCAGAGCGCCTAGCTTCTGTCCTGCTCTGGATGAGACGTTGAAGAAGTGCTTTGTCCAGGTAAGCTAGCTTGCTATTAACTGTGACTCTCAGCTCTTCCTTCTCAGCCAGTTTCAAAATGTTAACGTTTGTCAGACTCGATCATTTGAATGGGCAAACACAGAAAAAGAAAAACCGATTTTATGTCAGTGTTTCTTATCTCACTTTTAATAGGTTACAATTTGACAATTTTCACTTTGTTAGCATGCCCTTTAATTAGGACCGGTGCAATAGCAAGTTTACGTGCGGCAACTTTGAAACAATTGCAACACGGTGTAATACGACACGGAGGTAGGTCACTATAGACGTAGGGTCATAGTCGTGCTATTATTGGCTATACCACCGGCGTATTCAATAACAAAATGTGCTTTAATGGGTACAGGTCTACAGGGTGAGAAAAAAAGTACTATAGAGCAAAGAATCGATATTCATGCAAGAACCAATTCGAAATTTTCCATTATTGAAAGATACTATTATTGATGCCACACTCAATAGTCACATTCTGTGAAAATATGAAGTGAATCGCGACTACCGTTAAATTTGTATGAGTCCCTTTGTTGCGATACCCAATTTCGTTATTTGTCCAAGAGGTACCATGTATTTTGAATGAGAGCACACAATGCACGGTAGAGGCACCAGCTCTGAAATTGAATGAGGAGGGTTTTCATAAATCACATAACATATTGTTGTATAACCTACAACTTACATTTTTAGCACGGAAGAGGAGTTATATATTATAACCTGGAGATTTGATTGGCTGACTTTTTGATTAGATTCTTTTGATGGTCTCAGTTCTTGATCCAAGATCCAGCAACATATAAGACCCAAGGGAAACCCATGGTCTATACCACAGTCTCAGTCTAAGTCCTAAAGACTATGTTTTCACTATCCTAGCTGATATGCTAGTGTTTTCCAAATGATCTTCCAAGTTGACCGTAAGCTCCTCTCTAGAAGATCACTTGAGCATGCTATCTGCTCCACTTGACAGTCAGATAACACACTACCGTAAACGTTCGCCTAATGGTGCTTTGGGCTCCCTTGAAATAAGGGCACACACCCTTAATTTATAATTATATGTCGGAACGATCGCAAATCTTAGTCTCCTACGAAGCCAGTTTGGTTACGCTCCCTCCACACAAAATAAGAAGTAAGCATATACATTCATTTTATATATTACTAGTGCACCTGCGGCTATGAGAGCCCAGATGCTGTGAGAGCACTGGCATGATAGCGATACTGTTTGACCCCAGATGACCTTTGAACTTGGATGACCTTGGTGCAATTTTTTCATGCTCCCCTCAGTCATACGAAGGATTCCACCTATCAAGTTTAAGCCCAATAGGGCAAAGTTTAAATTTAGCCCCTACATGACCTTTGACCTCGGTTGACCTCAATTTTGTTTTGCGCATATATTCCGCTCGTATCAAGGATTGCACCCACCAAGTTTGAACCCGATAGGACAAAGTTTGAAATCCATGACCTTTGACCTTTGACCTCGGATGACCTCCATATAATGTTTTTCATGCTCCCCTCATACGAAGGTTTCGACCCACCAAGTTTGAACCCGATCGGACAAAGTTTGAAATTTGACCCCTCCGTAATGACCTTTGACCTCGGCTGACCTCAATTTTATTTCGGTCATATATTCCCCTCGTATCAAGGATTCCACCCACCAAGTTTGAGCCCGATCGGACAAAGTTTGAAATTTTGACCTTTGACCTTGACCTCCGATGACCTTCAAAACCACATGGCCAACATGCTTTTCCCAATACCTATCTATATCCGAAATTTCAGCGCGATGCGTCGAAGCGCGGCGAAACGCATAGCCGGACAGACAGATAGACAGACAGACAGATAGACAGAGACCGCTTATTATTTTATTAGTATAGATAGTAACATGATTAGACATCGGTGAGTATCTCGGATAAGAATTAATTCATTTCCGTAATTCTCGTAATACGATAACTTGACGACAAGAGTATTCCATCTATACATTTGGGGTATTTCCTACTGTAGGGGTGTTTATTGCTTCCGTGCTCGGTTTTAGGAGGAAAAATACAACTTCTGCTTAGGCTCCTCTTGTTCTAGTTGTTGTTGTTGATATTTTCCTCTTGTTATTCTTCTTCTTCTCTCCTCCTCCTCTTCCGCCTTTTCCTTTTCTTCTTCTTCTTCTTCTTCTTCTTCTTCTTCTTCTTCTTCTTCTTCTTCTTCTTCTTCTTCTTCTTCTTCTTCTTCTTCTTCTTCTTCTTCTTCTTCTTCTTCTTCTTCTTCTTCTTCTTCTTCTTCTTCTTCTTCTTCTTCTTCTTCTTCTTCTTCTTCTTCTTCTTCTTCTTCTTCTTCTTCTTCTTCTTCTTCTTCTTCTTCTTCTTCTTCTTCTTCTTTCCCCCTGTATTGGATGTTGGTTGGTCGTTGAGTGAGATAAAATAAATTACAAATCAGATATCCTTGTAAATATAATTATGTCATCCTGCTAGCGGCCCATCCATTCTCTCTGGTGTTAATGACGTGGGAATATATATATATATATTTTTTTTTCAGGCAACATGTTACGGTGGAACTTTCTATAAGGAATAGCATGGCTTTCTTTTCTTAAGGCGTTTTGTAAAAAAGATATCGGTTTGTTAACTGTGCTAGGTCAGTGACGTTTTAACGAGTAACTAGGCTTCCGTTAAGCATTATGAATAATGTATCTTGTATTCTCTTGAAGAGATTAACTTTAACAAATAAGTTAACCAGACCCATGAGGAAAGCTGCAGTGCCCCATCTGTGAGGTGACATACTTTTAAATGTTTTATTGGCTTGTATTGTGTAAGAATTACATTCTTTAAAATCGACATTATTGAAGAGTAATTATGAAAATGAATATCTATTAACAAACAAACAAACAAATAAATAAATAAATAAATAAATAAATAAATAAATAAATAAATAAATAAATAAATAAATAAATAAATAAATAAATAAATAAATAAATAAATAAATTGTATCGTGACTTTTGATTCTCCTTATTATGAAAGCTTGAGGTATTATACATTTATCAGTGAATACAAAGGAAAAAGCGTTCGGGATGTATATTGACCTATATGTAAAATTTATAGCTAGTAATCATGGTAATGATATCGTTCCCGTGGCATTGTTGAGGAGGTTGTTTCTGCCTCAGGCAACGACCAATTAAAGATCCAATTACTGCATTACAATGATTAGCTATACACATTCAGTATCAGTATTACTGGTAACGGGATAGTACTATTCAAAGACAGTATTAAGATCCACGGTACTGAACCATGCCGCCGATATTATAATGATGGGTCCAATCAAGGAGTAATTCAAATTGATTGCATGGGTACTAAGCAAGAGTCGTCTGCGAACACACCAAATGAAAATGAAAAAAAAAATGCTTCATAATAATACAAAAGTCATCTTTATCTGCAAAACACATGCTGATCTGGTTCTGAAAGCCTTTGGATTTCAATTTGTACTGATCGTGGATCTGCTGCTCTGGGGTTGTTTATCAACCACGCAATGCAGATTCTTTGACAATCTTGAAAATATTTTGCTTAATGCGTTTTGTAATAGTAACATTATATTACTCGTAGATGTCTAAAAATCTAAAAAGCACTTATTCAGTCCGACACGCCGCTGGTCCGAATCGGAAATACACTGCGCTAGTCCTAATCTGGAAAACACTTCTTCAGTCCGACACTGCACTAGTCAGAATCGGAAAAGCACGGCACTAGTCCGAAACTGACAAATATAGCGCTAGTCCGAAACTGGGAACCACAGTGCTAGTCCGCATCTGAAAAACACTACGCTAGTCCGAATTTGAAAAACACTACGCTAGTCCGAATTTGAAAAAACACTGCACTAGTTCGTACCACTATTCGGACTAGCGCAATGTTTCACAGATTCGGACAATTAGCGCATTGCTTCAATAGCTTTCAATGTTTCGGACTAGCGCTATTTGGACTTAAGGCCGTATAAAATTAATATTTTGGTTCTCGTCCAGAGGATTTTCATGAATTGATGAGGGAGGGAGGTGTTTTTTTTTTTTTTTCCAATGTAAAATTAGCATTGTCAGTAGTTTTCGGTCTTCTCCAACAGTGCTCGAGGAAACGATGAGGCCCTTTTTTTTTTTTCAAATGTGAGATTCTGAGGATAAACCCCTAGAGTACCACAAAAAGACTTGGAAGTGATGCTTGTTCTCTAATAAACTTATTTATATGTATGAAGATTTCATAAATCATTCCAAAGTCTACAAAAATTGAAAAATCTAAAAAAAAAAAAAAATCTGACAAATCCCAGAAATTGAGGAGGAGGGACGAGAACCAAAATATTAATTTTACACGGCCTAAGCATAAATGATTAACAGTCACTCAACTTCAGCTTTAGGCAGGCATTTTCTCTAGTATTTACATTTATATACATGTATATGTAAAGTGGTATTATTTACATCTTTCAGCCTCTCTGAAAATTATTACTATGCGTTGTTGGCTGCTCTGGTTAAAGGTTAAAATTTGTTTATCTGCGTCTCTCTTTCTCCCCCCTCTCTGTCTCTGTATGCATTGAGGGGGGTGGGGGAGACGGAGATGGAGAAGAAAACCCCATACCAATACCTGCAAGAATATTTTGTAGCCGAATTTGAAAAACACTGCGCTGGTCTGAATTTGAAAAACACTGCGTTTATAGTCCGAATCTGGAAAACATTGAATATCGGACTAGCGCAGGGTTTACAAAATTCTGACAAGCGCAGTGTTTTCAGAATCGGAGTAGGACAGTTTTTTTTTCAAATTGGACGCCCTGTACTCCTGTAAAATTCACCATAGATTATCAAAGAAGAACAGTGATGAAGATCTGGATGGTAATTATATGGACATTATGCATATTGCAGTTACTGTCCGTTTTCCTATACACAATACACAGTGCTCTCACCATTGACGCGTGACCCCTACAAATGATGTACGTTGCAAGAATGGGCACTTGCCTAGTTAACATCACTGTGTGAAAAATAACCAGCCAATATGTTAGCTATTCTCCAAACTTCTAGCAAATATATTTCTCTAACATGACCTAAAATTACAGCTAGGTTAGATGTTCAGAAATAGTCGCACTTTTGTAAAATATGAGTGAGGGCAAGGCATAGCTAGCCAACTCCCCGTGTTAATTGAATGGAGATTTGACCGAAAATATTGGTATCGGACCGCTCACTTCTGAAGGATGCCACAAAAAAACGGTACAAGCTACATCTTAACTATTCTCTGGCAATCATCATGATGAGTTTCTTATATAGTATGCCGAAAGTGGGTACTGTAGGTGATTGACAAAGGGTCGCACTTTTCTGATAAATAAGTGACAGTGAACATGAAATATCAGCGCCCATAAACCCAAGTTAGTAGCTAGTTAGTGGAGGCCGTCACGGGACTGATTATTGATTATTGAAGTGCCTTATTAATAGATACGCACGATTTAGGGCAAGAAAAACAAACCGGGACACTTTTGGAGACATCATCATCATCATCATCATCGACATCATCATCATCATCACTTTCTACATTTTTTCTAAACAACATAGGGCCTACCGTTTTAATAAGATTTTTTTCTTGAAATGCATGTAACTATAATTATTGTTTAGAGCGTGATGAAATAAAACATCACGATTTTCATCACAAAACAAATATAATGCATAAGAAATCGTTTGTTTTAGAGCGTGATGATGAAATAAAACATCACGATTTTCATCCCGAAACAAAGTAATACATAAGAAATCAATTTTTCGTGAGTGATGAAATAAAACATCAAAATTGTCATCACGAAACAAAGTAATACATGAGAAATCGTTTGTTTTAAAGCGTGATGAAATAAAACATCACGATTTTCATCACAAAATAAAGTAATAGGCCTACAAAAGAAATACATTTTTCGAGAGTGATTAAATAAAACATCACGATTTTCATCACGGAACAAAGTAATACATAAGACATCGTTTGTTTGATTGCAATCAACCGCGACAGTTCGTCTCACACACATAACAATGCACTGCGATCAAATAGGTTGATGACAACATTTGATTGAATGGACTGCACTGCGCCATGATTACGGGCACCGGTTCAAATCCTTTGTTTGGAGCCAATCAATAATTTCACGTACAGCCTCTATGCAAATTAGAGTTTACACACGCTGCAGCTGGGGTAATCGACCGAAGCTGGTTGCCGTTAGTGATCGAATGCATGAGCTTATTTGCTTTACTGAATCGATTTACTGGATTAATTTCCTGTTAACTGGGTTTAATGCCACAAAGGTCGAATCGCCTTTGCCATGGACCATGACTGCATCATGGATTCCATGAGTCCATGTTTCACTCGCACCTTTAGAATTAGTGATTGCACGTTATACACAGGTGATGATGAGTGCAGCCTACCTTACTGCTGGGCGGGGAATGTAAACAGCTACGAGGTTGTATAGACACATCGCTATTAGTTAGGGGAAAAAGTTCACTTTGGTGACCACTCTCTGGCTAGTAAGGTTTGACGATTGATTCGACTTCTATGGACCATTTAGAAAAAAATAGCCACCATGTCCCTCGCGAAAATCCGGCATTTTTCGCTAGAGGCCAAAATCAAAATGGCGGCCACCACCATTTTGAAAATTTAAGTTTTGAACCAGAGCACCTATAATCATGCACAAAGACACTTTTTCGGATATGTCGAGTACAAGGATTCCGATTCTGACATTAGTTTGACATTACGGCATCATTTTCACCCAGAAATCCAAGATGGTGGCCGGCACCATCTTGAAAAATTTAGTTTTGAACAAGAGGACCTTAAATCGTGTACAAAGACACTTTTTGGATAAGTCGACCACAAGGATTTCAAATTTGACATTGCTTTGACATTACGAACTCATATTACCCAGAAATCCAAGGTGGTGGCCGCCGGCGCCATCTTGAAAAAAAAAGAGTTTTGAACCAGATTACCTAAAATCGTGTACAAAGACACTTTTTCCGGTAAGTCGACCCCAAGAAATCCGAATCTGACATTAATTTGACGTTACAAAATAATTTTTGCCCAGAAATCCAAGATGGCCCCCATTTGGTAGAGCGTAAATGTGATTTTTGAATGAAAGCAGAAGCATAAATGTGTCATTTCCGCCTTATCTGGGGTTCATGTCCCTTATATGGGGTTTAAACTGCCTTATCTTGGGTTTACATCCCTTATCTAGGGATAAGGCGCCTTACCTGTGGTTTAGACGGCCTTATCCTGGGTTTACGTTCCTTACCTGTGGCTAAGATGCCTTAACCTTAGCATATCGCAGTCTAAACCCCAGATAATGCGCCGTAACCCCAGATAAGAGACGTAGACCGTCGATAAAGCAGTCCACCCCCCAAATAAGGCGCTTTAACCCTAAATGAGGAACATAAACCTAAGATAAGGCATCTAAACCCCACATAAGGTGCCCAAACTCTAGATACGGGTCGTTAATCCCAGATAAGGGTCGTAAACCTCAGATAAGACATCTAAACCCAAGATAAGGCGCCTTAACCCCAGATAAGAGACGTAAACTCAGATATGACAGTTTAAACCCCCGATAAGGCGCCGTAACCCCAGATAAAGGCCGTAACCTCAGATAAACCAGTCACAACCCCAAATAAGGCGCCTTAACCATAAATAAGGAACATAAACCTAATATAAGAGAAGTAAACCCCAGACGGCGCCTTATCTGGGGTTTAGACTGCCATATCTGAGTTTATGTCTCTTATCTGGGGTTAAGGCGCCTTATCGTGGGTTTAGATGCCTTATCTGAGGTTTACGACCTTTATCTGGGGTTAACAACCCTTATCTAGAGTTAAGGCACCTTATGTGGGGTTTAGATGCCTTTTCTGGGGTTTATGTTCCTTATTTAGGGTTAAGGCGCCTTATTTGGGGTTTAGACTGCTTTATCTGGGGTCTACGTCGCTTATCTGGGGTTACGGCGCATCATCTGGGGTTTATATGCCTTATCTGGGTTTAGACTGTGATATGCTAAGGTTAAGCCCCAGGTAAGGAACGTAAACCCAGGATAAGGCCGTCTAAACCACAGATAAGGCGCCTTATCCCTAGATAACCCACGATAAGGCAGTTGAAACCCCATATAAGAGACATGAACCCCAGATAAGGCGAAAATGACACACTTATGCTTCTGCTCTCATTCAAAAATCACATTTACGCTCTACCAAATGGGGGCCATCTTGGATTTCTGGGCAAAAATTATTTTGTAACGTCAAATTAATGTCAGATTCAGATTTCTTGGGGTCGACTTACCGGAAAAAGTGTCTTTGTACACGATTTTAGGTAATCTGGTTCAAAACTTATTTTTTTTCTATTTGCCGCCGGCGGCCACCATCTTGGATTTCTGGGTAAATATGAGTTCGTAATGTCAAAGTAATGTCAAATTTGAAAAACTTGTGGTAAACTTAACAAAAAAAGTGTCTTTGTACACGATTTAAGGTCCTCTTGTTCAAAACTAAATTTTTCAAGATGGTGCCGGCCACCATCTTGGATTTCTGGGCGAAAATGATGCCGTAATGTCAAACTAATGTCAGAATCGGAATCCTTGTACTCGACATATCCGAAAAAGTGTCTTTGTGCATGATTATAGGTGCTCTGGTTCAAAACTTAAATTTTCAAAATGGTGGTGGCGGCCATTTTGGATTTTGGCCTCTAGCGAAAAATGCCGGGATTTTCGCGAGGGACATGGTGGCTATTTTTTTCTAAATGGTCCATAGAAGTCGAATCAATCGTCAAACCTTACTAGCCAGAGAGTGGTCACCAAAGTGAACTTTTTCCCCTAACTATATGGTAATTAATCTTGCTACTTTACTACTTTTACTATAAATCAAAAGTAGTACCATTTCATTCCCATTCATTGATGGTATAGATGTAATGGAGGTGGGTTGAAATCAATCAAAAGACGTGCTTTTCTGTTCATATTCATAAGTATTTCAAACATTCTTATGTAAATGACACCACAAACTTACTTCTAAATGCATAAACTTTTAATTGGTGACACCAAAACACTTGGTGGCATGATCTCTTATAGTTATACGAGCGTATTTTCATTGAAAGACGTACTTTTGGTATTGTCTTGCATATATTAGAAAGAGTGGGCACCGTCAAAGTATCGGAAGCCTAAATGTATATGAGAAGAAGATATTGATTATGAGGAGGAGCAGGCATAGATAAACTGTAGTGCACCAAACAGTATTCTTGTGTGCGCTCGGCCGTATAATTCAGTATGCATGTAGAAATTCCGCCTGCAAAAAACGCAATCTTGCCCCAGAAGCTTGTTTTGGTGTTCATAGTTTTGTTTTTGATGCATATTGCTTCTGAAGACCACGAACTTCAAATTAAAATAAGTTTACTGGACATATTTCAATTAGTCCAAAGGGATGATATATTCATAAGACATTCAAAATGAAAGATGTCTTTGACCAAGTCTACAAAAACCTTTTTCATAGCAATATTATTTTGTAAACTGCTTGTAAATGATCTGCTGAGCGAATTGAAGCATGATTGAAGTAACTATTGCGTGGGTAAGACGGCCGAAGGTTACATGAGATGGTAGACGAAGCTGGTACATCGTAAAGGCAGCTCATATGCCCATCTGACAAAGCACCTGCTATTGTTTCGCCTCTAGGAAGAAATTTTTCAGAAAATCCATCATCTGACCTACATGTGTCTTACTAGCTCTACCTGCATCGACGATAGCTCGCAGCAAAATATTACCTCAGTGGCTACCTAATTTTTACTCTTTTTCAAGACAGAAAGTCGTTAAGCCAATCGAATTTATAGATGTAACCTGTTATGAACCCTGCAAACAGCTCAGCTGTTTTCCTTTCAATCTAGAAACACTAGAGTTTCAGAAAAATATGATATTTTACACGTAATAAATTTCGCAATTTAATGTGTTTATTATTGGTGTTACAGGTACGGATGGTTCTGATCATAACCATGATTACAGAAGATACTACAACAATATTTCTTGACCTTGGGTACACCTAGCCCACGACTATAGCTATATGATACTGATAACTACTGCAGAGAACAAGTTCATGACAAATATTTCTGTAGAGAAATAATTCTGCATTGAAATCAATCCAAAAGGCAACATAAACACAAGGCACATATTGTCATCATACAACATTGGTTTTTATCTTGCTGCAGTCTTTGTTGTTGTGTGAAGCCATCTATTATAAGGACGCTATGCTGTCCTGATGCCGGTGGGTATTCGTCGTCTGGTTGATACACTGTAGGATCCTGGGTATGAATGACCTGCAAGTATACAACAGAAAAGCAGAACAATCAAAATGGTACACCAACAACGTCAGAAAAACAAACACAAGTTTAAAACTTCGAGACGAGGCTAATCAAGTTCAAAGAATGCGAGTTAATTCCACCGCATTATACATTCGAATGCCATTGGCGATTTTGTTGTTACTTTATTTTTTTTACTTGTACTTATTTTGCATTACAAAATGTCCTCCTATGCATAATGCTATTATCTTTCCATTTACAAAGAGCCCTAAAGCATTAATTTGGCGAATCTTAGTTATATTTCATATAATGCGAGATACACAGACAAACTATGCCTTTTTGTTATTCACAGTATATTTTCCTTTTACATAACACCCGGCATCAGTCAACTAAAAGCCTACCATTACGAGAATCGTATTTAGCGCTATCTACAGGAGATACTATTTGAGTTCAGACAAGCATGCTGCTTTGAAGCGAGGTAATATACCTTGTGGTCAAATAAAGGATGTCTCAAATAAGTTAGAAGAAAGATGATGAAAAATATAGTGTTAAAAGATCAATGTAACGGGTTGCGCACGGATAGGAGGTATTTAAATGATCTTGCTTGTACAGTTGATCAACTATCACACCTGTCTTATTGATGATATTCCTTCAATCAATACATTATACATCACACATATTATAAGATGTGTGTGTGGACAGCGTAACCGATAAAGCGTGAGTCATTAATTCTATACCAAAAGACACCCAAGCGGTTTTTACAGGTGAATTCCAATTTGTAGGGCGTCGCTTTAATTATTCAGTTTTCTTTCTCATTTTACTACAGACTTGCGATCGCATGAGTAAATAAGCCCAATCGGCATTGGAAGATTGCAATGCATTGTAGGACAGTTTTGCAGTTTTAGGACACTTTGTCCTTTGACCTTTCAGAAAATTCAGAAATATTGGGTTTTTGTATGTACAAAATATAATCTAAAATGTTTTACAATATTTAAAACAAATATAAAAAATATTAGTATTTTATAAATTAATTATTTGGTATTTTTAATGATCAAAATTGTGACAATAATAAGAAAATTAATAATAATTACGTCAATTTTCCCGATATGTCAGAGGTCAAAGTGTCCTAAAACTGCTCTCAAAAACCGGACGTTAGAATGGCGATTGGGCTTATTAAATCGCAGATTGATGATTCAAAACAAGAATCCCTTAAAATAGACACGGTTATGATCTGAAGCAGGTATGACTTTGCAAGCTGTTTCAAGCTGATGCCACCCCTTGCTAAATAAACAGCGGAATTGTGTTGTTTTGATATCAACTAATTAGTACTGGTAAAAAAGGATGATTGTGATTGAACATGAATAACAATAATAATGATGATAATTAATTGTGCTTCATCGGTGAAAGTTGCCAGTTACGATATCTATCCACTTGTTTTTCTCGCAAAATTAATTTGGTCGTAAACTTTATTTATTTATTTATTTATTTATTTATTTATTTATTTATTTATTTATTTATTTATGTTATTAAATGCATTTAATTTTACGTTGTAAATATCTTTGGTTGGCAGTGTTAATTAAAAGCATATCAATAAGTTTAAGAACAGTATATGGATGCAAAGAGTTTGCAAGTTAGGTTAACTATCATTCTTTTAATCAAAATCAAGAATGGCTTTTGCGTCTCCACGGACCGACGTATACAGGAACGAAATATTGATACAGTATAAATAAATAGACGTCAGTCCCACTGCATTATTGGCAAACAGCTTAACATGTTTACCCACATTTTGACCGGGAAAGTGTTTCAATATCTTGTATTTCACAAGATTGTATCATGGGACGGGTTTATTAATGCCAAACATGATCCATTTGTTTATGTTGATCGACCCTCATGTTAATAAGTAAAGTGTTTATCAAACCAATTAATTAATTAATTGTCTTGCTAGGTATATAACGAACAGTAAGTAAAGAGTTTGAAGCTTGTGTAAAGTTATGAATGTGATTGTCAGAAAGATATCAATTAAAGCCATATTATAACATTTCTGTAAAAATAGATTAGTATTTATTTTCCATAAAATGTTAGCTTTTACTGTCAGATATGTCCCCTTTTAATTTTGAGCCGAACAAGTGAGGTAAAGCATAGAAATTTGGAATTGCATGCATGTTACTCCCGCGGTTGTAATACGGTACGATCCTCGGATGTGTATCCCGCACGCCGTGTACGTACTGTGCATACGTGTTCGACTAATATTTCCATCGTAATAATAAAACGCCGGTTCCGTCGTTTTATTTAAAATCTCGGATTTTGACAAAACTATAGCACCTAAAGTCTTGATTTTTGCAGTGTATCTTTATTGACTAAAGTACATTACAATCGTGTAAAAACCAGAATTTAAATTTTTTTTGAGGGCGTTCTCCTCAGCAAATGTTATAATATGGCTTTAACTAAGTATGCAGGAAGCGTTATTAATGTATATTCATATTAAAAATACTACTTGGTATGCTTAACTGTTATTTCTTATACCAGAAAGGGTTCCAAGCACTTACGCGAATATTATCAGATGATTGCCAGTATGAAAAGAACGTGCGATGTAAGCAAGAGCCTGCATAGAGTTTTGGGTTTACAATTTTTACATAGACATAATACATTTTGGAGTAAAATGTATTGTGACCTTCCAGCGACTTATAGGAAAGACTTTAAAGCAAGCACCACAATTGCAAACTCATAGCTAGAAAACCGTACAAATATCCGAATAATTAAACAATATTTCCTAAGACCAATAAATAAAAATCATTGGGCTTCTTTATCACACTTGCATAGCGAAGTGTGTGGTAACAAAATGAATATCTTATAAACGCATATGTACAGTTTCCACCTCAATACACCTGAGTACACAAATTTGTCCAAGCAAAGTTAGCCTAGCAATGCCTTGTTTACACTACACGGTTGAGTGCATAGCATCATAAGAGCTTTGTGAGCTTCTAGCTGGTGACTAGTGGAAAATACGGCATCTGCGATTGGTTTGTGTCAAAACCCCGAATGTTCCCTTCATCCAATCAGAAAAGTTTTTATATCGAACGAAAGCTAAAAAAACAGGTGACGTAGGTGACGAAAACGGCCTCTTCACGCACAATTTTTGACCAAGATGTAGATTTTAAAAGTCAAAACTCCTGTTAATCCTTACAATATTTTGCAAATTTTATGTCATTAAATGAAAGAGCACACTTATATTGTCCATATACTAGATTCATTGCAATGAGCAATGACCAATTCTCTTTAAATTGTAAATCTTATGCAAAAAGTTACTATTTCCACCTGTTTTGTCATACGGTTGTAAAGTCAATGAACAATGTCTTTGCTCAGGCCCGTACGCAGGATTTTTTGGGGGGTGGGTGCTGATTTTGAAAAAGTGGATTTTTTTTCAATGGGGGGGGGCGATTTTGTGAAAAGGGGACTTTTTCCCCCAAATTTGGACCTTTTGACCAAAAACCGTAAAAACCTGATTTTTTGCTCGCTACGCTCTCAATTTCTTAAATTTTGGGACTTTTTGTATACTTTTGCAAATTTGGGGAGGTGCAGTCGCACCCCCGCATCCCCCCTGCGTACGGGCCTGTCTTTGCTTAAAGAGCGCTTAGAGATTGATATGACCCTCATAACCCTTTGCAAAGAATTGTACCACAATTACCTAAAGTCATTTGGTGCTGTATTTAGTGATGGGAAACGGATTGGGAGTGTGTAGCGCACAAAAGGGTTAACATAATTTCGTTCTCCTATTTTGGAGCCGCATTTCATACTTTTTTCCTGACAACTAAAACAAAAAGTAATACACTTAAATATACTTAATGTTAAAGTATGTTCTGGTGATCTTCTTCTTCTTCTTCTTAGCAGTCTCTAATTTGTTTCGTAATCTTCGTTACATGTACGCTCATTTGGATACTCTTTGATAATAATGCTGAAAATTGTAAAGGATAAACTTTGCAATGACCCCTTTCAAGCACTTGATATTAGACTCCATATGATTTTGAACTAATCAACTTTCCCAAGTAGCTACAATGTATTATATTGCCTCAGTTCGTGGTATTCTCGTATTGAGAAATGCGATGTATTGGTTTATTTGCAAGGGGATGCTATGAAAACCTGCACGATCTTATGAGTAGGAATCAACTTATCGTTTGCGATAACGCTCTGTAAGTATCGCTTTGTAAGCTACACACTCTGTTACCAAGAAACCACCTGGTTTAACATTAAATCGGCCATATCAAGTTAGTCATATTAGTATATTGCCATAATCACAATCACATAATTATTTCCGTCAAACACAATACTTAAATTTTCATCTTGTATTAAAAGGGCATTTCGTGATCCACAGCCTCATCCCCCCACTTTTTTCAAAAAAAGTTGAGGTTTTCAACTAGAAACCTCTGGCTACATAATGTTTATGTACCAACAATTTCTTGCAGATTAATTCGTTTAGTAAAAATATCGTCAAATTTGAATTTCGTTCTGGTATACCAGAACGAAATTACAGCAGTGGCCTATCATGCCTATGGAGCAGTGTAATACACATAATCATGCATGACTCGCAAACGTAAAATCGGAATCAACTCAAATTTTGGGAATAAGCTTTTTTCGTGAATATCTACTGAAACTTGTCATAAAAAGAGGATGCTAGGATCACGAAATCCTCCTTTAACTAGTTTGTTCAACGACATGTGATAATATCAGAATGTCAAGGATATTATCAACTTTCAGCGAAACTATGGGTACTATTTTGTACATAAATTTCCCTAGTTTAGGTAAATGAAGTTGTGTGCGTGTCATTCATACTAAGACAATAGTAATAACAACCAACGCTTCTATTTTAAACAAGACATTATTATGTCAAGGCGCAATTGAGTGTTTGAAAATTAACAAACTGTTTTTATGCTCTCCTATGATTTAGTGATAGGATCATTTTATTGGTGTTGAGTATAATAGTGACTTTGGCCATTGGGCACGGAAAGTCAGTGTTATGCAAGCCTAAATGTCCGTTTGTAAACATGGATAAAAAACGACGATCATGACGATAGGGAGAATTTAAATCAACACGCTAAGACGGGGCCATTGAGGAAAGATGAACAAGCAAGCTCAGCTTTTATATATATTTGCCAATGGCTAAAAGTGGACATATAATCAGTGCTTCCTTTATAAACATGAACACGAGAGGGTTATTAAGTGACCATTTTATTAGGTAGTAATTGTATGGTGATTAAAGTGAACTGCAATGTTACTAAAGTTAGGGGTGGTGCAATAATTATGTGTACCCCCGGGGTGGTGAATTATAGGGGGGGGGCAAATATTTTTTGGCAGGTCGAAAGGGGGGGGGGGCAAGCGATTTTTGGCAGGTCTAAAGGGGGGGCAAGCAATTTTTGGCACAGATATTTTGGGCACCGTTTCTATATTACGCCCTAGGAAAACGTTAGGAATACGTTCAAATATGCAAAATTTCCTGCTCGCTGCGCTCGCATTATATGATAAGACAATTTAAGGTTTTAAATTCAGGTTCCCCAAAATCTTGCATGTGTGAGGGGGGGGGAAGATTTTTTGGCACATCAAAAGGGGGGGCAAGGTTTTTGGCACGTCAAAAGGGGGGCAAAGATTTTTGGCACGGCCAGAGGGGGGGGCAAGCGGAGTTTTGGCAGACCATTTTGAGAATTCACCACCCGGGGGTACATATAATTATTGCACCACCCCTTACTAATTCATTGGCAGTAATGTAATGGTAAAAGCGTCCAATAGAGTTATTATAAGCAACCATTCCATTGAGTAAATCAAGCGACCTACAAAGCGTTATTAAGTTACCATTTCCTCGGGTAATTATGGTGGAAGACCTGTGCAGGGTTTGTGGGACACCATTTCATTTGATATTTACATGGTGGTTAAAGCGACGTAGAACATGGTATAAAGTAATTAAACATCTACCCCCTCTAAATAAAGGCCATTATTCATAAACGGTTAGTGTATGCCAAATTTGGAATATACAGTCGAAGCAGAATTTATTTCTCCTCTTTATGACTCCTCGTTTGTTGCAATGGCCCCCATATTTATGTCGCAGCGTACATTTTAAATGAAAGTAACTCAAGATTTGAAAGTTGCAGCAAAGTCCTGTGGCCTTGCATTCAGTGTCCATAAAAGAAAATGTTTTCTGCGCTCATTGGATTAATCTTTTTGTTACGTGAATTTGGAGGAGGTCAAAACATGTAATAATCAATAAAAAATGTCATTATTCACATCAGTGGTTATTGTTTACTAAATCCCATATTAAATCATCACAAGTTCAATGTTTTCTGTGACCAAGAAGGTCACAAGAAGTGGAGGACCAAGGTTACATCTGTTGTGAACACCTCCTAATCAGCAAATTTGAATCTAACTTTATCATTGAAAGGACAACTTGCAATTCTCGCTATTCGCAATAAGGGCGCCGCCAGCGGTTTGGGACGTAATCGTGATGTATCATGGGAAAATCGTGATGTATCATGGGGAAAGGTCGACATCAAGTCCGCGCAATACGAATATTACCATGCTATTACATAGGAACACGTGACAATATTTTTAGTTTGTCAATATAACGGTATTACACGCAAATCGATAGAAAAAAAATTAATTGTGCACATTTCAAATCACATTATTAAGTATATTATTGAGTATCGATTCGCGTGTAACACCTTTATTTTGACAAACTAAAAAATATTGTCACGTGTTCCTATGTAATAGCATGGTAATATTCGTATTGCGCGGACTTGGATGTCGACCTT
Source organism: Amphiura filiformis (assembly GCF_039555335.1). Lineage (NCBI taxonomy): Eukaryota > Metazoa > Echinodermata > Ophiuroidea > Amphilepidida > Amphiuridae > Amphiura > Amphiura filiformis. The sequence goes on along the minus strand of NC_092642.1, from coordinate 47,992,020 downwards.
TTCCCATGATACATCACGATTACATCGCAAACCGCTGGCGGCGCCCTTATTGCGAATAGCGAGAATTGTAGGCCATTTAGGACCTTGTTAGTCAGAAAACAACATTGAAATCTTTATGTTTCAATTTGACATTTATATACGAGAATAATGATCACTGCATAATAACAATTGTTATTGATTAGCGTATGTTTTGATTTCCTCCAAATGCATGAAACAAAAAAGAATAATCCAATTAGAGCTGAATCAGCTGATAAGATTTCCTTCAATAAATACTGAATACAAGGCAATAAGATTTTGCTGTAACTTTCATTAAAATGTACGCTGCGACATCAATATTGGAACCATTGGAACAAATGAGGTGTCATAATGCGCAGAAATAAATTTTGCTTCGACTGAAATATTCTAAATTTGGCATACAATCAATGGTATAGGAAAATAGCCATTATTTAAACGGATATAATTATTTTTTGGTAGATGTTTATTTCATTGGTAAAAAAATGACGTGTATAAAGCGACCTACATAGGTAGGTCCATTAATTCACTATTTCATTTGGATGCTTCCTTTAAGTTTATAAATGGTTAAAGCGACCAACAAGGGTTACTTAGTTACCATTTCCTGGGAATATGGTGGTTAAGACCTGTGCAGGGTTTGTCGAGCGCCAATTTGATATTTACATGGCGGTTAAAGCGACCTAGAACATGGTATTAAGTAACCATTTGAGCCTTTGTGATTGGGTAAAAATTATGTTTATAAAACGATTCACCTACACCGGTAGGCCAATCAAGTCACAATGTCATTTGGGTTCATATAATAATGATTGTAGTTAAACGACTTATGTGGTAGTTAAACGTGGTAGAAATTTAGTCATGTTGGGTACACATAAATGTGACCGTACAGCACGAATGAGCCGTAAATGTCCTCAATTGTATTCTGAGTTACAGTGTAAAATGGGCATGAAGGTCATATTCATAGGTATTTCAATTTGGTGCTACGTGTATCTCATTAAATGAGGTACACGTACGTACCTATGAATACGACCTTCATGCCCATTTTACACTGTAACTCAGAATACAATTGAGGACATTTACGGCTCATTCGTGCTGTACGGTCACAAATGTTTATCAATAACTTCATTCACAGACCTGCTCAAGTTTCAGGGAAAATGCATTATAGTTTGGATAATTTTTGTATATTTCTCAATATAACTATTATTAAAATTACTAATACCTTATTAGTACATTACGAGCAGAAAGTAATTTATTATATTTTATCGGAGGTTCATATATTTATTATATATTTGATATCATAATATTGAAATCAAGTTTGAATTCAAGTAACCTGCATATTGCAAAATAGTCAAATCTGCATTATATTTCAGATCAAACAAATCCTTGAGCTATTGACATTAGATGAAAGCACGAGATTCAAAAGAGGAAATTGTGAAGTGAATGAAGGGTAAGCAAAAAGAGAAGAAAAATGAGCCATCCAGGTATCACGTGTCATAGCTTTTAAGAATGACATATTCCGGTTACACAAGTGAGGCCAGGTACTCTACTGAGAGTGACACCAAATGGATATTGCTTACGTCTACTCAGTAATACTTTCATTATTGAAACAACAAACGGTCTATTACATACGTTTTAAGCAAACATAAACCTCTTATTATGTTTATATTATCTCTACAATGTTATCTTTGTACTGAATCTAATAGCTATGGAGCTCTTTAAATGTTTTGTGAGTGGTAAACATTGATAAAGTTGTTGGATGGATTTCGCTAATGAAGATAATGATACTAATGAAGATTATGATAGTGATGTTATGAGGACACAACTCCTTTTCGTCATCCGAAGTCAAAATTAGAGCTACCTCTCCGTCCAGTGGTTTTCCAGTTAAAACTACCAAATTCACATTGATTTTAATTCCGCTTTGCTGAAATGTTGTATATTATTTTGTAAAAGATTAAATATACTATGGCAGTATTAGACACTTTTTATAAAAACACAATAATATTGCGTTAAAGAGGTTACTTCCACATCCACAAACCCACACCCCACACTTGCGTTAACTGTGATCTAAGTGTTTTGGTTGTTTATATGCTTGTTTGCAATTATGTCATTAACATCGCCATTTAAAGTTGATAATTTCAATTTTGCGATCCCTCCCTTTATTTCGCAAAAGACGAAATAATGTAAAATAATGTTGGTTCTAGGGCTAACTATCATTCCCGTATGATGTCCGATAAGTGGAAATCCGTATTATGCTAGCGAATTGGTGAAGTACTCAAAATCTTCGGTCTTCCACTTGTAATATCCCGCAGTATGTTTTTACTCATTTATCCAGAGCTTTGATGCTTCTATCCCCCGACATATGTGACGTGGCATGTCAAAAGGAGACACTTTTGGGCGGGTTATCAATTTTGAGGTTTTTACATATCTTAAATATAGAGATATTTTGCTCCACAACGCCATTTTCCCCAATGAAATCGAACATTCCTTAGCGAAGATATTGAGTTCGTAAGTTATGGTATTATAAAATTAGAAATTGAGATATTGGCCTTTAAAAATATTATTGACAATGTTGAGAGTAGGAATTACCTGGCAAAATGTCTAAAAAAATACAAGATACCAGTTATATTCCAGTCTGAAACTATCAGACAATTTTTTAAACATTAATAACATCACAAATTCGCAACAAACTCAAATTGTGAAAAATTCACCCCCGGGTAGATTTTTGGCTATTTCTCCATTTACGATCCTGCCCAAAAGTGTCTCCTTTTGACATGACACGTCACATATTACAGAAAACGTAATAGTATAAAATCACAGTCATTATCTTATGTTTACAAGGGCCGCACTTGCTTCTTTAATAAATAAATGACACATGTCATTCTCTTCCATCTATGTTATATCCAATCAGTTTTAATGGCCCCTTGTTCAAGGCAGTCAGGTAAATTTCATTATTTTAAAATTACCCACAGTTACGAATACTTAACTGCAACAACCAGATAAATCAAACAAACAGGCCAGAACTAAAGAAAACAGTGAACACGTAAGCGTATGGGGGATTGTTATGAGGAACAAATTTCACACCTTAGGCCCTTTACAATTAATTCTTAGTTTCCTGTTTCCCGCCCGCGTCCAAAGTAGAGAATTGCTAAATATTTAATTATTTTATTTTTATTTTGGATTTTCTCTTTTAAAATAACTTTTAATGACTTCCATTTGCTACTTTTTGACTTGGCTCATATGAACTATAATGATGAATAAACAAGGAAAATAACTGTACCATTGCTTATGTATAAAATCAAACATAGTTGTAAAATAATTAAATGCATGTTCCTTGTCAAAACGAGTTGATGTAGGTTGCGACATCTTGTTTTAAAATAAAGAAAATAATAGATAATTAATAATTAAAAGTCGCCTCGTCCCTTGTTTTCAACCATGAAACAGGAAACTAAGGCTCAATTGTGAAGGGCCTTAGCCATGCTATAGCTTTAGGAGTTACAGGAGCCTTATTTAATCTCGAATCGCTCTTGTCTAAATAAACATTGTTAAAGGGAAAAGTTGTCCCACTGGATGCAGTATTTTGCATCCTGATTTTACTCACCTGTGCGGGTGGAGGAGGTCCTGTTGCAGGATACAAAGGGCATTGCGGCTGTCCTATGTTATAAGCTGGTGGTTGTGTTCTGGGTACCATCCCAGGGGGAGGCACCCAAACAGCGGGCTTAGGTGGTACATATATTTCTCCTTGCTCCATTTTGAACGTCTACAAAACAGCGCTCGATTAGTTACTAACACATTCAACGTTTCTATATTCCCTTGCAGCAGACAAATCCATACAATAACACATGGAGCGAAGTAATGATGATTTATTTCCTTGCTATTTTGCTTGATAAGTTCCAAAATCAATCAGTTGGTCCCTGCAGTGAGTCCGTTCGGTCAAGTGGCAATGGTGTGCCTGATGGCATTAATTCTCTATGGCACCAAAGCAATCGACTTTGTCCTGCCTAGCTTTATGCTTGGTAACTCGGAGCAATAAAACTGAGGCCTTGTCAAGATATAGATGCAGTCAATCAACTTGTGGCCGGCGCTCCGCGGCTAGCGAGCTTCCATCCTATAATCGCATCCAATCACAAATCGTCTCTCTATAATATAAAACAAACATGATAAAATATATGAATTGGATAAATTAAATCACATATAAGTGATCACATACACATACAGTTTTAAATTCAATGTCATGACTCTCATAAATCCGACTACATGTCGTGATGATTCCCAATGCTATAGTGATGACAGTTCATATTATTTTAAGTACATTTCACGACGCGTGTTTATTAAGTCTCGACCAATAATACAATATTAAAATGTCTTTTGGCGACATTTTTTGACGATATCAAAAACACGAATCTTTCTTTTCTTTTAAGATGTCACGGAATAAATTGTGCGCATGTAACGAGCATTTCTAAAATACAGATATCATGGGACAGGTTCTTTGTTTGACATGTTTGTGTCTCATTGTTCCCGTTTATGGTTTGCAGCACACGCGTGAATGTAGAAGCTAGGGGCCAATGATTCGTGACTGCATAGAGACAGACCAGCTAACATGAAGTGCAAACGTCACACTGATATAGGATATTGTACAAATATACCAAGAACATAAGAATTATTGAAAAGACTGCCCAATAATTGGGACCCAGCAAAAGAGATTTGTGATGTTGCGAACAAAATCTTTGCACAGATGATAATTTCCAAAACTGTGCTGCTTTCTACTTTTCACACATTTTCTTTAAGAAACAGGTCTCATTCCACACTATTCCACTAACTCTATGGGAATTATTATCTGTGCAAGGATCTTGTACGCATTCTCACAGATTTCTTGTACTGGGTGCCAATTATTGGGCTGTGAATGTGGTTCAGGATTGAAGTAATTCTGTGTGTAATTTTTAGATATGACCTTGTGAAAAATGATAAGTTTCCTTTTGAGCTCAGTTTACATATGGTCCTATAATAAAGTTGAATTTATTACTCTATCACTGAGCGAAAAGCGGTTGGTATTTTCACAACGCAACAAAAGCGCCCTACCTCATTCGGTAAAAAGCAACCGCTGTCGCTCAGCTATGTAGTATCAATTTAGCTTTAGATGTTATGATTGCAGACAAGTTCTGTTCCTCTTTTTAATCCGCTTGGTTTCTGAACAAAAGAGAAACTAAAACTTATAATTTGAAACGAGTTAATGTCTCAACGTTTCATGAGATTGCGACCGGCAGTATCAAAAGTTTTCGACAAGGTCGTGACGACTGTACCCGGTCTATCCCCCACCAATGCTTTTGTCAGTCTGTTACATTTTCTCTTAATACAGGTGCTGATGTAATACAAACAATATTGGTAACATCTTCAAACACAAACATTTTAGAACGAAGTGGGTCTATAAATGTTATGTACATAGCATAACAATTACTGTGGTTTTACCAGAGAGTAGTTAATCTTGAGAGGGCACTCACCTCATTTGCATGGCAAAATTACCCGTCTCCTCTGCAGCCAATTTGGTTTCGCTCCATCGAAATCAAGCTGGTCACGGAGGAGACTACATTCCTTTGTGTTTGTTCATTTGTGTATGGAGAGCCCTTCTTGGAGTCCGTTTGGACTCAGGCTACGCTCTCAGCTAGAGTCCGACGCTGCATTGTACTAGAAACACCTTCTCTGTGAACTCGCTAGAGCAAGGAAAATAAAAACTGGTTTCATTACTATCTGTTTTTGAGCTTTTTTGCAGGTCTGCGACCATGGTGTTACCACAACTGTCTTTGCGTCATTAACATGTGCTGGAGTCTAGCACAGGTCAACCAAAGTCCCGGATTTTAATAAGACAATAATGATTGACACACACACCAGGAAGTTTCTCATCCAAAAGAATGAGACAATTTAAATTATCACCATTTTGGCCGTTTCTCATCAAAATGTCCGTTTTCTCATCCAAAACTTCCTTTAGTGTATTAAGTTAGCTTAGGCCTATTGATCCTAAATTTGCTGGTAGGGTAAAACTCGTTTTAGGGGGTGTTTAAAAAGTTGGCCACACATGCGTATAGGCCTACATTATCATACTTGAGTGCCCCTCCCCGGTGAAATTTGAGACTCATTTGGTCACCGTCCTAAGCGTCCTTGCCCACACGAGTCGCCCAGGAGTAGGCCCTACCCGGCATGATTAATTATCAGTGGTTAGCTCCCTAAATACAGTCGCGTATCGTGTTGTCAATTATCGTTACTTGTGTCCATGGATATGACCCCATGTATAAGTAGGCCCCTAGTCTTCATAGAATTTACACAGTCTATGCCATGTCATTTACGGATACAAAGAGGATAATAATGTTGAGGGCGCCCACAAAATCTTACACCGTCTTACACAATGTTCCAAGGCAAAGTTCAGTTTAATATTTACTCATCGTAAAAATACAGACGTTTTATTATGTGATGATGTTGTCTGGATGGGTGGACAGTTGTCACACTGTGGAAAAACAACAACCGGGAATCCGCATTCATTTACAAATAGCATTAAATTAGTATCACATAGTGGCCTCCGTGCAGTGGAAAACCTTAATTCTTTCATCAAAAAGAAATGAAAATGACAAAAAACCGGATCCACCTGTACGCCTATAAAATGGGCACAGAAATTTGTCTCAAATATGAATGAATTTTAAGAAACATACGGGATATGATGAACCAATGACCTGACGCCATGATAGTAGGATCTATTAGTCGTTTTATATACAATGTATATACCGTGTTGTCATAATACCAATATTTGACATAATATATAACGAGTAATATTTAGTATTGTAAATATGCAGTTCATATGCACAAACGAACACTGATCTTTATGATATTCAGGTTGTTGTACATCTCATATAACATGTCATATAGGAGGTCATATGTGTTGACCTTCTCCTATTGTATTTGTTCATCTGTGTATGGAGAGGATTAGCGCCATTAAAACTCCATCAGTATTTGGGCGTAGTTCAGTGAACTCACCAGATTGCTATTCCAAGTACTTTGATAAATACAGATTATGTATTAATGGGTCGAGGCGATTGCATTGAAAAACTAATACATTATTCATAACAGTTACGTAATCAATCGATAGTGCGGACACTTTTCATTTACAAACCACCAAAATTCGTAATCTTTTAGCGTTGGAAAAGAAACCACGTGAATAGAGTGTCATCCCCCTGGTTTTACTTTGTGGGATATTAAACCAACTACGTTGGTTTTTAATATCAATAATTGAAATTGTCGAACTGTTTAAATTCTCTAATCAAAGTTGTCATTTCGCAATTTTAAAATTAATCTTAATTCTGTTTTCACAAAACAACGCTAACTATAATTAGCCGAATAAATACCTATAGATTGTCTGAAGAACAAATTTGAATTGCTGAATATAAGATGAGATTTTAAACAAGCCATGATGACTTTAAGACGACCCATCCCATTTACTTAGGTGTATACTATATTTTGTGTGTTGATTTCACAAAAACACTAAACCAGGTAACAATATCGCCTCTGTCAATCTATTATGCTGTACTTTGAACGATTCTTTCAAGCAAATAGATAGCGACAAGATTCCCTTTGGCTTTATAGAAAGGTCTGCAGTAGACCATGCATCACTATAGCTATGCATACCCTCAAAATATAGGTGACAACTTTAACAATTTAGATGCAATTTAGCCTAACCTTTTCTGCTTATAGTCCTTTATTAGAAATTTTACATTTTTGAAGAATCAAATAAAAATTGTTATAAAACTTGACAGTTTTAATCTCAAGTTGGTCTCTCCGGATATACACACCTGGCTGAGAGACGCATCAAAGAGGCGTACGAAGTCTTAAAAGTGATGAGATAATAATGGGATACGGGGAAAAACACTTGTCAACGTGTAAGCCTTCTTATAGATTGAGACCCTTATTTAGAGACAGAATAAAAAAATGTATGAAAGATCTGAAGATGGTGTTCAAAGAAGAGAGAGCAAATGCTTTATATATATATCTATATAATATAATAGTGCGATGATGTAAACATCTACCAAAACGTAATTACCCCCTTTTAATAATGGTCATTATTCCTAAACCGTTGATTGTATGCCAACTTTGGAATATGCAGTCGAAGTAGAATTTATTTCTGCGCATTTTGACACCACATTTGTTGCAATGGTCCCACTATTGATTACACACCGTACATTTTAATGAAAGTAACCCAAGATTTGAAAGTTGTAGCAAAACCCTAATGCCTTGTATTCAGCTCAGTATCTATTGAAGGAAATCTTATCAGCTCTCATTGGATTATTGTTTTTGTTTCATGCATTTGGAGGGGATCAAAACATGTGATAACCACTAGCAATTGTCATTATTCACATCAGTGATCCTTATTCACGTAAAAGATTTTAATATTGTTTTCTGACTAACAAGGTCATAAATAGCCTTATTGCACGTTGTCCTTTCAGTGGTAAAGTTAGATTCAAAATGTACGTCTTGTGACTTCTTCTTAATCTTGGTCACAGAAAACATTGAACTTGTAATGTTTTAATATGGGATTAAGAAAACAATGACCACTGATATGAATAATGATATTTTTTAAATTGAAATTTACATGTTTTGACCGCCTCCAAATTCACGAAACAAGAAGATTAATCCAATGAGCGCAGAAAACATATTCTTCCATGGGAATTGAATACAAGGCAATAGGACTTTGCTGCAACTTTCAAATCTTGAGTTAGTTTCATTTAAATGCACGCTGCGACATCAATATTGAGACCATTGCTACAAATAAGGTGTCATAATGTGCGGATATAAATTCTGCTTAGACTGCATATTGTCAGTCACTGAGGTATAAGTGCGTTAGTGTTATAGACCTGACGGGGAAGTCCTCTTTTGGTCTATACACTAGCGCGCTCGCCTCTTAATCCATATGGTCGTGGGTTCGAGTCCAGGCAGGACCGGATGTGGCTCGAGGAGGCGCAGGAATCTTCCGTGAGCAATTTGTGACAATATCCCAAATATGGCATATAATTAATCGTTTAGAAATAATAACCATTATTGTTTTTGGTAGATGTTTATCACTTCAGTGTAATTCAGCGTCTGATAGGATCAGACATAATTAAATGCAATAGAATATCGTGTCCATACTTGTTCAATAATGTTTACCCCAGCTGGGTCATTTCAATTTACTATAGTTTATCCTCATATTGATTAATTTTTGTTTTCTGTGAATTCATAATGCTGTACTCCCAGCATCTAGGTTTTGTTTTAACAAACACAAAACACTTATTGCAGTACAATTGTGGGCCATGCATCCTAATGATGTCTTGTTTACATCGTTTCCCCTACGACTCAGATACAGAGAGAGATACAGAGAGAGAAAAATGTGAGCAAGAATGAGAGAGACGCTTATAATTTATTGACCTCTTTAAGGAACAGGAATTATTGATGATCACAGGAAGTGATGCGTGCAAGAACACATCTCCAAGAGCAAAATTTGAGCCGTCAATGTCATAAATAATTCTATGCATGCAAGAGATAAATTTTCATGCACAGACACAACGTCATTTAAATATTTTATAGATCAAGCTTTATAGCAAAGTTGGGAGCTGTTAGGGCAACATGCTTCAATATTCTTATGAACTTCAATTATCGCGATCTATTATTTTGTGCATTATCATAATCAGGGTCACTTGCAAACAAATAGGGTTAATTTTGTTGCAATGCGATCTTCCTCGCACGTTTTCGATGTGAAATTACTTTCTTGAATCACCAATCGGCGTTCTTCATATGGTTTTAAATGAAGCAGTTTCAAAAAGTATAGGGTATCCAAATAAAAACACAACTCAAAGGTTTATTTATAGTCAATACATAATGTATTGTCTTTAAAATGTTTGCCAAAACAGTCGTGTTGGTGTCGCTACAAGCTTCAGACCGCACAATACGCTGAGAAATCTATTAGTCTCACCTAAGGATCCCATGCCAACTGAGAAAAAATCAGGTGTGGTTTACGAGATTCCCTGCAGCGAATGTACAAGTTCATACATCTGCCAGACAAGTAGACAACTCGGAGATAGACTGAAGGAACACAAACCGCCCCTGCCGCAAAACCACTGCTGTCGCAGAGTACAAAACAGAGTCTCCCCACAACATTGAGTGGGAATCCACAAAGGTGTTAGCCAAGGATGATAGAGAGTACCCCCGAATAGTGCGGGAGGCCATCCAGATCAAGAAGAAATCGCCAAAGGACTGGAATTGCCACCTTATACAACATTTGCCAAAGGTCAACAAAAGGGGAAGTACATCACAACATCATAGGACTTCTTCTGATGAAGATGTGTGTCACACATCGAAAATTCAAGGTTAGTTGAATTGTTGTGCTGAAAGTCAGTATAAACTTTTGGAAATTGTTTATTACCAGCAAGTATGAACTTACATTCGAGCAAAACAGTCGTGAAATTAGCATATTGCGTTATTGAGGTATGACAATTCAGGCAAAATAGGTCCAAATTAAGTTTACAAAACTATTATATCGATTAAAATATGTAGCAGTTATTCTTTCACGAAACATCAGCCCTGTTGATAAATTGTACTTACAATACATTGTTCAGACCATTTATCCGTACTTAAAGTCGACAGACTCAAAAGTTAAAAGTCATAATCCATTACAATAATAATACAGCAAATATATACAAATTGTGGGTGATCCACGCCTATTTTCATTAAATGATGAATGTATTTAGCGTTGGTACACCTGTGTACAATTTGTTACAAAACAACACTGACGCCCTGAGGAAGGATCACAGATCCGCTTGCTTCGCTAAATAGAATAACATAGCTCTGAAAACATTTTCGCTTTATACAATTTAATGACATTTGAAGCACATGACATGCTGAGATATGTGGATCTAATTTTATGTACATCAAAATTAAGCAAAACTACAAGCAGCGACATTGACAAATTCACATCAAACAAAATGGTAGCCAAAACTATTCCTGTCTCATCCTATATGTGACTCTGACATCGGTGAATTGTTGGATGCAGTGCAAGATCATTCGTTGGCGCGGCGTTAATTTTGCAATCTGGCGAAGTGCACTTAATAACCTAGATTGTAATAAAGAATATTTTCGCAAAACGTTTATACATTTATACATTGTCAAATTCCCTTCCAAATCAGACTTTTTTGTATAATGGTAAGTGAATCCCAATGATATGAAGGTAGTCTATAGATTGAATTTTTAGACTTTGTCCTGGCAAAGAAGAAGGCGGAGGGACTTAATCTCAACGCTCGCAGGCATGTTCTATATTACTGGGCCATCTTATATAAAATCCTCTCCTCTGAAAATGTTAATTAGACAAATAAGTTCTATCGGATTTTACCATCAGCGGTTCAAGCCGCGAGGTAAACGGGAAGCTATTACGGTGAAATTCAGTGGATGCTCCATTCACATACGCCAGTAATTTACTCAACGCAATTTGCAGAGAAGATTAGGAGACATGCAAGTAAAATAACATGCAAGAAATCGCCTCAACCAATCCCCCGTGTGTGTTTGTGTATAAATCAAGAATATATTGCATACTGACCTTATCCAAACAACAGACTTACAATATCAGCTGCCACAATCAAATGGAATAAATGATACTAAATTGTTTCTTTTTCTATTCAAAGTAAATTCTTTCAAAAGATGATGTTGAAAAAGCAGTTGTGATTTAGGGTTATATTATATTAGTGTAATTTACACAGGAATATGCGACATTGAAATACAAAATAATAATTGATTACAAAATCAATAAAACAATCGAATAATTATTAACATTCTGCAATAAAAGCTTCGGCGAAGAAGATGACGTTATTTTAATCCTAACTGTGTTCCTACGGTAAAGCTAGGAAATAAGATACACCCATGAAATAGGGATTATCCACCACAGGGTTCAAACTCGGTTAAACTACTTTAAAATGTTTGGGACCAAAAAAATCTTATAATAATAATTATAATGATGGCAGTAAGCAATAAATCAACTACAAATTTATTTTCAAATGTGTTTTAATGCATAAATGAATTTAAGGATCCCAATGCTATAAATCATACAAAGACAACCCTACAACTAAAGCCTCTAAAATGTGTGAGACAGGGTGATCCAATTTCCTCAAAGCTCCTCACTGCAGCCATGGAGAATGTCTTCAAGAAACTAGTTTGGCAATCATTGGGAGTTGTAGTTGATAGCGTACTCACTTATCTCAGGTTTGCAGACGGTTTTGATTGGTTTGGGTTTTGACAACCCTGGATAACCCAAGAAAGCCTCTATTGAAGCTTATTTCCGTTGGGGTCCATTTGAACAGCGGGACGGGTTGGGAACAGTCAGGGGTTAACACCCTACTCTTTTCGAAACTGGCTGCGAGCTACATGTACAGGAATGGCTCTCTGTACACAAGACCGACGGCTTAACGTCCAATCCGAAGGACGGCTTCCTGTTTCTCATTCACAATCCTTAGGAACTATAGACAATAATTTGTGAGCACAGTAAGAAAGCAGAAAGGCAGGGTTCAACCAGAATATCAAGAAGACAAAGGTCACGATAAGTAAAATGCTATACGCCATCACAGTTGAAGGAATTACCACAGACAGACAATTTAGGTTGACAGCTTTACATATACCTGGTCAAAACTCTCTGGAAAGTTGGCTTGTGTGAAATTTGGGACTCATGCATCTTCATATTTCGTGATGAAGATCAACAGACAGAGTCCTGATTGGTGTAACAAGAAGGAACAACGTCAGCACCCAAAATTTGAGGATTAAACAGAAGTGCAAGATATCATACAGGAATTAAAAACAAAGAAGTGGGCTTGGGCTGGATACCTAGCTAGACGAAAAGATGATAAAATCACACTAACACGTCTGGACCCCTGGAGCACAAGAAGAGGCAGGCAATGTAGATGATGGATGGATGACATCACAGGATATAGTAACTAGCGTTACGTGGAAGAAGACAGCGCGGGTAAAGCTGAATTTATACTCCATCGCTGAGCGACGAGCGATTCGTATTTGACCAATGAGGTAGCGCGATTTTCCCAACGCAACAAACAGCGCTCTACCCCATTGGCTAAAATCAAATCGCTATCGCTCAGCGGTGAAGTATAAATTCATCTTTAGAGTGAATCAGAAAAGTGATGAACAGGTCATTCTTTTGCAGGGAATTAAATAAGCCAGATAGAAGCTATATAGATAGATCGTAGATTAACACTGTCCACCAAAAATGAAAGCATTGACTCGTCCAATTATGGGGCCATTGTGAATTTTTTTTATAAACTGCTCAAATAAAGAAAGTCCGCAGTCATGTAACCCGTCCTACACCAAAACCTGATCTTGTTATGACAATTTCATTGATACGGTCGTGTGCAGAATCCTAGTAGCTCCAATTTGATACCAAATTTGCTACCAAACACTCAAAAGTGACAAAGATTGATACCAGAGTATGACATTTGGTGCATTTTCAAAAGTTGCAAATCAAAACAAAGCACGCGGTCGAAATTGCTTGCGTGGCAATATGGTCAAGCTTGCTTGCCCACGATGGGCCCCTGTCGACTATCCCAAGTGCGCGCTTTATTCAATTGGTAATTTAAAACACATGGATTGCTACAGTGCTTTACTGATGAATACTAGGGCACGATGCGATCGATATGAAATGGTCGCGCTCTACCATTCACCTCTACAGGTCCGCGTGGTCAGTTTTTAATTTGCAACTTTTGAAAATGCACCAAATTTCATATACTGGTATCAATCTCTGTGAATTTAGAGTTTTCGGTAGTAAATTTAGTATCAAATTGCAGCTAACAAGATTCTGCACACGACCTTTTTAATCAAATTGTCATAACAAGATCAGGTTTTGGTGTAGGACGGGTTACATGACTGCGGACTTTCTTTATTTGAGGTGTATATTTAAATAACTATAAGGGTATCAAAGAAGGACGTCGCCTTGATAAACAGATATTACACTGATTATAAGCTCACAACTCCTGGAAATAGGATTATATAGTGCATGCGCAACAATCTGTTTAGCAAAGCTCAATTTAGCTTAATGCATCATTAGTAGATTGCATTAACTTTGACCATTTGCTACCTGAATGTAAATGGAACTAATTCTCAATGGAAATCTTCTGGCCAGTATCATGTCAGCTATCTATTAGTTAATGTACAAGCCTTAAGCTAGTACAGATGTATATAACAGTTACACTGTCCAAAAAACCCATACAAAATAACGAGAATGTGAAATTGCGTATATAAATATGCACCAAAGGCACTTATTTTGGACTGATTACAGTCAGCAGTTAACCCTGAGCAGTTCGAGTTGTCAACCATGTATGGATTTTGTTATGTAATTAATATTATTCATCCTCTTTTTTAGGCTTTTTAGTTTTTATTTCACCTGATGACTTTTACACCAATAATAATATTCTCTAAAATTGGTGTTGCAAGATATTCAAATCATAATCGTTTTTTGTTCTCAACTGTGTAAATTAAACCCTTCATCTAAATGTCATTGCATTATTGTTGCAAAATGTAGAAAGTAAATGTAAGTAACTTAAACCATTACTCATTTCCCACAAAATCACGCTTGTATATTTATATAAATATGCCGGTTCTTTTTATCCCTAATCATACATTTTATCGGGCAGTGAAGTAAATAATACTAGAATTGAAAAGATCACCTTTCAACACAAGGAGAGTACTTTTTTTATATTATTTTCATCTTGAAAGCTTGAAATTTTAAAACACGTTAAATTGCTTAAAAGCAAGAATTTAGCCTTAAGCTCTACGCTGAGCTGAATGGATGTAAACTTAAGACGTTGAGAGTAAATTATTCACGCATTCCTGTTTCATAAATCGTGTCTTTTTTGTCCAGATGTGTAATTTTTCCGTCAATGTATTTACTACTTGAGTGAGCCGGAGAAAAATTCAAGGAATTATCATTACTAGCAAACTCATCATTTTCTTTAGTGATATAGACAATAAACATTTGGCAAGGCAATATTTTAGCTTGAGGTGGGTGCATACAACGTCGTGATGACGGCAGATTCCATTTCATTAAATTCAATTTCAATTCCGAGACTGAGAGAGAGCAACGAATTACTTTCGCTCTTGAATTTAAGAACAGAAAGGTTAGAGGTTTTCAAAAACATATTTTTGACACATTAATGAAATTAAATGAGAGACTACAGTGAGGCAAAAAGGGTTATGGCGAAATACACAAAATCTAATCAAATATACTGCTTAGATTATTTTTGTTAACATTGAATGAACCATTTGCCATTATGAACTGTACTTTTCATGTTCTTCACTTTCCTGCAGATTTCTCACTTTGCGCCATTATACTGTTCAAATAGCATAATATGATATAGAATACAACCATTATTAGTACACTTTTCTATTGTACTTTAAAACGAGCCTGGTAAAATATTATTTCTAAACTACCTCGTACATGGGTCAAAAATAATTTTACTACTTTGCTTATCTGATGAATTAAAAAACACAATAATTCTATAAATATGGTGAAAGCTAAATATTTAGATATAAACTTGAATAACATAGCACATACTTTATCAAAGGTGTTTTGAAAAGACAAAATACTATTCTCCTTGATTATTTTAACTACGTAGGAAGAACCGGCATATTGTAAACTCAATGACCGTTATACAAGCAGCTATTCGAAATCTAACCTAAATTGTCTAAGCCCCAAAAGGAAACAGAAGAATTACGTTTCGAATAATGCATTGATTGGGTGTACCGTTACCTACAGGTGACGTGTGCTGACGCTTTTAGAATGTTTAGTATTGCAATAGGGACTGTAAATGCTATGTGTCTCTGTGGTATAATAAGTACATTTAAAATGACAGCATTGTGTCAATACATGTAATTTCTTGAAAACGAATAATTGAATTCAAAAACTTTCTGTTTAGTAGTGTAGTCTTTAGGATTGCAGGTCGGTAGTCTCAACAATTACCCTAACTCTAAACTTCAGCCTAACCCCCAACTTTAATCCTAAACCACACGTAACATAACCCAACCCATAACTTAACCTTAACTCTAATCTTAACTCATAGACCTAACCCTAACCTTGTGACCATGTGATGAAAGCATTTAGAAGAGCAAATGTAAGTTTTGACAGAAAGAAGAATCAGGATCGACAGGTTGACAGCAAACTGTCGGTGACCTGGCAGTTTACGAAGCATAAGTTACAGGTTTGACAAAGAGCAACTGTACATGTATAATCCCCAGCCTCTAACCCTCTATTTTGTATTATACATGTACAGCTTGTATTGCACAAGGTCAGCAAATGAAGGGGCTTTGCACAAAGAGGGTTGACATGCGTTTGGGGTAATTACATCTATTCAAGTCTAATTTATTGCTTTTTCATAGTATGTCAAACAATAACTCGTATTGTTTTTTTTATATATAACTTTGAACTATGAATGAATTTTTAAAAATATATTACTCAGTTAATTTTGAAAATATGCGACCACTTCTTATCACCCATAAAGTCACGTTTAACTTTCACTGTAAGGTACCTAAAATGAGATTAATGTAGGCAGCTATTCTGTATTCATAACATTATTTAACGATCACCTGTGTGTTATTTTACCGTAGTTCCCCTTCTAGTGTACATCATGACTTTATTGTTAACGACAGATTTTTGAAGGAGCCTTGGGGACGCGATAAAACAGTTACTTACTCGCATATAAATACAATCTTTTAACGTGCAAAGAAATCACAAATGACGCAACAAGTGAAAAGATGCTATAGAGCTGGCAAGTGACATTTAGGATAATGATAATTTATGTTCGTCAATTACATGATACTATACTCTGCTCGACCTCTTGCAAAACACCTGATAATAACCTTTAACTAACGATATATATCTTAAACAAAATAAGGGCTACATTGATATTAGTTTGACAATAATTCACATTCCATAATTATCAATATTAAAAAATAACAGAGAAATACAAAACGAGATAATATATATGGGGTACGAATATGCCTGGCTTGGGATCAATGGTTTTTGAGGTGATGACATGAATACGGTCCGTTGTCTTAAGTCACGTATATGTAACAGTAAATATCATGAAGGGAAAAGCATAGAGGTTGTCAAATGTCAAGCTCTACTTTGTGTCTTAAGGGCACGCTTTTGTTTTAGCTTGACAAATGATGCTTCTAAAGGTTACATTTAGCTTCGACAGGTTTCCACAAGAGATACATTGGGTAGGTGGGTACGCCAATATAATCCCATGTAATTCATTATTTATTGTTATTGTATTACTTCAGCTTTCTTCAAGTTTATAATGAATGAGCGTCGCATACAAGCCAATGCATGGATAAAAAATTATAATCATTTTTTTTTCAATTCAACGTTTTTACTTTAATATCTGCCATCCCGTCCGCGGCGGTAACCTAACATTAGTTTTGCTTGGCACGTAATAACACAACATTGGTCCAATACAATGTTGACCTACTTATTTTCAATCAGTCCACTCCACAGGCATTTGAGTGGATCCACAGGTGGCGCAAAATAGCAAGAATACATACAATTAGCATATGAAAGAGTGCTTTGCCTCTCTTCCCTGCCCGTCTTTGGGAGCTGCCTTTGAATAATTCCCTTGTATGGTCATCACTTTAGCTCCCACAATGCTTCCAATATTAGGTTTGAATACACTTGTTTTTGATAAACCCATTTAATATGCTGTATAACAACAGAATAGGTAAATCCAGGTTATTCTTTAAATTGCGCTAGAATATATATAGAACGTATAATCCAGGTCTGGGGAGTTCATCAGACTATCTTTCTTTCTATTAGTTATCTTGCATACATATCATCATAGGAACACGTGCGTGTGTTCATGAACTCGGTGACTGTCAGATGACCTGTTATAAGCTAAGCTTGACAATATAACCATACAACGTCTCATCACCTCACAATTCTAATGTAATAATAATAAATAATCGTCAACATTTTCTTCTGTGTTTCATCGTGCAAAGTTTCAAGTAAAGTTATCTTTCCGTACATTGGTTTTCCTAGCAAAACTAGCTACGTTAAATTTAGCTTTACATACATGATGATTGTTAATATTTCTAAAAAAACCCATACAAAAAATAACGAGAATGTGAAATTGCGTATATCAATATGCACCAAAGGCACTTATTATATATACATATTCTTCTCTGTTTCATCGAGCAAAGTTTCAAGTAAAGTTATCTTTCCGTACACTGGTTTTCTTCGAAAACTAATTACGTTAGATTTAGCTTTACATACATGATGATTGTTAATATTTCTGTCTGTATTAATTAATCAATTTATTTATATATTATTTTCATATTCTTTTTCATTGCTTGAAGAGTTAGTAAATAGGGTATTGAGCTTGGCGGTCGGACTTCAATTGACTTCCTGTCAACCCTACAATTTGAAGACTAGGTAAAAGATCTTAAACCAAATGTGGATTCTGCGGTAATCAAAAAACTCTTACGCATGTTTTGAATTCTTGCACTGTTTCATACAGCCAAGGCAGATTTATTTGTCATCATGATTCAATCTTAAACCGTCTTCTAAAATATATTAAAAATGTCACTACCACAATTATCCAGATCTTTTCAGATATGCCTGGTTTTACCAGCACCGGTAGTACTCTTCCTGTTATAGTGTTTTTATAACCAACACTGAAAATAACTTGGTGAAGTTGACATATCTGTTTGAAAAAATATTAGTAAGGCTCGATAAAAATGAACGCAAAGTACAGGGTGATTCAAAATGAAGTAAACTCATGTAAATAAAAATATCATTGAAAAGAGCAGATTCTGAACGTCTAAAAAGAATAGAGGTTATCCACGTAACTCATGTGTGACTTCTAACAAAAGGCGCTGGTTCCCGTAGTATTCCTCATTTAAACCAATTCAATACACGACCTCGAAGTTACTTGCATGACTTTGGTGGGCTATTTTGAAACAGCCATGGTTGCACATGCAGGTACTTCTTTTGAAAATCCTAAACAAGGTATAGCAGTCGCTGATAGAATATGCAGCTTATAGAACACGGATAACCTCTATTGTTGTATTTGCTTGCATCAAATCGGAGTTATACTTATTTGAATAAAACCAAGCATTTTTGCAACTGCACACGGTTTTACTTACCATGCGTGTATTGATTAGTATGGCGCTATATTCAAATGGAAAATCCACAACGGTGGTGATGCAGTTTGTATAACCATGGTAACTTTTATAACTCGTGTAATTCACAGTCTTCCGGATGGTCCGACTGAAACTTGCTTGGAAATGTTGCGAGGGGGTTTCGTCTTGATCTTTGGGTTTATTTGCAACGCATGCCTAATTCTAGCAATTTTTACTTGTGATCCAGCAGTTTGCGGTCTTTCGGACCCTGAAGCTTCAAACTGTCGGATTATTAGAGTCACATGATTCGAAGCTTGTCTACATTCTTATATTTCTTACTTACATGCACTTGATATCCGATCAGCTGTGGGAAACTGAAGACGAAAGAGATGAACTCCATGCGGATTTCGAGTTTCATGAAACTTTGTCGCCATAAATGAAATGCTATATTGTACTTGGCTCGTGTCTTTGTGTGCAGTGCAATATGGTGAAATTAAACAAAAGGAACTCTTATTAGGCATTATTGAACGAAACCACTCCTGTCACACAATTTTATTTTGCATTTGAATATCGCGCTATACCAGTCAAATGAGTATAACTCGGGTTTGCAGTAAGCGAATACAACCATTCTTTTTTAATTAAGACGTTCATAATCTGCTCTCTGCAATGATATTTTCATTTACAGCAAATTCTGTCTAGATTTTGTACAAAAGCGCCACAAACATGAGTTTACTTTATTTTGAATCACCCTGTATACCAACCTCATTATTAGACATTTTCAAAAATGGTTTCACTTGCAATATCACCTGCATAGAAATCGGACCACAGGGTTTGGTTTCACCTGATACCATCAAAAGGATTTGCAATATCGTCTCGTTTGTCAAACCAGACTACCAAACTCATAGCTTGACCAAAGAATTTGTGTATTGGGTTTAAACCATCCAATTCTATATCAATTTTTGCCTGTATGTTTATATTTTGCTTGCTATTTTAATATTGTTTGAACAATAATTGTTTATTTATTTATTTATTTATTTATTTATTTATTTATTTGATAAATTAATAGAAAAAAACACTGCAAAGCAAAATGGGTGAAAAAGTTAAAAGGTTACCAGCTTTTTTTCCATACAAATATGAAAGTTTTCATGTTACCTCTGATCCTCTTGCGCATTACATTTCAATTTCAATTCGGAGATATAAACTAAGCCTCTTGTTGTCTGCTGTGCTATGTGTGAATGACAAAATTACAACTTCACTAGAATTTGCCTCAGGGAGAAAAGTAAGTGCAAAATGATTTCCAAAATTGACTTATTTGATTTATTACAACATCGAAGATAAGCGTCAAATTGACATTTTCATATATCATGTGGCATTTAATCTGAATAAGTTTCTTGTTAGAAAGGGTAACGACACAGACGGGGAACCATAAGGGACTAAAATGACAGACAACAAATCTCATCATTAACAAAACTGATAAACAAAACATATAAATTCAATGTAGTAATGTCTATGTTAGATCAATATTTTTCTAACGCCTGGGGCGTTCAATTTATTTTTTAACATAAAATGAGTTTTTGGAATCATCTGGTAGATATGATTTGTAGTCATTTTGTCAAGTAGTATAGGAATTGAAGCTTGACCTACTTCATATGCCGCACATTGTCAGATAATATATATTATGGATACGTTATAGCAAACCAGATTAATGGTGAATAAGCTTCCCCCATGAATACACGGCATTGCATTAACTGACAAGCAGGAATTCACAACTCTGCGAATGTTAGTTTAACATTGTCGACGAAACTATTTCCGGACCTGTTCAAATTTTGTTTTGCTTTTCCTTTCAATCGGATATAAGCAAGTAGAAGTTGTTAAGGCGATACCTAATACCAGACAGAGAAGCATTTAGCTTTCTGTTAGGCAAGTGAATACGATATCCACACTCTATTATTTCTAGTTTCAAACTACATCCAAGCTTGTTAAAAATGCCATAAGACATTTAGAGGTAATACTACTGAGGCTAAATGACTCCTTTATTGAATGCACTTACGAAATTGAAGGGGAGTTTTACATCATCCATAGTTTATCTGTCTCCCATTTGAAAGATTTATTTTGATCCATTCTCATATTCCTCGATGAGCTTGGGGCAATTTTGACTGATGATTTTATGACGGCAATAGAGGCGTATTTATCTTTCCCGATGTCGAGTTTTCAAATCTATAATTCCATAATCTTTCTAATTTTAATGGCGTCTCATGTTCATGGTCATAGTATGCTCACTATATAAGCCTGTATTGCATCAGAGTTCGCTGAGCAAACACATCTTGTATTTTTTCTACGCCCATTTATAGTTAAGTTAGCATTATATTTCAGCTATCAATTTTGACAAAGAAGTGACATGTTTGATGCGTAATAAGCAGTACAGCTGCTCTTCTGAAAGAGTTTCTATTTATTGCAATTAGTGTGCATGGCCTTAAGGTACTTCCAACATCGGTCTCAAAATATAAGGAAATGTCTTTTCTGTGTTAGGATCCCAAAGAACGTGTTTGGCCTCTACGATTACTAATTTTGACTACATTGTAAGTTTTCATGTTCTGTTTAACCATGTCATCTAAAATAAATAATGACAACCAAACATACAGTATAGATTAATTCAGTGACACTTGTTGCTTCTTTACCTTGATCCTGTGAGAGTTTAGCAGATCCATAGCCTCTAGCCCGCATGCAAACTACTGTTTTAAGTTAGATGGTTTGGTGCTTTCTTTTCTTTCATTTTGTTTTTTGAGAATTGTCATCCCTGGGTAATTCGAGAAATCACTATTGGTCGAAATCTAAAACTGGTCAAATTTTGTCTAAAGTTACGCCTAGTAATTTCTCTGATATCTGTGCTGAGTTTAACGAAAATGGTATCAAATTATTAATTATAAAAATGGCTATATACATGTAACCTTTCAAGGAAATACGAGTAGGTCATTAACAATAGGACTCACTGATCAAGCACACACACACGTAGGGACGAGACTACGACCTCCAGCGGGAGATGCAGTGAGCCTGGAAAGCACCTGTAATCAAAACAGCTATCGAAAGCTAAGAAACGTCAGTTTAAAACGTTGGTTTTGTCTATCAAATATTTAAATAAAATTGTCCCTGCCTATTTTGCTGTATTACCTGAGGAACAAATAACAAACGATGTCTCAGTTAACAGCGATAATGTTGTTTGGTGAATTTAATATGTTCTGAATAACTTGGCATGGGTTTCGATAAAATTTGACCAGTTTAAAATTTTGACCCATGTATAAACTTTGACCTTGTAAATCAGGGATGAAAATTTTACACCACAGAAATCTCATTTTGTACCATCAATAGAACAATAATCAGGAAATCTGCATTCGTGACATTTGAGCTATTAACACCATCTGACATTTAAAACAGTGTATTAGTAGCATACACTCTTAACAAAAACTAAATATGAAACCCAATATTATTGTAACTTTGCAATAAAAATATTTCTATAGACTTGAATTCTTAGAAAACCGAATATGCAAAATTTCTCTTTTAGTGACATAAGATTCAGAAATGAGGTGGATTACTTTATCTTTCTGAGGAGATTTAGATCTTTTTGTCGTTGTTAAAGTGTTTTGCGGTATATAATAATTTTTGTCGAGATGGAATTACACGATATTACTAATTATATATTCCTTATCAGATTTAAGTTTGATTGTTATATGATTGTCTCTAAGAAACAGCAGGAGAGAATCAGAATTAACCGTCATTTATTGACATTTTATGTTTTAATGGAGGATCGAATATCTCCATTTATTTGTATAATTTAAGATGAGTTAGTAACGTAGTAAAGTAGTTTAGTAAGTATTTTAATACTTACAAGTTTTGCAGGGAAAATGAAGGAAATAAGAATGGTGGCATCGTAACATTAATGCAGACTGTGGCAAGCTAGTAAGGGACGCACCATTAGATACTCGGGGGTAGGAAGTTGCGGTAGGGGAAGAATTTTTTCGCCGCCGATGGCGGCGAAGTTTTTTTTTTTTGCCGCCAAAGGCAGCAAGGTTTTTTTTAAATTTCATGCATTTATACACAGTTAGGTGGGGAAGGGTTTTTTTTTTTTTAAGTGTTGGTGGGGAAAGTTTTTTTTTTTTGCTCATGTAGTGGGGGAAGTTTTTTTTTTGAAAAACTTCCTACTCCCCCCCTGAGTATCAAATGGTGCGTCCCTAAGTAAACTGGGTAATCAATGGCGCCAATCATGGTGCAATTCGAAAGACAGTAATTGAACATTGCTTTAGTGCACGACGAGTTTACGCAATATCTGCCTTTGAGAAAATGTGCAATTATACATAGGTTGTCCACTGTTCAAATATTCCACATATCCTTCTTAGAATAAAACGTTGCTATTTTACTTAGTATCATTCAGAGTACCAAGGAACCTTATTATCCAATGTAAGCAAACGACAATACATTACATTATAACAAGCTTGCCGCCTTATTGCCAGAAAAATCAGTGTGTTTCTTGTTTAATTATTGTTAAAATACAAAAATCATTAACCAAAGAAACAATGGTAAAAAGGTAAAACTCTATATAACAGGCGTATTTTTAATACAGACACAGACGCCGATTCAGGTAAGACATTATGAATATCTAGAGAAGAACATATAAATGTTTCTGGTTTATCTTAGTTTTAAACATAAGATCACACAGTGTAACATGTATTTAGTTGAAAAAATGTGTCTTCAATATCATCGCCATTTGAAAATATATCACTAAAGGTTGCTACTCTCACATCCCTGATTTATCACTAAAACTACATGTATAGCGATACAAAATGTTAAATATAAAGCCGGTGCAAGTATTAGTTCAATAACTCCCTACTTTGCCTAAGAAGATATACATCACTTGCCAAATTCCATCTCACCTAACAGACAGTTTAATGCTGTATTGTGCCTAAAACAAAATGATAAGCTAAATATAAGTACATGAATACAATCAGAAGAACTTAATAACGAGGTCGATCCCCGTGTTGTTAACAGTGATGTTACAGGGCATAGTTTTCCTTATAGCATTTAAAAGTGAATAAAATAAAGCTAAATCTTGTCTTCTAATTCCTGCTATACTCTAGCTATCTAGAATTAAAGGAATGTATAGTTATGAAAGTGTATTCAGCACAAACAAGCTGTAGTTGGCCGCGTAACATTATGACATTTTGTGTGGCAATGCTAGTAATAATGATCAGCCTTGCTGGAAGTTATTACTAAAAACAGGTTTCAATCAGAAGCTAAGTAACCTTATTGCAGGAGAAACGGCAACGCCACATTACGCTGAGTGAACAACAATCAATACATGTTGGTGCTTTCGGTTGTAATTATACTTTACTTTTAAGAAACATAAATTAAATAGAGGGAAATATTCTGGAAATTCTGGCTCTTCTGGCAAAATAGTTTTAATACGCGGATTTAAGGTTTCTCTACCGGAAGTCAATTTGTGCCGAAATTCCTTCCCCCAATGCAATATGCCTATTGCATAACAAAGAATATTGATGAACCTCCGAACTGTATCTATTGTTATGCAAAACGCTTATTGCATTGTGGTAAGGAATTTCGGCACTAATTGACTTCCGGTAGAGAACCCTAAATCCGCGTATTGTATTCCAATTTGATCTATGGTTTAATGTGTTGCAAACATAATAATGATTTTCCTTGGAAAATATCGGGAAATGTGTTTTCTGTGTTAGTATCCAAAGGAAGGTGTTTGCCAACTAAAAAATAATAATGTATCCATAAGTGTGACTACATGGTAAGTTTTACTAATACATCCATAAGTGTGACTACATGGTAAGTTTTACTAATGCATCCATAAGAGTGACTACATGGTAAGTTTTACTAATGCATCCATAAGAGTGACTACATGGTAAGTTTTACTAATGCATCCATAAGAGTGACTACATGGTAAGTTTTACTAATGCATCCATAAGAGTGACTACATGGTAAGTTTTACTAATGCATCCATAAGAGTGACTACATGGTAAGTTTTACTAATGCATCCATAAGAGTGACTACATGGTAAGTTTTAAGGTTTCAAGTAATGAAAACCAAACACACAATAGAGATTAATACATTTTAACACTCATTGTTCCGTCATCCTGGATATGGGAGAGCTAGCCTCAAGGAGAACCTACCGTCAAGTAATTTAGAGCTTCCTAACATTTGAGCTACTAACACCATCTTCCTTGCAATTAAAATCTGTTATGTTAATGGTAGACACTTAACTAAGATTGAAATGTATTTGTAATTTCACAATGACCTGTTTTTCTTTCTACTCATCCATTATTCCAGTGTCATTCCGTAGTTAACTGTATAACACTTGATTATGCATTCACCTAATTCTTACTTACCCACTCTAAAGGTTAATCTCATACTGAACGAGTAACCGAGTACACTCTAATAAACTCACACATTCCCGTATGCTACGTGAGTGAGGAGAATAATTACCTATAAATGCAATTGATAATGTCTGCCAATACAATGTCACGTAGTATTGGCTACGTGAATCTTATTCGGCATATCTTTTTATAATTAATTGCAACATGTGCATCAAAATATGAATATTATCATAGACATGAAGTTTCCGGAATCAGACCGCATATGCAACGAATTTTAATACGTTGATAAACCATAAGAAAGTAAGGTGAATTTATATAATAGCAGAAGTATGTTTAATAGCTACTACAGGGTGTCCCAAAAAAACAGAACCCCCATTGCACCCTCTTTTTCTCCTATTTCTGAAAAGTCGATCAAATATATTTTGCTATATAAAAAACCTTATAATCATTAGCTTTAATAAACCAAAACAATTCTTTCAATCGGCTCATAACTTTTGAAGATATGCTCTTTTAAAGAAATGTACCCGTTTTATACTCTGTCCACGGATAGCAAACATCTGTCCACGGATAGCAAACAGAGTGGTTGGGATGGGTCATACTGTGAGTGGCCCGCAAGATCACCAGATATCACACCACTTGATTTCTTCCTTTGGGGCAAAGTCTAGGAGCGATGACTACAAGTTAGCTTCCAAGATCTTCGCAAACGTATTTCTGCTGCATTCGCAAGTATCCGGCGCACATGCATGGTACGCAACGCAATTGATGCAATGAGGACCAGGGCCGAAACCTGTATTCCAAAGAGGCAACCAGGTAGAGGGCAGAGAGGCACAGTAAACTCACTTCAGAAGAAGAAACAAATGCCAACCAAAAAGTCTTTTTTAGGGCTACCTTTTATCTAAAAAAGAGAAATGACTTATGTTGTAAATTAAAAAAAAAGCAAGCAAGAAACAACAAAGTAAGAAACATAATAACACCAAAAAGCATAACCAAGAAAAAATAAGTAATTGCAAGTATATCAAGATAAGTCTCATCCCACATCCACTTGTTGCAAAAGTCTAGAAATCAAAAAAATAAAATGGTGATATTCCAAAATGACTCATTACAAAACAAGAGGCTGGGGGTGCAAAGCCTTACTGTGACCTACCCATAATGGGGAGCACCATTGGACACAAAGTTACTAGGTCTTTCAAATATCTGCTTATACTCACATTTTTCTAAGATATAAATTTCATGGTGTTGAAACAGATTGTAGTCCATATAATTTGCATTATTCATTAATTATTTGAATAACAATGGTCACGGAGTGAATAAACTCCAGCGGATTAAAGCAAGTGAATAACCTACCAAACCACTTCAAATACAATTGTCAATTGAGATCAATTTTGTATTGATTTGATTAAATCACTTGCATTTGTCATTAAATAGACTCGCACGCAGGACACATGGGAAGAATATTACACTATCTCGAGGTGTTTTTATTTTGGGGAAAAACCCACAACTTTTACAAAATAATACATCAGTTTTTTCCATTTTGTTTTTTGGAAAATGAATACACTTTTACAACAAATTCGTTTATTTTTGCGTGCCGTATATGTAAGATAAACGGTTCAAAACAGACCATCACCATAGATAATCGGTGTCTTGTTGAGGTATGGTTCGCATGTTAGTCGCTCGCCTTCCGAGCGACTAACATGCTCACCATACCTCAACAAGACACCGATTATCTATGGTAATGGTCTGTTTCTCACCCTTTATCTACTACGTACAGCTCAATAGACTAATGAAGTGTAACGCTATGCAGGATTCACATGTGTTGTTTTTACATATAGGGTTACTTGGTAGCTAATAAAGCGTGTAACTAATACAAGGATAAATCTACATTTGCACCCTACAGGATGCAATGCTTCCCTATTGGGTAGTAAAATGTTGTCGTAAAATATTAAAACGGGCTAAGTCGTTTCCATCAGTCTCTAAGTTAACACGTATCTGACAATGTAAAGAATTGTCTCTTCAATCTGTTGTTGTTACTTCGATATAAGAGAATGGCACGTTATTTATTATACAAAGTGTAGCATATTTAAATATGAATAATACAGAAAGTAGAAACAAACCCGGGAAACAAACACTACAGTGTTGCAATTTTTGGTAATGTATCTTTTCTGGCATCGTTTATGCATGGAAGTACTTCCATGGTTTCTGTAATTTTTACCATAATATTAGTCTTGCCATAATATTGAGAACATAATGGATTCGCTGTCTTTATATTCCAATCTTCATTCAGTTTCTATTTGGTGTAGTTCTATTAATGATTGCTGCGATATTTTATTGTACGTAAGCTTTTATACGTCCTTATACGTTTTCCTCTCCCAGTTTCCCTTTTGATGGTGTTTGGTCATTTGGTTTTGCGCTTCTGCGTTTCTTCCGGTCTTGTGGATTTAAAAAACAAAACAAATAGTTTCTTCTTTACCTTGGGTACATATTCAGAAGATGTTTAACTACCCCTTCCTTATTATTGTTTTTTTCAATCTGTATATTCAATCATAATATTTTCGACAGACATTTGGTTTGTCGCAATTTGCCACACAAATACATAGGCTTCGTTGGATAACATTGCAGTTGTTAAAAAATATACTATATACTTGTCGATGTCATGTGAAAGCAATTGAAGCAGTTTCCCTTGTGCCACTTAATTGTATAGATGTTAATACTGATATTGTCCTTAAAATCCCTTTATCATTTTATAATGCTAAATATCGTTTACATATCATATTATGAACAACAATTTGTTTTGCAAAGCGGACACGTGTACAATTGTTTTGATATCTAACTTGACTTTTTGGTCAATGTTAGATGACGAAATACTTCATCGCGTTAGTAAGAAAAGCATACATAAAACAAATTACAGCATGGCACATGAAATATTTTTACCGGTTCCCTAAAGAACATCACGGATACCATACGTTTGCCTCATCTCTCACACAATAATAGCCTATTTTAATAGTGTTGGTAAAAACGATGAATATCTGTTATTTTTACAATCAAAGAAACAATGAAGTCTGCTCCGGGTTAAACATTTGCTTGATCTAATGTTGGAGTTTCTATTCTTAATATCGCAAGATTGCATAAATTGACAGGGCAGCTTCTCATTGCATTAATATAAGAAAATAAGTAAGTACTTATTAGATGAAAATGAAATTTCTTAAAATATACATGCTAACTGCATTAAGTAAACAACATGAAAGTCTTTGCTATTGATGTCATTTTTGATAACATCGTGGTCATTTAGCTGCAATTTAATTGCGCATTTTCTTCTTTTGAGGGGTCTCTTGTGATCTACTTTTTAAATTTAAAACTCTTCGGAAGCACAAAATCACTTAAAAGCTGGAAAACATCACCAGCAAACATTCCTGATTTGACTCTATTTATAAGTTAAAATGTTGATATTATTGGTGTGAAAAAGGCACTTGAGCTACAGAATGAACCCAATGAAAAATTTTCCAATATGTATTTGGATCGTCTTTGAACAATAATACGTGTGAGAAATATGACGGTTCAGAATAATCAAGAGACTTTTGGGACACCCTGTTTGTTTTCATATTATCGCAGGTACTACTATATTTTGGAATTATGGCTTAATATTTAATAAGATATTTGGAATTGACTCGGCACTACGGTGCAACTTCTTATATCGACTTTATCTGGGAAAGGAATCAATCGAAACCTATCCATCCAAATAAAATATGGACGATTATACGATGGCAGTTACTAGACCTGTTAAGTTAAACGCTTAAACCCAATTAAGAACTAGGTCATATATACATGATTAGGCATGATGGTATACTTAGATAGGCTGATGTCCTAATCAATCATGCCAAGCAAGTCGTATAATTCCCTGGGATACTTGACAGTATAGAACTTGGCCAGCTTGGGATATGACTGTCCTGTATTGTACAAACATTCTTGATCTTGTTGTCTTAGTGCAGTGAGTAGTCCCAGTTCAGGGAAACCTTTCTTTATGGAAGATTCCGTTGGGTATTAAGACAGGATAGTGTTCGGTATCTAGATTAATTTGGAAAGAAAATAAGAGTGATCACTGTCTTGTAATATTTGCTTATGGCAAAATTTTGACTACCATTGTATTATTATGTAACTAATCATTGAATAAACGTCTTATTTTTTATTCAACGTGTTTTCACCTGATGTAGGAATACCACAATTTAAATATCCTTCACGTGAGTGAAATTAAAGCACATACTTCCATACAGCTGATTCAAGAGTTACATTGAGTTACAAAAGGAAAGCTTATGAAGTGGATTTATTATATGATCGTAAGGAGTCAAGGAGTTATATACTTGTAATTTTACTCATAACTATAACCACGAATGCTTTTATGTCTTTATTCCTCTTCTGCTATTCTGGAAGCAACATTGCTGTAAAACATGTAAATCGATCTTGGAGTTGTCGATTCCAGGCCATAACTTGGTAACTACAGGTCATATTCGCAGAAATGCTACATGTTTATTTATTTTTTTTTTGGGCTTTGGGCATGTTACTTGAAGTTGGAAAAATTGAAGATGGAGTTGAGTATTTGAAGGACTTTTAAGTAATGTTAGAAAGTTAGTTTGAACCATTTCAAGGAATTGAAAGAACGCAAAAATCAACCTTGACTTAAGTTAAAAGCCAGTTTCAGATCTGGTGTCTTTATTTCGCATTTTCGGTTGGAGTGAACAGTTAGCTCCGATGAATGGTGTCATATTCCATGGATCCCTGGTGATGCACATAGGGTATTGATACAATAACACGTGGTTGACACGGGAACATGTGGACATGGCAACATTTTAAGATTTATATGATATGACAGTATAATATTATACATTCTATTACCCCCACGACCCATTATTCAAAATCGCGCACTGTGATTTGTTGAAACGCGTCACGTGACAGACCATTACTTAGCGATAAAGTGTCAAGGGCAACGAACTTTATGTTCTTCTATCATCACAGCGCACAGCAGAGCGCACAGCACACCTGCTTATGTAGGGGAGAATGGAATGTCAGGGGTGTGTTATTGCATGTGCATACCTGCTTATAGGGGAGAATGGAATGTTAGGTTGTGTTATTGGAATGTGCATACGCTTTGGCTACGCGTATGCGCTCCACCTTGAGGTAAACAACTTGAAATATTTGGGCAAAAAAATTGATATTTTCTCTTTAAATCACACTATTTTGTGGTAATAGAATAGAAATAAAGGGTGCAGCATTATCCTTTACACGCAAATAATGTGTCCTTGGCAGTAAAAACGTTTAAATAATGAGTTCGGCTGCGCCTCACCCATTATTTACGTTTTTACTGCCTCGGACACATTATTTTCGTGTAAAGGATCATGCATTACCCTTTATTTCTTAAATATATTATACATGTTATCATTATATATCATGTGACAATAATGTTACAATTATATATCATTTTCACATGTGATAAGAACTGTTTTTGTCTTGGCTTTGAATAATATTAATTAATCATGTATTTACAGGTATGTAAATATCATGGTTTAATTTATTTAATCAAATTAATCGTATTAATTGATTTGTATCAATGAATGAATTAACTATCATTTATTTTTCAGATCAACTGTAATATTTGAAGCTCTGTTTCGGTTTTTTTTCTAGTTCTTATTCCTTTTCTTCTGCTTCATCTTCTTAATTTTTTCTTCGTCTTCTCCTTCGTCTCCTCTTCTCACATTACACGCGCTGCTTCGGAAATAAATGTGGAAATCAAATCTGATACGACCAGACATGTCATATATTTTCCTGTTAATCATGACTAAAAGTTCTGTCTATCATTTGAAATAAAACCTCTTCTGGCAGCATCACTGTGTGATGAGACCCAGTGTGTATATCACCAGGTACAGCTCAATAGACTAATGAAGTGTAACGCTATGCAGGATTCACATGTGTTGTTTTTACATATAGGGTTACTTGGCAGCTAATAAACCGTGTAACTAATACAAGGAGAGATCTACATTTGCACCCTACAGGATGCAATGCTTCCCTATTGGGTAGTAAAATGTTGTCGTAAAATATTAAAACGGGCTAAGTCGTTTCCATCAGTCTCTAAGTTAACACGTATCTGACAATGTAAAGAATTGTCTCTTAAATATTATTTTGCTGCTGTTGTTAATCTGAAATAAGAGAATGCCAACTTTTTCATTACACTGACACAAAATATAGCATATTTAAACATGAACAATACAGAAAGGAGAAACAAACACAACAGTATTGCAATTTGTATCAATGAAGTAACTATAATTTATTTTTCAGATCAACTGTAATATTTGAAGCTCTGTTTCGTTGTTTTTTCTGGTTCTTATTCCTTTTCTTCTGCTTCATCTTCTTATTTTTTCTTCGTTTTCTCCTTCGTCTCCTCTTCTCACATTACACGCGCTGCTTCGGAAGTAAAAGTGGAAATCAAATCTGATAAGACCAGACATGTCATATATTTTCCTGTTAATCATGACTAAAAGTTCTGTCTATCATTTGAAATAAAACCTCTTCTGGCATCATCACTGTGTGATGAGACCCAGTGTGTATACGCTGTAGAAGTGACGTCATAATCGGATTAACTACCATAGCAATAGATGAATACAATTTTTGAATATACCGCGCTGCACTGCAGCAGGTTGCACTCATCACCTGTCTTCAATCAAATAATAGATTGAATACAATACCCCGGGACAATACCGCTCTTTTCAAAGAGACTAATCTTATAGGTGCAAGTGATTAGCATTTCTTTGAAATTTATGGTTCAATGCATAGCTATGCATCGGTACCGCATGAACGTTGTAGTGCTGGGCGATATTGCCAAAATTGTATTCATCTATTGCTATGGTAGTTAATCCGATTAACTACGTCACTTCTACGACGTATATCACCAGGTACAGCTCAATAGACTAATGAAGTGTAACGCTATGCAGGATTCACATGTGTTGTTTTTACATATAGGGTTACTTGGTAGCTAATAAGGCGTGTAACTAATACAAGGAGAAATCTACATTTGCACCCTACAGGATGCAATGCTTCCCTATTGGGTAGTAAAATGTTGTCGTAAAATATTAAAACGGGCTAAGTCGTTTCCACCAGTCTCTAATGTAACACGTTTCTGACAATATAAAGAATTGTCTCTTACATATTAATATTTGTTGTTGTTAATCCGAAATAAGAGAATGCCAACTTTTTCATCACACTGACATAAAATATAGCATATTTAAACATGAATAATACAGAAAGGAGAAACAAACACTACAGTGTTGCAATGTTTGGTAATGTATCTTTTTTGGCATCGTTTCTGCATGGAAGTACTTACATGGTTTCTGTAATTTTTACCATAATATTAGTTTTGCCATAATTGAGACTATATGGATTCGCTGCCTTTATATTCCAATCTTCATTCAGTTTCTATTTGGTATAGTTCTAGTAATGATTGCTATATTTTATTGTATGTAAGCTTTTATACATCCTTATACCCCAGTTTCCCTTTTGATGATGTTTGGTCATTTGGTTCTGCTTTTTTGCGTTTCTTCCGGTCTTGTGGATTTAAAAAACAAAACAAATAGTTTCTTCTTTACCTTGGGTACATATTATTCAGAGGACGTTTAACTACCCCTTCCTTATTGTTGTTTTCTTCAATCTGTATATTCAATCTTACTATTTTCGACCAGAGGAAACAGACATTGTGGTTTATCGCAATTTGCCACACAAATACATAGGCCAAGTTGGATATCATTGCAGTTGTTCAAAAATTTAATACTTGTTGACGTCATTTGAAAGCAATTGAAGTAGTTTCCCTTGTGCCACTTAGTTGTATAGATGTTAATACTGATTGCCCTTAAAATTCCTTTACCATTTTATAATGCTAAATATCTTTTACATATCATATCATGAACAATTTATTTTTGCAAATCGGATACTTGTACAATTGTTTTGATATCTAACTTGACTTTTGGTCAACTGTTTTGCTGAAACACGTCATCGCATTAGTAAGAACAGCATACATAAAACAAATTACAGCATGACACATTAATTTTTTTTACCGTTTCCCTAAACAACATCACGGATACCAAACGTTTGCCTTATCTCTCGTGCAATAATAGCCTATTTTAATAGTATTGGTAAAAAAGATGAATATAATGTTATTTTTACAATCAAATAAAAAATTGTACGAAGTCGCTCCGGGTTACACATTTGCTTATAATTTAATGTTGGAGTTTTATTCTTAATATCGCAAGATTGCATAAATTGACAGGGCAGCTTTTCATTGCATTAATAAGAAAATAAGTAAGTACTTATTAGATGAAAAAAGAAATTTTGTAAAATATACATGCTAACTGCACTAACTAAAGAGCATGAAAGTCTTTGCTATTGAAGTCATTTTTGATAACATCGTGGTCATTTAGCTGAAATTTAATTGCACATTTTCTTCTTTTGAGGGGTCTCTTGTGACCTACTTTTAAGATTTTTACACTTCGGAAGCACAAAATCAGTTAAAAGTTGGAAAACATCACCAGCAAACATTCCTGACTTGGCTATATAAGTTAAAATGTTGATATTCTTGGTGTCAAAAAGGCACTTGAGCTACAGAATGAACCCAATGAAAACCCAATATGCCAAGTTTGCTATCAGAATAATAATTCAGGTTTTCTTTTTTCAAATATGTATTTGGATCGTCCTTTAACAATAATACGTGTGAAAGATAATTATGATGGTTCAAAATAATAAAGAGACTTTTGGGACACCCTGTTTGTTTTCATATTATCGCAGGTACTACTATATTTTGGAATTATGGCTTAATATCTAATAAGATATTTGGAATTGACTCGGCACTACGGTGCACCTTCTTATATCGACTATATCTGGGATAGGAATCAATCGAAACCTATCCATCCAAAAAAATATGGACGATTATACGATGGCAGTTACTAGACCTGTTAAGTTAAACGCTTAAACCCAATTAAGAACTAGGTCATATATACATGATTAGGCATGATGGTATACTTAGATAGGCTGATGTCCTAATCAATCATGCCAAGCAAGTCGTATAATTCCCTGGGATACTTGACAGCATAGAACTGGCCAGCTTGGGATATGACTGTCCTGTATTGTACAAACATTCTTGATCTTGTTGTCTTAGTGCAGTGAGTAGTCCCAGTTCAGGGAAACCTTTCTTTATGCAAGGTTCGGTATCTATATTAATTTGGAAAGAAAATAAGAGTGATCACTGTCTTGTAATATTTGCTTATGGCAAAATTTTGACTACCATTGTATTATTATGTAACGAATCATTGAATAAACGTCTTATTTTCTATTCAATGTGTTTTCACCAGACGTAGGAATATCTTATAATAATATCCTTCACGTGAGTGAAATTAAACCACGTAATTCCATAAAGCTGATTCAAGAGTTACATTGAGTTACAAAAAGGAGAGCTTGCGAAGTGGAGTTATTATATAATCGTAAGGAGTCAAAGAGTTATATACTTGTAATTTTACTCATAACTATGACCACGAATGCTTTTATGTCTTTATTCCTCTTCTGCTATTCTTGAAGCAACATTGCTGTAAAAATGTAAATCGATCTTGGAGTTGTTGATTCCAGGCCATAACTTGGTAACTACAGGTCATATTCGCAGAAATGCTACATGTTTATTTATTTTTGAGTGGGCTTTGGGCATGTTACACTTCAATTTTAGACCGCTGTATGATCCTATTGGGACATGGAGAATGATGTGCTTAAATTACAGCTGGACACAATATACCAATGCAGGTTGCCAACTTAATCATGAACGCCTGTCAAATAAGTATTATCTTGTGACCAAGTTTGGTCAAAACACACCATAGCATGAAGGAGCAGTGGACGTGTTGCCAGATAAGAAGAAAGAAACAGTTAGATAACTTAGATTTCAATTCCTGTCGTGTATAAACGGCTAGGTAAAAATGTCTGTCAACCCGATGAAGCTTTTCAAGTATATATCATTACTAATGCTGATATAATAATTTAATATTATGCAGCAAACATGCGTCAACATGGCTACGACAAAATTTGCGCAAAATTATCCAAATATTTTGGCAAATGGTTATTTTTCCTACGCTAGAGACTACCCACTACCTTTACCAACACTAACAAAGAACATCGGCGTGTGTTGGAGACTATCATACTGCTTTTACCAATAACACTTTGCATGTCGTCGCGATGCCAAGGACGTTGGCGGGTATTTGAGTTAGAAACGTCAGAGTTTGTCAGACATGCTCTAAGCATGCATCGTCATTGCTCTGAGTCTATCTGTGATCACGCTGTAGCTCGCTATATTGCCAGCAAGGTATTGTCTGTAAACAGACGATGTTTAAGTCAGGCACAAAATTCTTGTGAATTCACATATTAAAACGTAGTCCAACGGATCCAGAATATCAACAGGCTTGCCTCGGAATTAATTGCTTCTGTAGCTGAAAGGTAAGGCGGCTCTTTTTTACTGGAATTTGTAACTTCAAAGGAGACAATTTCATATTTGCATTTCCCGCTAAAATTGTGCTCTAGTTTTGAAATTAGGTTTGTAGGTTGGTGTTAACAGTTCATTCAACAGTCTTATTAGGCATTGACACAGTATGGCATTGCCGCTATCTTGATACACGGATACCGATATTGGCATGTAAGCATACTATTGTACAATGAGAGCTTATCTTGAAAAGGTAGTGTAGATTCTCTAAGACTATTTATTACTTAATCAAATGTTTTAGCTATTGTTTAAACAAACTGGTGACAGTGAGCTTTTCATTAAATCTTTGGTAGCTGTTTGGGATTATAGTAAGTTGGCATAACGTGGACTTTTCTTAAATAGCATGTTTCTCCTTTCTTCTTAGCCTTTCATTTTCTTTTCTTTTGTTTGTTTGTTTGTTTGTTTGTTTGTTTGTTTGTTTGTTTGTTTGTTTGTTTGTTTGTTTCTTTCTTTCTTTCTTTCTTTCTTTCTTTCTTTCTATCTTTCTTTCTTTCTTTCTTTCATTCTTTCTTTCTTTCTTTCTTTCTTTCTTTCTGCCATTTTGGCCAATTCAACTTATTACCTTAAGAAGGCTAAGAATTGTGATTTGTTGTGCAAATTGCCAACTCTAATCAATATTTGACAATATCCGCATAGTATTCACGTATTCGCAATTGTGCAATAATGTCAAAACGTCGGCATCAGTCGTTTCCTTTGTAAGTTAACTGATAGCCATGTGATATGACGGTCTGAATGCAATCGGATGATGTCCTCCAATACGACCTGAAAGCAAGAAAAATGAACAAGCACAGCAAACCACATGTTTTTAATGATTGTTATAGCGGCGATGGTAGAAGATTTACAGAACATATAAATTGCACTAAGCTTTAATGCTCTTGATTTAACATTGGCTAGACTAAAACTAAAATCGCCTATCATCATGATAGAGATCGGTTAACAACATAAATGGAGCATGGTATATTCCGTCAAAGCAGCTTGGTCCAATTCGGCGACTGACATGTTTGGATAAAAAGAAGAACGTGATTACACTAATGAGTATCCTTGTAAAGTAATTTCATTACTCAATACGGATTATCATAACAGATGATGATGGCTTTGAACTCAAACGGGAATACACGGTTGTTTGATGTATATAGAATTGGTTTCATTATTAACTAAATGCAAACTATAGGCGGCGCTATTTTATCCTAAATCATATTTCTTAATTTACAAGAGGTAGGTGATCAATACTGCTATTAAAGCAGATGGAATAGGTGGAACAAGCAATAAAGAAATTTTATAAATACATTTCATCAAAAAAATAAAAGGAATTATTGACATTAAAAGCTTGAAAGAGTAATTTCCTGAAACTAAATAGCGCCACCAATTTTGTCATAAATAGATACATTTATATCCAAAAAGCTTTAAAAATGCTTTAAAAGTGAATAATTTTGTAAACGAGGGCAAATTAAAGTTGAGAATGACTCAAAAGTATCTGTATACATTAGCATGATATCGCTTTGAGCTGTTTAAGCCTAAAATTGGGTTGTACATAATGTTTTGCTTGAAAAACTAATAAATGATCACATCAAACAACCGTGAATAACAGCAAAAATAAGACAAGTGAGCAAATACCAAAATAAAGGAACAAGTAATGAAAGTGAAATACTATAAATGCAGTGAATGAAGTATATCCTAATATCTGTTACTTGTTTCTTCTCCTTAAAAATGAAATTTATTCTGATAGTTGAAAATAATAACACGGTGATAGATATCTTCTTACGCTGAATTTCGTTGCACTCTCTCTTTTCATCTTTCTGTAATATAATCGTAATATATATCGTAATTTCAATAATTGTCGCAACTATTCCACTATGTGATAGACTTGGACAAGTCGTTGAACTTTTCATGTTATATTTTTCATTCTAGTTTTGTGGAAAGTATTTTGCGTAATACAACCTATTAAGATCATGTAACATTATAATAACAATCGTAATAAATCCAAGTCTTAAAGACTCAGACATAATGTATATTATATGGCTGTAACAGGCTTAAATCCGCGGTGTAGAGATTTGGTTCATAATATTAAGCGCCCGCGTGATCATCAACTGAATTAGTATTCCACTGTCCTAATAATTGTGCTATTTCATTTAAAATGCACACTACCCCTGTGGAAGATC
Source organism: Amphiura filiformis (assembly GCF_039555335.1). NCBI lineage: Eukaryota > Metazoa > Echinodermata > Ophiuroidea > Amphilepidida > Amphiuridae > Amphiura > Amphiura filiformis. Next base: position 47,953,747 of record NC_092642.1, on the reverse strand, counting down.
TTGGAAAATCTTCCACAGGAGGAGTATGAATTGCAAATGGAATGAACACATTAGCAGCTATATTTGAAACACACCCTCCCTCTGTGGAAGATTCAGGTTGAATCTTTCTCAGAGGGTGTATGAAATTCAAATGGAGTTGCTCATGTGTTCATTCCATTTGAAATTCATACTCCCCCTGTGGAAGATATTTCCAAAATCTTACACAGGGGTAGTGTGGATTTTAAATGGAATAGCCCATTATTGCTTTAAATCGGTCTGCTTGTTTCCATCTCCATGAGACACACATTGGGCTATTCCAGTTAAAATCCACACTACCCCTGTGGAAGATTTTAGAAATATCTTCCACTGGGGGAGTATGTTTTGAAATGTAATTGGTCAAGGTAAATCATTTTGAAACCCATACTCCCCCTGTATTATTGCTTTACCTATATCTTCCACAACTGGAGTGAGTATTTCAAATAGAAGGTCTATATTCTATTCAAAACACATACTCCCTCTGTGGACGTCTTTAGCTAAATCTTCCACAGGGGTAGTGTAGATATTAAATGGAATAGCACATTGTTGCATTTGCTTTTGAGATTGCTTTTTGTTCAATTTGTACCTGTCAAAAGACCGCTTTTTATGTGCGTTTATAGAATACAATTTTATATTTTATATTGTACTTCGTCGCTGTTTTGGCACAATTTGACAACCTATGTAAAAATATATGATACGCCATGTGATACGACAGTATGCCAAAACAATAGAAAACTGCAGTTACACGGTGGCCTATGGCGACGTATCATGATACGACTATGATACGACTGTATGCCAAAACGCAGAATGAAGATTTAGGAGGGGGTGTTACATAAAAACCACGTCGTATCATTCTAATTAGTGCCATATCTCATTAACTAATTACATTTAGGTCTCAAAACTTTGTGAATATATAGAGTTTCATTTATAGATTTTGAAACTCATTTTGCCCAAAAATCGTCATACGACACTATGCCAAAAAAAACGACTTCTTTACTCAATTACAAATTTAAAATATTAAATTGTATTCATAGGAAATGTTGAGATATCTGATAAGGAAAGGACGACCCAATTTTACAACTCATAAGTATTATTTTAAGACGCATATTTTCTTTCACTCGTCTGTGGTTATTGGAAAACGTGAAATCTTGAGTTAACTCTCTCAACGCCGGTGTCGAATGCAGACGACATTTCGCGCTTTTTTTTTTTTAATTAACAAAAATGTCATAATTATAAATTTTCTTGACAATATTTGGAATCGGTATGAAAAATGCACTAAAATGAGTACAAACATGCCTTTGAAAACAAGCCTTCTTATAAACTTTTTATGTTGAAGCCTATTTAGCTAACACACAAAAACGTGAAATCTTGAGTTAAACAGATCAGGACGTATAGGTTTACCCGATGCTACGTGCATGGAAAGTCATTATTAGCAAGCTTTTTCACAACTAAAACCTGATCGGAGGCCAACAAAAGAAAAAACACAACCTTCAATAATGGCAGTCTTAATCTGAATCTAAATGATACCAAACATCTGCAGTAAAGTTACGCATACTAAAATTTAAAATCGAATTCATCAGATATTAACTGAACCATAATTATTGGGCATATTGCATCTCAAATTGAGACTTATTAAATGAGTTTGTTTGATTTTTAAATACACTCTTAGGAAAAACGGTTCTAAGTAGAACCTACAATGGATCTTGAGTTGTCCTGTATGTGGAACCTTAAATGGTTCTACAGAGAATAGAAAAGGGTTCTGGAAAGGTTAGAATGAACCATTTTTGTGGTTCTTTAAATTTTCAAGAACCCTTTTCTCTTGCGGGTTCTCTTTATACAGGACAGCCAAGAACCCATTTTCCCTAGAGTGTATAAATGCGGAAAAACATGAAAATAAGAATTATATTAGAATACGCGTATTTTGTTCAGTTTGGGTTGAAGAGACAATGACCGAGCTTTAGAACGTTTTCCGTCGACATTGCAAATGCGGGCATCTGAAGAAATCTTATTATATTGGACCTTTGTAATCTCATTATTTTCTACCTTTGTCAACATTTTCCATTGAGACGTTGTGCTAATAATTTAGATTTATAAACACATCAAAAAGTAGCTACCCCTTTAAGGGATTACCATTACCATTCCAAAACGGATTATCGTATGCCAAATTATTTAAAAGCATTGGAAATAGAATTTGTTTCTGCGTATTGTGATAGCATATATGTTGCAATAGAATCATTATTAATGTCGCAGCGTACATTTGAATGAACTGATTTGAAAATTTCAACAAAATCATTCTTTTGCCTTGTAGTCAATATCCATCGAAGGAAAGGAAATGTGTTCGGCTCTCATTGGATTATTCTTTTTGTTTCGTGAATTTGGAAGCGATGAAAATACTAGAGAGCAAAAAGTGGGGGCCTGGGCCAAATTTTGACAAGCCATATCTCCAAAACCGCTTGGAGTTGAGCATTCATTTTTCCCATGTGTTCATTATGCTCATAGAGGTATGCTAGAAATGATTTTTAGCAAAGTTTGAGTGGATGACCACTGACCAACCAACCCATTTTGTTGATGTGGTTGGAATGACATATATGTGAGTAGGCAAACCTAACTGATGTTTTTAAAGCAAAGTCATCGAGTCCCAAAGCCAATATCGAAATGGAGTATGAAGCTCAAATTTTCAGGATTTTACTTTCTCATTAATATCTACCACCACACAGAAAAAGAAAAGGAGTTGACATGGAATGGCTCAGTAGTTCTATGGTTAATCCTAAGTTCAATATTTCTGTGTCACAAGAATAAGCCCAATCGGCATTGGAAGTTTGCAATGCATTGTGGGACAGTTTTTGCAGTTTTAGGACACTTTGTCCTTTGACCTATCGGGAAAATTGCTGTAATTATTAATAATTTATTTATTATTGTCATAATGTTATCATTAAAAATATTTAAATAATTAATTCATTTAATAATAATGTTTTTAAGTTTGTTTTTATTCTAGTAACACGTTTTAAATTATATTTTGTACGCACAAAACCCGAATTTTTCTGAATTTTCCAGATAGGTCAAAGGGCAAAGTGTCCTAAAAAAACCGGAAGTTACAATAGCGATTTGGCTTATTAAAAGACCAATGGTTACATCTGTTGCATCTGTTGATAACACCTGCTAATCAGGAACGTTTGAATCTCACTTTACCACTAAAAGGACAACTTGTAATTGTAGGCCATTTAGACCTTGTTGGTCAGAAACAATATTGAAATCTTCATGTTTCAATATGATAATGACCTCTCAAAAATGAAATAATAATCCAATGGGAGCCGAACAAATTCCTTCAATGGATACTGAATGCAAGGTAATATGATTTTGCTGCAAGTTTAAAATTTCGGGTTACTTCATTTAAATGTACGCTGCAAAATATTGGACCAATTGCAACAAATGAGGTGTCATGATGCGCAGTTAAGACGCTGACTATCGCGAGCGCATCAGAGCGCGTAACACTTGCGCCGCGTCACGGGAGCGGTAAACGCTGCACGCCTATGATACCCTCGTCGCGTAAAATAATGGATGGCCCCAGCTATGGCCACCAAAGAGGTTTAGGAATGTGGCTCGTCGGATTCTCTACTTCGAACGCATATCCCTAATTTGGCATACGATAAACCGTTTTGGAATAATACCGGTAGTCATTCATTTAGGGGGTAGTTACTTTTTTTGATGTGTTTGTAAGCGTGTATCTAATTGGTTTGATTGATGTGATACGGCATTAGAGTATACACTCCGAAAACAAAGATAACACTTTGAAAATGAAGATGTCAAACGTTATTAATGCTCTGCATGCTAGCCATGCGCTTCAACGTAAAAAGTTGAAGTTTTGAAATATTTTCTCAAAATATCAAGAGCTATCTTCAGAACTACTGAACCAATACTAGGCTTGTTTGTACTCATTTTAATGCATTTTCCATGCTGATTCCAAATATGGTCATGAAAATTTACATTTCTGAAATTTTCGAATTTTTAAATTTTTTTTGAAACATGTCGTCTGCAGTCGACACCCGCGTGAAGAGAATTAAGGTAGAATATATTGATATTAGGATCACTTAGCGTATCTAGATTGATAAGTGAAAGCATTGGTGCGTACATAGACAACACGATTGTCATGGAGATAATGAAACAAGTGTTGAATTAGTTTGATCAATCTAAAATAATATACGTATAGAGCTACAGATTCAAATTAATATATGTCTATTTTCAACACAATGTACATCCAATCTTGTTAATATCTGCCATCATTTTGAAGATGCCTGCCAACAGATCAAACCAAAGTAGTAATAACAAGTAATAATTGATATCTCTGGTTTTGAGTCTGTATCAAATGCAAATGCCTTAAATCCTAGAACTACTGAGCCATGCTTTGTAACATGGACTACGAGGGGGGGGGGGTTATTGCACCCCATAATTTTCAATTATAATTTGGTACCAATGTATAGCTATGGATCTCCTCTATCTAGTGATACCAAAATAAGTACAAACATTCCCCACATAATGTCGCTATGACACAGTAGCGTAGATATCTTTTTGACATTGGGGAGATGAGGTTGGAAAATTGAAGTGTAGTGAATCCTGCACCTTTTGGCGATAGAATAAGTGTCAGGTACCAATGCGCGCGAAGCGCCCTAAAAATTATGTCATATTGAAGCTAAAGTGATAAAATATGGTGCAAAAGTGAAATAAATTCGCGCGCAGCTCAAATTTTGTTGCTCTTTTTGGCCTAAAATGCCCACATTTTAGGTTAATTTGGTCAGAAACCCACATACAGGCGTCAAAATTGAGGGGATAATTGTTATAACCACCCCTTGCCAAAATATCGGGAAATTTATTCCCATCCCCGGGATCTACGCCTATGATATGACGTCATAATGTGAGGGCGCCATGCAAATTTGGAAAATTCTGGCTAGGTAACATTGCAAAATTCTACGAAAATGCGAAATGAAAATCATTGATTTTACTGTAGACACCATTGGTGGGCCTCACCATCCCCCTCTAGGGTCTTTTTTGATGGCCGGTCCTACCCCTGGGTAAGGTGCTAATGTAAAAGATTTATCACTAAAATGAGCGCAAAGGATGGATCTACGATTAGCTTAGGTCGTTTGGGCGTAAACACGTGCGTTTTTTTATGATGGATACCTCATCATGTACCTCAATGAAAATAGCACATCCAGATCTTGCAAAATATGTTTATTTATTGACTATCGGCCCATGTTTTGCCAGTCTATTCTCAAAATGAAAATAAATGAAACCTGTCGGAAAATGAAAGGAGGGTGTCATTTGTTGAAATAAGGTGATGTATTACTCTGTTTGTGTAAATATGAAAATATAAATCAGAAGTTCCATTTAGATTTCTTATGAAAATCGAGAAATTATGGACTTCTGTCATGTTTGCTACGGTTTTCAGGCACAGTGGGCTAGCGGTACGGGCTCATCCAAAGGTTACGGGTTCAAACTCAGACAGTAATGTTATTGTGTTGTGCCCTTATATCGATACAAAACAAAAAAGTATTTGAAGACGGTGTTTTGAATAATCAGAGCACGTTTCATTCATATGATAATTATTTAAAATTAAAAAATTTCCGATAGTCATTCAATAATATCCAAAAGTCAAACATTATTTTTTTGGAACACGCTTTGCGTTTTAATGCTCTGCGTGCTAGCCATATAAGCTTCAACATAAAAAGTCCAAGTTTTGAAATATTTTATCAAAATATCAAGAGATATCTAAAGAACCACTGAACCAATACTAGGCTTGTTTGTACTCATTTTAATGCATTTTTCATGTTGATTCCAAATATGGTAATGAAAATTTACAATTCTGAAATGTTTGAAATTTTGATTTTTTTAAAAAACTTGTCGTCTGCAGTCGACACCCGCGTGTGTAAGAGAACAGATCGTTTTGAGGTAATCGCAGTATACCATTAGCAGTAGATTGCAACGAACGATATAATTACTCTTTGTAATATGAACCTATCCTGATATATCTTTCTGCTGCCTCCTTGATTCAATGTGCAAGATCATGTTACGTAATTACAAAATGTGTCAGCCATGTTCTTGATTTAAAGCCGTTACACAGTGACTGTTCCTAAATGTATTTGACGCCCAAAGAGCCCTCTTTAGAATTATACTATGACTGCTAATTAATCGACACCAACTATCCATTACTGGGCATAAGCCCGCAACGCTAAGTGTTCATCTACCTGTTATCAATCTACAACAAATATAATGGCGTATCCGCATAGTATCATACCTACCTTTAAAAGCGTTTATATTTTTGTCGGACTCGGATGCCCCGCGGTAGGCCCATAAGCTGACAACATGGTTTACATCGTGAACGTATCAAGGAGGTACAAAGTGATGTATCTACAAACAAACAGCATTTACATCATATTATAGCTCACTTAATGTTCACAACATCCCTGAGGCGTTAATGACATGATGCATCATACTAGGATGAGTTCTCGTGCATTGGGCTATTCCATTTAAAATCCACACTCCCCCTGTGAAAGATGTTGGAAAAGTCTGCCACAGGGGAGTATAGATTTCAAATAGAATGAGCACATTAAGCAGCTCCATTTGAATTTCATACACCCTCTTAGAAAGATTCAACCCGAATCTTCCCCAGAGGGAATGTGAGTTTCAAATAGAGCTGCGAATGTGCTAATTCCATTTAAAATTCATATTCCCCTGTGGAAGATATTTCCAACATCTTCCACAGGGGAGTGTAGATTTTAAAAGGAATAGCCCATTATATCTTGATCTGTCAGGTGCTTTCAACGTATAGCATTAATCACAATAGCATATGATACCGTTGTAATAATGTAAATTGCTATCTTAAATTGATAGTACCACGAGCAAACTTGCACATGTCTGCAAGAATTAGATACGCCATATTTAATCTGATTTTTATTTTTTCTTGGCCTTTGCTTTTAACTCTCTTCACGCGGGCGTCGACTGCAGCCGACAAGTTTCAAATTTTTTTTAAAAAGTCAAAAATTTAAGAAATGTGAATTTTCATGACCATATTTTCAATCAGCATGAAAAATGCATTAAAATGAGTACAAACAAGCCTACTATTGGTTCAGTGGTTCTTAAAATATCTCTTGATATTTTGAGAAAATATTTCAACATTTGAACTTTTTCCGTTGAAGAGCATGGCTAGCACGAAGAGCATTAAACATCACACCACATGGCACAATAATATGTCTGCATTTCCCTACTAGCGTTGTTTCAACCCGCCTGTCTGACAACCAAATTTAACTAGACAATACTTTATTTTGGTATCAAATATATTCATTATTATCTTTACTTGAAGGTATAGGCGATATTACTACTTTCCATAATATTTCGCAAATTAAAATTAATATGGACTAATGGAACCAAAAAATAAAGGTAATACGTATATTCTTGAAGAGGTTCATTAGGTTTGTAGAAACTCATAATATACATTTCATCTTGTCAAAACCAAAAGTTATTTACTGACCTGACAGTTTCGACCATCTTGGACGATGATCATCTTCAGAGTGATGTTTTTCTCTCCACCTTCTGTTTACCAACAGAGGGCGCACCAGCGCCCAGAAGTGGGTCGTATACGTGGCTAAGATAATGTAAACAGGCTAAAAAGCAAAGTAAGAACAAAAATTCCACGGAAAGAAGCAAAGGACTTGTGATCATACCTTATGTTGAAAAAATGACAGAAACAGCCACTCGCATTTTCAGAAAACACGGCATAGCCACTGCAGTACGTCCACACACCACTTTAAGAAAAATGTTGGTGCATCCAAAGGACAAAAGAGACCCCATGAGTACCACGGACGGACTGCATATATGAAATTCCTTGTGCAAATTGTGATAATACTTATGTTGGTGAAACTGGGCGGCGTTTTGAAACAAGATTGAAAGAGCATAAAAAAGAAACTGAGAAAGTAGCCCATAGTAAAGGAACATTTACTCGTCAAACAAGAAAACAGTCGGCTAGCGAACAGTCCAAATCTGCTATCGCGGACCATGCCGTTCAACAAAATCATGTGATTAACTGGAAAGATGCTCAAGTACTTGAAAAGGAATGTAATTCGGGAGCCCGCCGTATAAGAGAAGCCATCTGGATACGGAAGAGAGCACCGAACACAATGAACAGAGACGAGGGGGCCCATTATCTTAGCCACGTATACGACCCACTTCTGGGCGCTGGTGCGCCCTCTGTTGGTAAACAGAAGGTGGAGAGAAAAACATCACTCTGAAGATGATCATCGTCCAAGATGGTCGAAACTGTCAGGTCAGTAAATAACTTTTGGTTTTGACAAGATGAAATGTATATTAAAAGGTAATACGTACTTGGGTGAAACTCTTTAACTTTGCATTACACGTCTATTGCAAGTCACTCTGAGCACAAGGTGTACTACGCATTCCCCCACACACCCCCACACACAGTTCATTAGCACGCGGGTGTCGACTACAGACGACACGTTTCAAATTTTATTTTAAAAATCAAAAATTTCAGAATTGTAAATTTACATGACCATATTTGGAATTGGCATGAAATATGTATAAAAATTAGTACAAACAAGCCTAGTATTGGTTCGGTGGTTCTTAACCCTAGAACTACTGAGACACATTTTGTAACAATTTGTTTTATTTTATGACAATGTATAACAATGGGTCTCCTCTATCCAGTTATACCAAAATAAGTACAAACATTTCTCACATAATGTCGCTATGACGTCATAATGTGAGGGCGCCCATGCAAATTTGGGAAATTCTGGATGTGTTCAAAATTATAGGCAAAATTGATTTTTGGCTAAAAATTCAACAAATTCCACCGAACTTTCTCCGAAAAATAAAAGGAATTTACTATTGTCACATAACAATAGCGTCTGGAATGATTTTGTAAGAGCGAAATGAACATCATTGATTTTACTGTAGAAACAAATGGTGGGCCTCACCAACCCCCCTCTATGGTCATCTTTGATGGTCGGTTCTACCTCCGGGTAAGTTGCTGGGGTAAAAATTTTACCACTGAAATGAGTGCAAAGGATGGATCTACGATTAGCTTAGGTCGTTTGGGCGTAAACGCTTGCGTCTTTTAGCACGGATAAAAAATCTTAGGGGTGGATGGATTGGTACACCCCCCTTTGTAGTTCTAGGGTTACGCTCTTTTTATTTTTAAGAAAATATCTCAAAGCCTATGACCAGCACGCAGACTATTAACACCAATGATTATTCGTACATTCACAGTATGACCTTCGAATGTAGGCTACGTTAGGTATAATAACTCATACTCGAACTCCACAATCTGAGGTCTAATTTTGGGGGTTTGTTGATTGGGAATATTGAACTCTGACATTAGAAATAAGAGCATTCTAGCTCATATTGCAGGTTTATAGCTTGGTACAAAATACATAGTCATGTCTTGTGTATAAAGTGCTCAATGAGTGTATGGTTACTACCTGTGTGCGACAAAGACATGCTGTCCATAAGTAATGTTAAACGTTCAGGAGACGTTAAGTACATTCTTGATTTCACCAACTTACACTTGTTTTTAACTGGAACTGTTTTTCCCAGAGTTACTTCATTTATTTATTTTCTATTTAACCTTTCAAACATGTTTTTTTCTTTAAATTAAATACGGTGTTGCTTTTGTGAAGTATACTGAAAAATATGTTGCGTGATGATGTCCTGTAATGTTTACATTTTCCTATTCAATGAATGAATGAATGAATGAATGAATGAATGAATGAATGAATAAATAAATAAATTAATGTATGAATGGCGAATGGTGAATGACTGAGTGAGTGAATGAATGAATGAATGAATGCATAGTGCAGTTATGCTGCACAGCAAACATGATTCGACATTTGCAATACTTAAACCTGGTTAACAGGAAATTACTCCAGCAAAATCAATCGATTAAGTCTAGTCCATCCTCCACAATGAATGGTGAGCTGCACTTATGCCCAAATATGTCACTTGCCAATCAATAATCACCCACTTGAAATTCCCTGACTCTCTCCACTGACCAAAGTTATGGACAGATTTGGGAGTTGGTTTTGCTGTTATCTGTCATTTACATATCAGGGAGGTACGACCACTTGCAGATGCCCCACCTACTCAGTTTTTAGCCTACATGTAATGTATACATTATTCTTGATTGACAGTTAGTACAAAAAATATCCGTCAAGTGGTTTAGTTTTAATGCCTTTCGGAAGAGAGCGGTCCACAAAATGAGTGACTAAAAGTTGCATTCGATTTACACAGGGAATTTTGCAGGCCATGCCAAGCCCTTCCTTACTAAAACACAAAAGTACGAATATTTCCAAAAATCTAAATAAGCTTAAAATTTAGGACATGTTACAAAAGTATATTTTCTAGAAGTTCAGAGAGTACAAAAAATATTGGCCGGTTAGTTTTCACACAGTGACGTTAACTAGGCAATGCCCTATACCTCCAACATAGACTGTTTGTAGAGGTCACACGTCAATGGTGAGAGTACTGTGTATTGTGTATAGGAAAATGGACAGTAACTACAGTATGGAATGAATGAATGAATGAACGAATGAATGAACGAATGAATGAAAGAAAGAATGAATGAATATTGAATGGCTGTAAGCTCAATGTGATAAATGCTGTGTTAACGTTGACATTTCGGTAATCCTGGTTATTGAGCAAGCGAACATTGCTCGCGTAAAGCCAGCAAAAACACAACGTTTTACATAAAAACATTTTTGAAAACGTTATGCAAAACGTTCAAACATAATGTCATTTAACTATTGGCAAATATTTTACAAAATGTTTGTCCAAATACCGTATTGGTATTTTACAATATGTTTTAAAAACGTATTCGTGATATTTATATAACCCGATATTCTAATGTTCTAACGTTTTAAAAACATTTTTGTGTTTGCTGGGAAGTGGCATTAGTGACAATGCACGATATAAACTGGCCTCAAAAAGAAACTTATATTTTTTCACAAGGTCATATCTTAAAATCCTCTCCATAAAAAAAAAAAAAAAAATTGCACACAGGATTACTTCAATACTCTACTCTAAACACATGTCAGTAACCAAGCAGTTGCCCAACTGACACAACAGCAAAATGCACTGACATGGAACACCTTTCTTGACCAAAATTCACATCCCAACAGATTTCCTTTTTTTGGTTCCAATTATTCGCATGTGAATGTGGTCTCGGAAGCTGTTCCGTGTCAGTGCATTTTACTGTTGTGTCAATTGGACAACTGCTTGGTTACTGACATGTGTTTAGAGTAGAGTATTGAAGTTATCCTGTGTGTAATTTTTGTTCATGTACAGGCGAATAATTGGAACCCAACAAAAGAAATCTGTTGGGATGTGAATTTTGGTCCAGGAAGGTGTTCCATGTCATTGCATTTGTTGTGTCAGTTGGACAACTGCTTGGTTACTGACATGTGTTCAGAGTAGAGTATTTAAGTAATCCCGTGTGCAATTTTTATTCATTTTTATGGAGAGGATTTTAAGATATGACCTTGTGAAAAAATGTAAGTTTCTTTTTGAGGCCAGTTTACTTACGTATGGATACAAGCTCAGTGATAACTCCCAATAACGACAACATTCATCACTACAACTTGGCCTTGATAAGCTTTGATAAGACGATCGAAGGATATTGGGGAAATACTTGCTCGGTGGGCAAACTGTGTACAATTGCACACATCCTCAAATTCGCACATTACTTGCATTCGTCTTGCATGGGACTATAATACTAGTAATGTTCAATTTATACTGCCTTTGGAAATGCACCATAATTGGCGCCATTGTTTCCGGTTTGCTTACTAGCATATAGCAGTCTTCATTACCAGTTAACACATTATAGTCTTATTTGCATCCGTTTCCCTACAACACCTTTAGTTCCGTACTTTCTTAAACAAACTTATTTACTTACTTACTTACTTACTCACTCACTCACTCACTCATTCACTCACTCTCTCACTCACTCACTCACTCACTCACTCACTCACTCACTCACTCACTCACTCACTCACTCACTCACTCACTCACTCACTCACTCACTCACTCACTCACTCACTCACTCACTCACTCACTTACTTACTTACTTACTTACTTACTTACTTACTTACTTACTTACTTACTTACTTACTTACTTACGTGAAACACTTTATCCAATGTAGTTCTTATACTACATTTGCATGACATGTTTTATAGTACCGTGAATTTTGTTCGTTTTGAACAATTCTAAATTGAAACGAAAGTGATTTACTCACGTTTTAGTGATGTTTCAAAACAACGCTAGTGGTTTCTTCAGACTGGAAACTCATCACGTCAGACTTTTTCCTTTTATGGACAACAGAAAGCATCGTAGAGGGCGTGATGAGTTGGTCAAAGATGTTGCTGAGTGCGTATGTTCTTTTGGCGGATCCAAATGGCTTCTTTCAGCCACTTGGTGGTGGTAATTGGATTCCTTGCCCTACAAAATTCATAACTTTTGTTTCCAGTATGTAGTTATTTTTTGAGAAAAATGCAAAATTAGTCACACAATTTATCATGGGTTGTAGTACCACCTTAAAACGATGAATATTGTACTGGGTAATACTAATACTGAAACTAATCTACATGTACATGTACATCTATTAGGAGCCAAAAGGCAGCATGTAACTGAGAAATACAACAATGACGCCGGTAATCAGACACGATTCAAAAATACATTGAAAATAACAAACTTACGCTAAAGCTACCTAAGCTTACAAACAGAATTACCCTTATTAGTACTCATGTGTTTACCACCAGATGCAAATGATTCCATGATTTCTTGCAATCGAGTACTAAACGATGAGGATGATGAATTCCAGTCCAATATGGTGCGCGAGTAGACGTTAAAGCAGAATATTGGAATGTCATCTTTCCCTGGGTAAGATCCAAACCATGGGCACACAGAAACATGAGTAGGTTTATTTTACCTTGAAGGTATGGATAGTCTTGCAAATATGGGCTAACTTTCTACAATTGGTATCTACTGGTCAGTTATTTCCACATCTGTTATTTTTTATATGGGCCTTTAACTTACGTTTGTTTGGGGAGTCATGACACGGAATGTAAGAATAAAATATTGGCGAGTATTGTTTAGGGATAGCTTATTCATAACTATAGTTGGTACTAGTTGGTACTTGGCCATGACACGAAAGTTAAGAGGATTATATTGGCGAGTATTGTTTAGGGATAGCTTTATTCATAACTTGTTGATACTTGGTGGTGACACGGAGTTAAAGAGGATTATGCTGGTGAGTATTGTTTAGGGATATATTTACTAGTATTCATAACTAGTTGGCACTAGTTGGTACTTGGCCATGACACGGAATTTAAGAGGATTATATTGGCGAGTATTGTTTAGGGATAGCTTTATTCATAACTAGTTAGTACTAGTTTTTACTAGTAGGTACTAGTTGATACTAGTTGGTACTTGACCATGAAATGTGAAGACGTCGATTTTGTAGTTGACAAAATATTAGTCAAATTCCAAGCCTCCCGAACCATCTTTATTTATGTGAGAAACCAGCATATTGTATCTATATGGACAAGAAAATATAATTTGAAATGTGTGTTTTGTATTAATGAAAATCGCTGCAAATTTGATATCAAGATGTAAAATTTACTCGTAAAGTTATTTACAAATAAGGGTGTGAAGTATAATAATATGAAGGCCCGTTGTAAAATCTAAAGTACCGCGACGTAAAATAAACCAACAGTGTATTGCCTTTTATTTTTCTCGGTCGAGAAATGGCGTCTTATGACTCGTATTTGTATGATTCGTTTTGAACCAATGTGAACTAAACACTCGACAGTGTTACCGAGAGTGTCGGTGAACAACAAGTTTAAAGCTTTTTGAAAGTACATTTATAAGATTTCACACATTTGCTTGGAGTTTCTATTACAAGATTTACTTATTATAATATTGTTGGTCTGACCTAACAATAGAGAGGAAAAATTATAGCGCATTGGTGACAAGTAAGATATGTATATTATAGGGGCAAGGATTACAACTACTGCACTAGAAATTTTATTTCAGCACAGACAACATTTGTGGAGTTACAGTCCAAAATGAGGGAAAACCTATATTTGATCAATATATCAATAACTACTTGTCTTGAGTTGCTGAATTTTCAGTGCAGTAGTTGTAGTCCTAATTGCCCCTATAATATACATATCTTACTTGTCACCAATGTGCTATAATTTTTGAGAAAAATGCCAAAATAGGCACAAAATTGGCCAGGGGTGTAGTACTCCCTTAATAAAAGTATGTAAGATATTGTTAGAATGAATATTTTAAACAGTTCTCTCAACAAAATAGTGACTTACTTTAATATTTCATCACCACATCCTTGGGACATCATCAGAATTGTGACAAGAGCGATAAAGCTAATCACGTGACTCACGGGAAAACCCGGAGTCACGTGACTTGATGACCGGTTTGTAGACGGTAAGATATTGCAACATTAGATAAAACTAGTAAACATTTGGTGTTTTGTCTCGTTTTCAGATATCCAAAGCCTGTGCACAACGGGTTGCTGTTTGATTAAGTAGCAAATTGATTGAAATCAATAAAAATTTGATTTACTACGAATTTTATCCACAAGATAGAGAGTAACAACTTAACTTAACTTGCGAAATAAAACAGGAGGTATCGTAGCGCTGACAAGATACAAGCAATACAAAATATAAATATCAATATGTGATGTAAATGAACTTACAGCCAGGATTTTAATCCTATTTTCTGCGCATTGGTTTCTAAACTCATTAAATATATTCGTTATCTTGAAGGCTTATTACGTTACTTAAAACTCGAAAAAACGCCCGATGAAATTTTGAGCACAAAAACAAATCGAAAGCAGGGATCTAATAGTAATAGAAGGTAATATATCAGCCAGAGCTAATGATCCTTTTTCATTTAATCTGACTTTCTAGAATGTTTCCCTCTATTTAATTTAGTGATACATCTTCCTTAAAAGTGAAGTAATACACACCGAAAGTGCCAAGATGTATTGATTTTGGTTCACTCAGCGTAGTTTGGCGTTGCCGTTTCTCCTTCAATAAGACTACTTAGCTTTCTGATTGAAACCCACCCGTTTTTATCAATATCTTTCAGCAAGGTTGATATAACCTTATTACTAGCATTGCGACACAAAATGACATAATGTTACGCGTCCAACTGCAGCTTTATCATGTTGTACACACTTTTGTAATTATACACTGCCTATCATCTTGAGTGCTAGAGTATATCAGCAATTAGAAGACAAAATAATTATTGAGCTTTAAAATATTTCACTTTTAAATATTATAAGGAAAATATGTGCCCTGTAACCATGGTAACATCATTGTTAACAAAACTGCTTGTACAGATAAAAGCATGCTAACATAAACTAATTTGATCCATTTTATCCAAATGATTAGCATAAGTAATTTTTTACATATCATTTAAGTCGTCTCTCTGCTAAGGATAACCTACCTGTTTAAGTTTTGAGGATATTAACTTCTTCTGACTGTATTTGTATACATAATTATATTTAACTGATCAATTTGTTCCTAGGCATAGCGACATAGAATGTGATGTATTGCTTTCTGGGTAAAGTTGAAGATGATTGAGTTCCTACTTGTATCAGGTTTATATTTAACACCTTGTATTAGCATGCAGGTAGTTTTAGTAATAAATCAAAGAGAGAATTATAACTTAATTTCGCGAGTTTTAGTGATCTATTTTGACGATGATATTCAAGACATACCGTTTTTGTATTTAGCTACATATACTACTGTGGAATTGTGTTTATAAAACCTAGATAAACCACCAACGTGCATGTTCTTCTGTAAATACGTATTCAGGATATCATTTGAAACAAGAAACATGTAATCTTCCAGTAGTCTATCTTACAATTTTTTTTAATGCGTAAGTATTCAATGGTTATAGAAGTCGAGCCTCAAAACGATATGCAAACTTCATATTTTTTGTAATAAATACTATACTAGATGATTTAAGGTGGTACTACACCCCCTGATAAATTTTGTGACTAATTTTGCATTTTTCTCAAAAAATAACTACACACTGGTAACAAAAGCTATGCATATTATAGGGGGCAAGGAATCCAATTATTACTTCGATGAAATTTCAGTGATTCAAGACAAGTGGTTCTAATATATATGTTAAGAAATGAAGTACATTCTAGCGGTACCTCATTTCTTATCATAAATAACGTAGATTCAAGACAAGTGGTTCTAATATATATGTTAAGAAATGAAGTACATTCTAGCGGTACCTCTTTTCTTATCATAAATAACGTACTGCTTGTCTTGAGTCACTGAAATTCCAGTGTAGTAAATGGATTCCTTGCCCCTATAATATACATAACTTTTGTTACCAGTGTTTTATTAGTTTTTGAGAAAAATGCAAATATAGTCACAAATTTATCAAGGGGTGTATTACCACCTTAAGTTCCTCGATTAACATAATTATTTTGTGACTACTTTTCAATCTCAATGCATCTTGTAAGATAATAGTTATCGATGCTCATTTATGTATGATTATACATGTCTGTATATAATTGTGTATGTAATGAGTTGTAATTTATGCTTAATAATAACTTGAAGGTGTAACGTAACGCCGTGTTTAGACTTGGCGCCAAGCAATTGGCCTGAAGTATGAGCTAAAGACAGTGTCATAACGCTACGTCAGAATTAGCTGCCTTAAGTTGAAGTTGATAATTTATGTATGTTGTAGTCTTTGTCAAAGTCCTCGCGATCCTGGGGGCGAGCGGCGAGTCGCGAGCGGTGCGCCGAAGGCTCGATAGAGCGGCGATGCCGCGACAGCGAGCGCCGAAGGCGCGAGATAGATGGCGCTCCCACTACGGTGCTCCAGACAAAGCCTGGTTGAAAGGCTATATTATGTTGTGATTGTGTCCATGTCTTCAAATTTCGTAGCTATCATAACCAATACAAATATATTCTATTTTTCAATATTCAAATGATAAACATGATAAGGTTCAAGTTTGGGTAGTTTTTGTATTTCGTTTGCCACGAAATAGCCATCAGGCAAAAGACAGAGTTTTGGAATTAAATCTAATACTGGAACTTACTTTTTGCAACTATTGCGACGTTGCGTCTGGAAACACCAGACTTCATCAGTCAACTGACCCACTGGGCTGGTCACGTGATAGACGGCTAGGTTATTAGGTATCGTCCCGATGGCCCGGTCCCATGCATGAGATAAGTTAAAGCGGAGTCCCCCTTTCTTGTTCAGTGATGGTTACTCAATACGCTCCCAAATGGCTTCTTTTATGCGTCTCCTATGCCATTGTTCCTCCTGATCAAGAATATACGACTTCCTCGTTCTTAATTGAGTGTCCAGTGTCCTTTCAA
The DNA here is from genome assembly GCF_039555335.1 of Amphiura filiformis. Lineage (NCBI taxonomy): Eukaryota > Metazoa > Echinodermata > Ophiuroidea > Amphilepidida > Amphiuridae > Amphiura > Amphiura filiformis. The sequence goes on along the minus strand of NC_092642.1, from coordinate 47,936,302 downwards.
TGGAGCTAAACAGCGGATCAGTTGCCTGATGAAGTCTGGTGGTTCCAGATACAACATCGCAATAGTTGCAAAAAGTAAGTTCCAGTATTAGATTTAATTCCAAAACTCTGTTTGAAACTACTGGATGACTAAGAACATTAACTCATTTGCAAGTCCACAATATAGTGAGCTAGGATTCAAATTAGGAATTAAACAAATATAATAGCCTGGTCGTAATGTTTCTAAGCACATCAATACACTTCAGTTCAGTCCAGCAAATCCAATATCAAGCAACAGGAGTAATAAACTCCGTTGCACAAAACGTATTGTTATGACATACGCAATATTTGAATTGTGTCTTCGTAATGTTTTCTGGTTTACATGTAATTCTAACATACTCGGCAGCTATTCTTAAGTGGCAATAAGGCGGCAAGGTTTTTGTATTGTAATGAATTGCCGTTTGCTTACATTGGATAATAAGGTTCCGCGGTACTCTGAATGATACTAAGTAAAATAGCAACGTTCTATTCTCATACGGATATGGGGGAATACTTGATCGGTGGGCAACCTGTGTACAATTGCACACATCCTCAAATGCAAATATTACTTGCACTCGTCCTGCATCGGGCTGTAATAATGCTCCATTAGAATTGCACCATAATCCGTTTCCCTACAACAGCTTTACTCCCGTACTTTCTTCTACTTACTTACTTACTTACTTACTTACTTACTTACTTACTTACTTACTTACTTACTTACGTACTTACGTACTTACTTACTTACTTACTTACTCCCCTTATACCCCAAAAGGGGTTCCTAAAAATCCAAGAACACTATACAAAACGACTGTATTTATCTGCTTACTTAACTGGCATCTTCTTATTTTCGTGAAACAATTTTGGAGTATCCATTGCAGTCTATATACATTTGCATGACATGCTTTATAGTATTTTTATCAACGTATGAAAATTCGTTTTATATTCTGTTAACTGATGCATATTTCATTGACGAGTATTCCGGAAACTTGTGCATTTCTTATAAGCCGATATGATATATATTGTAACAAAAAATTCTTTTCTCTTATATGCTGAAATACATTGTTACAAATATTTCTTTTGTAGACTCAAGCAACGTGTATATACATATCTTTAATGTAATATTATAGAGTCAAAATATACATGAGCTTTATAAACTTTTTAATATCAAAATGTACTGTGCATGTAATATTAAACAAATGAAGATATTCGATCCTCCCCTAAAACATAAATGAAGGTTATTGCTCCCTTGTCATTTCGCAAGGATAACGATTAGTTTCAATATTACATGAGAAGTAATAAGGAGTGTGATAAGGAATGTATAATTAATGATATCGTGTAATCCCATCTCCAAAAAATTGATTTATATCGCAAAACGCTTAGTTCTGCTCTTGAGAAATGATAGATTAAAATGTCTTAATTTCATCACGAAAGCAAATCCACCGCGTCATGCATGTGCTGCATCTTATATCAGCAAGTTAGAGAGAAAACATTGCATATTATTTCATCTACAGTTCTAAGGAATTCAAGTCTATCACACACAATAGTCATATTTTGATACACATTTTGCGATGCATTCAATTGCATATATGTAACTATTCTCTAAATCGTTACTCACAAAGCATGCTGGAATTTGTGATTTTTTTGGAGTGTGCTCTTTACTCGTACAGTATTATGATTAGCATTTAGAGCGGTAAACGGAGCGCTTTTAAATAAAACTTAAGTGAATACATGAGTAATTGTTATGCAGATAACCACAATAATGACATTGAAATAATGGGTGATTGGGAAGAATAACAGGTCCTCGTGAAATTGTGATACTTGACAGAATAACTAACAAATACCCACGCTTGCTTCTTTCTTCTTCTTCTTCTTCTTTTTTCTTTTCCTTTTCTTTTCCTTTTCTTCTTCTTCTTCTTCTTCTTCTTCTTCTTCTTCTTCTTCTTCTTCTTCTTCTTCTTCTTCTTCTTCTTCTTCTTCTTCTTCTTCTTCTTCTTCTTCTTCTTCTTCTTCTTCTTCTTCTTCTTCTTCTTCTTCTTCTTCTTCTTCTTCTTCTTCCTCTTCTTCTTCTTCTTCTTACTCGCATGAAGATTTAGTGACTTGAGAAATGCTTTGTTGCGTTGACTTTGAAGGCTTCCACTGTCTTAGAGTTAATCACAAAAGCTGGCATTTTGTTCCATTCAGCAACTGTTTGGGGGAAGAAGAAGTTCTTGTATTCAACACATTTATGTTGATGGCCCCTGGTATTTCTAGTATTCAACTTGAGATGAGATGTTGGAGAGATAGCTACAAGGTTGTTGTGTATTTTGTAGAGCATGGTCAATCTCTTGATTTTTCTCCGTACTCTTAGATCATCCCATTGGAGATCTTCTAGAAGTCTTGTGACTGTTCCTTCTTCTCTTCTGTAGTTTCTTTTGCAGAATCTGGCTGCTTGTCTTTGCACCCTATCCAGAGATTTACTGTTGCAGATTGTGTGTGGATCCCATGCGCCACAGCATATTCAAGGTGAGGTCTCACCAATCGAGATACGCTGTGGTACGCTGTATTTATATTCAGTTGCCATACAATTAGTGCAAATCACATCGTATCAAGCTACCTCCGTAAGTACATTATCACCCAATATTCATGTTATCAATGCTAATATATAGAGTGATGTTTAAAATGTTCTAGCGTGTGATACGTGGTTCTTTCTATTATTTGAGTTTAAATGTATATTCATACCTAAGCTATCGATAGCCGAATATAGGAGGCTCTATATTAAAGCTAGACTTCACCGTAGTCCACTTGCCCATTTTGCATACTCTGGTTATTACATTTAAGTATAAAACTCTGATTTGTATTAATTTGTGTGCAATTGATAGATTTTCACATCTGATCTTTCCAGTCAACGTACTCCCTCTGTTTGTTAGCTTCCCAAGATTTTTTTACTCTGGCTTTCGCGATCAATAAACTGGTAGATTCCAAAATTGTTCAGTATTAAAGTGGGCTATTATGCAAGATATGTTGCATTCAATTACTTTTACTGTCACTAATTATATCAACTCTTTATGACCATTTTACTATTAATTATAATACAGATCAGTATAATTTTGAGTTCCAACAGGTTGCGTTCATCATGATTAATAATAACACATTTTTATTTATCAAAATTCGCTAATTCGCTAAATTCGCTACAAAAATGGCTAAAACTACACAACGATAATATAATAAATCGCTCATTATACAAAATCCGGTCCCAATAGCGCTTTTTCCATTCTTTGGTCCACAAATACTTTGTCGAGCATTTAGGGCATCAAATATGTTGTTTTTCTGGTATAACTCAACGAGATCTACACGGACATAATAGTTTTTCATACTTTAAATGCTTTCTTCAGCCTGATTAACCCTTGCAAAGGCTCAAAAATCGCTAAAATTGCGTTTGAACTGCTCAAGTGTCAAATCTGACCCTTAATATTTTCTTTGAATAAATGCGATATCTTTACATATTTGTTGTTTTTTATTATAAGGCGCCATCGTATTGCATATCAACATTATTTTGTAGTGATTAAAACGTCTTTGTGTAATTATAAAATAAATTGCACTTTCCACCAAAACGCTGTGAGCTACGTTACCCTTTTTAACACACGTTATTGGAAAGACGTAAAACAGAGGTATCAACGTAGTTTGCGGTTTTTGAAAGGAAACACTCATAGGTTTTTAAAAATAACAGTAAAAATTTGATTCTGTAGCATTTTTGGTATAGAAATTTTGTAAACATTGAAATTTTCACCGACCATGTTAAGACTGGTGAGCTACGTTACCAGAATTCCATAGTATGCACTTGTATAACAAGTACTTCCTAATAATATGTGATAGGTACCAGTGATCGAACCCCATTTATATTAGAATTAACCGACATAACATTCTAACTTTCGCAAATCACATCAAAAACATTAAAAACCCGTGAACTACGTTACTGTGAGCTACGTTACGCACTCATTTATGCATCTTAAAACTTCAATGAAATGGTGAAAACGGTGTTACATTTCACTCAAGTGATCTTTCGTTTGCTTTTTATGACCTTGGATTAAGTAAAACCAGCCCATTTTGTAAAGAAAAATATACAAGTGGTGTTGACAATCTTTTACATCTGAAAGTAGTGATACATTTGCTCTTAAAAAACACAAAAAGCAGGTCTTTTTGAACAACTTTTTTTTGAACAACCTATTCCGTAACTATTTTGGAGTAGCCACTGCTTGTTCTTACACTACATTTTGCTGATATCTTATGTAGTAACTCTCAAACATACTTTTGCTAAATCAACTACATAATTTCTTATGGTTTATCAAAGTATTAAAACTCGTTTTATATTCTGCGAACTAATTTATATTTTATTGACAAGTATTCCGGAAACTTCTGAATTTCTTATAAGCTGATATATTCGTTGCCACATTTTTCCTTCGTAGACATAAGAAACGTGTAGATACATATCTCTAATGTGATTATATGGAGTCAAAATTATAGAAACATGAACTGATCAAATGTGTGAAGAAAAATCTTAATTTCCTCAGAAAGGAAAGGGAATCCACCACATGTGTTTTACCATATTATGTAAAACAGAAAACATTGCATATTATTTCTTTTAAGAAATGAAGTCTATTATATTACTCATTTTTGATGCCCATTTGGTGATACATTCAATAAGGTAAAACTATGCTGATGCATGTAGCCAAAAACACGTGGCATTGTATTTGCAGGTATTATAAATTGCATTTTATAGGTTATTATTGTCTTTACTCACGCAGCTTTAAGCTGGCATTTTCGAGTATCACGTGTACTCGGTTACTCGTTCACTATGCGATTAGCTTGGTTAAATAAGAACTAACTGTTACACAGTTTTAAAACCACGGAGTGATATAAAATATTCATATAACTTCATGACTATACGCAAATTGATTGTCAAAACTTAATGAAGATACGAAATAAAAAGTTGCACTTTTGTGTTCTAATCAATGAAAGCACGACGCTAGTTTTTCGTGCTAATCAATGCAAGCACGGCGCCAGTTCTCTTGTTCGCGAACGCTTTGTGTATAAATCAATAGGGCATGCAATGTGGCAAACTGCAACTTTGAAATTTGCATCTTCCTTGTGTTTTTGGATCGTCGTGTCTTTATTTCTTGAGCAATTTCAACGAATTAGGTCTTAAATTCGAGCTAAAAGATGCAGCTATTGGCTGTTAGTTCCAATTATGACATATCTGCCTTTCTTTAGGATATACAGGGGTGAACGTAACTGGTACCTTAAGTATTTGGCTTACTGTATAACAGTATTTAGAGAATGATTTTACTACTAAATCACTGCTTGCTACTTGACCATGAAGTCTGATGAAATGTGAAGACGTCTAGCTTATTATTGAAATATTAATCAAGATACTTATTACTTATTAACCCATAACTTTGGTTAATATTTTTGCGCTATTCGTTTAAATAATAGGTAATCCGTCACTCTACCTCTGCTCTACCACGGGTGTGTATTCCTCATTTCGATTATGACGTCAGTACACCCCCACCTACTAAGATATGAATACCTCTAGAATAAACTGACCATCCACGACGATCAACTAGTCAAAAGAATAACGCGAGAACGTAACACCACTCTTGCATTCTGTCTGTTCTCCTATAACAGTATTTAGAGAATATGATTTTACTACTAAATAATATTATTGGTTGCTTCTTGTAATCCGTCCGTCACTCTACCACGGGTGTGTGTTCCTCATTTAGATTATGACGTCAGTACACCCACCACTAAGATATGAATACTTCTAGAATAAACTGACCATCCACGACTGCGGTCAACGTAAGCATATTAATGGTATCTTACGGTTGGGACCTAAAGCTAATAATCTAATTTATAAAAGCAAAGAATAATAAACGTTATATTTTAGGGTTGTTAGCTAGCAGGACTTATTGGTCAAAATAATAAACATGATATGTCCATTGGTAACACAATCTAATCAAAGCAAAATTTAAGTTTATGAGTGCTAAATTTCTTTAAAAATCGGGGATGTTAGCCATAACTAGTGTAGCCACAATGGTTGAAAAAATTTGGTCTTAAAATCTGCAAAGATCTGATATCAAAGTGAAAAATTACTCTTAACAGTGTTTGAAAATTATGGTGTGAAGTAAATAATATGAAAGCTCGTTGTTAGCATAGATGGCGTCTAAAATACCACGAAATAGAATAGGCAAATAAGTCTATTGATTTATATTTTTCTCGATCTCCGAATGGCGTCTTGAGCTATAATGTGCACTAAACAGACGGCAGTATTTCTGGGAAGGCTGGTGAACAACAATAAATGCTTTGGAAAGTAAATTGGTAAGATCAGTATATTTTGCAATTTGCTTGGAGTTTCTATTACAAGATATTTTTATTATCAAAATTATTGGCCATTTTAAGTCTGAGCTATTGAATGTTGCGATATTAGATTAAACAATTAAGGTAATCTACCCCTTTTACCTCAAATCCGTCCAACAATATGGACGATTTAAAGTCATTTACTGCCCAGATCCATCTGATACCATTAAAAGATGTTCGAAACCAAACTTTTGTAGACAAACAAACATGGACATTTCGAAATCTTTTAAGAACTGTTTTCATTTTGTACCCGTGACTTTCAAGAATGTTTCCCTATTTAATTAATGATACATGTTCCTTTAATAAAGTGAAGTAATTCCCTCCGAAAGCGCCATGATGTGTTGATTTTGGTTCACTCAGAGTAGTTTGGCGTTGCCGTTTCTCCTTCAAATAACATTACTTACCTTTCCGATTTGAAAACTCACCTGTTTTTATTAATAACTTCCAGCAAGGCTTATTATAACCAAGTTATTATTAGCATAGCCACACAAAATTTCATAATGTAGCTTATTTGTGCTGAACACACTTTCATCATGTTCATAATTATACACTCCTTATCATCTTCACTGCTAGGGTATAGCAGGAATTGGAAGATCGAGCTTTGAATATATTTCTCACTTTTAAATGTTACAGGGAAAAAGTGTGCTTTATAGCATCACTGTTAACAACACTACTCGCACAGATAAAAGCATGCTAACATAAACTAATTTATGAGTATTTGATCCATTTTATCCTATTGATTAGCATAAGTAATTGTTGCATCAAATTTAAGTCGTCTATATGACGACGTGGATCTACCTGGTTAGTCTTTGTCGTTATTAAGTTCTTCTGACTGTATTCGTATACTTATTTTTAGCTGATCAGTTTGCTTATATGCATAAGACGGCATTAACGAGTTTGCAGGCGAGATAGAATTTGGGCAAGTAATGTCTTCTTTTCCTTTGCGAAGTAGAGAATTATTGAACTCCTACTTGTACCAGGTTTATATTTAACATCTTGTGTTACCATGCAGGTAGGTTTAGTGATAAATCAAAGAGAGAATTATAAGTTAACTTCTTGAAGTTATAGTGGTGTATTTTCAATGGCGATTAAGTTCAATCCAAACGGCTTTTTTGCAGGTAAAGACACATTGTACTGTGTGATTTTAATATTTTTTAAAACTAGGATAGACTGGGCTCGGAGGCTGAACTATGACTAAAGCAATTGAGAACCGGGTGCTTGCCGCTGAAATGTTTTTCTGGAGAAAAAGGCTAAACATCAGTTGCAAGGAGAAAAGAGCAAATAGAAATATCCTTGAGGAACTTAGTGTGAAGATACAGCTGCTTGGAGAGTTGGTGACAAGAAAGTTACCTTTGTGATTCTGAGCTAGACGCTTGGCTTACACTAGGTTCATTTCTGTCCATTCTTTGATGTTATCAAACTATTGTTTCTTCTGTCATCCTCATTTATATTTTCCTTCAACCTTTCCTTCTATTATCTGGAGTGTTAGGACATTGTCACTTCTTCTGAGGATGTGACCAAGGCCTGGTAGTCGCACTCGGTACCGACACATTGCCCTTTTGTATTTATTCCACTAAATCGGCTGCCCCGACACTTTGCTCTTTTGTACTTCTTACACTACATTGGTTGTCCCGACACAATGCCCTTTTGTACTTCTTACACTACATTGGTTGTCCCGACACGTTGCCCTTTTGTACTTCTTTCACTACAGTGGCCGTGCCGACACATTGCCCTTGTGGACTTCTTACATTACATAGGCTGTCCCGGCACGTTATCTTTTGTACTTCTTCCACTACACTGGCTGTACCGAGACATTGCCCTTTTGTACTTCTTCCACTAAATTGGCTGTCCCCATACATTGCTCTTTTGTACTTCTTACACTGCATTGGCTGTCCAAACACATTGCCCTTGTGTTCTGCAGTAGTTGTGGCCCTGATTTGGTAAAATGATCTAACTTGAAAATAACATTTTATATAAATATAAAAAAATCTTTCTATTTGCAAAAATATTTGGCTTATTTGGTGAGTAATTTTGAAATAACAACCATTTTTAGGAAGTTAGATTGTTTTGCATTGATTTTCTTCGTAACGCAAATAAACACAACAAGACGCATTAATGCCGTATTACAATTAATTAGCAACCAGTTAGGGTTTGTCTGGCGCCCTCTAGAGAATCATGGCTAATGTGGTAAAACCATCTAACTTTGACTCATTTTACCACATGAAATACACGAAAAGTGACAAAAAGTATCAAAATAGCTTCTGCTTTCTTTAATACGAAGTACCGTGGTAATTTGTGGATGTCTCCAATGAATAGAGCGCCCTCATATTACGCAAGATACGGATTGATCTCAAGATGTCAAGTTAGATCGTTTTACCAAAGTAGCTGCTCAACATACTTTTGCTAATTTACTTAATTACAGGTTTTATATTTGCGAATTGATTAGTTTATTTACCAATTTTCTGGAAACGTATGCAATATTTATAAGCCAATATATATTATAACAAACTTTTCCTTCGCAGACTCAAGAAACGTGTAGATACATATCTCTAATGTGATTATATGGATACAAAATTATAGAAACTTGAACTTTATGCGACCTTTTAATACCGAAATGTATGGTACATGTAATAAGTATTTGTTCCTCCTCTAAAACATAAATGTAAATAAATAAAGGGCAATGTTCCCCATTTTCTTTGCTTAAGGAGAATCAAATACCCATCAATTTTAAATCGAAATTTAGATTAATGTGATGAATGTAACATTGCTATTAGTAATATTGTGTAATTCCATTTTGATAAAAATTTATGTATGCCGCAAAGAAATTAATCATACATGCCCAGAAGAAAATCCTCAAAAAGAACATCCGCCACATGTACATGTTGAATCTTATGTCAGTAAAACAAATGCATATTCGTTCTTGTAAGGAATTCAATTCGATGACAATATGCGATACATACTGACTGAAGAAAGAGATGATGCATGTAGCCTAATAATAAGTTTTCGTTTCTCTTTTGTTCAGAGACCAAAAATCAGCGGATTAAAAAGAGGGGCAGAACTTGTCTGCAATCATAACATCTAAATCTAAATTTATACTACATAGCTGAGCGACAGCGATTGGTTTTTACCCAATGAGGCAGAGCGCTGTTTGTTACGTTGGTGAAAAGCGCCACAACCTCATATCAACCGTAATAAATTCAAATTTAGTGTAGAGAGGACCATAAATATATAATTGCTTATTGTCATGATTGTGTTAAGCAAATATCGTATACACATCCGGTTGTTTTTATATTGAATGTAGCCAATTATATGGATCGGATATCAATCACAAGTGGACAGTTACAGGACTGGCGTGGCATGGGTGCTGGAAGTTTAAGCGTCATAAAAACTTGTGTTTGTTTGTTTGTTTGAATGAAACATAAACGATGCATGATGATGGGGATGATTTGATTGTGAATTAGTTTATTAGCCTATACCTCTTACCTAGGCTAAATTAAATTTAAACCAGCCTATATCATGCATATTAGATATAAGTCATATAGCTTTCTATCGATCTTCCTGCATGCGATACGCAAATAAATAGAGTCGTTTATAATAGTGTATAATTATGTATATATATCACTCTAGTGTCTATTCTTTTGTTATTTCGGTGGAAATATTTCGATGGTCTATATTTTTTTCACAGAGAAATAAGCCTAGCTTATTTCGAAAACTACATCACGCTTTCAAATGTAGATTGACTTGTTCGACTTCTCTGCTCGTGAATATGGCACTGCGAAATTTAAAAAATTCTTTTGTATTCTTTGATCACTTCAAACCTGATTTACTGCTGTCACACGATTATGTAACAAACTGAAAGGAAAACCGTAACGGCTTTCTATACGTTTTTAATTTCTAAGAAAGTGTAGAGACAAAGATATTGGTAATGATGTCAGTCAAGAGCTTAATAGAAATCCACGTGATCAAACCCAATACCAATACCAAAACTTACTATTTGAAACGACCGACTGTATTTGCAAACATTATTGATTGCATTTTATAGGTAATTATTCTATTCATTCACGTAGCATACTGGAATGTGTAAGTTTATTGCTGTGTACTCAGTTACTCGAATAGTACCTGATTAGCCTTTAAGAGTGGTAAACGGAGCGCTAAGCGAATACATAATCAACTTTTATACATTTAACCACGGAATGACATTGGATGAATGAACAATAAATATTTTAAAAAATAGAGAAAAATTAAAGAAAGAAAAGCACTAAAAAAAGCAGGTCTTTGTGAAGTTAGAATATTATTGACTTTATTGTCAACTGTAAAACTAATAAAGTACTAATACTATGTTTAAATAATTACAAGGAAGATGCTGCCAGAGTAGTGCCAGGAACCCGTAAACTGCATGAAACTGCTTGATCATAGGTTCTTCTTGAGGCAATTGGGTAATATATTTGAAAATCTCACTTTACCAGAATGACAAATACCCGGGGGGGGGGGGGCACTACAACTTTGGAGGTGACGCGTATGTAGGGCTGTTAAGACCCCCCTTTTCAGCATCGCTGTCACCCAAAGACCCCATATTTTTATTACGAACACATTCTCTGTCACCTGAAGACCCCCTATTTTTCCATTTGATCTGTCACCCAAAGACCCTTACAAGTTCAATTTGAACAGCAACTTTCATTTTCACTGATTTTGTTACTTATTTTGAAAAAACAATGAAATTTGAAGCCATTTAGAACTAGAAATTCGATTTTCGACGTTTTTGTGGCGCTGTTTCGGCTTTCACCCAAAGATTCCATTTAAAAAAAGATAATGTTCTCACCCAATGACCCCATATTTTTTACATTTTGCTCTCACCGAATGCCAAAAATCATGCTCTCACCCAATGACCCCATATTTTTTACATTTTGCTCTCACCGAATGCCCCCGTAGTGCGAAAGTGCCAGCCCTACACCTATATCCATTTCATATTGAAGTGCACCCCCGGGGACAAATAATTATTGCTGTAAATGACGAAGTGTTAACAGAACATAAAAATTTACTATATACGGTAGCGCTAGTATTTTGCAGTGGTCAAACACATTTGCCGATTTTTCCTAGAGGAAATGCACTCCGTATTGGAAAGAAGTGTCGACAGAACATAAAAATGTACTATATACGGTAGAACTAGTACTTTGTAGTGGTCAAATACGTTTAAGTTAGAAAAACACATTTGCCGATTTTTCCTAGAGGAAATGCACTCCGTATTGCAAACACTTTAAATCCACCGAGCTCTGTAACGTTAATCTAGATATAGAGCTGTGTCCGATATAATGTTTTGTTCTCTAAATAACTGTAACATGGCGTAGAAAAAAGGCAATCTTAGTTTATCTGAGGAGTACGCCTTCAATGTTTTTCAAAATTCTGGATTTTTACACGAAAGAATAAAGGAATATACACCAGGCACAAAAAGAAACTCGTCAGTTATAGTCCTTGCTGTTCAACAACCTGATGATTTTGGATTATTCTGAAATATACATTTTGTTAAATGGACTTTGATTTCTCATTTGACACCATGTTCGTGAAAATCGAGCAAAAAGTTTAAAGATTCAATTGTGCCTATTATATAATTGTGTGTCCATTGATTGGTCTGTGGTGCTTGTGTGCAATACAACGATGCGTTCCCATTGAAAATCGTTGAAATTGCAACTTTTGATTTTGGGGTTTGAGGGTTTGGAGGCGCATATCTTGGTCAATTCTTGTTTAATTTTCACGAACACGGTTTCAAATGAGAAAGCAAAGTCCAATGAACAAAATGTATATATTTCAGAATAATCCAAAATTAGCAGGTTGTTGAACAGCAAGGATGACTATAACTGACGAGTTTCTTTTTGTGCCTAGTATAGTTCATATAATGGTTACTGACTAATGTAATGAATGTATAGTCGAATGGTTCAATGGGCTATGGAAAAAATGCTTGCGTAGCTTGGATTGGTAACAATGTATTGCAGATTTACGGATCAAAGAAATACACACAGCGACAACATCAAATTCTACTATTAAAGATGATGATGAGGAGGATACTACTACTTCTTCTTTTAAAGATATTTAAGCTGAAATCTTGACAAATATGATATTACTTGTGTAATATTTTTAGCTCAATATTTCACATTTGAATCAAATAATTACATATAAGCTTTATCGCTGAAACCCCATCGACCTTCATATCTTTCCATTTATCGCTTGCTGATTTCTAGAGTAGATATGAAAGTGGGGTCCTCGACCCTGAATTTCTTTAAACACCGTATCATCACAGACCCTTTCTAGGGTCTGTGGTTTTCCCAAGTCTTTTTATCTCTATTATGTGTGCGAAACCAGTAAATGGAAAGACAGATTTATTCGCTCCTATATAATATTTATGATGCTATAATTACTTCTCTTACTACCTTGATATGTTCACGACCCGGTCAATGTTAGAAGGTATGAAGGTAAAGTTCCTTATTCTTAACGGCTAACATTCCCCATTATTTAGCAGTAATTGTTAATGGAATACCAGAATCTTTAAGGTGGTACTACACCCCCTGATTTATTTTGTGACTATTGCATTTTTCTCCTAAATAAACTAAACACTGGCAACAAACAAAAGTTATGCATATTATAGGGGCAAGGAATCCAATTACTTCACTGAAATATCAGTGAGTCAAGACAAGTGGTTTATTATTTGTGTTAAGAAACGAGGTACATTCTAGCGGTACCTATTTTCTTATCATAAACAACGTATCGCTTGTCTCGAGTCATTGAAATTCCAGTGTAGTAACAGGATTCCGTGCCCCTATAATATACACAGTTTTTGTTACAAGTGTGTTATTATTTTTGGAGAAAAATGCAAAAATAGTCCCGAATTTATGAAGGGGTGTAGTGCCACCATGGCCACCTTAAATACTTAACAAAATCCATGTAAATGCATGCAATTATATAAGAAAACGTTGATCACTCAAGTCATTAATTTATGAAAAGGTACTTTGTGAACATTCCACGTGTTATGAACTATCTCTCTCATAACGAGTTACTTATTAATCCATAGTTTTGGATAATATTGTTTGCGCTATTCGATTAAATATAGGTAAACCATCATTCTGCACCGGGTGAGTATTCCTTGAGGTTATCATGGTTATGAAGTAAGTACACCCACCACTTAAAGATATGGATACTTCTAAAATAAACTGACCATCCACGATTGTGTCAACGTAAGCATATTACCGATGTCTTAAGGCCAAGACCTGAAATTAATAATCTGATTTATTAAAGAAAATAATAATAAACTTTATATTTTAGGGTTATTAGCAGACCTTTATTGGTCAAAATAACAAAAGATGGATCAACCACGACAGATGGCACAATCTAGTGAATGGGTCATTTCAAGGGGGGGTGCGTATTTTGGGGGGGGGCTTTGGGGGCGCCAGCCTCCGGGGTCAAAGCAGGGGGCGGGCCAAATCGAAGGGGCGGCGGAAGAGGAAGGGGCGGCAAAAAGAGGGGCGGCGGAAGAAGAAGGGGCGGCAAAAGGATTAGTAAAGAAAAAAGGGCGGAAAAAAATTTGAAAAAGTATAAAAATTGTTATACATCAAAATGTGTTGCTTTTAGGGCGCTAGCGCCTATAATCCTTTTTTTTCTTCTTCCACCGAAAAAAAAAAATTGGGTCAACCTTTTCGGGCTGTTGAGGAAGGGGCGGCAAAATTGAAATTTCTTCATCCCCCCGGGATAGGAGCGGCCACGGTACGCCACTGGGGAGGATATGAATACGCAGACGATATACAGCTTATATCACAGTTGACTCATGCATTCCTGGAGATGCAGTTTGTTCCATCTTTAAGCTCTCGCAGAGTGTCAAAGACATCAACAAATGGATGGGGCATAACAAACTGAAACTCAATCCTGACAAGACAGAGTTCTTTGTTATAACTTAACTTAAAGGAGGATTTCGTGATCCTAGCATCCTTTTTTTATGACATTTCTCAGTAGATATCCACGAAAATTTCAGTTGATTCCGATTTTGCGTTTGCGAGTTATGCATGATTATGTGTATTACATTGCTCCATAGACAATGTGTTGTAATTTCGTTCTGGTGCACCAGAACGAAATTCAAATTTGGCGATATTTTTGCTAAACGAATTAATCTGCAAGAAATATTTGGTACATAAACATTATATAGCCAGAGGTATCCAGTGGTGTAAAAATCTCAACTTTTTTGGGGAAAAGTGGGGGATGAGGCTGTGGATCACGAAATGCCCCTTTAACTAACTTTATTTATAATGCACCTTTTCCAATGGCTACAAATATGACAAAGCGGAACATCGAAAATTTAATACAGGCAACAATGTTATGGGAAAAGATAATGTTTTGAGCATAGTTTTGAATGATGTGGTTAATTATTGTGACCATATCGTATTGACATAAATAGATTATCAGTACAATTAAGAGAAAGAAATACATGAGTGGTGGGGTAATCCCGAACGGCTACAGAAAACAGTATCGATACCGTGTGCGGGGTAATCGCGAACGCTCCAAATTAATTCTTCAATGATTACCCCCAGATCACGGGGTAATCCCGAACGACGCCATTTTCTTTGTTTCATCATATCTTCTAACTAATTAAGGTTGAGTTAATGAGAACATGCTTATAATTAAAGTATTACCCAGTCTTAATATTGCTTTGGTTTATTTTATCTTACGTTGTTTTAATGTGTAGTAATTGGCTTAAATAAAAAAGTGTTCGGGATTACCCCACTCTCCCCTAGAAAGAGAAAGTGAAATAAATGCATTACTGCCAGGATTTTAATCTTTCTTTTTGCACACTGACTTCTAGACTTATTCAGTTATCCGTTGACTCGTATTCTTATTAGGTTACCTAAATCGAAAAAGCACCCGATGAAATCTTCAAGCACAAAAACAAATCGAAAGCAGAAATCTAATAGAAGGTAACATATCAGCCAGAGCTAATGATCCTTTTTCATTTAATCTGACTTTCCAGAATGTTTCCCTCTATTTAATTTACAGGATACATCTTCCTTAAAAGTGAAGTAATACCGACCGAAAGCGCCAAGATGTATTGATTTTGGTTCACTCAGCGTAGTTTGGCGTTGCTGTTTCTCCTTCAAATAACATTACTTTACCTTTCCGATTGAAACCATGCACCCGTTTTTATTAATAACTTCCAGCAAGGCTTATATAACCTTATTACTAGCATAGCCACACAAAATGTCACAATGTTACGCGTCCAACTGCAGCTCTATCCTGCTGAACACACTTTTATAATTAATCACTGCTTATCATCTTGAGTGCTAGAATATATCATATATATTATAAGACAAAATAATTATTGAGCTTTAAAATATTTCACTTTTAAATATTATAAGGAAAATATGTGCCCTGTAACCATGGTAACATCATTGTTAACAAAACTACTTGTATATATAAAAGCATGCTAACATATAAACTAATTTATGAGTATTTGATCCATTTTATCCAAATGATTAGCATAAGTAATTTTGTACATATCATTTAAGTCGTCTCTCTGCTAAGGATAACCTACCTGTTTAAGTTTTGAGGATATTAACTTCTTCTGACTGTATTTGTATACATAATTATATTTAACTGATCAGTTTGTTCCTAGGCATAGCGATATAGAATGTGATGTATTGCTTTCTGGGTAAAGTTGAAGATGATTGAGTTCCTACTTGTATCAGGTTTATATTTAACACCTTGTATTAGCATGCAGGTAGTTTTAGTAATAAATCAAAGAGAGAATTATAACTTAATTTCGCGAGTTTTAGTGATCTATTTTGACGATGATATTCAAGACATACCGTTTTTGTATTTAGCTACATACTACTGTGGAATAGTGTTGATAAAACCTAGATAAACCACCAACGTGCATGTTCTTCTGATTCAGGATATCATTTGAAACAAGAAACATGTAATCTTCCAGTAGTCTATCTTACAATTTTTTTTAATGCGTAAGTATTCAATGGTTATAGAAGTCGAGCCTCAAAACGATATGCAAACTTCATATTTTTTGTAATAAATACTATACTAGATGATTTAAGGTGGTACTACACCCCCTGATAAATTTTGTGACTAATTTTGCATTTTTCTCAAAAAATAACTACACACTGGTAACAAAAGCTATGCATATTATAGGGGCAAGGAATCCAATTATTACTTCGATAATTTCAGTGATTCAAGACAAGTGGTTCTAATATATATGTTAAGAAATGAAGTACATTCTAGCGGTACCTCTTTTCTTATCATAAATAACGTAGATTCAAGACAAGTGGTTCTAATAATAAGAAATGAAGTACATTCTAACGGTACCTCTTTTCTTATCATAAATAACGTACTGCTTGTCTTGAGTCACTGAAATTCCAGTGTAGTAAATGGATTCCTTGCCCCTATAATATACATAACTTTTGTTACCAGTGTTTTATTAGTTTTTGAGAAAAATGCAAAAATAGTCACAAATTTATCAAGGGGTGTATTACCACCTTAAGTTCCTCGATTAACATAATTAATTTGTGACTACTTTTCAATCTCAATGCATCTTGTAAGATAATGGTTATCGATGCTCATTTATGTATGATTATACATGTCTGTATATAATTATGTATGTAATGAGTTGTAATTTATGCTTAATAATAACTTGAAGGTGTAACGTAACGCCGTATTTAGACTTGGCGCCAAGCAATTGGCCTGAAGTATGAGCTAAAGACAGTGTCATAACGCTACGTCAGAATTAGCTGCCTTAAGTTGAAGTTGATAATTTATATATATGTTGTAGACTTTGTCAAAGTCCTCGCGATCCTGGGGAGCGAGCGGCGAGTCGCGAGCGGAGCGCCGAAGGCTCGATATCGCGGCGATGCCGCGACAGCGAGCGCCGAAGGCGCGAGATAGATGGCGCTCCCACTACGGTGCTCCAGACAAACCCTTGTTGAAAGGCTATATTATGTTGTGATTGTGTCCTAACATTACTTTCATGTCTTCAAATTTCGTAGCTATCATAACCAATACAAAAATATTCTAGTTTTCAATATTCAAATGATAAACATGATAAGGTTCAAGTTTGAGTAGTTTTTGTATTTCGTTTGCCACGAAATTTCGTAGCTATCATAACCAATACAAAAATATTCTAGTTTTCAATATTCAAATGATAAACATGATAAGGTTCAAGTTTGGGTAGTTTTTGTATTTCGTTTGTCACGAAATAGCCATCAGGCAAATGCAAGTCCACAATACAGAGTTTTGGAATTAAATCTAATACTGGTACTTACTTTTTGCAACTATTGCGACGTTGCGTCTGGAACCACTAGACTTCATCAGGCAACTGACTCGCTGGGTTGGTCACGTGATAGACGGCTAGGTATCGTCCCGATGGCCCGGTCCCATGCATGAGATAAGTTAAAGCGGAATCCACCTTTCTTGTTCAGTGATGGTTACTCAATACGCTCCCAAATGGCTTCTTTTATGCGTCTCCTATGCCATTGTTCCTCCTGATCAAGAATATACGACTTCCTCGTTCTTAATTGAGTGTCCAGTGTCCTTTCAATGGAGCTAAACAGCGGATCAGTTGCCTGATTAAGTCTGGTGGTTCCAGATGCAACGTCGTAATAATTGCAAAAAGTAAGTTCCAGTATTAGATGTAATTCCAAAACTCTGAAACTACTGGATGACTAAGAACATTAACTCATTTGCAAGTCCACAATATAGTGAGCTAGGATTCAAATTAGGAATTAAACAAATATAATAGCCTGGTCGTAATGTTTCTAAGCACATCAATACACTTCAGTTCAGTCCAGCAAATCCAATATCAAGCAACAGGAGCAATAAACTTCGTTGCACAAAACGTATTGTTATGCCACACACCGACATCGCCTGGCTAATAATTACTTTGTCAGCAGAGATACTAAAATAAATACCCGGGATCGATACACGTGAATTTGCTATGCACGAGTTTGATATGAGAAGAAAATCTTTGGATACCGGTGTAGAAAATGATGAATATCTCCCGTAAATGATTTCGTATAAAGAAACCAGATATGGTTCCTTGCACATGAATATATATTTTGAACAGATATGATAGTCGTTAGCTTGCGCTTTGAGACAGTAGCTTGCGTCTTGAGTCAAAAACTGACAATAATTTTGATTTATATGTGCCGAATTATATAGCGCAGTGTATAGGCCAATCGTGAAGGTAGTCTAAATCTATATGACCTATGGTGTACCATGCTCGACTAACACACAGCGAGGACAGTAACCGGGCTAATCAGGGCTATTGTCAGTAGCCTTAGTCAGATGTCCTTCGGCCCATGATACGACACAAAACTATTAAACAGGTCGATATAAAATGGCTATGCGTGGCGGTGGATTCAACCTACCATGGCGATTTCTGCCATGAAGATATCGGGGCGATGTCACTGTGTGCCATACACAATCTTTGAATTGTGTCTTCGTAATGTTTTTTGGTTTACATGTAATTCTAACATACTCGGCAGCTATTCTTAAGTGGCAATAAGGCGGCAAGGTTTTTATATTGTAATGTATTGCCGTTTGCTTACATTGAATAATAAGGTTCCTCTGTACTCAGAATGTTACAAAGTAAAATAACAACGTTCTATTCTCATAAGGATATGGGGGAATACTTGATCGGTGGGCAACCTGTGTACAATTGCACTCATCCTCAAATGCAAATATTACTTGAACTCGTCTTGCATCGGGCTGTAATAATGCTCCATTGGAATTGCATCATAATCCGTTTCCCTACAACAGCTTTACTCCCGTACTTTGTTCAACTTACTTACTTACTTACTTACTTACTTACTTACTTACTTACTTACTTACTTACTTACTTACTTACTTACTCCCCTTATACCCCAAAAGGGGTTCCTGAAAATCCAAGAACACTATAGAAAACGACTGTATTTATCTGCTTACTTAAGGATACATACTCTTGAATTCCATCCAACTTGTCCATGTTTTACATTTTTGCATATTTATTAAGTACATAAATGTATTCAATATTTCAGATATTCAATTTGTGCCTAAAAAGTGCTTTTAAAAATATGTTGTTTACAGTTGCTAGGTGACTAAGGTGAGGGTAATTGGGATTGCCAGACCCAGCCATTAACAATTCTAAGACAGCTGAGCATAAAAATCCCTCTCATTCACAATATGTATTATCTCAAGGTAGAGAAAATCCATAAAAATCAATATATTCAGACAATGACATAACACCAGCCCTGTTTCAGCATTATTGAACACCATCCCACAATTCACCTGCTTTTGACACCTCTTGATCTAAATAGCACAGTCTAAACGCAGGACAACCGATTCTTTTGTTCTGCTTAGTCGCGCTAAAAGTCGATCGATACATGTTAAAATCAGCACAATTCGAGATACACCTTTTGCTATGAAATTTATTTTCTCGGTCAAATATAAAGCAAAATTTTTTTTTTCTTCAGTAATGTCAAATAAAAACATAGTGCTTGGATGAACATTTTTTTTTAAAATCCTGGTGTTAAAATTAAGCATCAAATTGTGTCTTTTAGTGTGATATTTTTAATTTTTATAGGCCTTTAGTTCGCCCGTGAGCTTTTTACAGAATTCATTTTTAGCGTCTCAAACTAATATAGTTTGCTAAAGAAAGATATTTCCCACCTCTGTAAAGCACATCGTGTGGGTCTATATATTATAGTTTTGTCAGAATTTCCGTTTTGATTCCATAATTTTTGACTACCAGCTGAAATATTTTCAAATCCACGCGTGAAATCTTCGGCTAATACTAGCATTGTGGATCGATAGCTCTGGGTGCCCGGCCTGGATAGAGTGTTGCCAGAACTTCAATATAGCAAAGAAATTACCTGGTGTTTCAATTGTCATGAAGGTGACTGGGTATAGTGCCTTTAGTTTGTGTTTGTTTGAAATTGCTTAAACCCACCGAAAGTCATAATGAAGCAGCCAAAACAATACAAGGTTAAACATGGAAGTTTATAACAACCTATTATAATGACCTAAAGGAAAAATCATTTATGGCAACAATGAGCCTTGCATTGTAAGTCATGGTTAAAATGTGTTGAGTACCCACCCCACCCCCATAGGCCTACATAATATTACATACCGGTACCTTATAATATTTATATAGCACGGCTATAGCTATACATTTATAAAGTAGGTCCTATAGCGCTAAATTATGACAAATAGGCCTACACAAACCCGAACGCAAGTCTGAAGGGTGTAATGAAAATGCCAACCCGCGATGCCCGATGGGGGGGTCATTCAAAATTCACCTGGAGATAGGAGGGACAGAAAATTAAAATCCCCTCTAATAACACGCGAATTTTTCTAGGTTTGGACAGTGGATTTTCCCATGGACCTCATCCTAGGTAAATAAACAAACAAACAGACAAAATGGTTTTCATAATCATGGAATCCATAGCCCCTATAAATTGAAATTGCAGGCTATCACGGGAGCAAATTTCCAAAATTCACCTCATTTACCAGAATTGGGGATTTGGGCTACCAAATCGCTGGTCAGGCAATCCTGGTTTTCAATGGAAAAGGGACCTGGTTGACAACAATTGAAATATCGATTAATTCAGCTGGTTGCTCTCGAGATAAAGTACTGATTTTGACATTTTCGGAGGATGAAGTGAAAAAGGGTAAAATCAAAACGGTAATTCTGACAAAACTATAATATATAGACCCACACGATGTGCTTTACAGAGGTGGGAAATATCTTTCTTTAGCAAACTATATTAGTTTGAGACGCTAAAAATGAATTCTGTAAAAAGCTCACGGGCGAACTAAAGGTCTATAAAAATCAAAAATATCACACTAAAAGACACAATTTGATGCTTAATTTTAACACCAGGATTTTAAAAAAAAATGTTCATCCAAGCACTATGTTTTTATTTGACATTACTGAAGAAAAAAAAATTTTGCTTTATTTTGACCGAGAAAATAAATTTCATAGCAAAAGGTGTATCTCGGAATTGTGCTGATTTTAACATGTATCGATCGACTTTTAGCGCGACTAAGCAGAACAAAAGAATCGGTTGTCCTGCGTTTAGACTGAGCAGTGTATTATAATACATGTTAGTTTGTCACACATCAGCACACATGTATTGACTGCATTGATTTGTGGGAAGTGCTTTGACTTGAAAGATTAGGCTCTTCACCAACCTTCAAAAGAATTCATTACTGTACTGTTGTATGCATGGCTAGTTGTCAATAGTGTGACTTGTAAATGAGGCTTTTGGGTGGGTCAAATAATTGAGGTCAATTCTGGGCACCATTTTGAAAACAATGTGCTTTTTATATGACTGGAGACATTTGAGATTTGGTCTATTTTACCTGTTCTTGAACCTGGATTTGGATATAATATAAAGGATATATACATTTTGCTTGGGATATAAATGGTGAGTACAATTGAGATGGTAAACTTAGAACTGATTTGACACATAATGGCAAAACAGGTAAAAAAAAAAAAAAAATGATTGAAACGGAAGCTTTTGAAAAAGTGTGTGATTTGGCAGAATGGTGGCAAGAAATGTTACTATTTTTCATCACTGCTGTAGTTTGGACATACAAACTTTGTACCTATGGCTTAAGTAGGATTCAGTGATATATTGCAGCTAGTTTAAAATAAAAAATATGGGTCAAGAAAGAAAATAGAAGAACTTTCATGAATAAGCTTATGACCAAATGTGGAGCACTGAAAATTTACGTTTTCTAGAACTTGTAAATTATATTTTGGAGGTTCATATACCAAAGTTTGATAGCAAGAATGTAATTGTGGAATGTTTGACATATGCCTACAATTTGGTAGAGAAATCAGAGCAGGGACCCAAGTCTTAGGCTTCCAGTGAAAATCTGATTAAGGTTATAAAAATAACAATGGGAAAATAATAATATATAAGCATTTACCTTTAAGATGAGGTATAGCTTTTATTTTTCCGATGATTATTTCTGGCAAATTTGACACGTAATGTGGCAAATTCATCCCATTTTTTTGCTCAAAACCTCCAAAGAGGCAGTAACCTTAACTGGCATCTTCTTATTTTCGTGAAACAATTTTGGAGTATCCATTGCAGTCTATATACATTTGCATGACATGCTTTATAGTATTTTTATCAACGTATGATAATTCGTTTTATATTCTGTTAACTGATTCATATTTCATTGACGAGTATTCCGGAAACTTGTGCATTTCTTATAAGCCGATATGATATATATTGTAACAAAAATTTCTTTTCTCTTATATGCTGAAATACATTGTTACAAATATTTCTTTTGTAGACTCAAGCAACGTGTATATACATAATGTAATATTATAGAGTCAAAATATACATGAGCTTTATAAACTTTTTAATATCAAAATGTACTGTGCATGTAATATTAAACAAATGAAGATATTCGATCCTCCTCTAAAACATAAATGAAGGTTATTGCTCCCTTGTCATTTCGCAAGGATAACGATTAGTTTCAATATTACATGAGAAGTAATAAGGAGTGTGATAAGGAATGTATAATTAATGATATCGTGTAATCCCATCTTCAAAAAATTGATTTATATCGCAAAACGCTTAGTTCTGCACTTGAAAAATGATAGATTAAAATGTCTTAATTTCATCACGAAAGCAAATCCACCGCATCATGCATGTGCTGCATCTTATATCAGCAAGTTAGAGAGAAAACATTGCATATTATTTCTTCTACAGTTCTAAGGAATTCAAGTCTATCACACACAATAGTCATATTTTGATACACATTTTGCGATGCATTCAATTGCATATATGTAACTATTCTCTAAATCGTTACTCACAAAGCATGCTGGAATTTGTGAGTTTTTTGGAGTGTGCTCTTTACTCGTACAGTATTATGATTAGCATTTAGAGCGGTAAACGGAGCGCTTTTAAGTAAAACTTAAGTGAATACATAAGTAATTGTTATGCAGATAACCACAATAATGACATTGAAATAATGGGTGATTGGGAAGAATAACAGGTCCTCGTGAAATTGTGATACTTGACAGAATAACTAACAAATACCCACGCTTGCTTCTTCTTCTTCTTCTTCTTCTTCTTTTTTTTTTTTTCTTCTTCTTCCTTTTCTTCTTCTTCTTCTTCTTCTTCTTCTTCTTCTTCTTCTTCTTCTTCTTCTTCTTCTTCTTCTTCTTCTTCTTCTTCTTCTTCTTCTTCTTCTTCTTCTTCTTCTTCTTCTTCTTCTTCTTCTTCTTCTTCTTCTTCTTCATCTTCTTCTTCTTCTTCTTCTTCTTCTTCTTCTTCTTCTTCTTCTTCTTCTTCTTCTTCTTCCTCTTCTTCTTCTTCTTCTTGTTACTCGCATGAAGATTTAGTGACTTGAGAAATGCTTTTTTGCGTTGACTTTGAAGGCTTCCACTGTCTTAGAGTTAATCACAAAAGCTGGCATTTTGTTCCATTCAGCAACTGTTTGGGGGAAGAAGAAGTTCTTGTATTCAACACATTTATGTTGATGGCCCTAGTATTTCTAGTATTCAACTTGAGATGAGATGTTGGAGAGATAGCTACAAGGTTGTTGTGTATTTTGTAGAGCATGGTCAATCTCTTGATTTTTCTCCGTACTCTTAGATCATCCCATTGGAGATCTTCTAGAAGTCTTGTGATCTTTTCAGTCAACGTACTCCCTCTGTTTGTTAGCTTCCCAAGATTTTTTACTCGGGCTTTCGCGATCAATAAACTGGTAGATTCCAAAATTGTTCAGTATTAAAGTGGGCTATTATGCAAGATATGTTGCATTCAATTACTTTTACTGTCACTAATTATATCAACTCTTTATGACCATTTTACTATTAATTATAATACACATCAGTATAATTTTGAGTTCCAACAGGTTGCGTTCATCATGATTAATAATAACACATTTTTATTTATCAAAATTCGACAATGGCTAAAACTACACAACGATAATATAATAAATCGCTCATTCTACAAAATCCGGTCCCAATAGCCCTTTTTCCATTCTTTGGTCCACAAATACTTTGTCGAGCATTTAGGGCATCAAATATGTTGTTTTTCTGGTATAACTCAACGAGATCTACACAGACATATATAGTTTTTCATACTTTAAATGCTTTCTTCAGCCTGATTAACCCTTGCAAAGGCTCAAAAATCGCTAAAATTGCGTTTCCACTGCTCAAGTGTCAAATCTGACCCTTAATATTTTCTTTGAATAAATGCGATATCTTTACATATTTGTTGTTTTTTAATTAGATAAGGCGCCATCGTATTGCATATCAACATTATTTTTTAGTGATTGAAACGTCTTTGTGTAATTATAAAATAAATTGCACTTTCCACCAAAACGCTATGAGCTACGTTACCCTTTTTAACACACGTTATTGGAAAGACGTAAAACAGAGGTATCAACGTAGTTTGCGGTTTTTGAAAGGAAACACTCATAGGTTTTTAAAAATAACAGTAAAAATCGTGATTCTGTAGCATTTTTGGTATAGAAATTTTGTAAACATTGAAATTTTCACCGACCATGTTAAGACTGGTGAGCTACGTTACCAGAATTCCATAGTATGCACTTGTATAACAAGTACTTCCTAATAATATGTGATAGGTACCAGTGATCGAACCCCATTTATATTAGAATTAACCGACATAACATTCTAACTTTCGCAAATCACATCAAAAACATTAAAAACCCGTGAACTACGTTACTGTGAGCTACGTTACGCACTCATTAATGCATCTTTAAAACTTCTATGAAATGGTGAAAACGGTGTTACATTTCACTCAAGTGATCTTTCGTTTGCTTTTTATGACCTTGGATTAAGTAAAACCAGCCCATTTTGTAGCCGGTAACGTAGCTCACATTACATTGAGTTTTAGTGTTAAAAAACATCACGACTTCCTGAAAGAAAAATATACAAGTGGTGTTGACAATCTTTTACATCTGAAAGTAGTGATACATTTGCTCTTAAAAAACACAAAAAGCAGGTCTTTTTGAACAACTTTTATTTTTTCAATTTTTACAGTGGATTGGCACCGGATTTTGTAGAATGAGCGAAATACTTTCTTACTACGTACCTATTCCGTAACTATTTTGGAGTAGCCACTGCTTGTTCTTACACTACATTTTGCTGATATCTTATGTAGTAACTCTCAAACATACTTTTGCTAAATCAACTACATAATTTCTTATGGTTTATCAAAGTATTAAAACTCGTTTTATATTCTGCGAACTAATTTATATTTTATTGACAAGTATTCCGGAAACTTATGAATTTCTTATAAGCTGATATATTCGTTGCCACATTTTTCCTTCGTAGACATGAGAAACGTGTAGATACATATCTCTAATGTGATTATATGGAGTCAAAATTATAGAAACATGAACTAATCAAATGTGTAAAGAACAATCTTAATTTCCTCAGAAAGGAAAGGGAATCCACCACATGTGTTGTACCATATTATGTAAAACAGAAAACATTGCATATTATTTCTTTTTAAGAAATGAAGTCTATTATATTACTCATTTTTGATGCCCATTTGGTGATACATTCAATAAGGTAAAACTATGCTGATGCATGTAGCCAAAAACACGTGGCATTGTATTTGCAGGTATTATAAATTGCATTATAAATTGTATTATAAAGTTATTATTGTCTTTACTCACGCAGCTTATGCTGGCATTTTCGAGTATCACGTGTACTCGGTTACTCGTTCACTATGCGATTAGCTTGGTTAAATAAGAACTAACTGTTACACAGTTTTAAAACCACGGAATGATATAAAAATATTCATATAACCTCATGACTATACGCACATTGATTGTCCAAAACATAATGAAGATACGAAATAAAAAGTTGCACTTTTGTGTTCTAATCAATGAAAGCACGACGCTAGTTTTTCGTGCTAATCAATGCAAGCACGGCGCCAGTTCTCTTGTTCGCGAACGCTTTGTGTATAAATCAATAGGGCATGCAATGTGGCAAACTGCAACTTTGAAATTTGCATCTTCCTTGTGTTTTTGGATCGTCGTGTCTTTATTTCTTGAGCAATTTCAACGAATGAGGTCTTAATTTCGAGCTAAAAGATGCAACTATTGGCTGTTAGTTCCAATTATGACATATCTGCCTTTGTTTAGGATATACAGGGGGTGAACGTAACTGGTACCTTAATTATTTGGCTTACTGTATAACAGTATTTAGAGAATGATTTTACTACTAAATCACTGCTTGCTACTTGACCATGAAGTCTGATGAAATGTGAAGACGTCTAGCTTATTATTGAAATATTAATCAAGATACTTATTACTTATTAACCCATAACTTTGGTTAATATTTTTGCGCTATTCGTTTAAATAATAGGTAATCCGTCACTCTACCACGGGTGTGTATTCCTCATTTCGATTATGACGTCAGTACATCCCACCTTCTAAGATATGAATACCTCTAGAATAAACTGACCATCCACGACGATCAACTAGTCAAAAGAATAACGCGAGAACGTAACACCACTCTTGCATTCTGTCTGTTCTCCTATAACAGTATTTAGAGAATATGATTTTACTACTAAATAATATTATTGGTTGCTTCTTGTAATCCGTCACTCTACCACGGGTGTGTATTCTTCATTTAGATTATGACGTCAGTACACCCACCACTACTAAGATATGAATACTTCTAGAATAAACTGACCATCCACGACTGCGGTCAACGTAAGCATATTAATGGTATCTTACGGTTGAGACCTAAAGCTAATAATCTAATTTATAAAAGCAAAGAATAATAAACGTTATATTTTAGGGTTGTTAGCAGGACTTATTGGTCAAAATAATAAAACATGACATGACCATTGGTAATGCAATCTAATCAAAACAAAATTTAAGTTTTTGAGTGCTAAATTTCTTTAAAAATCGGGGATGTTAGCCATAACTATTGTAGCCACAATGGGTAAGAAAATTTGGTCTTAAAGGAATATTTCGTGATCCTAGCATCCTCTTTTAAAGACATTTTTCAGTAGATATCCACAAAAAGTTTATTCCCAAAATTTCAGTTGATTCCGATTTTGCGTTTGCGAGTCATGCATGATTACACTGCTCCATAGAAAATGTGTTGTAATTTCGTTCTGGTATACCAGAACGAAATTCAAATTTCACGATATCTTTGCTAAACGAATTAATCTGTAAGAATTTTTTGTACATAAACATTATGTAGCCAGAAGTTTCAGTGATATAAAAGCTCAACTTTTTTGTGAAAAGTGGGGGATGATGCTGTGGACCACGAAATGCCCTTTTAAAATGCAATCTGTTAAAATCTGATATCAAGGTGTAAAATTTACCCTTAAAAGTATTTGAAAATTATGGTGTGAAGTAAATAATATGAAAGCTCGTTGTTAGCATAGGTGGCGTCTAAAATACCACGAAATAGAATAGGCAAACAAGTCTATTGCTTTTTATTTTTCTCGATTTCCGAATGGCGTCTTGAGCTATAATGTACACTAAACAGACGGCAGTATTTCCGGGAAGGCCGAGGAACAACAATAAATGCTTTGGAAAGTAAATTGGTAAGAACAGTATGTTTCACAATTATTTGCTTGGAGTTTCTATTACAAGATATTTTTATTATCAAAATTATTGGCCATTTTAAGTCTGACTTATTGAATATTGTGACATTAGATTAAACAATTATGGCAATCTATCCCTTCTACCTCAAATCCGTCCAACAATATGGACGATTTAAAGTCGTTTACTGTCCAGTTCCATCTGATACCATTAAGATGTTTGAAACCAAACTTTTGTATATAGACAGAAAACATGGACATTTCGAAATCTTTTTAGAACTGTTTTCATTTCGTACCCGTGACTTTCAAGAATGTTTCCCTATTTAATTAAAGTGAAATAATACCGACCGCAAGCGCCAGGATGTATTGATTTTGGTTCACTCAGCGTAGTTTGGCGTTGCCGTTTCTCCTTCAAATAACATTACTTACCTTTCCGATTTGAAAACTCACCTGTTTTTATTAACAACTTCCAGCAAGGCTTATTATAACCAAGTTATTATTAGCATAGCCACACAAAATTTCATAATGTAGCGCATTCAACTGCAGCTTATTTGTGCTGAACACACTTTCATCATGTTCATAATTATACACTCCTTATCATCTTGACTGCTAGGGTATAGCAGGAATTGGAAGATCGAGCTTTGAATATATTTCTCACTTTTAAATGTTACAGGGAAAAAGTGTGCTTTATAGCATCACTGTTAACAACACTACTCGCACAGATAAAAGCATGCTAACATAAACTAATTTATGAGTATTTGATCCATTTTATCCTATTGATTAGCATAAGTAATTGTTGCATCAAATTTAAGTCGTCTATATGACGACGTGGATCTACCTGGTTAGTCTTTGTCGTTATTAAGTTCTTCTGACTGTATTCGTATACTTATTTTTAGCTGATCAGTTTGCTTATAGGCATAAGACGCCATTGTCGAGTTTGCAGGCGAGATAGAATTTGGGCAAGTAATGTCTTCTTTTCCTTTGCGAAGTAGATAATTATTGAACTCCTGCTTGTACCAGGTTTATATTTAACATCTTGTGTTACCATGCAGGTAGGTTTAGTAATAAATTAAAGAGAGAATTATAAGTTAACTTCTTGAAGTTATAGTGGTGTATTTTCAATGGCGATTATGTTCAATCCAAACGGCTTTTTTGCAGGTAAAGACACATTGTACTGTGTGATTTTAATATTTTTAAAACTAGGATAGACTGGGCTTGGAGGCTGGACTATGACTAAAGCAATTGAGAACCGGGTGCTTGCTGCTGAAATGCTTTTCTGGAGAAAAATGCTAAAGATCAGTTGGAAGGAGAAAAGAACAAATAGAAGTATCCTTGAGGAACTTGGTGTGAAGAGACAGCTGCTTGGAGTTGGTGACAAGAAAGCTACCTTTGTGAATAGCATTGATGCAAAGCAATCTGGCTGCACCTCCTTATCTTCTTCCAAGCTGTTCTGTTCTGAGCTAGACGCTTGGCTTGCACTAGGTTCATTCCTGTCCATTCTTTGATGTTGTCAAACCATTGTTTCTTCTGGCATCCTCTCTTATATTTTCCTTCAACTTTTCCTTCTATTATCAGGAGTGTTAGGACATTGTCACCTCTTCTGAGGATGTGACCAAGGCATGGTCGACACACTCGGTACCGACACGTTGCCCTTTTGTACTTCTTCCACTACATCGGCTGCCTTGACACATTGTCCTTTTGTACTTCTTACGACTACTTTGGCTGTCCCGACACAATGCCCGTTTATACTTCTTACACTACATTGGCTGTCCCGAAACGTTGCCCTTCTGTACCGACACGTTATATTTTGTACTTATATATTTTCCACTACAATGGCTAGGCTGTACCGACACATTGCCCTTTTGTACTTCTTCCACTAAATTGGTTGTCCCGACACGTTGCCCTTTTGGACTTCTTCCACTAAATTGGTTGTCCCGACACATTGCCCCTTTGTACTGCTAGCACTACATTGACTGTCCCGATACATTGCCATTTTGTACTTCTTACACTACATTGGCTATCCAGACACATTACCCTTGTGTTCTGCAGTAGCTGTGGCCTTGATTTGGCAATATGATCTAACTTGAAAATAACATTTAATATCTTAGAAAATATAAAAAAATCTTACTATTTGCAAAAATTTTTTGTGGATGTCACCAATAAACAGAGCGCCCTCATATTACACAAGATACGGATTTATCTCAAACTGTCAAATTAGATCGTTTTACCAAATCAGATGCTCTGCACAAGAAACGTGTAGATACATATCTCTAATGTGATTATATTGTATACAAAATTATAGAAACATGAACTTTATGCGACCTTATAATCCCGAAATGTATGGTACATGTAATAAGTATTTGTTCCTGCTCTAAAACATAAATGTAAATAAATAAAGGGTAATGTTCCCCATTTTCTTTGCTTAAGGAGAATCAAAATACTGATCAATTTTAAATCGAAATTAAGATTAATGTGATGAATCTAAAATTGCTATTAATTAGTAATATTGTGTAATTCCATTTCGATAAAAATTATGTATACCGCAAAAAAATTAATCATACATGCCTTGAAGAAAATCCCCCAAAAAGATATCCGCCATATGTACATGTTGAATCTTATATTCGTTCTTGAAAGGAATCAATTCGATGCCAATATGCGATACATACTCACTGATGAAAGAGATGATACATGTAGCCTAGTAATAAGTTTTAGTTTCTCTTTTGTTCAGGAACCAAAGATCAGCGGATTAAAAAGAAGGACAGAACTTGTCTGCAATCATAACATCTAAAGCTAAATTTATACTACATAGCTGAGCGACAGCGATTGGTTTTAACACAATTTTGTTTGTTTGTTTAAATGAAACATAAACGATGTATGATGATGGAGATGATTTGATTGTGAATTAGTTTATTAGCCCATACCTCTTACCCAGGCTAAATTAAATTTAAACCAGCCTATATTGGAAGTCATAGCTTTCTATCGACCTTCCTGCATGCGATATGCACATAAATAGAGTAGTGTATAATAGTGTATATATATATATATATATATTACTTTAGTGTCTATTCTTTTGCCATTTCGGTGGAAATATTTCGATGGTCTATATTTTTTCACAGAGAAATAAGCCTAGCTTATTTCGAAAACTACATCACACTTTCAAATATAGATTGACTTGTTCGACTTCTCTGCTCGTGAATATTGCACTGTGAAATTGAAAAACTTCTTTTGTATACTTTGATCACTGCAAACCTGATTTCCTGCGGTCACACGATTATATAACAAACTGAAATGAAAACCGAAACGGCTTTTTACAAGTTTTAAGTTTCTAACAAAGGGTACAAACAAAGGTAATGGTAATGATGTCAGTCAAGAGCTTAGCAGGATAATAGGAAACCACGTGATCAAAACCAAAACCAAAACCAATACCAAAACTTATTATTTGAAACGACCGACTGTATTTGCAAACATTATTGACTGCAATTTATAGGTAATTATTCTCTTCACTCACGTAGCATGCGGGAATGTGTGAGTTTATTGGAGTGTACTCAGTTACTCGAATAGCACCTGATTAGCCTTTAAGAGTGGTAAACGCAACGCTAAGTGAATACATAATCAACTTTTATACATGTAACCACGGAATGACATTGGATGAATGAACAATCAAAAAAAAAAAATGAAGCAAAAATGAAAGAAAGAAAAGCACTAGCAAACAGGTCCTTGTGAAGTTACAATGATATTGACTTTATTTTTAGTTAAGTGTAAACCAGTAAAGTACTATGTTTAAATTATATTGAGGCAATTGGGTAATATATGTTAAAATCTCCCTTTACCAGGATGACAAATAATTATTACTTATCTAAGATGACGAAGTGTAGACAGAACGTAAAAATGTACTATATACGGTAGCACTAGTATTTTGCAGTGGTCAAATACGTTCTTTGGGACCTTAAGTTAGAAAAACACATTTGCCGATTTTTCCTAGAGGAAATGCACTCCGTATTGCAAACACTTTAAATCCACCGAGCTCTGTAAAATGAATCTAGATATAGAGCTGTGGCCGATAAAATGTTTTCTTCTCTAAATAACTGTAACATCCCAGCAAACACAAAAACGTTTTAAAAACGTTTTAAATAAGTTATATTTTGGCTTTTGGTTTAGGTAAAAACGTTTTAATAACATTAAAATGTCGGGTTATATAAAGGTCATGATAATGTTTTAAAACGTTTTGTATGAAAACACACTACAACAATATTTTTAAATGTTTTCAAAAAATGTTATTGTAAACTATTTTTACAAACATTTTTGCCAAATATTGTGTCAATACTTAAATTATTATGTTAAAATGTTTGAACCCAGCAAACACAGAAATGTTCTTAAAATGTTTTTTCAAAACCTTTTAATAACATTTAAATGTCGGGTTATAAAAGGTCATGAAAACGTTTTTAAAACGTTACTGAAAATATTTTGGGCAAACATTTTTCGCAAAATATTTTTTCAACCCCAAAGTAACATTCTGTTTAGAATGTTTTGTATCAAGTTTTCAAAGAATGTTTTTGTAATGTTATTAAAACGTTTTTATACCATTTATATAACCCGACATTTAAACGTTTTCTGTAAAACATTTTTGTTTGCTGAGCAGTAGATTATCAAAAATGTTTTTTAAGGTTATGAAAACGTTTTATACTCTTAATATACCCTTTATATAACCCGACATTTAAACGTTTTCTGATAACCTTTTATAACCTTTTGCGAATGATGTCGAAAACGTTTTGTGTTTGCTGGGATGGCGTAGAAAAAAGGCAATCTTAGTTTATCTGAGGAGTACGCCTTCAATGTTTTTCAAAATTCTGTTTTTTTACACGAACGAATGAAGGAATATAGTTCATATAATGGTTTCTGACTAATGCAATGTGGCAAATGGCTATAGAAAAATGCTTGTGTAGCTTGGATTGGTAACAATGTGTTACAGATTTATGGATCAAAGAAATACACACAGCGACAACATCAAATTCTACTATTAAAGATGATGATGATGATACTACTACTTTATTCTTTTAAAGATAGTTCAGCTGAAATCTTGACAAATATAATATTACTTGTGTAATATTTTAGCTCAATATTTCACATTTGAATCAAATAATTACATATAAGTTTTATCGCTGAAACCCCATCGACCTTCATATCTATCAATTTATCGCTTGCTGATTTCTAGAGTAGATATGAAAGTGGGGTCCTCGACCCTGAATTTCTTTAAACACCGTATCATACAGTAAAGCTTCCCGTTCTAATCAGAGACTTAGAACCTTTGGCATTTAAAATCGTCAGTAAAATAATGTGAGAATGTCGTAACTGACAATGCCATGCAGAGACACTAACACCGTTCTTGCATTTTGTCTTGATCCCATCACAGTATTATGTGATACGTTGATTTAGGGATGGCTGCACTAGGATCCACAACATGTTCATCTATCAGGGCACAGTTCTTTAACCCCAATACATTTATACATTCATTGAATGACCTCTAAAAATTTGGGTACACAAACTCATACCCTGCAACTTGAGGTTAAATTTTGCACTATGATTGTTTAATTGAGATTATTGAACTATGCAGTTGGAATGAGGCCATTGTGGTCCATAGTGAAATCACCAGTTGGTACCTGACAATTTTCTTGTTGAAATTTTAATGTCAAAATTTCGAAGCCTCTAAAAGCCAAACAGCAGGCGTGTTTTACCATGTCTTTTTATCTCTATTATGTGCGCGAAACCAGTGAATGCAAAGACAGATTTACTCGCTCCTATAATATTTATAATGCTATAATTACTTCTCTTACTACCTTGATATGTTCACGACCGGTCACGTTAGAAGGTATGAAGGTAAAGTTCCTTGTTCTCAACGGCTAACTTTCATTCCCCATTATTTAGCAGTAATTGTTAATGGAATACCGGAATCTTTAAGGTGGTACTACACCCCCTGATTAATTTTGTGACTAATTGTGCATTTTTGCTAAAAAAAACCACCCCAAAACAACTACACACTGGTAATAAAAGTTATGCATATTATAGGGGCAAGGAATCCAATTACTTCACTGAAATATCAGTGAGTCAAGACAAGTGGTTCATTATATATGTTAAGAAACGAGGTACATTCAAACGGTACCTCTTTTCTTATCATAAATAACGTACCGCTTGTCTCGAGTCACTGAAATTCCAGTGTAGTAACTGGATCCCGTGCCCCTATAATATACACAGCTATTGTTACCAGTGTGTGATTATTTTTGGAGGAAAATGCAAATTTATCAATGGGGTGTACATGTAGTACCACCTTAAGTACTTAACAAAACCAACGAAAACCATGCATGCAATTATATAAGAAAACGTTTATCACTCAAGTCATTAATTTATGAAAAGGTACTTTGTGAACATTCCACATGTTATGAACTATCTCTCTCATAACGAGTTACTTATTAATCCATAGCTTTGGATAATATTGTTTGCGCTATTCGATTAAATATAGGTAATCCATCATTCTGCACCGGGTGAGTATTCCTTGAGGTTATGAAGTAACTACACCCACCACTTAAAGATATGGCTACTTCTAAAATAAACTGACCATCCACGATTGTGTCAACGTAAGCATATTACCGATGTCTTAAGGCCAAGACCTGAAATTAATAATCTGATTTATTAAAGCAAATAATAATAAACGTTCTATTTTAGGGTTATTAGCAGACCTTTATTGGTCAAAATAACAAAAGATGAATCAACCAGGATATATGGCGCAATCTAGTGAATGGGTCATTTCAAGGGCAGGGAGGGTTCGGATATGTAGACGCAACGCAGACGATATACAGGTTTATATCACAATTGATCCATGCATTCCTGGAGATGCAGTTTGTGTCATCTTTAAGCTCTCGCAGTGTGTCAAAGACATCAACAAAGGGATGGGACATAACAAACTGAAACTCAATCCTTATAAGTCAGAGTTCATTGTTATTATTTAACTTAACTCACTTTATTTATGATGCACCTTTTCCAATAGCTACAAAGCGCAACATAAAAAAGAACAGCAAAAGTGATCAAATACAGAAAACAAAGGCAACAATGTTATGGAAAAAGATAATGTCTTGAGGATAGTTTTGAATGATGTGACCATATCGTGTTGACATAAATAGATTATCAATACAAGTAAGAAAAAGAAATACACGAGTGGTGGGGTAATCCCGCAAACGGTAATGATACCGTGTGCGGGGTAATCGCGAACTTTCCCAGTACCATTCGGGATGCTATTTTCTTTGTTTCATCTTCTAACTAATTAAGGTTGAGTTAATGAGAACGTACCTACAATTAAAGTATTACCCACTCTTAATATTGGTATGGTTTATTTTATCTTACGTTGTTCTAATGTGTAGTAATACGCTTAAATGAAAAGGTGTTCAGGATTACCCACTCTCCCTAGAGAGAGAAAGTGAAATAAATGCATTACTGCCAGGATTTTAATCTTTCTTTTTGCACACTGGCTCCTAGACTTATTCATTTATCCGTTAACTCGTATTCTTATTAGGTTACCTAAATCGAAAAAGCACCCGATGAAATCTTCAAGCACAAAAACAAATCGAAAGCAGAAATCTAATAGAAGGTAACATATCAGCCAGAGCTAATGATCCTTTTTCATTTAATCTGACTTTCTAGAATGTTTCCTCTATTTAATTTAGTGATACATCTTCCTTAAAAGTGAAGTAATACCGACCGAAAGCGCCAGGATGTATTGATTTTGGTTCACTCAGCGTAGTTTGGCGTTGCCGTTTCTCCTTCAAATAAGATTACTTTACCTTTCCGATTGAAACCATGCACCCGTTTTTATTAATAACTTCCAGCAAGGCTTATATAACCTTATTACTAGCATAGCCACACAAAATGTCACAATGTTACGCGTCCAACTGCAGCTTGCTCGTGCTGAGCACATTTTCATAATTATACGCTCCTTATCATCTTGACTGTCAGAGTATTGCAGGAATTGGAAGATAAGATAGAGCTTTAAATATTTCACTTTTAAATGTTATAGGGAAAAAAAGTGTTCCTTGTAACATCACTGTTAGCAACTCTACTCGCACAGATAAAAGCATGCTAACATAAACTAATTTATGAGTTTTCGATCCATTTTATCCAAATGATTAGCATAAGTAATTGTTACATCAAATTTAAGTCTTTAGAATGACTACGGAGATCTAACGGTTTGTCTTTATTAAGTTATATTGACTGTACTCCATATACTTATTTTTAGCTGATCAGTTTGTTTCTAGGAATAAGACGGCATTAAGGCATCTGTAGGCGATGTAGAATTTGGCAAGTGATGTTTTCTCTTCCAGGGCAAAGTATAAACACGCACCAGGTTTATATTTAACATCTTGTGTTGTTATACATGTAGTATTAGTTATAAAATCAAAGAGGGAATTATAGCTTAACTTCGCCTTTAGTTTTAGTGATGTATATTTAAATGACAATCGGTATGGGCCAACCCCACGAAATTTTTGAGTTGTTAGACAGATGTTTCAAATGGACCATATATCAAAATGTTCAGAAGAGTCTGGAGAATCGTTTTTGCCATGTTGTCAAATTTTGTAACCCACGCGTTCTATTTGGTTTCCATGGCAATGGTAACGCTATTTAGTTTTTAGTGACTTTTTGTTTATCATTTTTTAGCAATTTCTTGCATTTTGACTTTCATCGACTTTTTTTCTACCGATCCTGATGAATTAATTCAACCAATACACTTTTTTCCTTTCTCGATTAACATAATTAATTTTTTCTACCTGTTCAGTTCCAATGCATCTTAAAGCTGAATGGTTAGGCCTATTGATGTTAATTTATGTATATTAATACACATATAGGCTATATAATTATGTATGTTATGAGTTGTAACTTATGCTAAATAATGAATTGAAGGTGTAACGCAACAGCGCGTGTTTAAATTCGGCGCCAAGCAATTGGCCTGAAGTATGAACTCAAGACTAGACTTGGCGTCAAGCAAATATACATGAAGTATGAGATTTAGCTTTTGATATATTGTCTCGTTTAGTAATAAAGCATTTCGCAATGTATTCCGTTCAAATCAGTATCAAGCAAATCAGAGTCAACAATTAGGATTTCCACGTGACATCGCATGGTATAAGTAAAAAGTAGATGGAACAATTTGGTGGTGTTCAACGATGTTTATTGATAAAGTACTTTTGTACGAAACGTCAGTATATATTTTTATGTCAATAAACATCGTTGAACACCACCAAATTGTTCAATCTACTTTCAACAATACAGAGCTGTCAATGAAATTAGAAATTTGACAAATATAATAAGCTTGGTCGTAGTATATTTTGTTTTGACGAGTGTGGTGTGAGACGCATTCAATAGAAAAAAATTAGTTCGATCTTTCGATCGACCATCGATGGTTGATCGAATAATAATAAGAAACGTCGTTATACAAAACCTGTTGATTTGCAATTCGATAGATTTCAACTGAGTATTTTTCTTTTCCATCTAATCATCAGTGATCATAGACAGTTTTGACTCAAGGCAGCTATCCTTAAGCGGCGATAAGGCAGCAAGCTTTTTATAATGTAATGTATTGTCGTTTGCTTATATTGGATAATAAGGTTCCTTGGTACTCTGAATGATACTAAGTAAAATAGCAACGTTCTATTCTCATAAGGGTATGGGGGAATACTTGATCGGTGGGCAACCTATGTACAATCGCACACATCCTCAAATGCAAATATTACTTGCACTCGTCTTGCACCGGGCTGTTGTTCCATGTAATAATGTTCCATTACTGTCTTTGGAATTGCACCATGATTGGCGCCAATAATTACCCAGTTTACTTACTAGCTTGCCACAGTATTCATTACTATCAAAATACCTCCATTCTTATTTCCTCCAATGTCTGCAACAATTTTTAGTACTTGCTTTCTTGTTTGCTTATTTACTTACACACCATGAAAAAAGTTCCAATAAAAATCGAAAGTGTCCTCCACGGAGACCCCCTTTTGAACACTTTGAACATGTTTTGCATTGCATCAATTGCGTAGTGTACCATTTTGTGCCCCGGATGCATCAGTAATACGTTTGCGCAGAGCTTGGAGGCTAGCTGATGGTCCTCGCTCATAGACGTCGCTTTGTACTTTGATGTCTGGTGATCTTGCAGGCCAATCCACAGTGTGACCCATCCCAACCACTCTTATTAAAGATAATGATTAAAGGTTTTTTTTTACAAACCAAAATATATTTGATCGACTATTCAGAAATAGGAGAAAAGAAGGGCGCAATGTATTAGCTATTAAACATACTTCTGCTATTCAATTCACCTTACTTTCTTATGGTTTATCAACGTATTAAAATTCGTTGTATATTATGCGAACTGATTTCGGAAATTTACGCATTTCTTATTAGCCGATATACATCGTAAAAAGACTTTTCTTTCGTAGACACAAGGAACATGTAAATTTAGATTTATATCTTTAATGTGATTATATGGAGTTAAAATTATGAAAACATTAACTAATCAAATGATAGAAGAAACGTGTTAGTTTGATCAGAACGGACAGGGAATCCACCGCATGTGTTGAATCTTATGTAAGTAAAACAGAAAACATCGTTCTTGTAAGATATTCATGTCTATGATAATACTCATATTTTGATGCACATGTTGCAATTAATTATAAAAAGATATGCCG
Source organism: Amphiura filiformis (assembly GCF_039555335.1). NCBI lineage: Eukaryota > Metazoa > Echinodermata > Ophiuroidea > Amphilepidida > Amphiuridae > Amphiura > Amphiura filiformis. The sequence goes on along the minus strand of NC_092642.1, from coordinate 47,897,593 downwards.
GAATAAGATTCACGTAGCCAAAACTACGTGACATTGTATTTGCAGACATTATTAATTGCATTTATAGGTAATTATTCTCTTCACTCACGTAGCATGCGGGAATGTGTGAGTTTACTGGAGTGTACTCGGTTACTCGTTCAGTATGAGATTAACCTTTAGAGTGGGTAAGTAAGAATTAAGTGAATACATAATCAAGTGTTATACAGTTAACTACGGAATGACATTGGAATAATGGATGAGTAGAAAGAAAAACAGGTCATTGTGAAATTACAAATACGTTTTATTCTTAGTTAAGTGTCTACCATTAACATACCAGATTTTAATTACAAGGAAGATGGTGTTAATAGCTCAAATGTTAGGAGGCTCTAAATTACTTGACGGTAGGTTCTCCTTGAGGCTATAGCTCTCCCATATCCAGGATGACGGAACAATGAGTGTTAAAATGTATTAATCTCTATTGTGTGTTTGGTTTTCATTGCTTGAAACCTTAAAACTTACCATGTAGTCACACTTATGGATGCATTAGTATTTGGTAGTTGGCAGACACCTTCTTTTGGATCCTAACACAGAAAACACATTTCCTGGTATTTTCCAAGGAAATTCATTATTATGTTGACAATACATTAAACCATATATCAAATTGGAATACAATTGAAACTATTTTGGCAGAAGAGCAAGAATTTCCAGAATATTTTTCTCTATTTAATTTAGTGATTATGTTTCTTAAAATTAAAGTAATTCCAACCGAAAGGGCCAACACAATGATTGTTCTTCACTCAGCGTAATGTGGCGTTGCCGTTTCTCCTGCAATAAGATTACTTAGCTTCTGATTGAAACACGGTTTTAGTAATAACTTCCAGCAAGGCTGGTCCTTAATACTAGCATTGCCACACAAAATGTCATAATGTTACGCGTCCAACTATACAGCTTGTTCGTGCTGAACACATTTTCATAATTATATACTCTTTATAATCTTGATTGCTAGAGTATAGCAGGAATAAGAAGACAAGATTCAGCTTTATTTTATTCACTTTTAAATGCTATAAGGAAAACTATGCCCTGTAACATCACTGTTAACAACACGGGGATCGACCTCGTTATTAAGTTCTTCTGATTGTATTCATGTACTTACATTTAGCTTATCATTTTGTTTATAGGCACAATACAGCATTAAGGTAATACACTATTTTAAAGTGTTGCGATTTCACAACATCTTGCGAATGGTAGTGAGTTTCGGCAAAAATTGCATTGCTCATTTCCTTGCGAACGTGTAGAAGAATTCAAATATCACATAAATGCTTTTATAGGTCCTGTGGTTCTTGAGTTATGTTGTAAAGAGGGCTGAAACAACAACACTTTTGTTAAATGTACATAACTCATAAACTACAATAAAATAAGCAAGTTTTCAAAGTATATGATTTGTAGAATGAACTTTTGCAAAACATCCAAGTGTTATTTCTCAATAATATATTGATTCAGACAATAAAAATCTATTTTTTTGGGTGCTTCGACCAACAATACCGCATCTACCCTTAAGGTGTCTGTTAGGTGAGATGGAATTTGGCAAGTGATGTATTTCGTTTTGGGCAAAGTAGGGAATTATTGAACTCATACTTGTACCAGGTTTATATTTAAAATTTTGTGTCACTATGTAGTTTTAGTGATAAATCAAAGGGGAATTACAACATAACTTCACGAAAGTTTAGTGATATATTTTCAAATGGCGATGATATTGAAGACACGTTTTTCAGCTAAATACATGTCACACTGCGTGATCTTATGTTTAAACCTAAGATAAACCAGAAACATTTATATGTTCTTCTATAGATATTCAGAATGTCTTATCGGAATCGGCGTCTGTGTCTGTATTGAAAATACGCCTGATATCCAGAGTTTTTCTGCATATTCTCTGTATCATTGTTTCTTTGGTTAATAATTTTTGTATTATATAATAACAATAAATTAAACACATATTCGTTTTTCTATCACAAGTTTATCTTAGTTTATTGTTATACTATTGTTAGAAAAGCGAATGCGTGGACATTGAAATTTTTCTGTTATCTAACTTGCAAAAGAGGCGAAAAAAACCCAAATGTAGGCTATTAAATGCTTTTCCATATTTCTGATTCTTCCTGCTATCTCTTAGAGACAATCATATAATGATCAAACTTAAATCTGATCAGGAATATATAATTAGTAATATCGTGTAATTCCATCTCAACAAAAATTGTTATATACCGCAAAACACTTTAACAACGACAAAAAGAAAAAAATTCTAAATCTCTTCAGAAAGAAAAAAGTAATCCCCCGCATGTGTGAATCTTATGTCACTAAAAGAAGAAATATTGCAAATTCGTTCTTCTAAGGAATTCAAGTCTATAGAAATATTTTTATTGCAAAGTTACAATAATATTGGGTTTCATACTTGATTTTTGTTTAAGAGTATTATGCTACTATGTTTTAAATGCCAGAGATTTTTTTCTAATTTAAATATGTGAAAGTCCATGCTCTCTTGATTACAAAACTGAAAATTTTATTTTGATCGGACATTCGGTTCTCGAGATATGGCCTGTCAAAATGGCGCAAACTCAACAAATTGGCAACAACTTTCTTTTTATTTTCTTTATTTTCGGCATGCAGTGTTGCCAGGTAATTTTCTAATTATATATGCATGAATTATGCAAAGTAAAGTTTTCAGATACAATTAGAAGAGGTATGGCACTGAAACTTGGTACATGGGTAGTACACATGCAATGCAACAAACCTACGGTCGCGTTTGGCAAATTTCCATTTGCATAATTAATTAGGGCCCTAATCAACTTTTCTAATTAGTGGCCCTAATTAATTATGCAAATTGAAATTTGCCAAACGGAACTCATAATTTTGTAGCACCTTATATGTACTACCCATGTACCAAGCCTCAATACCGTAGCTCTTTTAATTGTATCTGAAAACTTTACATTGCATAATTCATGCATATATAATTAGAAAATTACCTGGCAACTGGACTTGTCAAAATATAGAAAATAAAAAGAAAAGTTGTTGCCAATTTGTTGATTTCGCGCCATTTTGACAGGCCATATCTCAAGAACCGAATGTCCGATTGAAACAAAAATTTTCAGTTTTATAATCTACAAGGTAAAGCTTTAACATATTTAAATTGAAAGAGAATCTAAATTTTTGAATTAGCCGATAGGGCCACCTTAATAGCTCAAATGTCATGCAGATCGAGACGGTCCTGATTTCCTGATTATTGTTCTATTGATGGTACAAGATGAGATTTCTGTGGTGTAAAATTTTCATCCCTGAATTACAAGGTCAACGTTTATACATGAGTCAAAATTTAAAACTGGACAAATTTTATCGAAACCCATGCCAAGTTATTCAGAACATTTTATGCACCAAACAACATTATCGCTGTTAAATATGAGACATCGCTTTATTTGTTACTCAGGTAATACAGCAAAATAGGTAGGGACAATTGAGTCCTTTATTTAAGGGGTACTACACCCTGGCCAACTGTGTGCCTATTGTTGCAATTTTTCTCAAAAATTATAGCACATTGGTGACAAGTAAGATATGTATATTATATTATCAAATATTGGTTTTCCCTCATTTTTGACTGTTACTCCACAACTGTTGTCTGTGCTGAAATAAAATTTCCAGTGCAGTAGTTGTAGTCCTTGCTCCTATAATATACATATCTTACTTGCCCCCAATGCGCTATAATTTGTGAGAAAAATTCAAAAATAGACACAACATTGGGCAGGGGTGTAGTACTATAAATGTTTGCTTAACGTTTTGAACTGACGTTTCTTAGCTTTCGATAGCAGGGTATGCTATCTTAATTACAGATGCTTTCAGGCTCACTGCATCTCCCGCTGTAGCTCGTAGTCTCGTACAGTACGATGTGATGTGTGCTTGATCAGTGAGTCCTATTGTTAATGACCTACTCGTATTTTCTTGAAAGGCTACACGTATATAGCTATTTATATAATTGATAATTAATAATTTGATACCATTTTCGTTAAAATCAGCACAGAGATCAGAGAAATTACTAGGCGTAAGTTTAAACAAAATTCGTCCGGTTTTAGATTTCGACCCATAGTGATTTCTCGAATTGCCCAGGGATGACAATTTTCAAAAAACAAAATGAAAGAAAAAAACCCACACCAAACCATCTAACTTAAGACAGTAGTTGACATGCGAGCTAGAGGCTATGGATCTTCTAAACTCTCTCTTGACCATGGTAAAGAAGCAACAAGTGTCTCATTAGCTGACTCCATCTGACTCATTAGCTCAGTTAGCAGAGCATCGGTCCGGTGATCCGAAGGTCTCAGGTTCAAATCCTGGATGGTCAGTGAAATTTTTTCACTGGCTGTCATTTATGTATGTGGAGACTTCTGTTAAAAAACCTTTCTCAAGCAACAATTGTAACTGGAATAATCTGTACTGTCTGTTTGGTTGTCATTGTTTATTTTAGATGACATGGTTAAACACAACATGAAATCTTACCATGTAGTCAAAATTAGTAATCGTGGAGGCCAAACACGTTCTTTGGGATCCTAACACAGAAAAGACATTTCCTTATATTTTTAAACCCATGTTGGAAGTACTTTAAAGCTATGCACACTAATTGAAATAAATAGAAACTTTTCAGAAGAGCAGCTGTGCTGCTTATTCGGGATCAAACATATCACTTCTTTGTCAAAGTAATATATAATGCTAACTTAACTATAAATGGGCGTAGAAAAAATACAAGATGTGTTAGCGAACTCTGATGCAATCTATGCTTCTATAGTGATCATACTATGACCATGAACATGAGACGCCATTCAAATAAGAAAGATTATGGAATTATAGATTTGAAAACTCGACATCGGGAAAGATAAATACGCCTCTATGTCTATTGCCGTTATAAATCATCAGTCAAAATTGCCCCAAGCTCATCGAGGAATATGAGAATGGATCAAAATAAATCTTTCAAATGGGAGACAGATAAACTATGGATGCTGTAAAACTCCCTTCAATTTTTAAGTGCGTTCAATAAAGGAGTCATTTAGCCTCAGTAGTATTACCTCTAAATGTCTTGTGGCATTTTAACAAGCTTGGATGTAGTTTGAAACTAGAAATAATAGAGTGTGGATATCGTATTCACTTGCCTAACAGAAAGCTAAACGCTTTTCTGTCTGGTATTAGGTATCGCCTTAACAACTTCTACTTGCTTATATCCGATTGAAAGGAAAAGCAAAACAAAATTTGAACAGGTCCGGAAATAGTTTCGTCGACAATATTAAACTAACATTCGCAGAGTTGTGAATTCCTGCCTGTCAGTTAATGCAATGCCGTGAATTCATGGGGGACGCTTATTCACCATTAATCTGGTTTGCTATAACGTATCTGTTAACGTATCCATAATATATATTATTTGACAATGTGCGGTATATGAAGTAGGTCAAGCTTCAATTCTTTGACTACAAATCATATCTACCAGATGATTCCAACAACTCATTTTATGTTAAAAAATAAATTAAACGCCCCAGGCGTTAGTAAAATATTGATCTAACATAGAATCCACTGTGCCATTGAATCTATATGTTTTGTTTATCAGTTTTGTTAATGATGAGATTTGTTGTCTGTCATTTTCATCCCTCTAACAAGAAGTTTATTCAGATTAAATGCCACGTGATATATGAAAATGTCAATTTGACGCTTATCTTCGATGTTGTAATAAATAAAATAAGTCAATTTTGGAAATCATTTTGGACTTACTTTTCTCCCTGAGGCAAATTCTAGTGAAGTTGTAATTTTGTCATTCACACATAGCACAGCAGAAAACAAGAGGCTTCGTTTATATCTCCGAATTGAAATTGAATTGCAATGCGCAAGAGGATCAGAGGTAACATGAAAACTTTCATATTTATATGGAAAAAAGGCTGGTGACTTTTTCATCCATTTTGCTTTGCAGTTGTTGTTTTTCTATGAATTTAGCAAATAAATAAATAAATAAATAAATAACTAAATAAATAAATAAATAAATAAATAAATAAATAAATAAATAAATAAATAAACAATTGTTCTATCAATATTTAACATAGCAAGCAAAATATAAACAAATAGGTAAACATTTATATGGTTTTTATGGTTTTATTCAAATAAGTATAACTCGGGTTTTGTGCAAGCAAATACAACTATTTTATTTTTAAATTTAGACGTTCAGAATCTGCTCTTTTCAATGATATTTTCATTTACATGAGTTTACTTCATTTTGAATCACCCTGTATTTTCGAGTTTTGCGTTCGTTTTTATCGAGCCTTACTAATATTTTTTCAAACAGATATGTCAACTTCACCAAGTGGACATATTTATTTTCAGTGTTGGTTATAAAAAATATCAGGGCGTGGTTTTGAGACAATGACAGGCAGAGTACTACCGGTGCTGGTAAAACCAGGCATATCTGAAAAGATCTGGATAATTGGTAGTGACATTTTAAATATATTTTAGAAGACGGTTTAAGATTGAATCATGATGACAAATAAATCTACCTTGGTTGAGTGAAACAGTGCAAGAATTCAAAACATGCGTAAGAGTTTTGATTACCGCAGAATCTAAATTTGGTTTAAGATTTTTTACCTAGTCTTCAAATTGTAGGGTTGACAGGAAGTCAATTGAAGTCCGACCGCTAAGCTAAATACCCTATTTACTAACTCTTCAAACATAGATAAATGAATATAAAAATAATAAATAAATTGATTAATTAATACAGAAAGAAATATTAACAGGCATCATGTAAAGCTAAATTTAACGGAATTAGTTTTGCGAGAAAAACCAGTGTACGGAAAGATAACTTTACTTGCAACTTTGCTCGATGAAACAGAGAAGAAAATGTTGACGCGAGCAAAAGAGACTATTATTTATTATTATTACATAAGATTATGAGGTGTTGAGACGTTGTATGGTTATCAAGCTTAGCTTATAACAGGTCATCTGACAGTCACCGAGTTCATGAACACACGCACGTGTTCCTATGATGATATATATGCAAGATAACTAATAGAAAGAAAGATAGTCTGACGAACTCCCCAGTCCTGGATTATACGTTCTATATTCTGGCGTATTTTAAAATAACCTGGATTACCTATTCTTGTGTTATACAGCATATTAAATGGGTTTATCAAAACCAATATTCAAACCTAATATTGGAAGCATTGTGGGAGCTAAAGTGATGACCATACAAGCAAATTATTCAAAGGCAACTCCCAAAGACGGGCAGAGAAGAGAGGCAAAGCACTCTTTCATATGCTAATTGTATGTATTCTTGTTATTTTCCGCCACCTGTGGATCCACTCAAATGCCTGTGGAGTGGACTGATTGAAAATAAGTAGGTCAACATTGTACTGGACCAATGTTGTGTTATTACGTGCCAAGCAAAACTAATGTTAGTTTACCGCTGCGGACAGGATTGCTGATAAGTAAAAACGTTGAACTTTAAAAAAAATATTATAATTTTTTATTTATGCATTGTATGCAACGCTCATTCATTATAAACTTGAAGGAAGCTGAAGTAATACAATATCAATGAATAATCAATTACACGGGATTATCTTGGCGTACCCACCTACCCAATGTATCTCTTGTGGAAACCTGTCGAAGCTAAACGTAACCTTTAGAAACATCATTTGTCAAGCTAAAACAAAAGCGTGCCCTTAAGACACAAAGTAGAGCTTGACATTTGACAACCTCTATGCTTTTTTTTCCTTCATGCTATTTACTGTTATGTATGTACGTGACTAAAGACAACGGACCGTATTCATGTCATCACCTCAAAAACCATTGATCTCAAACCAGGTATATTCGTACCTCATATATATTATCCCGCTTTGTATTTCTCTGTGTTTTTTAAAATCTTGATAATTATGGAATGTGTATTATTGTCAAACTAATATAAATGTAGCCCTTATTTTGTTTAAGATATATATCGTTAGTAAAAGGTTATTAACTGTGTTTTGCAAAGGGGTCGAGCAGAGTGTAGTATCATGTAATTGACGAACATAAATTATCCCAAATGTCACTTGCCAGCTCTATAGCATCTTTTCACTAGTTGCGTCATTTGTGATTTCTTTGCACTTAAAAAGATTGTATTTATATGCGAGTAAGTAACTGTTTTATCACGTCCCCAAGGCTCCTTCAAAAATCTGTCGTTAACAATAAAGTCATGCTGTACACTAAGAGGGGAACTACGGTAAAATAACACACAGGTGATCGTCAAATAATGTTATGAATAGCTGCCTACATTAATCTCATTTTAAGGTGCCTTAAAGTGAATGTCAAATGTGACTTTATTGGTGACAAGAAGTGATCGCATATTTTCGTAAGTAATTTACAAATTAACTGAGTAACATATTTATACAATTCATTAATAGTTCAAAGTTAAGTTTTAAAAAACGATACGGGTTTTTGTTTGACATACTACAAAAAAGCAATAAATTTGACTTGAATAGATGTAATTGCTGAACGAAAAAAACGTATGTCAACCCTTTTTTGTGCAAATCCCCCTTATTTGTTGACCCTTGTACAAATAGTCACTGGACATGGCTATATAAAAAGTCTTGTTAGAGGCTGGGGATTATACATGTACAGTTACTCTTTGTCAAACCTGTAACTTATGCTTCGTAAACTGCCAAGTCAGCGACAGTTTGCTGTAAACCTGTCGTTCCTGATTCTTCTTTCTGTCAAAACTTACATTTGCTTTTGTAAAGGCTTTCATCACATGGTCACAAGGTTAGGTTAGGTCTACGAGTTAAGAGTAGAGTTAATGTTAAGTTATGGGTTGGGTTATATGTTACGTGTGGTTTAGGATTAGGGTTGGGGTTAGGCTGAAGTTTAGGGTGAGGGTAATTGTTGAGACTATCGACCTGTAATCCCAAAGACCACACTGTATCTGTATCTGTCACGTCGGTAGAGTCTCCTTCATCAGGTAACATCACCACGTTTCGAATAATGCATTGCATTATTGCACAGTACTAAACAGGAAGTTTGAATTCAATTATTCGTTTTCAAAAAATTACATTGTTTTCTTGTATTGACACAATGCTGTCATTTTAAATGCACTTAATATTATACCACAGAGACGCATAGCATTTACAGTCCCTATTGCAATACAAAACATACTAAAAGCGTCACCACACGTCACCCGTAGGTAACGGTACACCCAATCAATGCATTATTCGAAACGTAATTCTTCTGTTTCCTTTTGGGGCTTAGACAATTTAGGTTAGATTTCGAATAGCTGCTTGTATAACGGTCATTACCTAGCTGGGGTTTACACCCCCCAGCTAGGTATTGTAATCGTTCGGGTTCTTCCGCTGGCAACAAACCACTGTAATCTTCCCGTTTTCTTCCGCTGGCAACAAAGTGAAATTGCACATGTTTTTTACCTAGCTGGGGGGTTTACAGCTAGGTATTGTAATCGTTCGGGTTCTTCCGCTGGAAACAAACCACTGTGAAACCCTGACTTGATGCTATGTAAGAATTATTTGACTTGTGAAGATATGGTTTGGCCTTTTTGAATCATTGTTTTTAGCTGCGGGTGTTAGCTGTGGGTAGCAGCTCTATTAATAAGTCACCATGTCTCTCCGTCTGTTAGTCCGTCCGTTAGTAACAAACGCTAAAAAATGCTGTTACGTCTACATTGTTTGTCGCATGGCTATGATACTTGGTGAGGGGGAGGGCCTATACCTACGAAGCCCCGGAAGGGTCATAGTAAAAATATTTATTTTTTGTGACAGTGAAAAATATATTTTGACCTTTTTATCATGCTAAATAGTGAAAATATATTTTTGGTGGGCATTAAAAAATATATTTTCACCTTTTTATCACACTTATTAGTGAAAATATATTTTTGGTGGCCAGCAAAAAATATATTTTGACCTTTTTATCATAGTAAATAGTAAAAATATATTTTTGGTGGTCAGTAAAATATATTTTGACCTTTTTATCACACTTATTAGTGAAAATATATTTTTGGTGGGCATTAAAATATATTTTGACCTTTTATCATACTAAATAGTAAAAATATATTTTGGGTGGTCAGTAAAATATATTTTGACCTTTTTATCATACTAAATAGTGAAAATATATTTTTGGTGGGCAGCAAAAAATATATTTTTACCTTTTTATCATAGTAAATGGTGAAAATATTATTTTGGTGGTGAGTTTGAAATATTTTCTTACCTTTTTATCATATTTTATAGTGAAAATATTTTTTGGTGGGCAGGAAAAATATATTTTTACCTTTTTATCATACTAAATAGTGAAAATATTATTTTGGTGGTGAGTTTAAAATATTTTCTTACCTTTTTATCATATTTTATAGTGAAAATATTTTTTGGTGGGCAGGAAAAATATATTTTTACCTTTTTATCATACTAAATAGTGAAAATATTATTTTGGTGGTGAGTTTAAAATATTTTCTTACCTTTTTATCATATTTAATAGTGAAAATATATTTTTGGTGGACAGAAAAAATATTTTCTTACCTTTTTAACTTACTTAGTAGTGAAAATATATTTTTGGTGGGCAGTAAAATATATTTTGACCTTTTTATCACGCTTATTAGTGAAAATATATTTTTGGTGGGCAGCAAAAATATATTTTGACCATTTATTATACTAAATGGTGAAAATATTATTTTGGTGGCGAGTTTTAAATATTTTCTTACCTTTTATCATATTTAATAGTGAAAATATTTTTTGGTGAGCAGGAAAAATATTTTCTTACTTTTTATCATACTAAAATAGTGAAAATATATTTTTGGTGGGAAGTAAAAATATATTTTTATCTTTTTATCATACTAAATGGTGAAAATATTATTTTGGTGGTGAGTTTAAAATATTTTCTTACCTTTTTATCATATTTAATAGTGAAAATATTTTTTGGTCGGCAGGGAAAATATATTTTTACCTTTTTATCATACTAAATAGTGAAAATATATTTTTTTTTGGGCATTAAAAAATATATTTTGACCTTTTTATCACACTTATTAGTGAAAATATATTTTTGGTGGCCAGCAAAAAATTTATTTTGACCTTTTTATCATACTAAATGGTGAAAATATTAATTTGGTGGTGAGTTTAAAATATTTTCTTACCTTTTTGTCATATTTAATAGTAAAAATATATTTTTGGTGGACAGCAAAAATATTTTCTTCTTTTACCATACTTAGTAGTGAAAATATATTTTTGGTGGGCAGCAAAAAATATATTTTGACCTTTTTATCATACTAAATGGTGAAAATATTATTTTCACTAAACCAGACCTTCCCAAGTTACTGAAGGCTGACATAGGCCTATCAGGAAATGAACTGGGTCTAGTAATGTCAGACATGTCAGCTTCGTAATAATCTGTTCCCACAGATTACATAATCTGTTTCCACAGTTCGTAATCTGTTCCCACAGATTGCGTAATATGTGGGAACAGAATAGACCTACGTTATCTGTTCCCACAGATTATGCAATCTGCCACATATTACGTAATCTGTTCCCACAGATTATAATCTGTTCCCACAGATTACGCAATCTGTCAGATTACGTAATCAAGGTTCCCACAGATCATGTAATTTGTGGGAACAGAGAATTGCCTAATCTGTGGGAATAGATAGCGTAATATATGGGAATAGATTGCGTAATCTGTGGAACAGATTATAATCTATGGGAACAGATAGGCGTAATCTGTGTGAACAGATTGCGTAATCTGTGTCACATGAGAATCAGGCCTAGTAGGCCTAATGTCAGCCTTATAGTTACCTTTGGTGAGCACGTGCGTGACAGCCAGCGCGGCAAATATCAAAAAAAGAGTATGTATACCAAAACGAGGTGTGCACCCCGATTGGGGTGTATGCATGGGCTTGCAAACGGGCGCTTACACCATGGAGCCTAGTATAATTATCCGTGGAGATGTAATAGCTTATACGCAGTGGCGTAGCCAGTGGGGTGGGGGATGCCCCCCGCTTGAAATTGGGGGGTCAACAATAGACAATTTTGTGTGTAGGTCTACATGTAAGAAACAAAGAACATAGTGTCGCTCAAATACCAGTACTTCAAATATTGGACATGACTCTTCCTTTTTGGCTGTTTACGTTAGGACATTGAAGGATATTGATATATAGGCCTAAAGGTAAAAACACTGTGAAAAAAATGTGGAAACTTTTGCCCTAGGCTACGCCACTGCTTAGGCCTATAGGCCTACGTAACGCATTATTTTGTGCCGATCCCGGGGGGGGGGGGCACTCCCATTCAGTTGACGCTTATGTAGGGCTGTTGAGACCCCCTTTTCAGCGTCGTGTCACCCAAAGACCCCATATTTGTTTACGAACACATGCTCTGTTACCCAAAGACCCCATATTTTGACCCTAAAAATGACCCTAAAGTAGTCATTTTTGACCCCATGGCAAGGTCAACTATGCACCGAACCCATTGAAGTCATTTTGACCCGGAGATGAAGTCAAATGATTTGACCCAAATTGTAGTTAAAAATGACTACATTTAGGGTCAAAAAATGATTTGACTCCCAACAGAGTCAGTTGAAAAATAACCCTATTAGTGTCAAAAAATGACTATATCCGGGGGGTCATAATTAGAAAATTACCTCTAACGTAGTTGAAATGACTACATTCAGGGGTCCCGGTTTGAAAATGACCCCGGAACGTGGGTCAAAAAATTACTATATTTGGGGTCATTTAAATATGACCCTTTTAGGGGTCAATTCAATATGATGTCAACAACTGAAAATGACCCCTATGGTAGTCAAATTTGACTTCATCAGGGTTATTTCAAATTGACCCCCTGAATTAGTCAAAATTTTGAGTACCTATCTTTAAGTGTATGAAGGATTCAGAAAAGGTATAGGCCTATAATAGTTTTACCTATTATTTAGAGATGATCTAACGGTTAAGGGCTGGGGTATGAACGTTTGGACAGTATTTATTGTGGGACATTAGAGCACATCAGACATATCGAATTGCATTCTGAATACGAAGAATGTCATTCTGATATCAAATAATTTTGATTTTTGAAATTCGCAATTTAATACACATTTTATGGCAAATCATTAAAAATTGATATTTTTAATATTTAACAGTACTTGAAGTAAACTTTATAAATCTGATGATTTATACTTAAAGTGTATGTAGGTGGGATGAAAAGCTCACGATCAATTGCAAATTTTGACCTTTCGTATTGAAGATATGGATTTTTTCCCAAAACACCAAAAAAATTAGGTCTTTTTGGAAAAAAATCCATATCTTCAATATGAAAGGTCAAAATTTTCAATTGACCGTCGGCTTTTCCTCCTGCTACATACACTTTAAGAATATGTCATTAGATTTATATAATTGACTTCGAGGACTGTTATATATCAAAAATTTGAAAAATATCAAATTTTTATAATTTGTCATAAAATGTGTATTATATTGTGATTTTCAAAAAATGAAAATTATTTGATATCAGAAAGACATGCTTCGTATTCAGAATGCAATTCGATAGGTCTGAGGTGCTATCATGTCACACAAAAATACTGTCGAAACGCAATAAACGCTCATTTTAGATCCCTTAAGGAGTTATGGGCAAATCCGGGGAAAATAGCTATAACATTATGACGTCATAGGCCAAATTTTGGCTCCACAGGGGCGAAATGAAAATTGCTCAAACTATTTGATTTGCCTTGAGAAATCGGAAGTAGAATAGTGTTCCCTATGTTTCGTTGCGCCGATAATAAAGCAAAACACTAAAAATGGGCTATAAATAGATTTTCCCGCCATTTTGGGAGGGACATAGGAGCTATTTGTCTTAAAATATGTTCATCTAGTCAAATCCACAGAGAAACAAAGGTATCCTCTGAATGGTCACGGATCGTAAGAAAATGACTCTACTATTTTGCCCATAACCCGATAACAGACGATAGGGGAGAGCGGGTAGTGTTCGCCCTAGGGGCAGGTTCGCCCACCCCTTGTTTCTCAGCATATGGCTATCGGGGAATTTGGTGATGGTAAAATTAGGTGACATAGGTCATTATAAACTTCTCATAGGCCTATTAGCTACGCGACATATAGGGACGTGTTCATCGAACTGCAGCCAAAACAAAAAAATTACACCAAAAGTTTTTTTTTTTCTTGCATTAGGCCTACTAGGCCAAATGTTGTATTATCATTGTATACATAAATACACAGTGGCGTGCGCGTACGTACTGCGCAGCACATTGAAAATGGGGGGGGCAGATCCGTGAATGGAGTCTGATTTAGGTGTGTAAGGTGCGGTTCAGCGTTTTCCCCCGAATTTCCCCCCGAATTATACATATGGCTTTAAGGCATAATATGGGCCGACTCAATTCTTCTCCCTTCTCTCCGTTCTTCTTTTCTTTCTCTTTTTTCATCCTTCGGGGTGCGAAAAGGCGACGCTGAGGAATTTACCTCCTTGGGGCCTGGTTGGGGGCATGCATGAAGCATAAATATTAAAATATGTCACGAGGCAAGTTGAAATCACACGCTTCATTATCATTCAGGCCTGATATCATTGTCATGAGGCGGCTTAAAATATCACAAACAAGTAGGCCTATGTTAATAAATATTATTAATACAAGCTATTACCGGGCGATAATGAACCCCACAAAACTTTCGGAATAGCTATCACGGTGACTCATTTCGGAATAAAGAACCGTCCTATTTAATTTTCGGATGCGGAATGGAGAACTTTTTTCATATTCGGAATAAGTAGAGAACCTTTTTTCATATTCGGAGTAGAGAACACGGTGACTTGTTTCGAAATGAAGAAACTTTATTCGTTTTTTGAATAGAGAACCCATATTTGAATATTCGGAATAGAGAACCCTTTTTTCATATACGGAATAGAGAACCTTTCTATTGAAGAGATTCATCAGGAATACAATATTCAGATTTCAAAGTTTTTCTTAGCAAAATTCAATAAAAACTCACGTTTTCACGATTAGGAGAAAATCACAGCAAAGTATGAAAGAGAACCTAATGAACGGCGACGAGGGGGCCTACCAACTGAGTCACGTTTGTGACCAATTGATCCAGAGGACGTCATCATCTTCCGATGACGTCATACCATCCACCAAAGGATCGATTAGCAATTGGCATATATACCATTGATAAAGGCAACCGTGGATTGCCGAAACTGTCTGGAAAACGTGAGTTTTTATTGGAATTTTGCTAAGAAAAAAGACGCTAAGAAAAGAGAACCTTTCTGTTTTCGGAAAGAGAGCGCCTGCATGTGTTTCGGAATAGAGAACCGTTTTTCGGAATAGCGAACCTTTAATTACATTAGCGAATGGTAAAATTGCACGTTCGGAAAACCGAACCTTCGGAATAGCGAACCTTCGGAAGCGGACCTTCGGATGTACCCCTCTCCGACCATCATGCCACTCGCGGGCGCACACCACTAAATAATCGCCCCATTGAAATACATGTAAAAACACCGGTTTTCTTTGGTCATTTTGAGGCCTTTTGGACTCGTTTAAAAATTTTATGATGACCAGACGATCGCAAATCGATGAATGTTTAACATATTTTTCAATGTATGGGGTCTTTCCACCTCGTTTTCCCGCTACGAGGCCGCGAATAGAGCCTTCACTGTTTTTGACATGCTCTCAAGACTGCAAACCCGATTCTGGCATTTTTTAAATTCCTGGACCTATTTTCTCAATAATTTTAAAAATACGACTTTTTTGGCGACTCAAATTTATGTATAGGCTTTACACTTTTATTTAAGCTATAATTCGCCACTCTTTCTGATTAATTAGTCCAAAGACCAGCCCAAAATACCTCAAAAAGTTTCTGTATTTTACCGGAACTCATTAGGGTTACACAAATGGCGCATTTAGTGGTGTGCCCCTCGCCGCCTGGCTTAAGTCCCAGGCATAGAGGAAAGAGTCTTTCAGGATTTTTGACCAAAAACGAGCATTTTTACATTTTTTCAGAAAAATAAAATCGATATTCATGAGCATGGATGTGTGCTTGATTAATTTTTCAAGGGGTCAAATGTCACAAAAAATAACAACTTGCCCATATATACAGCGAAGATTTTTTTTTTTTTTTTTTTTCTTCATGGGATGTACCGGTAATAGTCCTACTCTGCCCAAAGTTGTCCCAAATGCGGGGTAACTTTGGTCAGGCTATTTAACCCCTAGGGCACCCTTACAAAATTATTTAAAATCTTTTTCAACTTCAAGGTGCAGAAGGAACCCTAATGTCATAAAAGATATAATTAGAAATATAACTGGTTTTGTTTGGAAACAGTGGTTTAAAAACTCTGAAAGTGCCCAAAGTTACCCCATCAAGGTAAAACCGTTGGGGTTCCATAATGAACCCCACAAAACTAACCGAGTTTATGGAAAATGCCATACGGCCGGGCGGTTTCACAAGTGCCGGCTCTATCATGCCACTCGCCGCCTGGTCCCTCGGATTCTGATTCTGTTAAAGATTCTGATATTCATAGCGCCCTCTCATTTGCAAAACAGGACGTATCGGGATTCGGCATTCCGTTTGTAGTGGTGGCCGCACTCATGATCAACTAATTTGAGGATAGAAACTAGACGACCGGCGTTACAACCCTGGGGGGGGCACTCCAACTTTGGAGGTGACGCGTATGTAGGGCTGTCTTAAAAGACCCCTTTTTCAGCATCGCTGTCACCCAAAGACCCCATATTTTTACGAACACATCACCCGAAGACCCCTTATTTTTCCATTTGATCTGTCACCCAAAGACCCTTACAAGTTCAATTTGAACAGCAACTTTCATTTATCACTTATTTTGAAAAAACAAAGGAATTTGAAGCCATTTAGAACTAGAATTTCGATTTTCGAGGTTTCTGTAGAGCTTTTTCGGCTCTCACCCAAAGATTCCATTTAAAAAAAAAGGTCATGTTCTCACCCAATGACCCCATATTTTTTACATTTTGCTCTCACCGAATGCCAAAAATCATGCTCTCACCCAATGACCCCATATTTTTTACATTTTGCTCTCACCGAATGCCCCTGGGTGCGAAAGTGCCAGCCCTACACCTATATCCATTTCAAATAGCTTCAAATTGAAGTGCCCCCCCCCCCGGGCGTTACAAGCTTCAGCATTTGTCAGAGATTGAAAACACTTTGATCAGATTGTAAATATAAACGAATTATACTTCAACATTATGTACATGAGCCCCATAAGTTAAATAGTATGGGCCCCAGGGCCCGAAATGTTAAAAGAAAGGTCCGACTGTTTCTCGTCAAATAAAGCAGCTTCAGGGCTCAGAGTTTGTACACAGGTTGCACCTCAGAATTATATTGTTATATGAACATATCAGCCCCATATGTCACATAATGTGGGCCCCAAAACACAAAAACATAGGGCCGGCCGTTACTATAAGGCCCTAAATAAAGCAGCTACAGTGCCCAGCTTGAGTCTACCGAGAGCACCTGAGAATTATACTTCAATATATTCATGAACCTCATTAGTCAAACACTATGGCCCCCAGGGCCCCAAATGTTAAAACAAAGGGCCGGGAGTTTATCATCAGATAAAACATATGTGCAAGTTACGTAATTGTAGGGTGTAACATGTACGAGGAGAAGCATTTTAAAGTTTGTTGCCAGCAGAATGAATGAATGAATGAATAAATAAATAAATAAATAAATAAATAAATAAATAAATAAAGAAAGAAAGAAAGAAAGAAAGAAAGAAAGAAAGAAAGAAAGAAAGAAAGAAAGAAAGAAAGAAAAAGAAAGAAAGAAAGAAAGAAAGAAAGAAAGAAAGAAAGAAAGAAAGAAAGAAAGAAAGAAAAAGAAAGATTGTTGCCAGCAGAATGAATGAAAGAAAAAAAGAAAGAAAGAAAGAAAGAAAGAAAGAAAGAAAGAAAGAAAGAAAGAAAGAAAGAAAGAAAGAAAGAAAGAAAGAAAGAAAGAAAGAAAGAAAGAAAGATTGTTGCCAGCAGAATGAATGAAAGAAGAAAGAAAGAAAGAAAGAATGAAAGAAAGAAAGAAAGAAAGAAAGAAAGAAAGAAAGAAAGAAAGAAAGAAAGAAAGAAAGAAAGAAAGAAAGAAAGAAAGAAAGAAAGAAAGAAAGAAAGAAAGAAAGAAAGAAAGAAAGAAAGAAAGAAAGAAAGAAAGAAAGAAAGAAAGAAAGAAAAAGAAAGAAAGAAAGAAAGAAAGAAAGAAAGAAAGAAAGAAAGGAAGAAGAAAGAAAGAAAGAAAGAAAAAGAAAGAAAGAAAGAAAGAAAGAAAGAAAGAAAGAAAGAAAGAAAGAAAGAAAGAAAGAAAGAAAGAAAGAAAGAAAGAAAGAAAGAAAGAAAGAAAGAAAGAAAGAAAGAAAGAAAGAAAGAAAGAAAGAAAGAAAGAAGAATTGGATAGAAAAACAGGACCTAGCTCTGGGGTTGTTAACCCCCCCTAGGTAATGATTGTTTGCACTAGACTTGGGTATTTTTTGTGTCTCATATTTGAATTTGTAAAGACCCATTCAGTGATCCCTACCCAGCGAAAGTGTAAAAAAATAAAATTGTTTATAAATTGCTTAAAAGTGAAGAATAAGCCATTCAAATTATCATTTGGTATTTTCGAAATTAAAAAAATGGCAACAAACAAAGAAAACAGCAGTATTGATGAAGTTGAAGTCCCATTCAAATACATGTAGCTAATTTACGTACTCAGTTTCCTGTTTCAAAAAAATGGCAATAAAATTCCAGTGGCCAAAGTTCCGTAAATATATAGTCAGTTATACCATAGACCCTAGAAATGATTTATTTCTACCAGGGTTTACTTTAACGCACAAAACACGCGTATTTACGCTTTCTCTCTAAATGTAAAAAGAGTGAAAAACTCACTCTTCAAAGAGTGATTCACTTATAAAACCACTCAAAAATTAGTGAAATGTGTTTTTAAACTTTAAAACCACTCAAAAAGAATGAAAACCACTCTAAAAGAGTGAATTTCAACTCGTTCAAGGAGTTAAATGAAGGACAACACATTTTTAGAGTTGTCCTTCATTTAACTCCTTGAAAGAGTTAAAATTCACTCTTAAAGAGTGGTTTTCACTCTTTTTTGAGTGGTTTTAAAGTTAAAAAACGCATTTCACTCCTTTTTGAGTGGTCTTATAAGTGAATCACTCTTTTCGGGAGTGAGATTTTCACTCTTTTACATTTAGAAAGATAGGCACTTTGCGGACTTCTTCAAATCCAAAGTCCCAAAGTCCAATGCGTAGGCCTACAAAATCTTGAAAACGTACTCGTTCAAATATTGCAAGATCTGAATAGAGAAACACCCGATATTGAGCATTTATTCTCGACTTTTGGCATTAAGAACCTACTCCCAATGTACAGAGCTTCATTTGGACCTTCATTTTGCAATTTTCCCTTTCAGGGGGGAACATCCCCCTCAGATACCCCTCTGCGCAGTGGATAAACAAGTGGCCATTTTTCCTTACTGCTCAGTTTCGACATTTGCCAATTTAGGCTCTATGTTTAACACAATCTATAGGCCTACAATAATAGGGAAAACGTGCCCACGAAAGGCTTCATGGACCGTCATTTCACAAATTTTCGGCCTTTGCAACATGTTCAACTGTTCAATAAAATTATTTCACAGTTTAAGTGCCAAAATGGTCCACCAATCGCTTCAATTTGGGTCTCCATTTTCCAAAATGTTCCAATTTCCGAGGGGAACATCCCCTGCGTAGTGGATAAACAAATGACCACTTTCACTTCTGCTTTCGACATTTGACAATTTATGTTTAACACAAAAATATAGGCCTGCCATAATAGGGAAAACCTGCCGTCCATGAAAGGCTTCTTGAACTGCTCATTTCATAAATTTTTGGCTTTTTAAAACTAAAACTTAACACATTTTGTTGGGTATGAACGTTTGGACAGTATTTATTGTGGGACATTAGAGCACATCAGACATATCGAATTGCATTATGAATACGAATAATGTCCTTCTGATATCAAATAATTTTGATTTTTTGAAATTCGCAATGTAATGACATTTTATGGCAAATGATTAAAAATTGATATTTTTGATATTATGAGTACTCGAGGTAAACTTTATAGGTGAAAGTGGGGTAATGCCGGACTGTGGGGAATCCCGGACACATCGATTGCAGCTAAACGGAGAAGGGTGGCACTATTATACTACCTTAGGGTATTAGCTACTTCAAGGTGTACCTCACGTGTACTACTACCAGCGCTTTGGGTCTCGTCTTTCTTTGTGAAAATTACGAAAAAACAGAAATTGCCATTTTGACTTTTTATCTGAAAAGTGATTTATTAGCTGGATGACAGTTAATGCGGCAAGGGACACAGATGAAGTATGGATGGAAATTATGTTTGATACTTGATTGTTAGCTGGATGTATGAATTTTGGTATCTTAAAAATGGATTAGTAGAACGAGCACTGAAAAATTAAATCGGGACCGTGAGGGGTAATCCCGGACACACATGCGTCTCTATACAGATGGGGTAATGCCGGACACTTGTTATTTCGAAAATATAGACAACAACAACAGCCCCCATAGTTGTATGCTTGAGGTAACAGAAGTACCTAATACATTCTAGGGGAAAATCACCCTACTCCACTTTCCCTCTTAGCAGCAATCATGTGTCCGGGATTACCCCGTGTCCGGCATTACCCCATCATTTTTTACCATTTTGTTTTTTAATTATAACTTATTAACTATATATGTTGAGTTATTAAAAACTGGTTACTAGTTAGAGCATTACTCCTACTTTGCATTGATATGATTTTCACTGATGAACTTTATTAAATCTTGTACCTGTGTAGCCTTAACGAAAGGTGCCGGGATTACCCCACTTTCCCTAAATCTAATGATTTATGCTGAGGTGTATATGTAGGTGGGATGAAAAGCTGACAATCAATTGAAAATTTTGACCTTTCGTATTGAAGATATGGTTTTTTCCCAAACCACAAATTAGGTCTTTTGGGAAAAAATCCATATCTTCAATTATGAAAGGTCAAAATTTGTCAATAATCAATATGAGCTAAAAGGACTAGAAAGGCTCGTTAATATGTAATTTTGCCAATATTTTGCTAAAAATCAATGCATAAATGTTCAGGGTACTTTTATTTTGCATACTTTTGCCCTGAAACTTGGTCAAAGTGTTTCTAATTATGTTCTAATGTATTATATAGTGAACCCGCCCTCTAATTAGCATATTTGCATATGCAAATTAGGGGGCGGCTTCACTATATAATACATTAGAACATATTAGAAACACTTTGACCAAGTTTCAGAGCAAAATTGTGCAAAATAAAAGTACGGTACCTGAACATTTATGCATGATTTTAGCAAAATATGGTCAATTAGACCAAAAACTAAGACCCAAAAACTAAGACCCCAAAACTAAGACCTTTAATACTAAAAGACCCAATTGGAGATAAATTATTGCGATATTCACTGTGCTTGGCAGTGTATTGATATGCGGGAATTCCGTTTTTGTGTTTGCTTGGAAATGACTAAAACCTTTATTGGGATAATGTGCATGATTGAATTTTGGTGTGAAACAGGTATGAGAAGACCTTTCATTCTTTTTTTTTTTCTCTTTCCCCCTTTCTTCTTTGTTGTATTTTTTGTGGGACATGAGAGCACCTCAGACCTATCGAATTGCATTCTGAATACGAAGCATGTCTTTCTGATATCAAATAATTTTCATTTTTTGAAAATTACAATATAATACAAATTTTATGACAAATTATAAAAATTTGATATTTTTCAAATTGTTGATATATAACAGTCCTCGAAGTAAATTATATAAATCTAATGATATATTCTTAAAGTGTATGTAGCAGGAAGGAAAAGCCGATGGTCAATTGAAAATTTTGACCTTTCATATTGAAGATATGGATTTTTTCCCAAAAAGACCTAATTTTTTTTTGGTGTTTTGGGAAAAAAATCCATATCTTCAATACGAAAGGTCAAAATTTTCAATTGATCGTCGGCTTTTTCATCCCACCTACATACACTTTAAGTATAAATCATCAGATTTATAAAGTTTTCTTCAAGTACTGTTAAATATTAAAAATATCAATTTTTAATGATTTGCCATAAAATGTGTATTAAATTGCGAATTTCAAAAATCAAAATTATTTGATATCAGAATGACATTCTTCGTATTCAGAATGCAATTGATATGTCTGATGTGCTCTAATGTCCCAAAATAAATACTGTCCAAACGTTCATACCCCAGCCCTTAACTTAATCTTTTCAATGAAAAAACTTTCTTAGAAAATGCCGCATGAGGATCATGTTTCATAATATTAAAGTGCCTAGAATACTGGTAATTTGTTTTATCGGATTTGAAATACTTGTTTCCCCACATCAAGTTGGTGTACCTTGCTTTTTTTCTTTCCATATGGTCTTTCCTTTTTTTAGGGCCCAAAATACAACTGGCATAATTACATGTAAGCCTATTTGACAAGTTTGTACATAGACAATTGAAAGGTCCATGCTTTATATACTTTCTGTATTGCTCTCTTTTTGTATTAATTTAATAAGGCAAAAGCAAAATGTATTAGAATGTTGCAAATGTGATATATCATGTTGCAATATATATTGATGAAGAAGTTTGACATGGTGGTAGGGTGGAAGAGCGGCCAACTCAGACATTGGGCTGTATTGGCTCAATGCGCCACCTTTTAACAACTATAGCCACTGAGTAACATGTTTATAAGTATAATTTTGATGTATTTTTACCATTCGACTGTCAACTAAATAAGTTTAATTGTCTTCAAATATTGTTCAGCTGATGTGCAAATCAGGTAGGAGAATTCTACAGTATTGACAAGGATTTGTGTGGTAGTATTGATAACAACTGCTAGGCATGCATGGTTGATTTCAATCAATTTTCCAATAATCATCTTCAATAAGAGCTATCAAGGAACTTCTACTTTTAAGCAATTTGAAGTGGTACTTGACTTGGCAACAATGAATTTCTACCAGCTTGCTGTGTTGCTGTTTTTGTGTTTAGGTGCAGATAGCAATCAAGTAACCTGTGCCAAACCATGTCAAACTGACTGTATTAAAACAACCAAATGTACTCTATCTCGTCCAATTTGCTATTATAGTAACTCGGTTTCCACCTTTCGAGTTAACTTATTAGACTGTGGGGACATACAACCCCACCCTGGTCCAAACGAGCAGCCCTCTAATAATGGTAATAGCAAAACAAAAGTTACAGAAACCCCTTACGCAAACATAAGGATGGTTAAAGGGCTGAAGATCATCTCGCTCAATATATGTTCCTTATATGCAAAATTAGAGGAACTACGCCTGTTAGTTATTGAGTGTAAGCCTGATGTCATTGCTTTAATGGAGACTAAGCTCAATTATACTATCTGCTCATCAGAGCTGGACATTCCAAATTTCAATCTTCACCGAAGGACAGGACCCGAAATGGAGGGGTGTAGCCATTTATGTCAACAGCCAACTTTCTTATACACTACTTGAGCCTATTCTACCGGAAACATCAGAAATGTTATGGATTCACCTTTCATTACCAAAAACTCGTCCAATTCTTCTTGGAGCAGTTTATAGATCAGAAATAGAAACAAACTTTTGTGAGACTTTTGAAATTGCTTTACATGATATATTAGAATCAATAAATAAACGTAAAATTCCATGTGAAATAGTGTGCGTAGGAGACTTTAACTTCAACCAATTTGAAACAAATACTTCTCAATGGAGAAATTTTGAAAAAAACAATGGGTATTTTAAACTTCAACAAATCATAACAAAAGCAACTCGTATAACTAAGAACACTAAAAGTTGCATTGACCATATCTGGACTAACAGGCCACACATGTACTCAAGTAGAGATGTAAATACCTGTACACTTAGTGACCATTCACTTATTTATGCTGGAAGAAAAAATATTACCATCAAACGTCAGTCCAAAATTATTGAGGCTCGATCTTACCGCCATTTTAATGAGACCAAATTTGCAGCTGATCTTCAAGATATCAACTGGGATCCTGTTGGCACGGCTGATAGCCCAGACCAAGGTTGGGACAAGTTTGTTGATTTATTTCTTCCAGTATGTGATAAGCATGCTCCTATAAAGAGGATCAAAGTATCTGACCAACAGCCCACATGGATCACTAATGATTATCTAAATTTGAGACGGCAGAGTCAACAAGCTCGTGAAATTGCTGAGAAATCCAAATCCTCAGCAGATTGGGAGAAGGCAAAACTTCTCAGAAACAAAGTTAATAATTTGCGCAATAAATTGAAATCCAAGGATCTTCAGCAAAAACTTAATGAAACAAAAAGTGATCCACGTGGACTTTGGAAAACACTTAAAACCGTATTACCTGGTAAAACCAAAAGTGATATCCCTGCTGTTAAAACGCAGGATGGAATTGTTAATGACAAACAACAAGTAGCTGATGCTATGAACAATTTCTTTTCTTCTGTTGGTGAAAAATTAGCAGAAAAGTTTGACAATGTTGATGATAAATATTCTAATCAAATGTCTACTTTTAAGGGTAATCATTTTAAATTTTCCCCCATAACTGAGGAGCAGGTTTTTAAGTGTCTCAAGTCTCTAGATACAAAGAAAGCAACTGGTTTAGATGGTATTAACAGTCGGCTTCTCAAAGCAGGGGCTGGTCCCCTTACTACTCCTTTGACTAAGTTATTCAACAACAGCTTATCCAGTGGGCAGGTCCCTCAAAAATGGAAATTATGTAGAGTCACTCCCTTATTCAAAGAGGGGTCCAGAGACGATGTCAACAACTACCGTCCAATTTCTGTTATTCCTGTTGTTATGAAAACTTTTGAACGCCTAATTCATAATCAGTTGTATGCCTTTTAAGTCAACATAATTTGCTCTCTTCACATCAATCCGGATTCAGACCCAAACATTCCACACTTACCACTTTGATCGATGTTTCAGAATACATCCTCCAGAACATTGATGCTGGCCATTTTGTTGGAGGGGTCTTTATTGACCTAAAAAAGGCATTCGATACGGTCAATCATGCCATTCTTATTCAGAAGCTTACATCTTTTGGAATTTTGGGTCTGGAGCTGGATTGGTTTAAATCTTATCTTAGTGATAGAGAGCAGGCAACTAAGATTGGTAGTACTATTTCTGCATTCAAATGTGTCAGCTTTGGTGTGCCTCAAGGTACAATTTTGGGCCCACTTCTATTCACGATGTACATCAATGATCTGCCTCTAACTGTGTCCAGTGATACCAAAATCACGCTTTATGCTGACGACACGGCCGTTTTTCGCTCATCAAAAGACATAAATGAGATCAATGTGCATCTTAATGATGATCTTAAACGAATTACATCGTGGATGGAAGTGAACAAATTGACCTTAAATGCTAAAAAACAAAAGCCATGCTTTTTTGTTCAAGTTATTTTAATGCAAGGGTTGATGAGCTAAGTCTTTACATGAATAGGGAACAACTTGAAAATGTAAATCAATGTAAATACCTGGGAGTCATTCTCGACCAAAATCTAAAATGGGAAGCACAAATTAATCAAACTTGTTTAACAGTTTCGAAATACATTGGTATGTTGTACAGAATCAGGGAATGGCTATCTGCTAACCACATGAATACAATTTATAAAGCTCTTATTCTTCCAAGATTGACTTACTGTGATACTGTATGGGGAAATTGCAATAACACGCTTCTGAATAGGATTGAGCGTCTCCAGAACAGGGCTGGGTGGGCCATTCTTAAAGTTCCAGTCAGGACACCATCTTCTTTAATCAGGGAAAAACTTAAATGGAAGCCTCTTAGCAACCTTAGACAAGACCATCTGTGTCTTTTAACTTATAAATGTATTGCTGGTTTTGTTCCAAAGTATATGCAAACAATTTTTACCTCTGTGAAAACCAGTCATCGTCACAATACACGTGGTAGCGCTCATGGCAATATTGCACTTAATTTCAAACCCAGAATTGAAGCTGGTAGACGCTCATTCTTATTCAGAGGGGCTAAGGCCTGGAATTCACTAGATCCTAAACTGAAATCACCTCTCCCAATTAGCACAGCAACTTTCAAAACAATATACAACTCTCAATTTTATGATTCTTAAATAGTAGCCTTTAAATTTGTTTCATATTTTGGCTTCATTCGTTTATTTTGCAAAACAAGATTTGTTTGAGTTATATTTATACTATCATGCTATGCCTTACTACTATTTTGTGCAATCAATTTCCATATTGAATTATTTGTATTTGACATTAAATGAATTATTTTGTTTGTATTTGGTGCAATCGATAGTTTTGAATAATATTAATGTTTTATAGCTATGCTGGTTCATAGGTTGATTTTTGTAGTGTTTTATCTTTTAAGTAGTTTTAATGCTTATTGGGTCCCCATATTATTTGATCCTTTATTCTATATGCTTTGCCTATGTATGTAGTATTAATAGTATTTTAAACATGTTGTAAAGTTACATTGTAATTTGATTTATTTTGTAAACATTGTATTTATCTAAATTTGCAATATTATCATGTATTTGAATGTATTTAGTATTTTTAAAACCTTAATAATTATGTTATGTAAATGTTGTATTGATCCCTGGGCCTCAAGGAAGAACAGATGATTAATTGTGTTTTCAACTGATTGAGTGTCCCAGGTTAAAGAAGAAATAAAACAAACAAACAAACAAAACAAAATATATATTATTTCAATATTGTAATTAAGTAAAATTGGCAAAATCAAGGCGTTTCGGACCTATTTTTGTTTATGGGCTGTTCATTACACCTTGTTTTGTACAAAGACAAGTTCTGAGTGTATCTTCTATGTATGAAACCGCCTCCTTCTACCTAATCCCTATTGTTAATGATGTGATCAGGCATTTCCTTCTCTTAACAATCTAACCATGCCACATTAGTATGCAATAAACATGACATTTTAATTAAAGATTCCAAAATACACCTTTTTAGCAAACTTTTACTTTTGCATGATTCCATTTTTTACTGGCGTCTTTTTACGATGAGCATTACACACGGGTGTAAGCTATGATGCTATTAATGTAATGAAGTAATATTCTTTGTAAAACAAGCAGTTGTATGGATAGATCTCCAATGTAAAGCTATGAAACGCTTAATGAGATGATTTTCTTATGGTATCGGATGTCACCTCATGAAAAAAGTACTTAATATGTCATGTTTTCAAATGGAGAGGCTTTGTTTTCAGGACATGTGTCATTATTTTTTTCCAAAATGGGATGTTTACTGCTTTATATTGCAAGTAACAATTCTAATCAATTCTCAGTGTCATTTTACTTCTATGTTCCTTCACTAGTTGATGCTAGAACTGACATTTACGTAATGAACATGCCACTTAATCTGTTTCGGTTCTGAGTGTAGTTTCTTTCTGCATGAAACCCTCATTCACCAGAAATCAACATCAGTTGCCTCTGTTATTAGGTACTTTTCAAGACCTTTTAACAGTGAAATAGTCTGCTTCAGCTTTACGTGCTTATTTCTCTGCTATTATGATGGTGTAAAACCTGTTTATCTTCATACCGCCAGAGAATTCAGTCAACAACAGAAGATTTGTGGTAAAATCAAAATAAATATATCTTTTATTTAGTTTCCATATGTACAAATTGACAAATACAAGTCCTTAAACAATTCTACAAAGTACAGCAAATTTCTACAAAGTACAAAAATATACACAATGAAAGTGGCATCATCACTTTATTTATGTACAGAAATGTTAAGCTTAAAGAGTATGAACTACAAATACAATTTCAGGTATAATGAATCGGTTTCTAATTCACTCTTTGGGTCAAAAATGTTTGTCAAAATGATCATGTCAATTAACAAGTAAACAACAAATTTGTAATTCACTCATTGGGTCAAAAATTTCTGTCCTAATGAACATGTCAATTAACAAATCAAAAGGTCTGAAATTCACTCATTAGGTTAAAAATTTCTGTCCTAATGAAAATGTCAATTAACAAAACAAAAGGTCTGAAATTCACTCATTAGGTCAAAAATTTCTGTCCTAATGAAAATGTCAATTAACAAAACAAAAGATTTGAAATTCACTCATTAGGTTAAAAATTTCTGTCCTAATGAAAATGTCAATTAACAAAACAAAAGATTTGAAATTCACTCATTAGGTCAAAAATTTCTGTCCTAATGAACATGTCAATTAACAAAACAAAAGGTTATTACTTTGAAATTCACTCATTAGGTTAAAAATTTCTGTCCTAATGAAAATGTCAATTAACAAAACAAAAGGTCTGAAATTCACTCATTAGGTTAAAAATTTCTGTCCTAATGAAAATGTCAATTAACAAAACAAAAGGTTTGAAATTCACTCATTAGGTTAAAAATTTCTGTCCTAATGAAAATGTCAATTAACAAAACAAAGGTCTGAAATTCGCTCATTAGGTTAAAATTTCTGTCCTAATGAAAATGTCAATTAACAAAAAGGTTTGAAATTCACTCATTAGGTTAAAAATTCTGTCCCTATGAACAAGTTAAATAACAAAACAAAAGGTTTGAAATTCACTCATTGGGCTAAAAATTTCTGTCCTAATGAAAATGTCAATTAACAAAACAAAAGGTTTGAAATTCACTCATTAGGTTAAAAATTCTGTCCCTATGAACAAGTTAAGTAACAAAACAAAAGGGTTGAAATTCACTCATTGGGTCAAAAATTTATGCCCCTATGAACAAGTTAAGTAACAAATACCACATAAACAAAAGGTTTATATTTCACTCATTGGGTCAAAAATTTCTGTCCCTATGAACATGTCAAGTAACAGATGCCAAGTAAACAAAATGTTCATAATTCACTCGTTGGGTCATAAATTTCTGTCCCAATGAACAAGTCAAGTAACATATCGTCAGCCTGCTACGCTAAATGCCTAAGTCATTTTTACATATTTCTCATTTGCAATTTTGATTTTCTGAGTAATAAACCAATAATTAATCAAATTTTCAGCCGCATTTTTCATTAACTTGTGGAATACATCGTATTCCACAAGTTAATGGAGAATGCTGCTAGCGTAGCAGGCTGACGATATGCAAAATTAATGAAAATAAATCCTTGCAAATCTTGAAATTGTTCATAGAGATATATTTGTTGGATTAAACTTGGCTGAACAACATCCAAAACAATATTCAATTTTAATCAAACTACGCAAATTAAGGCTGTATTTCAAGCTTTATAACGTCATGCATCGTAACATGGTAACTTTTTTGTGGCATGTCTGATATTTCACGTTTATACACCTTCGCACATTTAAGTTAAATAATTCAAAAAGTATGCACCCTACCCTAGCAAAAGTATATATTTTTAAGAAAGCTTTCATCAAAGAATCCAAAAATAGCATTATTATTACAGTACAGGGCTATACGCAGGGGTAAGTTTGAAAATGTTATGGTTGAACAAAGTGAAAAATTTAGGCAAGCAGCAGTTCTCGAACGAAGTCTCGCCCAATTTTGCGATAACCCAAACATGATCATTAGAATGTTGATTTTATTCATAGATGTTCCAAGTTTCAAGCAACTGGATTTCAGCTTTGTAAAACATGAACAATTTTGAGCAAGTTTAGATTGTTATATAATATTTTCCAACTTGATCTCAAATGACCTTGACCTTATTGCTCATAAAGGCTATTGAATCTATGTTGCAGGTATCATGGCAATTGGACTTAAACTTGGCAAATTAAGACCAATTTTGAAATTGTCATTGTAACAACTTCACCTTAAATGACATTTGACCTCAGTACTTGACCTTCAACATGACATCCATATGATAATTTCCATGGATCTGTTTCAAGTTTCATGGTAATAAGACTTTGCATATGATTGTCAAATGGAAAGAGGTTAAAACTAGGCTTTACAAGAAGACCAACATGGAGGGTGTAGTCTGTGTAGTATCCATCTTCATTCTATTATCATTTCATGTCGAGATATAAATTAGAATATCTCCATATTATCCACCCTAAACCAGCAAAAGTATACACTTTTGGAAAGCTGAAGGTCTAAGCAACCTAACTACCCATATTCTGACACATTAAATGGTTGCCTAGAAGCTGTACAGGGTGATAAAAAAATTGTTTGTCAAATATTACACTGCTAATTTATATATTATGTAATATGAATATGAAAATAAACGATTGTATTTTTGGCTAGAGGAGAGTAAGGTGTATGAGGTTGGGAGAAAATAATTTGCAGTTGTTTGGCAATTTTCATATCTCCAAAATAGATAACTTTTATAAAACAATTAAACACACTTTTTAATATACAAATATTGATTGCTATGAAGGACATAGTTAAAATTATAGGCTAAAGGTGAACTCAAACATCGGGACGCACATGACCAGTCCATAGTTCATTTCCATGACCGGACCATAGTTCATTTTGAGGGCATAGTTAATTCCATGACTGCACTTTCAACCAATCAGATGACAGGAATCTATATATGAGGTATATAAATAAGCATATTAACTCTAACCCGTACAAAAAAGTAAGTGATTGGATTCCTCATCAAATTTACTTCCAGCCAGAAAATGTACCATTTTTGTTTTTAGCACAGAATGAATGAGACTCAATTTGAAAATAACGCAACAAAACCACCAAATAAAATTCTTTTACGAAACTCCCTCATTTTCAAGCCTTTCCACAGAGTCAATCTATCAATGACAACAGACTTATCATGCGCCAATGATACGCAGTGATTAGGCCATCTTAATGTTTAATCTTGATAGTTAGTCTCAAAGCCCTTCCCGTTAAATACGGAATGCGATTTTAATTAATTTATTGTTTTACTTTAATTACAAGAATAGACCACCTTTTCATTTCTGCATGCTAGACTGCTCTGTAGTCCACTTGCCCATTTTGCATACTCTGGCTATTACATTAGGCATAAATGATTTGTATTAATTTGTGTGCAATTGATAGATTTTCACATCTGATCTTTTCAGTCACCATACTCCCCTGTCTGTTAGCTTCCCAAGTGGACTACTGACTTTGGATTGCGGTTAACATTCTTAACACAGGACACTAGTAAAGTTAGGCCAATTTCTGATTGATCACCCTCGTAACACATACACCTCAAAGAAGTGAATTACCAACTGAGCAGAGCTCTGGACCAGGTAATCGGCTGCCAGAGGAGAGTGAAACCTTGAAACACTGTGTAGCAACTAGCATTATAATGTATTAAGTATAGCTTAAGAATTGTGAATGTAACATCTACGTAGATCTTTGTCATTTTGGGTAGAGGATAGTCCAGTTTGTACCATTGATAATCATTCTGGCAGTAGACAAGGCTCATGGCTTACATACCATATATATTTGTTAGCAAATATTCAAATGAGAATTGATTATAGAACGTGTTAAGCTGAATTTATACTCAATCGCCAAGCAATTGTGATAAAACGCTTTTGAAAAGCGATGGGCAATCGTCGCTTTTGCATTTATACTTATCACGGCGATGGCGATTGCAGACGACAATTAAAATGTTCGAAATGTCACAAAATACATTTTTAGAACATCCATTTATGTCAATAATTATTGTTTTGAATTAATTCATCATCGAAAGTTAATAATCGAGAAAGATAAATTAATTAGCAAAATAATAGATCCAGTTGGTTGGAAATGATTGGTTGATGCATTCACGTGTCAAGCAATATCGCTGGGAAGTTGAGATTTCTTCAACTCGCAAAAGCAACATCGTTTTTGCCTCAGCGATTTGAATCGATTGATTGGCTTGACTCTCTGGAAATGTAAGTAAATACTGAGCATGCGTGAGAATCGCTTTTCTGCAAAAGCGATCGAGTATAAATTCAGCTTTAATGTTTGATTTAAAATCAAATAAGTATCACAGAAATCAAAGTTATTTTTCCATTGCTCTGCTACATGTCTACTGCCCAGTTGTGTGTCCTCACATAGGCTGTAGCATTAATTGATGTTCAAATGTTGCTGTTGATATATCTCCTTGTAGGCTCTCTTCAATTTGACCACAGTGGCAGACTTTAAGTATTTTGCTGGAGTAAGTTTAAATCCCCACAGCAACACAGACCTTATGTTCAGACACTCGGTCTTGGGCTGCTTGTGGGCTCCTCCTCCAAGAAACAGTGGCCCACACTTTCCAGACCAGGATACATACCAGGATGCGTAGAACCACTGGATCACAATGATACCTTCCTCCATGTTGACATCAACTACCTGTCCAATCAGGGGACTGGATTTCCAGAAATGGTCAACATATACTGCCACCATATCACCATTCTCAATTGCAGAATACTGGGACAGATTTGTCTCCTCATCTGTCAAATGAAAATAACAATAGCATGAAATTAATCAATATGAAGTTGCAGTCCTTTTACAAATGTTATGATTTTTTAGTCGCAAAAAAACACTTATAACACAAATTCTATTTTTTCCCCCAAATGACCAAGTTTACTACTAAATAACTTTTCTCCTTTGCTATTCAGCAAGTATATCATCAGACAGTATTTAACCTTTAACCTTTGGTGACAAAACTGTGTGTGTATGATTTCATCAGGAGAACTTAAAATCCTAATTCTAAAATTTCAACAATCAAAATACCTTCGTAAGAATTCTCCAACTCGGCCTCATGAATGTTTTCATCCTTTTTGTCAAGTGGATCCCCAGTTACTTCTTCGAGGTGGTCATCTTCATCATGTCCTATGATTGTAAAAGTTATGAATTCTAATTAATTCGTGCAACATAAATGAAGTATTGAAAATAACATAGCTTAATCATCTAACTGTGAGCCACAGCGAGAGCATGAACATGTTATAAACAAAAATATCACAGAAGCACAGATGCTCGTGTGAATTCTAGCGATCTGATTGGTTAAGCGTGAATAGCAAACACAACATTGTGCTGTGTTAGAACTTAGAAGAGTAAGGCAGGGGACTGGTGGTTCATTTTGTATGTCCCCCCCAACAGTCTAGTATAGGTATTAAGAAAACATTGTGCTGTTTTTGAAGAAAAAAGTGCATACTTTTTGGTAAAATTTATTAATGTTCAAATTTTTCATAGCATGCTAGCATCTGGTCATTTTCACGGTAAAGGGTGTAACTTTGGATTTTTAACATTTTAATCCGTAGTGTTCTAATTAAGCCACAGAATTCCATGATTTTTGGCCACATAAGTCATCTAGTTAGCAGCTACCTTGGGTAGCATAATCAGCTTTGGGAGTTACTGCGTTCAGTTTTAGCAGGCTTAAATGTACTTAATATTGCCATTTTGAAAAACTATAAAAAACAGTAACATTTTTGTAAAACCCTGTGTTTTCTTCAGTTAGTTCATGGATGATTTTTCTTATCCTGAAAGTACAGTCATATGTTCAGTAAACACTGCCACATTAGATTTAATTGTGAACAGCCCTGTATTTTTGAGAACCGGACTTCGATATTTGTCGTTTCGGAGGCTTCATTTTCCGTTAACAATTGTTAACAAACTTTGTGGGTGTAGCTTTGGTTCATAATTCTTGGTTATTTCTTCACTTCTTCTTGATTCATAACAGTTGTTATCTTAACTTGAAATGGGTAACAAAAATTAGTTGATTTGCAAGCTTTTAAAATTTTTATAAAATCTTGACTTCAAAGAGCCATATTTCCGTTAACTTTTTTGAAGCCTCTGAAACAAACTGTTCAGCAAGCTTGTGCAAATATAAATAAAAGAGCTCATCAAATCTATTTATCAAAATGTAGCAAAGTAGATCCTCAAGTCACATGTTTTTAAATCGTGGAGATATACATCACCGTTTGAAAATGGGACCCAATACAAACTTTCCGTTAACAATTGAAGCCTCCGAAACAAATGAAGCCTCCGAAACAACAATAAGATTAATTATCATCTATGCATATCTAAATTGGTGTGTTTCATACTGATATCTGCATTGTAATTATTACTTGATATGTGCAGAATGTCATAAATTTAAAAAAATTGACATTATGGTTAATGTTTGAAAAATATACTGATATCCAAAAAAGCCTGTTTCGGAGGCTTCACATGCAAAAAACACCATACTTAACAAATGGGTGAAAAAATTAACATGTGATAAATCTACAATATCTGCCGCATAGAATCATTGATTCAATATACACAAGAAAATAACAGCTTAGATGATCCCAACACTGTTGTTTTCAAAAAAACTACTTCTGCAATGTTTAACAATTGTTAACATGAAGCCTCCGAAACAAAAAAAATGACTTGCTGTGATAATTTAATTTTTGTCACAACTGAAATTCAATACTTAGAAGCAAAGCATGAAAATTGGTAATTGTGATATTTTTACCTATTTTTTTATGTCAACTTGTAGTGGTTAGCCAAATATTTTACTTTTATGATCACCTGTGTTGTTAACTGAAGCCTCCGAAACACAAATCGCTTGAATTGCCAATTCTAAAAAATAACTCCAATTTCTGTGAAACTTGGCTGGGAGGTTCCTTTCATCAAGTAGTATTTGTACATGAAGTTAGACATTCAAATTATTTTAGGAACCCAATTAAAACTTAAAAAATATGTTTAAGGTTTGGACATTTCCATTGTAAATGACACTTGATGTTAAAAATTTTCAAAACTGCAATTACAAACATAGCAAAACATGGTATAAAATTTAACTTATATCTGTTGACTTACTTTGGAATGGGATTTCACATGTATTCCAGCTTTCATGTCATAATTTTCTGAGGTTATGTAAAATACATTTTTCTTAGATTTTAACCAAAATGTTATGGAAATGTCAATTTTTTATTAGAAATCAAAAGGTTTAAGTCTTGAAACATTATTTTACTGGAATTTAAGTTGCTTCTATGCATGATTTCAGTAAACAGAAACATATTTAAGTGGTTTGAAATTTTGACCCAAAAAATCAAAAGTTACACCCTTTACTGTGAAAATGACCATCTACCACAGGCTGTCCGTTACTCCCACCGTAAAAGAAGCAGCCTGTGGAAGAGGACATAATTTGACGCTTCTGATTGCCTATTTAATTCAGATGATGTAGCGGACTTGTGTGTCGTTATCACTTGGTGTTTTAGGACATTTGTCTGTTTGGAAGGGCAACCTTGTAAACACTATGCTAGAAAGGGGTACAGACAGTTGTAGTTTTTTACATATATAAGTACCTGGATCAAACATATGTCTTGATTGATGTTGTGACTTGCTGCTTTTTCCTTGTGATCCAATAGTCATCTATAAGAGATTGGGAGTAAAAACAATGAAAACAATGAATACTGTGTGTACGACCACACAATAAGGTGATTACTGAAAGTAGAATTGAATTTTGGAATCACTCATTTAAAACATTGTATTTCACATCTTGACTCAACATTTGACCACTAAATTCAAGAGACCGTGTTACATCTGAGATCCAGCCTTGATTATTATAGGACTCAAGTGAAAGCAATCTAAACAAGAAGAGTTCTCAAAAAGGACAAAGTTCCGCTGATGGCCTACTGGTAAAACAAAATAAATTTCTTGACTCATTGTGTGGATTTCAATAATTTTGTAATGTGATATGCATTACTCCAGCGCTAGGCCAGTCCTATGCACTGTCACTGTGCCAGGGGTCAGTCTTCATACTTCCCTGTGGGGTATATATAAGATTTATACATGTAAATGTGTAGACACATCACTTTTGCACTTCTTTTCTTTAATATTCAACATATTTTCACCGTTAAAACAGGAAACTTCGTATCTAACCTATATATCTATTTTACTTTCACTAAGCTTTGGATACATTTAAACCACCAGAAGTAACATTTTTGATGAAAGTCAATATTATACCCAGTATAATGTATGTATGCCTACTAATAAGAATCCAGGTGTTGAGCTAGGGCAAGTACGTAGATCATTTAACCAAAGTTTTCTGTGCAAACAGCATTATAAATCATAGATTGTTTATAAATTTAAGCAAAGTTACAAAGTTTACATTGAAACAAATGCTTGTTGTCTCTGGATATTCAGAATATTGTATTGCTGTCATTGCTTTGGGACTTGGGTCACAACACAGATAAGAGTCAAAGAACTGAGAACTCGGCCATTGTGATGTCAAACAGCAGGACCAATGAGATGCCTTGTTACATACTAAACAGGAGGTAAATATCACTGCTACATCTCCTGGCCTCCATGCACTTTCATGACTATTAAACCAAGCAAATATTTGACAGCATGTGTACAAGAGACAGCATTTTACTAATACCAGTTTCTTTCTCACACATATAATCCACACTCCAAGCAAGTTTTACTAACAGCGGATATGCTAAGAACTGGTACTGGGTGTTTTGATCACCCTAGGCATATAGTTCCTGCCGAACAAAAACTTCTAATTAAATCAAGAATTCAATAATCTTTCTAAACCAACAGCACCAATAACACAGGCAATGGATTGCATGATTTCGTGATCAGTTATCTACAAAAACTTACTGGTTGCATTGGTTTGTTAAGTTTCCTCCAAATGGGCTCCATGCTTTCAGGCAGGGCATCATCAACACCTGTTGGCTGCAGAGCACCATCTTGGGAACCGGCTGCTGCTGCAATGGTCATAAGTGGCCAGTGGGTACTTGCTGCTGGTGGCTATATTAAACAAATTAATAAACACAATTGTGTGTTAGAATATGTTGAGCCTCGCATACTTTTAAATACTTAATAATCACATTGAACCGAACATTGGTGTACATGTAAGTCTAAATTTTAGATTGAAATGCTACTACAAACCGATAATACTATAACAAAGTGTGATAGTATACAAATATTAACGGTCTATGAGTTTGATGGTCGAAATATAATCACAAGGTGAAAGATGGACTGCTCCAAGTGGAATGGAACAATACATCTTTCACCGAGTGATTATATTTCGACCATGACACGAATTTAAGACAGATAATATTTCGAGGGCTTAGAGCCAGAAGCAGCTAAATCACACCAATTTGTAGGCCCTATTCAACTGAACGTAACTTTTTATTTTGTATGTGTATATCATGTATAGGAAAGTATACATTTTAGGAAGTCTACATTACAAGGTTCTCATATGTGGCAAAAACAACATCAATATTCAGGGTGGGTAAAATGTACAAGGTGTAACATAATATATAAATTTTAAACAAATGTACCTGGTAATTTAATAAACACTGGTATTTTTCCCCAATGATAACTAAAAACAGATACTGATCTAGAAGGATGTAACCATGGCCTTTTAGTTTAAAAAAAGTCTGGTGGCTGATTTCATTGTGGTTAGAGCATACAGGGTGGTCAAAATTGTGTATTTTTACCAAGTGAAAAATAAGCTTTCAAGCTATACATATGTATCCCTTATCTGATGTTTGATCATTTACCATAGATAAGTTTTTTAAAAATCACATAATTGCTTGAATTTCCTTCTGCTAGTACTAGTAGTAGAATACAGGGTGGTCTAAGCGGAGATGATTTTTGTTATGTGATGACCAAAAAATCAATCTTCTTCATAATACATAGGGTTTTGTTGTGTGGTGACAAACAACACATACCGTGTATATATATTAATCTTGTATTTCTTGTTTAATATTAATAATTTCTGTTCTATTTGGTTATCAATGTTTCAAAACGTAGAAAGGAAGTATGAACAAGGTAGGCCCTACACAAAAAAACCCACAGAAAATGGGTCAAAATGTACTTTTAAACAGTCAATTAATCAATTAATAGGTTGCATAAGATTCAAAACTGTATATATCAATTACATGAAATAGATCTAGTATCAAGAATACTGCATGTATACACGTATGAAATTTGTGGTTCATGCTACTAAATACGGTACAGCATTTCAAAGTTTCTTCCTTTTTTTTTTTTTGTGCGTAATTCCTATGAGTGTGCGACGTCCTCCCATGCGACATGCCGACGTCCTCCGATCCCCGCAACACACTCAGACATTTTGACCCCCAATTCGCTTGTTACTTCTTTACGGGATGTAATTCTGTAATTGAGCTATTGAACCATATAAAACCTATTCACTAGTAACAAATCCCCCATATTTGATAGCCCAGTTCATGACATGCGACCATTTCACTTCACTATGGACGAATAGCGCCACCTATAGTGTGTGATGTGAGCTTGCCTATCATAATATGGTCAGAATTTGTACTTCAGCGCCTGTGTTTCCAGTTAAAAGTAAGCAAATTATCTTGCGAAGATACATAAATGTTAGCCAAGCTATTAGTCAAATTTGACAATTTAAAAAATTGTTTTAGAGTGTCAAAAAACAGTTGACGGATCTCTGACTTGGGCCGGTATGACTCCCCAGTCTACATTGTACCTTAATATGATCCACACAGTAACTATCGTGTCGTCATGGACAGTAATTTAGTAAGGTAGATTTGTCAGTCCAGACCGTATGCTTCTGCAAAACAGGCACAGGCTGCACATGCAGGCACAGCCATTTAGCCCCAGGATTTAGCACACTGACTAATCTAGGCTAGCTCACATCATACACTATAGGTGGCGCTATTCGTCCATAGGGAAGTGGAATGTGCATGTACGGTCCAAAAATGGCTTTACTGTGGGGCTCAATGGAGAAAATCACAAAACATTAATTTTGACAACCAAAACCTAAGTGATGTTGACTTATGTTGGTACTGGCATGATACTGGATTCATAAACTATCACATAGTGATGCAATCCATGTTCCACCAAGTCGACACTCGATTTAGCTCAAAAGCAATTTGTGTGTAAATCAATACCATCCAAAACAGCTTTCTTACAGTAAAGAATAGGAGGTCATCTGGGGTCACATACAGTAGTGTGCATTGTACATGTGCCTGCTGTCACAATTTCACTCACAAAATTTTGGGCACTTTGATGGCACTATTTTTGTCTGTAACTTCAAAAGTATATGCAGTAGAAACATGATTGACCCCTTATTGTTTACGTAATTTAATTCTCTTTCAAATGAAAGAACTTTCAGCTAAAAATATTGAACTTCAAAATTTTATGAACATCCCTAACTAATCATGCGTGTGATTCAGTTTTCTGCAAGCGATTGAGTGTGCAATTTAGAAATGACCGACGATTGTGTTCTCAACTCAAGCACAATATGGGTTTCATTATGAATATTTTTAGCGACCAAATGGACACCATGCAGTTCAATGCATTGCCATTGAACTGGAGTGCTCAACTCTTACTGCAGGGCAGGGGATGTATCGTTCTTTCCTTTCAAGCATCGAGCTATCATGCTATTTGTACCAGTCTTTCAATGTAAAGCACCTCGATCTGGCATTTAGTAAAAGTAAAAACGGTTACTATAATATCAATTATCATCATGATCATGGCCAGAGTTCTAGCAAGTAGCATGTCTAGGCTAGGGCTAGCTCCAACAATACACCCATCGAATGTGTGTCATCGGCCCGGTCATCGGCCCTCAGTGTGAGTGTAGGAACCCATGGATTCGATCCATGTACTCCAACAACATGGTCATAATTACCTGTATGCTAGGTGAATTCAAATTTGCCATCAAACTGCAGCATTTTATATATCAAATTAAATCCCTTGAGTAAACAAAGCCAAAACTGAAAACCTTTTTTTCATAGCACTTTCCGTAACAAAGTTACATCTTGTCAAACATGCAAAGATTGACTTTCATCAAACAATGTCAAAAGATTCAGCTAGCAAAATTCCCCAAAACGGCATTTCGGGGTGTTTCTAGATCTTAGTCTCATTATATGATAGCTGCTTTTTTTAATGGAACTGCTATCAAAATCCCTCTAAAATTCCATGTGCGAGTGACTTATCACCATAAAAAATCATATATTTGGGTCAAGTGAAGTATAGAAAACATATTTATGTAGGTTTCTTTCTTCGGCCAGTTGTTTTAAATTTCTATGTAAAAATGCACTGACATTGTCGGCAAATTTGGCTGACTAGCAAGTGTGTTTGCCTGGCCCTGGCATACCTATAAGAGGGCGCACCACCAAATCACTCCACGATTTATGTACCAGTGAAATTTGGTTAAAATAGTCCACCACTTATTTGAGCTTGTTGCGGCTTTATTTTCTGAACGTATAGTCAAATCTTGCCCATTTTCAGCTCATTTGCTTCCGACAAGTGTATACATGACCAAATTTGAGAAAAATTCCCAAAATTTTATTTCAGAGTTGAAGTTCTGGCGCGAATTTGAACAACGTCCGGTTTCCAAAATTGAGTGATTTTTAGGGTTGAATTTGCACAATTTTTCTTTGCGGCAAAATAACAAAAAAAGTCGGTGGTTAGCAATTCCATTAACAGAATAATATTCTACATATGATCAGCTTTAATTTGATACCAAGCTTTATAGTTGAAATACGTAATACAAGTGCCAAAACGAGATCCAAATGTAGGCCTTTTACCGTGTATTTCAATGGGCGCGTTTATTGGTGCGTTCCCATAATTAGCCCCAAACATCATGGGCCCTGTCCCTTCCTCATTGCTTGAGAACTCTAGCTTCGAATTTGCACACGCTTACGCATTCGATGCTAGAGTACTTTCCTATGGTTTTTCGGTCGGACAGCGGTTCAATTTTTTACACCGGAGGTTATTTATTCTGTTAATGTTGAAATTTGAATGAAAGTTATTTTGATGAGTCAACTGTATCTTTTGAGCAAGATTTGCGTATTTTGGACAGTCTAAAATTTTGTTGAAGTGTAATTTTAGCAACATTTTTGATGCAATCGCCTGTCGTGATCGGCTGTGTTTACTTCTGACCTTCCATTGCTTTACACGGTGTCATGCTTCAGCGAATCCGACTAGATTTAGAATGCAAAGGTCTCTAGCCTAGAATGTGAAGCTATCGGTGAGCAAATTCTTGGCTAGAGTTCTCGAGCAACTTCCTCACTACGTACGGAGAATGACAGTGGAAATCGTTGTGACGGAGGTGTACCTCATGAGACGAATTTAGGTATATTCGTCTCAGAGTACCTCGGGCTAGGTCATAATGGTGTGAATGATAAGAATCATAAGCTTACCTTTTAAGTTTTATGCAACCGACATCGGACATGACCGATTTCGGGAGTGGAATAACCTCAGAGCATGAGAGAAAACAATCCAAGCTCCAACCAAGTAACCAAGCATTCAAAGCACACCAACAGGCCGGGCCAGTAACCACGCTTAACCCCGCACAAGCTTGGCTGTCATACCCAGAGTTTCTGGGTCCTGACAATATCAGAGTTGAAGTTGAACTTGAAGGAATATGTTTATGCTATTGGTCCGGGTTTACGGCGGCGCCAGCACCATCATGGCACCATCCCCGAGCACCAGTGTAATCTCACAAGGTTGACATCACTAAACACCATATCATTGACATACAATTCCTGATATGTTAGCCTTCAATACTACCGTTCTTTACAAATTGGTAAAAATATTTTTTTCTGTTGCGTTGAAAAATATATTTTCACTAAAACCATAACAGACTCCCCAAGTTAGTAAAATATTTTTTTCGGTGGCGCAGAAAAATATATTTTCACTAAAACCATAACAGACTCCCCAAGTTAGTAAAAATATATTTTTCT
The DNA here is from genome assembly GCF_039555335.1 of Amphiura filiformis. NCBI lineage: Eukaryota > Metazoa > Echinodermata > Ophiuroidea > Amphilepidida > Amphiuridae > Amphiura > Amphiura filiformis. Next base: position 47,856,054 of record NC_092642.1, on the reverse strand, counting down.
GCGCGCCGATATATTTTCACCATTTAGTATGATAAAAAGGTCAAAATATATTTTTTACTGCCCACCAAAAATATATTTTCACTACTAAGTATGGTAAAAAGGTAAGAAAATATTTTTCCTGTCCATCAAAAATATATTTTTACTATAAAATAATGATAAAAAGGTAAGAAAATATTTTAAACTCTCCACCAAAATAATATTTTCACTATTTAGTATGATAAAAAGGTCAAAATATATTTTTGCTGCCCACCAAAAATATATTTTCACTATTTCGTATGATAAAAAGGTAAAAATATATATTTCCTGCCCACCAAAAAATATTTTCACTATTAAATATGATAAAAAGGTAAGAAAATATTTTAAACTCACCACCAAAATAATATTTTCACCATTTAGTATGATAAAAGGTCAAAATATATTTTTACTGCCCACAAAAATATATTTTCACTATTAAGTATGATAAAAGGTCAAAATATATTTTTTGCTGCCCACCAAAATATATTTTCAATAATAAGTGTGATGATAAAAGGTAAAAATATATTTTACTGCCCACCAAAAATATATTTTTACTATTTAGTATGATCAAAATGGTCAAAATATATTTTTACTGCCCACTAAAAAATATATTTTCACTAATAAGTGTGATAAAAAGGTAAAAATATATTTTACTGCCCACCAAAAATATATTTTTACTATTTAGTATGATAAAAGGTAAAAATATATTTTTTGCTGCCCACCAAAAATATATTTATACCATTTAGTGTGATAAAAAGGTCAAAATATATTTTTTAATGCCACCAAAAATATATTTTCACTAATAAGTGTGATAAAAAGGTAAAAATATATTTTACTGCCCACCAAAAATATATTTTTACTATTTAGTGTGATAAAAGGTGAAAATATATTTTAATGCCCACCAAAAATATATTTTTACTATTTAGTATGATAAAATAGTGAAAATATATTTTTTTTTTTTTTTTAAAAATATATTTTTACTATTTAGTATGATAAAAGGTAAAAATATATTTTTGCTGCCCACCAAAAATATATTTATACTATTAGTGTGATAAAAAGGTCAAAATATATTTTTTTCTGCCCACCAAAAATATATTTTCACTATTTAGTATGATAAAAAGGTCAAAATATATTTTTCACTGTCACAAAAAATAAATATTTTTACTATGACCCTTCCGGGGCGTCGTATATACCGGCCCCATACTGGAAAAGAGTTTCGTCCCGAAATTTGGGAAAATGAGGGGAAATTGAGGGAAGTTAAGGGAAATTGAAGAAAATTAAGGGAAATTGGGATTTCTTTTGAAGAGAATGAAGGAAATTACGAAGCCCCGGAAGGGTCATAGTAAAATATTTATTTTTGTGACAGTGAAAATATATTTTGACCTTTTATCATACTAAATAGTGAAAATATATTTTTGGTAGCAAAAAATATATTTTCACTATTTTATCATACTAAATAGTAAAAATATATTTTTGGTAAGCAGTAAAAATATATTTTGACCTTTTATCACACTTATTAGTGAAAATATATTTTTGGTGGGCAGCAAAAAAATATATTTTGACCTTTTATCATACTAAATAGTAAAAATATATTTTGATGGGCAGTAAAAATATATTTTGACCTTTTATCACACTTATTAGTGAAAATATATTTTGTGGGCATTAAAATATATTTTGACCTTTTATCATACTTAATAGTGAAAATATATTTTGGTGGGCAGTAAAAATATATTTTGACCTTTTATCACACTTATTAGTGAAAATATATTTTTGGTGGGCATTAAAAATATATTTTGACCTTTTTATCATACTTTATAGTGAAAATATATTTTTGGTGGGCAGTAAAAATATATTTTGACCTTTTTATCACACTTATTAGTGAAAATATATTTTGGTGGGCATTAAAAATATATTTTGACCTTTTTATCATACTTAATAGTGAAAATATATTTTTGGTGGGCAGGAAATATATATTTTTACCTTTTTATCATACTAAATAGTGAAAATATACCACCAAAAATATATTTTGACCTTTTATCATACTAAATAGTGAAAATATTTTTGGTGGGCAGCAAAATATATATTTTGACCTTTTTATCATACTAAATAGTGAAAATATTATTTTGGTGGAGAGTTTAAAATATTTTCTTACCTTTTTATCATATTTTATAGTAAAAATATATTTTTGATGGACAGGAAAAATATTTTCTTACCTTTTTACCATACTTAGTAGTGAAAATATATTTTTGGTGGGCAGTAAAAAATATATTTTGACCTTTTTATCATACTAAATAGTGAAAATATATTTTTGGTGGGCAGCAAAAAATATATTTTGACCTTTTTATCATACTAAATAGTGAAAATATTTTTGGTGGGCAGCAAAATATATATTTTGACCTTTTTATCATACTAAATAGTGAAAATATTATTTTGGTGGAGAGTTTAAAATATTTTCTTACCTTTTATCATATTTTATAGTAAAAATATATTGTTGATGGACAGGAAAAATATTTTCTTACCTTTTACCATACTTAGTAGTGAAAATATATTTTTGGTGGGCAGCAAAAAATATATTTTGAGCTTTTTATCATACTAAATAAAAATATATTTTTAGTGGGGGAGCAAAAAATATATTTTGACCTTTTTATCATACTAAATAGTGAAAATATTTTTGGTGGGCAGCAAAATATATATTTTGACCTTTTTATCATACTAAATAGTGAAAATATTATTTTGGTGGAGAGTTTAAAATATTTTCTTACCTTTTTATCATATTTTATAGTAAATATATTTTTGATGGACAGGAAAAATATTTTCTTACCTTTTACCATACTTAGTAGTGAAAATATATTTTGGTGGGCAGTAAAAATATATTTTGACCTTTTATCATACTAAATGGTGAAAATATTTTTTTCGGCGCGCAGAAAAATATATTTTTACTAACTTGGGGAGTCTGTTATGGTTTTAGTGAAAATATATTTTCTGCGCCACCGAAAAAAATATTTTACTAACTTGGGGAGTCTGTTATGGTTTTAGTAAAAATATATTTTTCTGCGCCACCGAAAAAAATATTTTCACCAATTTGTAAAGAACGATAGTATTGAAGGCTGACATATCAGGAATTGTATGTCAATGATATGGTGTTTAGTGATGTCAACCTTGTGAGATTACACTGGTGCTCGGGGATGGTGCTGGCGCCGCCGTAGCAATAACCCGGGACCAATAGCATAAACATATTCCTTCAAGTTCAACTTCAACTCTGATATTGGCAGGACCCAGAAACTCTGGGTATGACAGCCAAGCTTGTGCGGGGGTTAAGCGTGGTTACTGGCCCGGCCTGTTGGTGTGCTTTGAATGCTTGGTTACTTGGTTGGAGCTGCACTCCATCCCGAAATCGGTCATGTCCGATGTCGGTTGCATATTAAAGGTAAGCTTATCATTCACACCATTATGACCTAGCCCGAGGTACTCTGAGACGAATATACCTAAATTCGTCTCAGGAGGTACTCACACCTCCGTCACAACGATTTCCACTGTCATTCTCCGTACGTAGTGAGGAAGGGACAGGGCCCATGATGTTTGGGGCTAATTATGGGAACGCACCACCATTAAACGCGCCCATTGAAATACACGGTAAAAGGCCTACATTTGGATCTCGTTTTGGCACTTGAATTACGTATTTCAACTATAAAGCTTGGTATCAAATTAAAGCTGATCATATGTAGAATATTATTCTGTTAACGGAATATATTGCTAACCACCGACTTTTTTGTTATTTTGCCGCAAAGAAAAATTGTGCAAATTCAACCCTAAAAATCACTCAATTTTGGAAACCGGACGTTGTTCAAATTCGCGCCAGAACTTCAACTCTGAAATAAAATTTTGGGAATTTTTCTCAAATTTGGTCATGTATACACTTGTCGGAAGCAAATGAGCTGAAAATGGGCAAGATTTGATTATACGTTCAGAAAATAAAGCCGCAACAAGCTCAAATAAGCGGTGGACTATTTTAACCGAATTTCACTGGTACATAAATCGTGGAGTGATTTGGTGGTGCGCCCTCTTATAGGTATGCCAGGGCCAGGCAAACACACTTGCTAGTCAGCCAAATTCGCCGACAATGTCAATGCATTTTTACATAGATATTTAAAACAACTGGTCGAAGAAAGAAACCTACATAAATATGTTTTCTATACTTCACTTGACCCAAATATATGATTTTTATGGTGATAAGTCACTCGCACATGGAATTTTAGAGGGATTTTGATAGCAGTTCCATTAAAAAAAGCAGCTATCATAATGAGACTAAGATCTAGAAACACCCCCGAAATGCCGTTTTGGGGAATTTTGCTAGCTGAATCTTTTTTGACATTGTTTGATGAAAGTCAATCTTTGACAAGATGTAACTTTGCTACGGAATGTGCTATGAAAAAAAGGTTTTCAGTTTTGGCTTTGTTTACTCAAGGGCTTTAATTTGATATATAAAATATTGCAGTTTGATGGCAAATTTGAATTCACCTAGCATACAGGTAATTGTGACCATGTTGTTGGAGTACATGGATCGAATCCATGGGTTCCTACACTCACACTGAGGGCCGATGACCGGGCCGATGACACACATTCGATGGGTGTATTGTTGGAGCTAGCCCTAGCCTAGACATGCTACTTGCTAGAACTCTGGCCATGATCATGATGATAATTGATATTATAGTAACCGTTTTTACTTTTACTAAATGCCAGATCGAGGTGCTTTAACGTATTGAAAGACTGGTAGATACAAATAGCATGATAGCTCGATGCTTGAAAGGAAAGAACGATACATCCCCTGCCCTGCAGTAAGAGTTGGAAGCACTCCAGTTCAATGGCAATGCATTGAACTGCATGGTGTCCATTTGGTCGCTAAAAATATTCATAATGAAACCCATATTGTGCTTGAGTTGAGAACACAATCATCGGTCATTTCTAAATTGCACACTCAATCGCTTGCAGAAAACTGAATCACACGCATGATTAGTTAGGGATGTTCATAAAATTTTGAAGTTCAATATTTTTAGCTGAATTACGTAAACAATAAGGGGTCAATCATGTTTCTACTGCATATACTTTTGAAGTTACAGGCAAAAATAGTGTCATCAAAGTGCCCAAAATTTTGTGAGTGAAATTGTGACAGCAGGTACATGTACATTGTACAATGCACACTACTGTATGTGACCCCAGATGACCTCCTATTCTTTACTGTAAGAAAGCTGTTTTGGATGGTATTGATTTACACACAAATTGCTTTTGAGCTAAATCGAGTGTCGACTTGGTGGAACATGGATTGCACTATCACTATGTGATAGTTTATGAATCCAGTATCATGCCAGTACCAACATAAGTCAACATCACTTAGGTTTTGGTTGTCAAAATTAATTTTTAGTGATTTTCTCCATTGAGCCCCACAGTAAAGCCATTTTTGGACCGTACATGCACATTCCACTTCCCTATGGACGAATAGCGCCACCTATAGTGTATGATGTGAGCTAGCCTAGATTAGTCAGTGTGCTAAATCCCAGGGCTAAATGGCTGTGCCTGCATGTGCAGCCTGTGTCTGTTTTGCAGAAGCATACGGTCTGGACTGACAAATCTACCTTACTAAATTACTGTCCATGACGACACGATAGTTACTGTGTGGATCATATTAAGGTACAATGTAGACTGGGGAGTCATACCGGCCCAAGTCAGAGATCCGTCAACTGTTTTTTGACACTCTAAAACAATTTTCTAAATTGTCAAATTTGACTAATAGCTTGGCTAACATTTATGTATCTTCACAAGATAATTTGCTTACTTTTAACTGGAAACACAGGCGCTGAAGTACAAATTCTGACCATATTATGATAGGCAAGCTCACATCACACACTATAGGTGGCGCTATTCGTCCATAGTGAAGTGAAATGGTCGCATGTCATGAACTGGGCTATCAAATATGGGGATTTGTTACTAGTGAATAGGTTTTATATGGTTCAATAGCTCAATTACAGAATTACATCCCGTAAAGAAGTAACAAGCGAATTGGGGGTCAAAATGTCTGAGTGTGTTGCGGGGATCGGAGGACGTCGGCATGTCGCATGGGAGGACGTCGCACACTCATAGGAATTACGCACAAAAAGCAAAAAAGGAAGAAACTTTGAAATGCTGTACCGTATTTAGTAGCATGAACCACAAATTTCATACGTGTATACATGCAGTATTCTTGATACTAGATCTATTTCATGTAATTGATATATATACAGTTTTGAATCTTATGCAACCTATTAATTGATTAATTGACTGTTTAAAAGTACATTTTGACCCATTTTCTGTGGGTTTTTTGTGTAGGGCCTACCTTGTTCATACTTCCTTTCTACATTTTGAAACATTGATAACCAAATAGAACAGAAATTATTAATATTAAACAAGAAATACAAGATTAATATATACACGGTATGTGTTGTTTGTCACCACACAACAAAACCCTATGTATTATGAAGACGATGGATTTTTTGGTCATCACATAACAAAAATCATCTCCGCTTAGACCACCCTGTATTCTCAATATTTGCTCTACTACTAGTACTAGCAGAAGGAAATTTAAGCAATTATGTGATTTTTAAAAAACTTATCTATGGTAAATGATCAAACATCAGATAAAGAAGTCTTTAAAGGGATACAAATGTATAGCTTGAAAGCTTATTTTTACTTTTTTAAAATACACAATTTTGACCACCCTGTATGCTCTAACCACAATGAAATCAGCCACCAGACTTTTTTAAAACTAAAAGGCCATGGTTACATCCTTCTAGATCAGTATCTGTTTTTAGTTATCATTGGGGGAAAAATACCAGTGTTTATTAAATTACCAGGTACATTTGTTTAAAATTTATATATTATGTTACACCTTGTACATTTTACCCACCCTGAATATTGATGTTGTTTTTGCCACATATGAGAACCTTGTAATGTAGACTTCCTAAAATGTATACTTTCCTATACATGATATACACATACAAAATAAAAAGTTACGTTCAGTTGAATAGGGCCTACAAATTGGTGTGATTTAGCTGCTTCTGGCTCTAAGCCCTCGAAATATTAACTGTCTTAAATTTGTGTCATGGTCGAAATATAATCACTCGGTGAAAGATGTATTGTTCCATTCCACTTGGAGCAGTCCATCTTTCACCTTGTGATTATATTTCGACCATCAAACTCATAGACCGTTAATATTTGTATACTATCACACTTTGTTATAGTATTATCGGTTTGTAGTACTTAGCATTTCAATCTAAAATTTAGACTTACACCAATGTTCGGTTCAATGTGATTATTAAGTATTTAAAAGGATGCGAGGCTCAACATATTCTAACACACAATTGTGTTTATTAATTTGTTTAATATAGCCACCAGCAGCAAGTACCCACTGGCCACTTATGACCATTGCAGCAGCAGCCGGTTCCCAAGATGGTGCTCTACAGCCAACAGGTGTTGATGATGCCCTGCCTGAAAGCATGGAGCCCATTTGGAGGAAACTTAACAAACCAATGCAACCAGTAAGTTTTTGTAGATAACTGATCACGAAATCATGCCATCCATTGCCTGTGTTATTGGTGCTGTTGGTTTAGAAAGATTATTGAATTCTTGATTTAATTAGAAGTTTTTGTTCGGCAGGAACTATATGCCTAGGGTGATCAAAACACCCAGTACCAGTTCTTAGCATATCCGCTGTTAGTAAAACTTGCTTGGAGTGTAGATTATATGTGTGAGAAAGAAACTGGTATTAGTAAAATGCTGTCTCTTGTACACATGCTGTCAAATATTTGTTGGTTTAATAGTCATGAAAGTGCATGGAGGCCAGGAGATGTAGCAGTGATATTTACCTCCTGTTTAGTATGTAACAAGGCATCTCATTGGTCCTGCTGTTTGACATCACAATGGCCGAGTTCTCAGTTCTTTGACTCTTATCTGTGTTGTGACCCAAGTCCCAAAGTAATGACAGCAATACAATATTCTGAATATCCAGAGACAACAAGCATTTGTTTCAATGTAAACTTTGTAACTTTGCTTAAATTTATAAACAATCTATGATTTATAATGCTGTTTGCACAGAAAACTTTGGTTAAATGATCTACGTACTTGCCCTAGCTCAACACCTGGATTCTTATTAGTAGGCATACATACATTATACTGGGTATAATATTGACTTTCATCAAAAATGTTACTTCTGGTGGTTTAAATGTATCCAAAGCTTAGTGAAAGTAAAATAGATATATAGGTTAGATACGAAGTTTCCTGTTTTAACGGTGAAAATATGTTGAATATTAAAGAAAAGAAGTGCAAAAGTGATGTGTCTACACATTTACATGTATAAATCTTATATATACCCCACAGGGAAGTATGAAGACTGACCCCTGGCACAGTGACAGTGCATAGGACTGGCCTAGCGCTGGAGTAATGCATATCACATTACAAAATTATTGAAATCCACACAATGAGTCAAGAAATTTATTTTGTTTTACCAGTAGGCCATCAGCGGAACTTTGTCCTTTTTGAGGACTCTTCTTGTTTAGATTGCTTTCACTTGAGTCCTATAATAATCAAGGCTGGATCTCAGATGTAACACGGTCTCTTGAATTTAGTGGTCAAATGTTGAGTCAAGATGTGAAATACAATGTTTTAAATGAGTGATTCCAAAATTCAATTCTACTTTCAGTAATCACCTTATTGTGTGGTCGTACACACAGTATTCATTGTTTTCATTGTTTTTACTCCCAATCTCTTATAGATGACTATTGGATCACAAGGAAAAATCAGCAAGTCACAACATCAATCAAGACATATGTTTGATCCAGGTACTTATATATGTAAAAACTACAACTGTCTGTACCCCTTTCTAGCATAGTGTTTACAAGGTTGCCCTTCCAAACAGACAAATGTCCTAAAACACCAAGTGATAATGACACACAAGTCCGCTACATCATCTGAATTAAATTGGCAATCAGAAGCGTCAAATTATGTCCTCTTCCACAGGCTGCTTCTTTTACGGTGGGAGTAACGGACAGCCTGTGGTAGATGCTAGCATGCTATGAAAAATTTGAACATTAATAAATTTTACCAAAAAGTATGCACTTTTTTCTTCAAAAACAGCACAATGTTTTCTTAATACCTATACTAGACTGTTGGGGGGGGGGGGGACATACAAAATGAACCACCAGTCCCCCTGCCTTACTCTTCTAAGTTCTAACACAGCACAATGTTGTGTTTGCTATTCACGCTTAACCAATCAGATCGCTAGAATTTACAAGTTGTTGCTGAGCATCTGTGCTTCTGTGATATTTTTGTTTATAACATGTTCATGCTCTCGCTGTGGCTCACAGTTAGATGATTAAGCTATGTTATTTTCAATACTTCATTTATGTTGCACGAATTAATTAGAATTCATAACTTTTACAATCATAGGACATGATGAAGATGACCACCTCGAAGAAGTAACTGGGGATCCACTTGACAAAAGGATGAAAACATTCATGAGGCCGAGTTGGAGAATTCTTACGAAGGTATTTTGATTGTTGAAATTTTAGAATTAGGATTTTAAGTTCTCCTGATGAAATCATACACACACAGTTTGGTCACCAAAGGTTAAAGGTTAAATACTGTCTGATGATATACTTGCTGAATAGCAAAGGAGAAAAGTTATTTAGTAGTAAACTTGGTCATTTGGGGGAAAAATAGAATTTGTGTTGTAAGTGTTTTTTTGCGACTAAAAAATCATAACATTTGTAAAAGGACTGCAACTTCATATTGATTAATTTCATGCTATTGTTATTTTCATTTGACAGATGAGGAGACAAATCTGTCCCAGTATTCTGCAATTGAGAATGGTGATATGGTGGCAGTATATGTTGACCATTTCTGGAAATCCAGTCCCTGATTGGACAGGTAGTTGATGTCAACATGGAGGAAGGTATCATTGTGATCCAGTGGTTCTACGCATCCTGGTCTGGAAAGTGTGGGCCACTGTTTCTTGGAGGAGGAGCCCACAAGCAGCCCAAGACCGAGTGTCTGGACATAAGGTCTGTGTTGCTGTGGGGATTTAAACTTACTCCAGCAAAATACTTAAAGTCTGCCACTGTGGTCAAATTGAAAAGAGCCTACAAGGAGATATATCAACAGCAACATTTGAACATCAATTAATGCTACAGCCTATGTGAGGACACACAACTGGGCAGTAGACATGTAGCAGAGCAATGGAAAAATAACTTTGATTTCTGTGATACTTATTTGATTTTAAATCAAACATTAAAGCTGAATTTATACTCGATCGCTTTTGCAAAAAAGCGATTCTCACGCATGCTCAGTATTTACTTACATTTCCAGAGAGTCAAGCCGATCAATCGATTCAAATCGCTGAGGCAAAAACGATGTTGCTTTTGCGAGTTGAAGAAATCTCAACTTCCCAGCGATATCGCTTGACACGTGAATGCATCAACCAATCATTTCCAACCAACTGGATCTATTATTTTGCTAATTAATTTATCTTTCTGGATTATTAACTTTCGATGATGAATTAATTCAAAACAATAATTATTGACATAAATGGATGTTCTAAAAATGTATTTTGTGACATTTCGAACATTTTAATTGTCGTCTGCAATCGCCATCGCCGTGATAAGTATAAATGCAAAAGCGACGATTGCCCATCGCTTTTCAAAAGCGTTTTATCACAATTGCTTTGCGATTGAGTATAAATTCAGCTTAACACGTTCTATAATCAATTCTCATTTGAATATTTGCTAACAAATATATATGGTATGTAAGCCATGAGCCTTGTCTACTGCCAGAATGATTATCAATGGTACAAACTGGACTATCCTCTACCCAAAATGACAAAGATCTACGTAGATGTTACATTCACAATTCTTAAGCTATACTTAATACATTATAATGCTAGTTGCTACACAGTGTTTCAAGGTTTCACTCTCCTCTGGCAGCCGATTACCTGGTCCAGAGCTCTGCTCAGTTGGTAATTCACTTCTTTGAGGTGTATGTGTTACGAGGGGTGATCAATCAGAAATTGGCCTAACTTTACATAGTGTCCTGTGTTAAGAATGTTAACCGCAATCCAAAGTCAGTAGTCCACTTGGGAAGCTAACAGACAGGGGAGTATGGTGACTGAAAAGATCAGATGTGAAAATCTATCAATTGCACACAAATTAATACAAATCATTTATGCCTAATGTAATAGCCAGAGTATGCAAAATGGGCAAGTGGACTACAGAGCAGTCTAGCATGCAGAAATGAAAAGGTGGTCTATTCTTGTAATTAAAGTAAAACAATAAATTAATTAAAATCGCATTCCGTATTTAACGGGAAGGGCTTTGAGACTAACTATCAAGATTAAAAATTAAGATGGCCTAATCACTGCGTATCATTGGCGCATGATAAGTCTGTTGTCATTGATAGATTGACTCTGTGGAAAGGCTTGAAAATGAGGGAGTTTCGTAAAAGAATTTTATTTGGTGGTTTTGTTGCGTTCTTTTCAAATTGAGTCTCATTCATTCTGTGCTAAAAACAAAAATGGTACATTTTCTGGCTGGAAGTAAATTTGATGAGGAATCCAATCACTTACTTTTTTGTATGGGTTAGAGTTAATATGCTTATTTATATACCTCATATATAGATTCCTGTCATCTGATTGGTTGAAAGTGCAGTCATGGAATTAACTATGCCCTCAAAATGAACTATGGTCCGGTCATGGAAATGAACTATGGACTGGTCATGTGCGTCCCGATGTTTGAGATCACCTTGAGCCTATAATTTTAACTATGTCCTTCATAGCAGTCAATATTTGTATATTAAAAAGTGTGTTTAATTGTTTTATAAAAGTTATCTATTTTGGAGATATGAAAATTGCCAAACAACTGCAAATTATTTTCTCCCAACCTCATAGACCTTACTCTCCTCTAGCCAAAAATACAATCGTTTATTTTCACTTTCATATTACATAATATATAAATTAGCAGTGTAATATTTGACAAACAATTTTTTTATCACCCTGTACAGCTTCTAGGCAACCATTTAATGTGTCAGAATATGGGTAGTTAGGTTGCTTAGACCTTCAGCTTTCCAAAAGTGTATACTTTTGCTGGTTTAGGGTGGATAGTATGGAGATATTCTAATTTATATCTCGACATGAAATGATAATAGAATGAAGATGGATACTACACAGACTACACCCTCCATGTTGGTCTTCTTGTAAAGCCTAGTTTTAACCTCTTTCCATTTGACAATCATATGCAAAGTCTTAGTACCATGAAACTTGAAACAGATCCATGGAAATTATCATATGGATGTCATGTTGAAGGTCAAGTACTGAGGTCAAAGGTCATTTAAGGTGAAGTTGTTACAATGACAATTTCAAAATTGGTCTTAATTTGCCAAGTTTAAGTCCAATTGCCATGATACCTGCAACATAGATTCAATAGCCTTTATGAGCAATAAGGTCAAGGTCATTTGAGATCAAGTTGGAAAATATTATATAACAATCTAAACTTGCTCAAAATTGTTCATGTTTTACAAAGCTGAAATCCAGTTGCTTGAAACTTGGAACATCTATGAATAAAATCAACATTCTAATGATCATGTTTGGGTTATCGCAAAATTGGGCGAGACTTCGTTCGAGAACTGCTGTTTGCCTAAATTTTTCACTTTGTTCAACCATAACATTTTCAAACTTACCCCTGCGTATAGCCTGTACTGTAATAATAATGCTATTTTTGGATTCTTTGATGAAAGCTTTCTTAAAAATATATACTTTTGCTAGGGTAGGGTGCATACTTTTTGAATTATTTAACTTAAATGTGCGAAGGTGTATAAACGTGAAATATCAGACATGCCACAAAAAAGTTCCCATGTTACGATGCATGACGTTATAAAGCTTGAAATACAGCCTTAATTTGCGTAGTTTGATTAAAATTGAATATTGTTTTGGATGTTGTTCAGCCAAGTTTAATCCAACAAATATATCTCTATGAACAATTTCAAGATTTGCAAGGATTTATTTTCATTAATTTTGCATATCGTCAGCCTGCTACGCTAGCAGCATGTATTCCACAAGTTAATGAAAAATGCGGCTGAAAATTTGATTAATTATTGGTTTGTTACTCAGAAAATCAAAATTGCAAATGAGAATTAGGCAATTAGCGTAGCAGGCTGACGATATGTTACTTGACTTGTTCATTGGGACAGAAATTTATGACCCAACGAGTGAATTATGAACATTTTGTTTACTTGGCATCTGTTACTTGACATGTTCATAGGGACAGAAATTTTTGACCCAATGAGTGAAATATAAACCTTTTGTTTATGTGGTATTTGTTACTTAACTTGTTCATAGGGACAGAAATTTTTGACCCAATGAGTGAATTTCAACCCTTTTGTTTTGTTACTTAACTTGTTCATAGGGACAGAATTTTTTAACCTAATGAGTGAAATATAAACCTTTTGTTTATGTGGTATTTGTTACTTAACTTGTTCATAGGGACAGAAATTTTTGACCCAATGAGTGAATTTCAACCCTTTTGTTTTGTTACTTAACTTGTTCATAGGGACAGAATTTTTAACCTAATGAGTGAATTTCAAACCTTTTGTTTTGTTAATTGACATTTTCATTAGGACAGAAATTTTTAGCCTAATGAGTGAATTTCAAACCTTTTGTTTTGTTATTTAACTTGTTCATAGGGACAGAATTTTTAACCTAATGAGTGAATTTCAAACCTTTTTGTTAATTGACATTTTCATTAGGACAGAAATTTTTAACCTAATGAGCGAATTTCAGACCTTTGTTTTGTTAATTGACATTTTCATTAGGACAGAAATTTTTAACCTAATGAGTGAATTTCAAACCTTTTGTTTTGTTAATTGACATTTTCATTAGGACAGAAATTTTTAACCTAATGAGTGAATTTCAGACCTTTTGTTTTGTTAATTGACATTTTCATTAGGACAGAAATTTTTAACCTAATGAGTGAATTTCAAACCTTTTGTTTTGTTAATTGACATGTTCATTAGGACAGAAATTTTTGACCTAATGAGTGAATTTCAAATCTTTTGTTTTGTTAATTGACATTTTCATTAGGACAGAAATTTTTGACCTAATGAGTGAATTTCAAATCTTTTGTTTTGTTAATTGACATTTTCATTAGGACAGAAATTTTTGACCTAATGAGTGAATTTCAGACCTTTTGTTTTGTTAATTGACATTTTCATTAGGACAGAAATTTTTGACCTAATGAGTGAATTTCAGACCTTTTGATTTGTTAATTTGACATGTTCATTAGGACAGAACTTTTTGACCCAATGAGTGAATTACAAATTTGTTGTTTACTTGTTAATTGACATGATCATTTTGACAAACATTTTTGACCCAAAGAGTGAATTAGAAACCGATTCATTATACCTGAAATTGTATTTGTAGTTCATACTCTTTAAGCTTAACATTTCTGTACATAAATAAAGTGATGATGCCACTTTCATTGTGTATATTTTTGTACTTTGTAGAAATTTGCTGTACTTTGTAGAATTGTTTAAGGACTTGTATTTGTCAATTTGTACATATGGAAACTAAATAAAAGATATATTTATTTTGATTTTACCACAAATCTTCTGTTGTTGACTGAATTCTCTGGCGGTATGAAGATAAACAGGTTTTACACCATCATAATAGCAGAGAAATAAGCACGTAAAGCTGAAGCAGACTATTTCACTGTTAAAAGGTCTTGAAAAGTACCTAATAACAGAGGCAACTGATGTTGATTTCTGGTGAATGAGAGTTTCATGCAGAAAGAAACTACACTCAGAACCGAAACAGATTAAGTGGCATGTTCATTACGTAAATGTCAGTTCTAGCATCAACTAGTGAAGGAACATAGAAGTAAAATGACATTGAGAATTGATTAGAATTGTTACTTGCAATATAAAGCAGTAAACATCCCATTTTGGACAAAATAATGACACATGTCCTGAAAACAAAGCCTCTCCATTTGAAAACATGACATATTAAGTACTTTTTTCATGAGGTGACATCCGATACCATAAGAAAATCATCTCATTAAGCGTTTCATAGCTTTACATTGGAGATCTATCCATACAACTGCTTGTTTTACAAAGAATATTACTTCATTACATTAATAGCATCATAGCTTACACCCGTGTGTAATGCTCATCGTAAAAAGACGCCAGTAAAAATGGAATCATGCAAAAGTAAAAGTTTGCTAAAAAGGTGTATTTTGGAATCTTTAATTAAAATGTCATGTTTATTGCATACTAATGTGGCATGGTTAGATTGTTAAGAGAAGGAAATGCCTGATCACATCATTAACAATAGGGATTAGGTAGAAGGAGGCGGTTTCATACATAGAAGATACACTCAGAACTTGTCTTTGTACAAAACAAGGTGTAATGAACAGCCCATAAACAAAAATGGGTCCGAAACGCCTTGATTTTGCAAATTTTACTTAATTACAATATTGAAATAATATACATATTGCAACATGATATATCACATTTGCAACATTCTAATAGATTTTGCTTTTGCCTTATTAAATTAATACAAAAAGAGAGCAATACAGGAGCATTATTTTAACAAAAGAAAGTATATAAAGCATGGACCTTTCAATTGTCTATGTACAAACTTGTCAAATAGGCTTACATGTAATTATGCCAGTTGTATTTTGGGCCCTAAAAAAAGGAAAGACCATATGGAAAGAAAAAAGCAAGGTACACCAACTTGATGTGGGGAAACAAGTATTTCAAATCCGATAAAACAAATTACCAGTATTCTAGGCACTTTAATATTATGAAACATGATCCTCATGCGGCATTTTCTAAGAAAGTTTTTTCATTGAAAAGATTAAGTTAAGGGCTGGGGTATGAACGTTTGGACAGTATTTATTTTGGGACATTAGAGCACATCAGACATATCGAATTGCATTCTGAATACGAAGAATGTCATTCTGATATCAAATAATTTTGATTTTTGAAATTCGCAATTTAATACACATTTTATGGCAAATCATTAAAATTGATATTTTTAATATTTAACAGTACTTGAAGTAAACTTTATAAATCTGATGATTTATACTTAAAGTGTATGTAGGTGGGATGAAAAGCCGACGATCAATTGAAAATTTTGACCTTTCGTATTGAAGATATGGATTTTTTTCCCAAAACACCAAAAAAAAATTAGGTCTTTTTGGGAAAAAATCCATATCTTCAATATGAAAGGTCAAAATTTTCAATTGACTGTCGGCTTTTTCCTTCCTGCTACATACACTTTAAGAATATATCATTAGATTTATATAATTTACTTCGAGGACTGTTATATATCAAAAATTTGAAAAATATCAAATTTTTATAATTTGTCATAAAATTTAGATTATATTGTAATTTTCAAAAATGAAAATTATTTGATATCAGAAAGACATGCTTCGTACTCGGAATGCAATTCGATAGGTCTGAGGTGCTCTCATGTCCCACAAAAAATACTGTCGAAACGCAATAAACGCTCATTTTAGATCCCTTAATGGTAAGACTACATGTACTATAAATCAATATTTTTGGGTGGATTGCTTGCAGCAGGATGATTGCAGTTTATCACCATTTAGCAAAATCAGCGGGAGACTTGGGCCTGCAATGATAGCTACTCCCAAGATCAGTACCATTGCAGCGGGGAGGGGGAGGATGGGACTACAAAAATTCAGAAGACAATAAGGAAGACAACAAAGAAGAAAGGGGGAAAGAAAAAAAAAAAAGAATGAAAGGTCTTCTCATACCTGTTTCACACCAAAATTCAATCATGCACATTATCCCAATAAAGGTTTTAGTCATTTCCAAGCAAACACAAATACGGAATTCCCGCATATCAATACACTGCCAAGCACAGTGAATATCGCAATAATTTATCTCCAATTGGGTCTTTTAGTATTAAAGGTCTTAGTTTTGGGGTCTTAGTTTTTGGGTCTAATTGACCAATATTTTGCTAAAAATCCATGCATAATTGTTCAGGGTACCGTACTTTTATTTTGCACAACTTTGCCCTGAAACTTGGTCAAAGTGTTTCTAATATGTTCTAATGTATTATATAGTGAAGCTGCCCCTAATTTGCATATGCAAATATGCTAAGTAGAGGGCGGGTTCACTATATAATACATTAGAACATAATTAGAAACACTTTGACCAAGTTTCAGGGAACAAAAAGTATGCAAAATAAAAGTACCCTGAACATTTATGCATTGATTTTTTAGCAAAATATTGGCAAAATTACATATTAACGAGCCTTTCTAGTCCTTTTAGTTCATATTGATTATTGACAAATTTTGACCTTTCATAATTGAAGATATGGATTTTTTCCCAAAAAGACCTAATTTGTGGTTTGGGAAAAAAAACCATATCTTCAATACGAAAGGTCAAAATTTTCAATTGATCGTCAGCTTTTCATCCCACCTACATATACACCTCAGCATAAATCATTAGATTTAGGGGAAAGTGGGGTAATCCCGGGCACCTTTCGTTAAGGCTACACAGGTACAAGATTTAATAAAGTTCATCAGTGAAAATCATATCAATGCAAAGTAGGAGTAATGCTCTAACTAGTAACCAGTGTTTAATAACTCAACATCTATAGTTAATAAGTTATAATTAAAAAACAAAATGGTAAAAAATGATGGGGTAATGCCGGACACGGGGTAATCCCGGACACATGATTGCTGCTAAGAGGAAAGTGGAGTAGGGTGATTTTCCCTAGAATGTATTAGGTACTTCTGTTACCTCAAGCATACAACTATGGGGGCTGTTGTTGTTGTCTATATTTTCGAAATAACAAGTGTCCGGCATTACCCCATCTGTATAGAGACGCATGTGTGTCCGGGATTACCATTCACGGTCCCGATTTAATTTTTCAGTGCTCGTCCTACTAATCCATTTTTAAGATACCAAAATTCATACATCCAGCTAACAATCAAGTATCAAACATAATTTCCATCCATACTTCATCTGTGTCCCTTGCCGCATTAACTGTCATCCAGCTAATAAATCATTTTTCAGATAAAAAGTCAAAAATGGCAATTTCTGGTTTTTCGTAATTTTCACAAAGAAAGACGAGACCCAAAGCGCTGGTAGTAGTACACGTGAGGTACACCTTGAAGTAGCTAATATATACCCTAAGGTAGTATAATAGTGCCACCCTTCTCCGTTTAGCTGCAATCGATGTGTCCGGGATTCCACACAGTCCGGCATTACCCCACTTTCCCCTATAAAGTTTACCTCGAGTACTGTTTAATATCAAAAATATCAATTTTTAATCATTTGCCATAAAATGTCATTACATTGCGAATTTCAAAAAATCAAAATTATTTGATATCAGAAGGACATTATTCGTATTCAGAATGCAATTCGATATGTCTGATGTGCTCTAATGTCCCACAATTAATACTGTCCAAACGTTCATACCCAACAAAATGTGTTAAGTTTTAGTTTTAAAAAGCCAAAAATTTATGAAATGAGCAGTTCAAGAAGCCTTTCATGGACGGCAGGTTTTCCCTATTTTGGCAGGCCTATATTTTTGTGTTAAACATAAATTGTCAAATGTCGAAAGCAGAAGTGAAAGTGGCCATTTGTTTATCCACTACGCAGGGGGATGTTCCCCCCTCGGAAATTGGAAAATTTTGGAAAATGGAGACCCAAATTGAAGCGATTGGTGGACCATTTTGGCACTTAAACTGTGAAATAATTTTATTGAACAGTTGAACATGTTGCAAAGGCCGAAAATTTGTGAAATGACGGTCCATGAAGCCTTTCGTGGGCACGTTTTCCCTATTATTGTAGGACTATAGATTGTGTTAAACATATAGCCTAAATTGGCAAATGTCGAAACTGAGCAGTAAGCAAAAATGGCCACTTGTTTATCCACTGCGCAGAGGGGTATCTGAGGGGATGTTCCCCCTGAAAGGAAAATTGCAAAATGAAGGTCCAATTGAAGCTCTGTACATTGGGAGTAGGTTCTTAATGCCAAAAGTCGAGAATAAATGCTCAATATCGGGTGTTTCTCTATTCAGATCTTGCAATATTTGAACGAGTACGTTTTCAAGATTTTGTAGGCCTACGCATTGGACTTTGGGACTTTGGATTTGAAGAAGTCCGCAAAGTGCCTATAAAAGCGTAAATACGCGTGTTTTGTGCGTTAAAGTAAACCCTGGTAGAAATAAATCATTTCTAGGGTCTATGGTATAACTGACTATATATTTACGGAACTTTGGCCACTGGAATTTTATTGCCATTTTTTTGAAACAGGAAACTGAGTACGTAAATTAGCTACATGTATTTGAATGGGGCCCATACTATTTAACTTATGGGGCTCATGTACATAATGTTGAAGTATAATTCGTTTATATTTACAATCTGATCAAAGTGTTTTCAATCTCTGACAAATGCTGAAGCTTGTACCGCCCGGGGGGGGGGGGGCACTTCAATTTGAAGCTATTTGAAATGGATATAGGTGTAGGGCTGGCACTTTCGCACCCAGGGGCATTCGGTGAGAGCAAAATGTAAAAAATATGGGGTCATTGGGTGAGAGCATGATTTTTGGCATTCGGTGAGAGCAAAATGTAAAAAATATGGGGTCATTGGGTGAGAACATGACCTTTTTTTAAATGGAATCTTTGGGTGAGAGCCGAAAAAGCTCTACAGAAACCTCGAAAATCGAATTTCTAGTTCTAAATGGCTTCAAATTCCTTTGTTTTTTCAAAATAAGTAACAAAATCAGTGATAAATGAAAGTTGCTGTTCAAATTGAACTTGTAAGGGTCTTTGGGTGACAGATCAAATGGAAAAATAAGGGGTCTTCGGGTGACAGAGCATGTGTTCGTAAAAAATATGGGGTCTTTGGGTGACAGCGATGCTGAAAAGGGGTCTTTTAAGACAGCCCTACATACGCGTCACCTCCAAAGTTGGAGTGCCCCCCGGGTTGTAACGCCGGTCGTCTAGTTTCTATCCTCAAATTAGTTGATCATGAGTGCGGCCACCACTACAAACGGAATGCCGAATCCCGATACGTCCTGTTTTGCAAATGAGAGGGCGCTATGAATATCAGAATCTTTAACAGAATCAGAATCCGAGGGACCAGGCGGCGAGTGGCATGATAGAGCCGGCACTTGTGAAACCGCCCGGCCGTATGGCATTTTCCATAAACTCGGTTAGTTTTGTGGGGTTCATTATGGAACCCCAACGGTTTTACCTTGATGGGGTAACTTTGGGCACTTTCAGAGTTTTTAAACCACTGTTTCCAAACAAAACCAGTTATATTTCATGTATTTCTAATTATATCTTTTTATGACATTAGGGTTCCCTTCTACACCTTGAAGTTGAAAAAGATTTTTAAATAATTTTGTAAGGGTGCCCTAGGGGTTAAAAATAGCCTGACCAAAGTTACCCCGCATTTGGGACAACTTTGGGCAGAGTAGGCCTATTACCGGTACATCCCATGAAGAAAAAAACAAAACAAAAAAATCTTCGCTGTATATATGGGCAAGTTGTTATTTTTTGTGACATTTGACCCCTTGAAAAATTAATCAAGCACACATCCATGCTCATGAAAAAAAATGTAAAAAATGCTCATTTTTGGTCAAAAATCCTGAAAGACTCTTTCCTCTATGCCTGGGACTTAAGCCAGGCGGCGAGGGGGCACACCACTAAATGCGCCATTTGTGTAACCCTAATGAGTTCCGGAAAAATACAGAAACTTTTTGAGGTATTTTGGGCTGGTCTTTGGACTAATTAATCAGAAAGAGTGGCGAATTATAGCTTAAATAAAAGTGTAAAGCCTATACATAAATTTGAGTCGCCAAAAAAGTCGTATTTTTAAAATTATTGAGAAAATAGGTCCGGGAATTTAAAAAATGCCAGAATCGGGTTTGCAGTCTTGAGAGCATGTCAAAAACAGTGAAGGCTCTATTCGCGGCCTCGTAGCGGGAAAACGAGGTGGAAAGACCCCCCATACATTGAAAAATATGTTAAACATTCATCGATTTGCGATCGTCTGGTCATCATAAAATTTTTAAAACGAGTCCAAAAAGGCCTCAAAATGACCAAAGAAAACCGGTGTTTTTACATGTATTTCAATGGGGCGATTATTTAGTGGTGTGCGCCCGCGAGTGGCATGATGGTCGGAGAGGGGTACATCCGAAGGTCCGCTTCCGAAGGTTCGCTATTCCGAAGGTTCGGTTTTCCGAACGTGCAATTTTACCATTCGCTAATGTAATTAAAGGTTCGCTATTCCGAAAAAACGGTTCTCTATTCCGAAACACATGCAGGCGCTCTCTTTCCGAAAACAGAAAGGTTCTCTTTTCTTAGCGTCTTTTTCTTAGCAAAATTCCAATAAAAAACTCACGTTTTCCAGACAGTTTCGGCAATCCACGGTTGCCTTTATCAATGGTATATATGCCAATTGCTAATCGATCCTTTGGTGGATGGTATGACGTCATCGGAAGATGATGACGTCCTCTGGATCAATTGGTCACAAACGTGACTCAGTTGGTAGGCCCCCTCGTCGCCGTTCATTAGGTTCTCTTTCATACTTTGCTGTGATTTTCTCCTAATCGTGAAAACGTGAGTTTTTTATTGGAATTTTGCTAAGAAAAAACTTTGAAATCTGAATATTGTATTCCTGATGAATCTCTTCAATAGAAAGGTTCTCTATTCCGAATATGAAAAAAGGGTTCTCTATTCCGAATATTCAAATATGGGTTCTCTATTCAAAAAACGAATAAAGTTTCTTCATTTCGAAACAAGTCACCGTGTTCTCTACTCCGAATATGAAAAAAGGTTCTCTACTTATTCCGAATATGAAAAAAAGTTCTCCATTCCGCATCCGAAAATTAAATAGGACGGTTCTTTATTCCGAAATGAGTCACCGTGATCTCTATTCCGAAAGTTTTGTGGGGTTCATTATCGCCCGGTAATAGCTTGTATTAATAATATTTATTAACATAGGCCTACTTGTTTGTGATATTTTAAGCCGCCTCATGACAATGATATCAGGCCTGAATGATAATGAAGCGTGTGATTTCAACTTGCCTCATGACATATTTTAATATTTATGCTTCATGCATGCCCCCAACCAGGCCCCAAGGAGGTAAATTCCTCAGCGTCGCCTTTTCGCCCCCCAAAGGATGAAAAAAGAGAAAGAAAAGAAGAACGGAGAGAAGGGAGAAGAATTGAGTCGGCCCATATTATGCCTTAAAGCCATATGTATAATTCGGGGAAATTCGGGGAAACCGCTGAACCGCACCTTACACACCTAAATCAGACTCCATTCACGGGATCTGCCCCCCCCCCATTTTCAATGTGCTGCGCAGTACGTACGCGCACGCCACTGTGTATTTATGTATACAATGATAATACAACATTTGGCCTAGTAGGCCTAATGCAAGAAAAAAAATACTTTTTGGTGTAATTTTTTTGTTTTGGCTGCAGTTCGATGAACACGTCCCTATATGTCGCGTAGCTAATAGGCCTATGAGAAGTTTATAATGACCTATGTCACCTAATTTTACAATCACCAAATACCGCCAATAGCCATATGCTGAGAAACAAGGGGTGGGCGAACCTGCCCCTAGGGCGAACACTACCCGCTCTCCCCTATCGTCTGTTAAGGGGTTATGGGCAAAATAGTAGAGTCATTTTCTTACGATCCGTGACCATTCAGAGGATACCTTTGTTTCTCTGTGGATTTGACTAGATGAACATATTTTAAGAAAAATAGCTCCTATGTCCCTCCCAAAAATGGCGGGAAAATCTATTTATAGCCCATTTTTTAGTGTTTTGCTTTATTATCGGCGCAATGAAACATAGGGAACACTATTCTATTTCCGATTTCTCAAGGCAAATCAAATAGTTTGAGCAATTTTCATTTTCGCCCCCAAAATTTGGCCTATGACGTCATAATGTTATAGCTATTTTCCCCGGGATTTGCCCATAACTCCTTAACCGTTAGATCATCTCTAAATAATAGGTAAAACTATTATAGGCCTATACCTTTTCTGAATCCTTCATACACTTAAAGATAGGTAGTCAAAATTTTGACTAATTCAGGGGGTCAATTTGAAATAACCCTGATGAAGTCAAATTTGACTACCATAGGGGTCATTTTCAGTTGTTGACATCACATTGAATTGACCCCTAAAAGGGTCATATTTAAATGACCCCAAATATAGTAATTTTTGACCCACGTTCCGGGGTCATTTTTAAAAGCGGGACCCCTGAATGTAGTCATTTCAACTACGTTAGAGGTAATTTTCTAATTATGACCCCCGGATATAGTCATTTTTTGACACTAATAGGGTTATTTTTCAACTGACTCTGTTGGGAGTCAAATAATTTTTTGACCCTAAATGTAGTCATTTTTAACTACAATTTGGGTCAAATCATTTGACTTCATCTCCGGGTCAAAATGACTTCAATGGGTTCGGTGCATAGTTGACCCTGCCATGGGGGTCAAAAATGACTACTTTAGGGTCATTTTTAGGGTCAAAATATGGGGTCTTTGGGTGACAGAGCATGTGTTCGTAAACAAATATGGGGTCTTTGGGTGACACGACGCTGAAAAGGGGGTCTCAACAGCCCTACATAAGCGTCAACTGAATGGGAGTGCCCCCCCCCCCGCGGGATCGGCACAAAATAATGCGTTACGTAGGCCTATAAGCAGTGGCGTAGCCTAGGGCAAAAGTTTCCACATTTTTTTCACAGTGTTTTTACCTTTATATATCAATATCCTTCAATGTCCTAACGTAAACAGCCAAAAAGGAAGAGTCATGTCCAATATTTGAAGTACTGGTATTTGAGCGACACTATGTTCTTTGTTTCTTACATGTAGACCTACACACAAAATTTCTATTGTTGACCCCCAATTTCAAGCGGGGGCATCCCCACCCCACTGGCTACGCCACTGCGTATAAGCTATTACATCTCCACGGATAATTATACTAGGCTCCATGGTGTAAGCGCCCGTTTGCAAGCCCATGCATACACCCCAATCGGGGTGTACACTAATGTTAATTCAATGCATTGAAATCGAATTGAATTGAAATGAATTTTGGGCGATTTTCATTTCAATGCATTGGAATTGAATTGGAATCGAAATGAGTGGGCTTGGGCATGAATTGAATTGGATTGGAATTGAAATCATCGTGAGCAATGAAGAATTGAATTGGATTGGAATTGAAATCATGTTGAGTGATGACGAATGAAGTGGAATTGAAATGAAATTCAGCTTCGATTTCAATTCAGCATTTCAATTCACAAGCAGATGTCTGTGATTCCAGATCACTCCTTTCAAAACATGATAAATAAAAAGAAACAGTAGTCGCCATAAACTGGCACAAAACATAAACATAAAGTGTTACAAAACATATTGCAACTAAGTATTCTGGAAAGCTTTCATTTAAAAATGATAGCATAAAATACAATTATATTGAAGAAAATTAAAAGTATGATATCATTTCTAATACACAGGTATATTTAAACTTTTTGAGATTTTTTGGAGTTCTTCTTTAGAAGAATATCTCGTCATGTGGAAAAACTATAGGTTCTATGTTCATAAAGACACTAATATCTTCTAATACCGTATGATGCAAATTGATTCTTAGCATTTTCCAATGTTTTAAATTGCTTGATATGATCGATAATGTGAGTATGAGATCCCCACAACCTGCCAAAGATCTCAAACCTTTGGCACTAATATAAAGCCCCTATTTTTCTCAAGCTCCTAATTTTTATGCTCAAAAGCCATTGTACATTTGAACAAATT
This sequence comes from Amphiura filiformis, assembly GCF_039555335.1. Taxonomy (NCBI): domain Eukaryota; kingdom Metazoa; phylum Echinodermata; class Ophiuroidea; order Amphilepidida; family Amphiuridae; genus Amphiura; species Amphiura filiformis. The sequence continues at coordinate 47,831,166 of NC_092642.1, read as the reverse complement.
GTGAGAAAACCATTAAGAAAATACTAAATATCTTTGACAGCTTTTTTCACACTTTTTCAAAAGTACAAGGATTTTGGGTGTAAAATCTTAGGTGGAGCAGGAGACAAGTATAGGAGCTATCTAATAGTATCAAAACCCTGATTTTTGACATCTTTGAGGTCAGTATGTGGGCAGGGTCCCATTATCGATCGTACCACACACCTTAAGTTTAGAAAATAATGTGCATGGTGGACAAGAAGTTAAGACAAATATTACGAAGTCAGTCACCCAGGGCCGGATTTACCATTGGGCCAGATGGGCCCGGGCCCAGGGCCCCCACAATTTGGGGGCCCCAATGTGGCCATGTGCAGGTTTCTTTTTTGCCCGAAAACACGATGTTTTGGACCAAAATATGCTCAAATTGCAAAATTCACCTTTATTTTGGGCTGAATTAGTGGTTAAAATTGATTTTTTTTTCGCGCGCTTTGCGTGCAAATATCCTATCGATGTTAAAGTAGGCCACCAATTTAGAGCTATTTATGAAACAAAACTTGGCCACTTGATGTGCACATGCCTTCCTCATGGTGAGTTTGGGGGCCTCCGCATTTTGGCCTGGCCCAGGCCCCCCCAAAGGTCAATCCGGCCTTGCAGTCACCTAAGAACTAAGAAGTTCCAAAGTTTCATAAAATAGGACCCAGAGGTCAAGGATCACTCGCATTGTTTGAATGTGAAAAGTATGTTGTTGTGACTTGATTTTGACGTTGTGTTGCTGACTCCCCGGGGGGGGGGCACTCCCTATCTGAAATGGCAGGGATGTGCCTCGGCCATGTTAAAAGTAGGGGGCATTCAGGTCAAATGTACAATACAAAAATATGGGGTCATTCAGTACACAACCTGAATAAAAATGGGGTCATTCGGTATGAAACTTTGAAAAAAGGATGGTCATTGGGGTAACAAAAAGTAAAATGGGGGGTCATTGAGTACAGGATTGCCAAAAGAGTATCATTAAGTACACATAAATAAGTGCCAAACTGCGTAAAAACAACTTGGCCACCTTGGAAATGTGAAAAATCTCATTATTTCTGGAGGAGAACACAAATACCACCTAAATTTGGGAATTGAAAGGGGGGGTCATTGGGTATAGCAGGAAATAGAAAAAGGGGGTCATTGAGTACATGGATTTTTTTTTAAGGGGGTCATTGGGTAATAGGTAGGACCATAACACAAAAAGGGGGTCATTGGGTACAAGCCGGTTTGAAAAAGGGGGTCATTCCCGAGGCACATGATGCGTATCCACTATGGAAGTGCCCCCCCCCCCGGGGCTGACTCAAGTGTTTTACAATTGGTAGTAAAATTTAAAACATGCACTGCAAAAACAGTGTCTAGATATTAAACACCATATATTCTAGGCACCATCTTGTCCTCGATTTGTAAACATGTCTAAATGCTAAACATGTTTAGTAATTTGATGCCTTGTGTTTAAATATTAAACACTTGATGTTTTTGAAGTTTGACATTTGTGTTTAGATTTTACATGTGTATCGAGGACAAAAAAAGTTCTATCTCTAGACACAGTTTTTGCAGTGTAGGGCCTACCTTTGGTCAATTAACACAAACTGCAACTGTATTGGAATTGGAATTGAATTGGAATTGAAATGAATGCTCAGAATTGAATTGAAATTGATTAGCTGTTAATTTCACTGCATTGGATTGGAATTGAATTGAAATGATTTTGAAAATGAAAAATTGAATTGGAATCGAATTGAATTAATTCTAAAGCAAGGTGGATTGAATTGGAATTGAATAGCAAGACTCCAGGTGTAGAAAGAATTGAATTTGAATAGAATTGAAATCAATTTTCTGGAGTGAAATAACAATAGTGTACACCTCGTTTTGGTATACATACTCTTTTTTTGTTATTTGCCGCGCTGGCTGTCACGCACGTGCTCACCAAAGGTAACTATAAGGCTGACATTAGGCCTACTAGGCCTGATTTTCATGTGACACAGATTACGCAATCTGTTCACACAGATTACGCATATCTGTTCCCACATATTACGCAATTTGTTCACACAGATTACGTAATCTGTTCCCATAGATTATAATCTGTTCCACAGATTACGCAATCTATTCCCATATATTACGCTATCTATTCCCACAGATTAGGCAATTCTCTGTTCCCACAAATTACATGATCTGTGGGAACCTTGATTACGTAATCTGACAGATTGCGTAATCTGTGGGAACAGATTATAATCTGTTGGAACAGATTACGTAATATGTGGCAGATTGCATAATCTGTGGGAACAGATAACGTAGGTCTATTCTGTTCCCACATATTACGCAATCTGTGGGAACAGATTACGAACTGTGGGAACAGATTATGTAATCTGTGGGAACAGATTATTACGAAGCTGACATGTCTGGCATTACTAGACCCAGTTCATTTCCTGATATGTCAGCCTTCAGTAACTTGGAAAGGTCTGGTTTAGTGAAAATATTTTTTTAAAAAAAAAAAAAAAAATATTTTCACTAATTAGTAGGGCCTATGATAAAAGGTAAAAAAAAATATTTTCAAGCGCACTATTAAAATATATTTTCACTATTAAGTATGATAAAAAGGTAAGAAAATATTTTAAACTCACCACCAAAAATATATTTTCACCATTTAGTATGATAAAAAGGTTAAAATATATTTTCCCTGCCCACCAAAAAATATTTTCACTATTAAATATGATAAAAAGGTAAGAAAATATTTAAAACTCACCACCAAAATAATATTTTCACCATTTAGTATGATAAAAAGGTCAAAATATATTTTCCCTGCCGACCAAAAAATATTTTCACTATTAAATATGATAAAAAGGTAAGAAAATATTTTAAACTCACCACCAAAATAATATTTTCACCATTTAGTATGATAAAAAGGTAAAAATATATTTTTACTGCCCACCAAAAATATATTTTCACTATTTTAGTATGATAAAAAAGTAAGAAAATATTTTTCCTGCTCACCAAAAAATATTTTCACTATTAAATATGATAAAAAGGTAAGAAAATATTTAAAACTCGCCACCAAAATAATATTTTCACCATTTAGTATAATAAAATGATCAAAATATATTTTTTGCTGCCCACCAAAAACATATTTTCACTAATAAGCGTGATAAAAAGGTCAAAATATATTTTACTGCCCACCAAAAATATATTTTCACTACTAAGTAAGTTAAAAAGGTAAGAAAATATTTTTTCTGTCCACCAAAAATATATTTTCACTATTAAATATGATAAAAAGGTAAGAAAATATTTTAAACTCACCACCAAAATAATATTTTCACTATTTAGTATGATAAAAAGGTACAAATATATTTTTCCTGCCCACCAAAAAATATTTTCACTATAAAATATGATAAAAAGGTAAGAAAATATTTCAAACTCACCAAAAAATATTTTCACTATTAAATATGATAAAAAGGTAAGAAAATATTTAAAACTCGCCACCAAAATAATATTTTCACCATTTAGTATAATAAAATGGTCAAAATATATTTTTTTGCTGCCCACCAAAAACATATTTTCACTAATAAGCGTGATAAAAAGGTCAAAATATATTTTACTGCCCACCAAAAATATATTTTCACTACTAAGTAAGTTAAAATAGTAAGAAAATATTTTTCCTGTCCACCAAAAATATATTTTCACTATTAAATATGATAAAAAGGTAAGAAAATATTTTAAACTCACCACCAAAATAATATTTTCACTATTTAGTATGATAAAAAGGTAAAAATATATTTTTCCTGCCCACCAAAAAATATTTTCACTATAAAATATGATAAAAAGGTAAGAAAATATTTCAAACTCACCACCAAAATAATATTTTCACCATTTACTATGATAAAAAGGTAAAAATATATTTTTTGCTGCCCACCAAAATATATTTTCACTATTTAGTATGATAAAAAGGTCAAAATATATTTTACTGACCACCCAAAATATATTTTTACTATTTAGTATGATAAAAAGGTCAAAATATATTTTTAATGCCCACCAAAAATATATTTTCACTAATAAGTGTGATAAAAAGGTCAAAATATATTTTACTGACCACCAAAAATATATTTTTACTATTTACTATGATAAAAGGTCAAAATATATTTTTGCTGGCTACCAAAAATATATTTTCACTAATAAGTGTGATAAAAGGTGAAAATATATTTTTTAATGCCCACCAAAAATATATTTTCACTATTTAGCATGATAAAAAGGTCAAAATATATTTTTCACTGTCACAAAAATAAATATTTTACTATGACCCTTCCGGGGCTTCGTAGGAAATAGAAATTTTTGTTCTTTTTTTCCGAAATTGTTTTTTTTTTAATTGTTTTTTCCGAAATTATTTTTTTTCCGAATTTTTTTTTTCCAACATTTTTTTTTTGAAATTTTTTTTCCGAAAATTTTTTTTTGTGAAATTTTTTTTTTTTTTTTTTTTTTGAAATTTTTTTTTTTTTTTTTTTTTGAAATTTTTTTTTTTCCGAAATTTTTTTTTTTTTGAAATTTTTTTTTTTCCGATTTTTTTTTTTTTTCTTAATTTTTTTTTTTTCCGAAATTTTTTTTCCGAATTTTTTTTTCCGAAATTTTTTTTTTGAAATTTTTTTCCGAAATTTTTTTTTTGAAATTTTTTTTTTTTTTTTCCGAAAATTTTTTTTTTGTATTTTTTTTTTTTCTTTATTTTTTTTTTTTCCGAAATTTTTTTTTTTCCGAATTTTTTTTTTTCCCCGAATTTTTTTTTTCCCGAATTTTTTTTATCAAACTCAGTGACAATAAACTTGATGAGAAGAGTAACATTTTGGAATATTTTGCATGGATCAGGTCAAAGGTCAGCTGGGGTCAAATCTTCGAATTTCAATATCTGGACATCTGTAAGGGTACGGGGCTCAATCTCGGCGACAACCTCATGACCAGGGAACATGTTGGAACATTTTGCGGGGGGGCAGGTCAAAGGTCAGCTGGGGTCAAATCTTCGAATTTCAATATCTGGACATCTGTAAGGGGTATACGGGGCTCAATCTCGGTGACAACCTCATGACCTGTGGAACATATTGGAACATTTTGCACGGGTCAGCTCAAAAGACATCATTCTGGGGCCAAATCTTAGAATTGCGTTATATGGACATCTGTAAGAGGTACAGGGCTCAAACTCGGTGACAACTCATGACCAGGGGTGAATTATGGAACATCTTGCAGGGGTCTGGTCAAAGGTCATCTGGGTCAAATCTTAGAATTGCATTTTCTGGACATCTGTGAGGAGTACCGGACTCAAAACTCGGTGACAACAAGCCTCATGACAGGGGAACATTTTTGGAACATTTTGCAGGGGTCAGATACCTCCACAACACCAACATGCCCCAGCTAGGTTTGTGGTCTATGACCACCATTTGCCTCTAGTTGAGTTTACAATTGAATACATGAATACAAAAGCCACCTAAGTCCATGCGAAGTTATTTTGAAAGAAAAACCTGTGTATCATTTTAATTCCTTCAGTTAGATTTACCTGGTCAATATGGTAAGTTTTACGTGCAAATGAGTGGATTAACCTGTATTAGGTATGACGATTAGCATTTCAGGGACTTCGTGGGGTTCATTTTAAATTTTGGACTTAGGTGGTTTTTTGAATCATATACAAAGACAACAATGTTAGAATGAGATTACCACTAGTAAGATAATACAAAATAAAGCACACAGGTATGTATAATGTTGATAAGCATATTCTGCCATGTAATATAAACCACACACTTTCCTTTATTAAACCCATTTTTTGTTCAAAAGTCATTATCCAGCAATGAATGTGTTACAAGTGGACTTTTATACATACTGGATTTCAATCAATGTGTTACAAGACTCAAATCATGGAATTGGGTGATTCTTTCATACATGCTATTTTTCACATGCCCAATAGACACAGAGGATGAATTTGAGTTGTTCTTTCATGCATATAACAGGCCTATGTATAGCAACAATTTCCCATGCTTAACTCAATTTGGCCAAAGTATGGACTTAGGTGGCTTTTGTATTCATATATTCAATTTAATGCCGGTTCTTCCTATATACGTAGGAGAAAATAGTATTTGTCTTTTCAAAACACCTTTGATAAAGTATGTGCTATATTATTCAATTTGATAATAAATATTTTATAATAGCTTTCATTCAGATCAGTCTTTCACCATATTGGAGAATAATTGTGTTTTTTAATTCACCAAATAAGCATAAGTAGCAAACTTATTTTTGACCCATGTATTTTAGAAATAATATTTTATCAGGCTCGTTTTAAAGTACAATAGAAAAGTGTACTAATAATGGTTGTATGCTATTTGAACAGTATAATGGACATACGCGTAAAGTGAAAAATCTGCGGGAAAGTGAAAAACATGCAAAGTACAGTTCATAATGGCAAATAGTTCAATGTTAATAAAAATAATCTAAGCAGTATATATTTGATTAGATTTTATGCATTTCGCCATAACCCCTTTTGCCTCACTGTAGTCTCTCATCTAATTTCATTAATGTGTCAAAAATATGTTTTTGAAAACCTCTAACCTTTCTGTTCTTAAATTCAAGAGTGAAAGTAATTCGTTGCCCTCTCAGTCGCGGAATTGAAATTGAATTTAATGAAATGGAATCTGCCGTCATCACGACGTTGTATGCACCCACCTCAAGCAAAAATTATTGCCTTGCCAAATGCTTATTGTCTATATCACTAAAGAAAATGATGAGTTTGCTAGTAATGATAATTCCTTGAATTTTTCTCCGGCTCACTCAAGTAGTAAATACATTGACGGAAAAATTACACATCTGGACAAAAATGACACGATTTATGAAACAGGAATGCGTGAATAATTTACTCTCAACGTTCTTAAGTACGAATTCAATACATCCATTCAGCTCAGCGTAGAGCTTAAGGCTAAATTCTTGCTTTTAAGCAATTTAACATGTTTTAAAATTTCAAGCTTTCAAGATGAAAAAAAGTACTCTCCTTGTGTTGAAAGGTGATCTTTTCATTTCTAGTATTATTTACTTCACTGCCCGATAAAAAGTATTATTAGGGATAAAAAGAACCGGCATATTTATATAAATATACAAGCGTGATTTTGTGCGATCATATGATTTAAGTTACTTACCTTTACTTTCTATATTTTACAACAATAACGCAATGACATTTAGATGAAGGGTTTAATTTACACAGTTGGGAACAAATAACGATTATGATTTGAATATCTTTCAACACCAATTTTAGAGAATATCATTATTGGTGCAAAGTCACCAGGTGAAATAAAACTTAAAAAGCCTAAAAACAAATGATGAATAATATTAATTATTTAAACTGGTGAAGTACTCTTGGTTTACATAACAAAATCCATACATGGTTGACAACTCGGACTGCTCAGGGTTAACTTTAATCAGTCCAAAATAAGTGCCCTTGGTGCATATTGATATACGCAATTTCACATTTTCGTTATTTTGTATGGGTTTTTGGACAATGTAACTGTTACAGCTGTACTAACCGAAGGCTTGTACATTAACTAATAGATAGCTGACATTATACTAGCCAGAAGATTTCCATTGAGAATTAGTTCCATTTACATTCAGGTAGTAAATGGTCAAAGTTAATGCAATCTACTAATGATTCATTAAGCTAAATTGAGCTGTGCTAAACAGACTGTTGCACATGCGCTTTACATAATCCTATTTCCAGGAGTTGTGAGCTTATAATCAGTGCAATTTCCATTTATCTATTTATCAAGGCGACGTCCTTCTTTAATACCCTTATAGTGATTTGACCAATCATTGTCTTTCAGCTATCAGTATTATATTTGAAGGAGCGAGAATAAATAAATAAAAAACATTCACAATAGCCCCATAATTGCACGAGTCAACATTTTAGAGGCTTTAGTTGTAAGACTGTCTTTATATGATTTATAGCATTCGGATCCTTAAATTAATTTATGCATTAAAAACACATTTTAAAATCATTTTATAGTTGATTTATTGCTTACTGTCATCATTATAATTATTATATGATTCTTTGGTTCCAAACATTTTAAAGTAGTCTAACCGAGTTTGAATCCTATGATTAGATAATCCCTATCTCCTGTGTGTATCGTATTTCCTAGATTTACCGTATAGGAACCCAATTAGAATTAAAATAACGTTATCTTCTTCGCCGAAGCTGTTATTGCAGAATGTTAATATTCGATTATTTTATTGACTTCTTAATCAACTATTATTTTGTATTTCAATGTCACCCATTCCTGTGTAAATTACACTAATATAATATAACCCTAAATCACAACTGCTTTTTCAACATCATCTTTTGAAAGAATTTCCTTTGAAAAGAAAAAGGAACAATTTAGTATCGTTTATTCCATTTGATTGTGGCAGCTGATATTGTAAGTCTGTTGTTTGGATAAGGTCAGTATGCAATATATTCTTGATTTATACACAAACACACACGGGGGATTGGTTGAGGCGATTTCTTGCATGTTATTTTACTTGCATGTCTCCTAATCTTCTCTGCCAATTGCGTTGAGTAAATTACTGGCGTATGTGAATGGAGCATCCACTGAATTTCACCGTAATAGCTTCCCGTTTACCTCGCGGCTTGAACCGCTGATGGTAAAATCCGATAGAACTTATTTGTCTAATTAACATTTTCAGAGGAGAGGATTTTATATAAGATGGCCCAGTAATATAGAACATGCCTGCGAGCGTTGAGACTAAGTCCCTCCGCCTTCTTCTTTGCTAGGACAAAGTCTAAAAATTCAATCTATAGACTACCTTCATATCATTGGGATTCACTTACCATTATACAAAAAAAAGTCTGATTCGGAAGGGAATTGTGACAATGTATAAATGTATAAACGGTTTGCAATTAACATTGTTTGAGAAAATATTCTTTTTCTTTAGTATTATTGCAATCCAGGTTATAAAGAGCACTTCGTCTGATGGCAAAACTAACGCCATCGGATGATATTGTGCGGCATCTATAGTCACATAGAAGATAAGATAGGAATAGTTTTGGCTACCATTTTTGTTTGATGTAATTTTGTTAATGTCGCTGCTTTTATGTACATAAAATTAAGATCCACTTATCTCAGCATGTCATGTGGTTCAAATGTCATTAAATTGTATAAAGCGAAAATTTTTTCAGAGCTATGTTATTCTATTTAGCGAAGCACTAGGCGAATCTGTGATCCTTCCTCAGGGCGTCAGCGTTGTTTTGTAACAAATTATACACAGGTGCACCAACGGTAAATACATTCATCATTAATGAAAATAGGCGTGGATCACCCGCAATTTATCTGTATTTTGCTGTTATATTGTAATGGATTATGACTTTCAGCTTTGAGTCTGCCGACTTAAGTACGGCTAAAAGGCACAGGCGTAGATCGGGGGCATGGGGGGCATGGGGGTAGATCGGGGGGACATCCCCCAATCCCCCAATCGATCATCCCCCAACATTTTGCCAGAGGAGATGGTCCATACAAAACATCCCCCAATGTTGACAGATGTATGTGGTTTTTGACCAAATTAACCTCATATTGGGCAATTTTAGCCCCAAAAGTTCAAATTTTTGCACGCTTCGCGCAAATTTATTCCACTTTTGCACCATATTTCAACAGTTAAGCTTCAATATGGCAAATTTTTTCGCGCGCTCGCATTTGTATCATAAACTTATTCTGTGCCACGAAGGTGCTGGATTCACTATACTTTTCTATAATCTATAATTGTTTTCCAACCCCATCCCCCAATGTCAAAAAGAAATCTACGCCACTGATAAAAGGTCTTGTAAAACACTCACTCGGACTCTCATGATTTCCCATCTCGTAAGTTAACTTGGACCTATTTTGCCGAAATTGTCATAACCTTAATAACGCAAGATACTAATTTCACGACTGTTTTGACAAACATTTTTAAGACAATACAATTATGTAAATATTTGACTATAAATAAACCTTTGAGTTGTGTTTTTATTTGGACACCCTGTACTTTTTGAAACTGCTTCATTTAAAACCATATGAACGCCGATTAGTGATCCAAGAAAGTAATTTCACATCGAAAGATTGCATTGCCTATTTTTTTGCAAGTGACCTTGATTATGATAATGTACAAAATAATAGATTGCGATAATTGAAGTTCATAAGAATATTGAAGCATGTTGCCCTAACAGCTCCCAACTTTGCTATAAAGCTTGATCTATAAAATATTTAAATGACTTTGTGTCTGTGCATGAAAGTTTATCCCTTGCATGCATAGAATTATTTATGACATTGACGGGTCAAATTTTGCTCTTGGAGATGTGTTCTTGCACGCATCACTTCCTGTGATCATCAATAATTCCTGTTCCTTAAAAGTGGTCAATAAATTATAAGCGAATTCATCTCTCTCATTCTTGCTCACATTTTCTCTCTCTGTATCTCTCTCTGTATCTGAGTCGTAGGGGAAACGATGTAAACAAGACATCATTAGGATGCATGGCCCACAATTGTACTACAATAAGTGTTTTGTGTTTGTTAAAACAAAACCTAGATGCTGGGAGTAACCTGCAGCGCTATGAATTCACAGAAAACAAAAACAAATCAATATGAGGATAAATTATAGTAAATTGAAATGACCCAGCTGGGGTAAAGATTATTGAACAAGCATGGACACGATATTCTATTGCATTTAATTATGTCTGATCCTATCAGACACTGAATTACAAGGGGATAATTACTTTTTGGTAGATGTTTACATCATCGCAAAATTATATTATATAGAGCATTGCTCTCTCTTCTTTGAACACCATCTTCAGATCTTTCATACATTTTTTTATTCTGTCTCTAAATAAGGGTCTCAATCTATAAGAAGGCTTATACGTTGACAAGTGTTTTTCTCCGTATCCCATTATTATCTCATCACTTTAAGACTTCGTACGCCTCTTTGATGCGTCTCTCTGCCTGGTGTGTATTTCCGGAGAGACCAACTTGAGATTAAAACTGTCAAGTTTTATAACAATTTTTATTTGATTCTTCAAAAATGTAAAATTTCCGATAAAGGACTATAAGCAGAAAAGTTTAGGCTAAATTGCATCTAAATTGTTAAAGTTGTCACCTATATTTTGAGGGTATGCATAGCGATAATGATGCATGGTCTACTGCAGACCTTTCTATAAAGCCGAAGGGAATCTTGTCGCTATATATTTGCTTGAAAGAATCGTTCAAAATACAGCATAATAGATTGACAGAGGCGATATTGTTACTTGGTTTAGTGTTTTTGTGGAATCAACACACAAAATATAGTATACACGTAATAAAATGGGTGGGTCGTCTTAAAGTCATCATGGCTTGTTTAAAATCTCATTCAAATTTGTTCTTCAGACAATCTATATTTTAGGTATTTATTCGGCTAATTATAGCTTGCGTTGTTTTATGAAAAGGATTAAGATTAATTTTAAAACCAAATTTTTTTATAAAAATGAGTCGCTATGAAACCTGCGAAATGACAACTTTGATTAGAGAATTTTTACAGTTTGATAATTTCAATTATTGATATTAAAAACCAACGTAGTTGCATCAATATCGCGCAAAGTAAAAACACAGTAATTGTTATACTACGCTCGTATGTACATAACATTTATAGACCCACTTCGATCTAAAAAGTACGTGTTTGAAGATGTTACCAATGTTTTCTGTATTACATCAGCACCTGTATTAAGAAAATGTAACAAACTGACTAAAGTATTGAGTAGGGGATATACCGGGTACAGTCAGTGATAGAGTAATAAATTCAAAATTATTGTAGGACCATATGTAAACTGAGCTCAAAAAGAAACTGATATTTTTCACAAGGTCATATCTAAAAATCCTGTCCATGATAATTCCCAAAGAGTAAGTGGAATAGTGTGGAACGAGACCTGTTTCTTGAAGAAAGCGTGTGAAAAGCAGAAAGCATGCAGCACCGTTTTGGAAATTATCATCTGTGCAAGGATTTTGTAAGCAACCTCGCAAATCTCTGTTGCTGGGTCCCAATTATTGGGCAGTCTTTTCAATAATTCTTATGTTCTTGGTATATTTGTACAATATCCTATATCAGTGTGACGTTTGCACTTCATGTTAGCTGGTCTGTCTCTATGCAGTCACGAATCATTGGCCCCTAGCTTCTACATTCACGCGTGTGCTGCAAACCATAAACGGGAACAATGAGACACAAACATGTCACACAAAGGAGCCTGTCCCATGATATATGTATTCTAGAAATACTCGTTACATGCGCACAATTTATTTCGTGACATCTTAAAAGAAAAGAAAGATTCGTGTTTTTGATATCGTCAAAAATGTCGCCAAAAGACATTTTAATATTGTATTTATAGGTCGAGACTTAATAAACACGCGTCGTGAAATGTACTTAAAATAATATGAACTGTCATCACTATAGCATTGGGAATCTTCAAGACATGTAGACGGATTTATGAGAGTTATAATATTGAATTTAAAACTGTATGTGTATGTGATCACTTGTATGTAATTTAATTGATTAAATGTATATATTTTATCGTGTTTGTTTTATATTATAGAGAGACGATTTGTGATTGGATTCTTTCTAGAGTCTATGCTATTATAGGATGGAAGCTCGCTAGCCGCGGAGCGCCGGCCACAAGTTGATTGACTGCATCTATATCTTGACAAGGCCTCAGTTTTATTACTCCGAGTTACCAAGCATAAAGCTAGGCAGGACAAAGTCGATTGCTTTGGTGCCATAGAGAATTAATGCCATAAGGCACACCATTGCCACTTGACCGAACGGACTCACTGCAGGGACCAACTGATTGATTTTGGAACTTATCAAGCAAAATAGCAAGGAAATAAATCATCATTACTTCGCTCCATGTGTTATTGTATGGATCTGTCTGCTGCAAGGGAATATAAAAACGTTGAATGTGTTAGTAACTAATCCAGCGCTGTTTGTAGCCGTTCAAAATGGAGCAAGGAGAATTATATGTACCACCTAAGCCCGCTGGTTGGGTGCCTCCCCCCGGGATGGTACCCAGAACACAACCACCAGCTTATAATATAGGACAGCCGCAATGTCCTTTGTATCCTGCAACAGGACCTCCTCCACCCGCACAGGTGAGTAAAATCAGGATGCAAAATACTGTATCCAGTGGGACAACTTTTCCCTTTAACAATGTTTATTGAGACAAGAGCGATTCGGGTTTAAATAAGGCTGCTGTATCTCCTAAAGCTAGCATGGCTAAGGTGTGAAATGTGTTCCTCATAACAATCCACCATACGCTTATGAGTTCACCGTTTTCTTTAGTTCTTGCCTGTTTTCGTTAAGTATTCGTAACTGTGGGTAATTTTAAAATACAGAAATTTACCTGACTGCCTTGAACAAGGGGCCATTTAAACTGATTGGATATAACGTAGATGGAAGAGAATGACAGACTGTGTCATGTCGTCAGTATTTATTAAAGAAGCAAGTGAGGCCCTTATAAACATAAGACAATGACTGTGATTTTATACTATTACGTTTTCTGCAATATGTCTGCCGATAGAAGCATCAAAGCTCTGGATAAAATGAGTAACAGCATACTTCGGGATATTACATGTAGGGCCTACTAAGAAAGAAGTGGAAGACCGAAGATTTTGATTATTTCACCAATTTGCTTGTATAATTCGGATTCTAATTTTCCATTTATCGGATATCATACGGGAATGATAGTCAGCCCTAGAACTAACGTTATTTTACATTATTTCGTATTTGTGCGAAATAAAGGGAGGGATCGCAAAATTAAAATTATCAACTTCAAATGGCGATGTTAATGACATATTTGCAAACAAACATATAAACAAGCAAAACACTTAGATCACAGTTAGCGCAAGTAGGGTGTGTGTGTTGATGTGGAAGCAACCTCTTTTCCTCAATATTATTGTGTTTTTATATATATTTAAAAAAAGTGTCTAATACTGCCATAGTATAAGTTTTGTAGTACATTTAATCATTTACAAAATAATTTACAACATTTCCACAAAGCGTGATCATGATCATCATCGCCATCAACGATATCCAACGACTTTATCAATGTTTACCACTCACAAAACATTTAAAGTGCTCCATATTTATTAGATTCAGTACAAAAATAGAGTTAACATTGTAGAGGTATTATAAACATAATAAGAGGTTTATGTTTGCTTAAAACGTATGGAATAGACCGTTTGTTGTTTCAATAATGAAAGTATTACGGAGTAGACGTAAGCAATATCCATTTGGTGTCACTCTCAGTAGAGTACCTGGCCTCACTTGTGTAACCGGAATATGTCATTCTTAAAAGCTATGACACGTGATACCGGGATGGCTCATTTTTCTTTTCATTTTGCTTACCCTTCACTTCACAATTTCCTCTTTTGAATCTCGTGCTTTCATCTAATGTCAACAGCTCAAGGATTTGTTTGATCTGAAATATAATGGAGATTTGATTATTTTGCAATATGCAGGTTACTTGAATGCAATTTTTTCAATATTATGATATCAAATATATAATAAATATGTGAACCTCAGATAATATATAATAAATTACTTTATTTTCTGTTTGTAATGTACTAATAAGGTATTAGTAATTTCAATAATAGTCATATTGAGAAAGATACAAAAATAATCCCAATTATAATGCATTTTCCCTGAAACTTGAGCAGGTCTGTGAATGAAGTTATTGATAAACATGTATGTGTACCCAAAATAACAAAATCTCTACCAGGTTTAACTACGACATAAGTCGTTTAACTACATGTACTATCATTATTATATGAACCCAAAGGACATGGTGACTTGATTCGCCTACCGGTGTAGGTGAGTCGCTTTATAAACATTTTTACCCAATCACAAATTGGCGCCCGATAAACCCCGCACAGGTCTTAACCTCCACACAATTACCCCAGGAAATGGCAACTAAATAACTCTATTTAACAATCTTTAATCAATGAAATGATTGCATAATAACGCCTTTAACATTACGTTATACTGCCAATGAATTCGTAACTTCAGTAAGTATATGTAGGTCGCTTTAACCGTTTATAAACTTAAAGGAAGCACCCAAACGAAATGGTGCATTAATGGACCTACATATGTATGTTGCTTTATAACCATAATTTTTTGACCAATGAAATTAACATCTACCAAACATAATTGCATTCCTTTAAATAATGGCCATTTTCCTAAACCATTGATTGTACGCCAAATGTAGAATATTTCAGTCGAAGCAAAATTTATTTCTGCGCATTATGACACCTCATTTGTTCCAATGGTTCCAATATTGATGCCGCAGCGTACATTTTAATGAAAGTTGCATCAAAATCTTATTGCCTTGTCTTCAGTATTTATTGAAGGAAATCTTATCAGCTGATTCAGCTCTAATTGGATTATTCTTTTTGTTTCATGCAAGGGGATCAAAACATGCGATAATCAATAACAATTGTTATTATGCATATCAGTGATTATTATTCACGTAATGTCAAATAATTGAAACATAAAGATTTCAATGTTGTTTTCTGACTAACAAGGTCCTAAATGGCCTACAATTGCAAGTTGTCCTTTCAGTGGTAAAGTTAGATTCAAATTTACTGATTGAGAGGTTTAATATAGGATTTAGTAAACAATGACCACTGATGTGAATAATGACATTTTTTATTGATTATTACATGTCTTGACCTCACCCAAATTCACGCAAGAAGATTAATCCAATGAGCGCAGATAACAATTTCGTCTATGGACACTGAATACAAGGCCACAGGACTTTGCTGCAACTTTCAAATCTTGAGTTTGAATTTCATTTAAATGTACGCTGCGACATAACTTTGGGACCATTGCAACAAACGAGGTGTCATAAAGCGCAGAAATAAATTCTGCTTTGACTGCATATTCCATGGCCTTTATTTAGAGGGGGTAGATGTTTAGTTACTTTATACCATGCATGTTCCAGGTGACTTTAACCCGATGTTAATATCAAATGAAATGACTTCCCACAAACCCTGCTCAGGTGCTAACCACCATAATTTTCAGTGGAAATGGTAACTCAATAACCCATTGTAGGTCGCTTGATTTACTCAATGAAATGGTTGCTTATAATAACTCTACTGGACGCCTTTACCATTACGTATGAATTTGTAACTTTAGTAACTCTGCAGTTCACTTCCCGGGTTCACTTTAATCACCATACAATTACTGCCCAATAAAATAGTGACTTAATAACCCTCTCGTGTTCATGTTTATAAAGGGTGCACTGATTATGTCCACTTTTAGCCATTGGCAAATATATATAAAAGCTGAGCTTGCTTGTTCATCGTTCCTCAATGGCCCTGTCTTAGCGTGTTCATTTAACTTCTTGATATCGTCGTTTCTTTATCCATGTTTACAAACGGACATTTAGGCTTGTATAACGCTGACTTTCCGTGCCCAATGGCCAAAGTCACTATTATACTCAACACCAGTAAAATGATCCTATCACTAAATCATAGCAGACCATTAAAACAATTTTTAAACACTCAATTGCGCCTTGACATTTAATGTCTTGTTTAATATAGAAGAGATATTGTTATTGTCTTAGTATGAATGACACGCACACACCTTCATGTACCTAAACTAGAGAAATTTATGTACAAAATAGTACCCATAGTTTCGCTGAAAGTTGATAATATCCTTGAGGACGTTGAACAAACAAGTTTAATATAAGATGAAAATTTACGTATTGTGCTTGAAATATGTGATTGTGAATATATCATTATTCTAATATGACTAACTTGATATGGTGGATTCAATGTTAAACCAGGTGGTTTCTTGGTAACAGAGTGTGTAGCTTACCAAGCGATACTTACAAAGCGATATATAATTATGTAAGTCGCAAACGATGTTGATTCCTGCTCAGATCGTGGTGGTTTTCATAGCATCCCCTTGCAAATAAACCAATACATTGTATTTCTCAACACGAGAATACCACGAACTGAGGCAATATAATACATAGTAGATACTTGCGAAAGTTGATTAGTTCAAAATCATATGGAGTCTGAAATCAAGTGCTTGAAAGGGGTCATTGCAAAGTTTATCCTTTACAATTTTCAGCATTATTATCAAAGAGTATCCAAATGAGAGTACATGTATGAACGAAGATTACGAAACAAATGGAGTGTGCTAAGAAGACGAAAGAAAATCATCAGAACATCCTTTAACATTAAGTATATTTGTTTTAGTTGTCGGCTCCGAAGTGGGAGAAAGAAATTAGGTTAACCCTTTTCTTACTATATGCGCTACAGGTACACTCCCAATTCGTTTACTATCACTAAATACAGCACCAATTGACTTGAGGTAATTGAGGTACAATTCTTTGCAAAGGGTTAAGAGGGTCGTATCAATTTCTAAGCCCTCTTTAAGCAAAGACATTGTTCATTGACTTTACAACCTTATGACAAAACAGGTGAAAATAGTAACTTTTTGCACAAGATTTACAATTTAATGAGAATTGGTCATTGTTCTTTGCAATGAATCTAGTATATGGACAATATAAGTGTGCTCTTTCATTCAACGTCATAAAATAAGGGTCAACCGGGGTTTTGACTTTTAAAACCTACATCTTGGTCAAAAACTTTTTATACAGATTTACCACATTCGTTTTGCTATAAAACATTGGATTGCGTCATCTGTTGACGTAATGAATAAAAAAGTTTTAGCAGGAAGTGTTAGCTTTCGTTCGATATAAAAACTTTTCTGATTGGATGAAGGGAACATTCGGGGTTTCGACACAAAACCAATCACAGATGCCATATTTTCTACTAGTCACCAGCTACAAGCTCACGAAGCTCTTATGATGCTATACACTCAACCGTGTAGTGTAAACACAGACTGTGTAGAGACAAGGCAATGCTAGGGTAACTCCTCACCTGAGAAATATGTTTACTCAGGTGTATGGAGGTAGAAGCATTTTTACGAGAATCGTTTTGTTGCAAAACATATGGATATGCAAAACTTTGAGAATAAGTGTGATAAAGAAGCCCAATGATTTTTATTTATTGGTCTTAGGAAATATTGTTTAATTATTCGGATATTTGTACGGTTTTCTAGCTATGAGTTTGCAATTGTGTTTTTTGCTTTAAAGTCTTTTCTATAAGTCACTGGAAGGTCACAACACATTTTATTCCAAACTGTAGTATATCTATGGAAAAATGATAAACCCAATACTCTATGCAGGCTCTTGCTTTCATCGCACGTTCTTTTCATAATGGCAATCGTCTGATAATATTCGCATAAGTGGTTAGAACCCTTTCTGATAAGAAATAACAGTAAAAGCATTCCAAGTAGGATTTTGAATATGAATAGACATTAATAACGCTTCCCACATACTTAGTTATCTTTTTTACAACCAAGTAAATAAATTGTAGGGTTGCGGTGAAAAACATTCATATGTTTACATCAGCTTCAAACGCTTTACTTAATGTTCGTTGTATACGTAAGAAGACAATTAATTAATTGGTTTGATAAACACTTTACTTATTAACATGAGTGTCGATCAATATAAACAACATGAATCATGTTTGGCATTAATAAACCCGTCCCATGATACATTCTTGTAAAATACAAGACATTGAAACGCTTTCCGGTCAAAATGTGTGGTAAACATAAGCTGTTTGCCAATAATGCAGTAGGACTGACGTCTATTTATTTATACTGTATCAATATTTCGTTCCTGTATACGTCGGTCCGTTCTTGATTTTGATTAAACGAATGAATTGGTTAACCTAACTTGCAAACTCTTTGAATCCATATGGTAGCACCATAATCGACTGTATTAATGTTGTACTGTTCGTAAACTTGTTGATATGCGTTTGATTAACACTGCCAACCAAAGATATTTGCAAAGTAAAATGAAATGAATATAATAACCTAAATAAATATATAAACTCAAGTTTACGACCAAATTATTTTTGCGAGAAAAACAGGTGGATAGATATCGTGACTGGCAACTTTTACCGATGAAGCACAATTAATTATCATTATTATTATTGTTATTCATGTTCAGTCACAATCAGCATTTTTTTACAAGTACAAAATAGTTGATATCAGAACAACACAATTCCGTTGCTTAGTTAGCAAGGGGTGCCATCAGCTTGAAACATCTTAAGAAGTCATACCTGCTTAAAATCATTGTTGTTTTGAATCATCAATCATATCTGCGACTTAATTTTACTGATTTGATCGTAAGTCTGTAGTGCAATGAGAAAGGAAATTACATAATTAAGGGTATACGATGTATTGTTGCTCGAAGCAGCAACAAAAAAATGTAGTTCGCAGCATCTTGCGAATGGTCGTGAGCTTTAGCAAAAATTGCATTGCTCAATTCACAGCGAGCGTGTAGAAGAATTCAAATATCACAGATAATACTTTTGTAGGTCCTGTGGTTCTTGAGTTATATGTTGTAATGAGGGCTGAAACAACAACACTTTTGTAAAACGTACATAACTCATTAACAACAATAAAAGTTTTGAAAGTATATGATTTGTAGAATGAACTTTTGCAAAACATCAAAGTGTGATTTTTCAATAATATATTGATTCAGATAATGAAAATCGGTTTTTTGGCTGCTTCTACCAACAATACCTCGTATACCCTTAAAGCACTACAAATTGGTTGCACCAGTAAAAACCGCTCGGGTTTCTTTTGGTATAAAATTAATGACATACCCTTACGCTGTCCACATGCATACTTAATATGTGTGATGTCTAATAATGTATTGATTGAAGGAATATCATCATTACGACAGGTGTGATAGTTGATCAACTGTATAACCAAGATCATTTAAACACCTCCTATCCTTGCGCAACCCGTTACATTGATCTTTTAACACTATAATTTTCATCATCTTTCTGCTAACTTATTTGAGATATCCTCTCTATGATCACAAGGTCTATTACCTCGCTTCAAAGCACCATGCTTGTCTGAACTCAAATAGTATCTCCTGTAGATAGCGCTAAATAAGATTCTCATAATGGTAGGCTTTTAGTTGACTGCTGCCGGGTGTTATGTTAAAGGAAAATATACTGTGTATAACAGAAGGACATATTTTGTCTGTGTACCTCGCATTATATGAAATATAACTAAGATTCGCCTTATTAATGCTTTGGGGGTCTTTGTAAATGGAAAGATAATAGCATTATGCATAGGAGGACATTTTGAAATGCAAAATAAGTGCAAGTAAAAAAATAAAGTAACAACAAAATCGCCAATGGCATTCGAATGTATAATGCGGTGGAATTAACTCGCATTCTTTGAACTTGATTATCCTCGTCTCGAAGTTTTAAAACTTGTGTTTGGTTTTTCTAACGTTGTTGGTGTACAATACTATTTTGACATGATTGTTCTGCTTTTCTGTTGTACATTTGCAGGTCATTCATACCCAGGATCCTACAGTGTATCAACCAGAAGACGAATACCCACCGGCATCAGGACAACATACCGTCGTTATAATAGATGGCTACACACAACAACAAAGACTGCAGCAAGATAAAAACCAATGTTGTATGATGACAATATGTGCCTTGTGTTTATGTTGCCTTTTGGATTGATTTCAATGGAGAATTGTTTCTCTACAAGAAATATTTGTCATGAACTTGTTCTCTGCAGTAGTTATCATAATCACTGCCCGAGGAATTAGTGACTCATTTTTATACAATACATATAGCTATAGTCGTGGTCTAGGTGTACCCAAGGTTACGAAATATTATTGTAGTACCTTCTGTAATCATGGTTATGATCAGAACCATCCGTACCTGCAACACCAATAATGAACACATTAAATTGCGAAATTTATTACGTGTAAAATATCATATTTTTCTGAAACTATAGTATTTGTTTATAGATTGAAAAGAAACCCGATCCATTTCCTTTGAATACAAATTGGGTCAAATTTTACCTGAGCTGTTTGCAGGGTTCATAACAGGTTACATCTATAAATTCGATTGGCTTAACGACTTTCTGTCTTGAAAAAGAGTAAAAATTAGGTAGCCACTGAGGTAATATTGTGCTGCGAGCTATCGTCGATGCAGGTAGAGCTAGTAAGACACATGTAGGTCAGATGATGGATTTCCTGAAAAAATTTCTTCCTAGAGGCGAAACAATAGCAGGTGCTTTGTTAGATGGGCATGTGAGCTGCCTTCAAGATGTAGCAGCTTCGTCTACCATCTCATGTAACCTTCGGCCGTCTTACCCACGTAATAGTTACTTCGATTCGCTCAGCAGATCATTTACAAGCAGTTTACAAATATTGCTATGAAAAAGGTTTTTGTAGACTTGATCAAAGACAGTATTTTGAACAAGCAGTTTACAAATATTGCTATGAAAAAGGTTTTGTAGACTTGGTCAAAGACAGTATTTTAATTTAATAAGCATTGTGGTCATCTTTCACTTTGAATGTCTTATGAATACGTCAACCCTTTGGACTAACTGCAATATGTCAACGGATTGTGCTGTATACAATAATAAGATGAAACATTTAACCAGGGTATAGTTTGTATTAACAGGCATACTATTCGTAATTAGTATGTTAAACTTTGTACTATTACTCGAAACTCATAACTTCAACTATCGTAAAACACTTAATCCCGACCAAGGAGTGACAGTTTCTTAACACAAGAAGGGTAAGTTTCAGAGAGATCAAAATAAAATGCTGGTGACAAGACACATTGAAGCTAAAACAAGGTTCCATTTTGATTACGAGCTAACCTAGTAGTCCCGGGCTAGTAGTCCGGCTGCGAGTGGATATGACGTTGTTTTGGTGTCTATAGTTTAGTTTTTGATGGATATTGCTTAGCAAGACCACCAACATCCAAAATAAGTTTACTGGACCTCTGTCAGCATTGGGCATTTTAAGATATGGCGGGCCAAAGTACATACAGAGGTCAAAATTCAAACTGCTCAAAATGCCCAATGCTATTGAGGTCCAGTAAACTTATTTTTGAAGTTCATGGTCTTCAGAAGCAATATGCATCAAAAACAAAACTATGAGCACCAAAACAAGCTTCTGGGGCAAGATTGCGTTTGACAGCCGGAATTTCTACATGCATACTGAATTATACGGCCGAGCGCACACAAGAATACTGTTTGGTGCACTACAGTTTATCTATGGCAACTTAAACTCTGCTCCTCCTCATAATCAATATTTTCTTCTCATATAGATTTAGGCTTCCGATACTTTAATGGTGCCAACTCTTTCTAATTATGCAAGAAGCAAACCTTTTGACAATTCCAAAAGTCCGTCTTTCAACGAAAATACGCTCGTATAACATTATGTTGCCTCATTGCCTCATGCCTCATTTCCAAACTATAAAAATGGCTTCTGCTTTGATATCATGCCACCAAGTGTTTTGGTGTCACCAATTAAAAGTTTATGCATTTAGAAGTAAGTTTGTGCTGTCATTTACATAAGAATGTTTGAAATATGCCCGGGAAATATGAACAGAAAAGCACGTCTTTTGATTGATTTCAACACACCTCCATTACATCTATACCATCAATGAATGGGATTGAAATGGTACTACTTGTGATTTATAGTAAAAGTAGTTAAGTAGCAAGATTAATTACCATAGCGATGTGTCTATACAACCTCGTAGCTGTTTACATTCCCCGCCCAGCACTAAAGTAGGCTGCACTCATCATCACCTGTGTATAACGTGCAATCACTAATTCTAAAGGTGCGAGCGAATATTTTCCAGATTCGGACTAACGCAGTCAGTGTTTTTCAAATTCAGACCAGCGCAGTGTTTTTCAAATTCGGACGAGCGCATTTTTTTTCAGACCTAAGCATTTAAACATTTCTAATTAACTGTGATTCAGCTTCAACTTAAGGCTACATAATATTCTTGCAGGTATTGGTATGGTTTTTTCTCCACACCCATCTCCCCCCCCCCCCCTCAATGCAGTACAGAGAAAGAGAGAGGCAGATAAACAAATTTTAATCTTTATCCAGAGCAGCCAACGCATAGTAATAATTTTCAGAGAGGCAGATAGATGGAAAATACCACTTTACATAATACGTGTATATAAATGTAAACACTAGAGAAAATACCTGCCTAAAGCTGAAGTTGAGTGACTGTTAATCATTTATGCTTAAGTCCAAATAGTACGGCGCTAGTTTGAATTTGTGAACCACTGCGCTAGTCCGAAACATTGAACCAATGCGCTAATTGTCCGAATCTGTGAAACACTGCGCAAGTCCGAATAGTGGTACGAACTAGTGCAGTGTTTTTCAAATTCGGACTAGCGAAGTGTTTTCAAATTCGGATAAGCGTAGTGTGTTTCAGATTCGGACTAGCACTGTGGTTCTCAGTTTCGGACTAGCGCTATATTTTTTAGTTTCGGACTAGCGCCATGCTTTTTAGTTTCGGACTAGCGCCATGCTTTTCCGATTCGGACTAGTGCAGTGTCGGATTCCAGATTAGGACTAGCGCAGTGTATTTCGGATTCGGACCAGCGGCGTGTCGGAATAAGTGCTTTTTAGATTTTTATACTAGCGGCATGTCGGACTGTTGCAGTGGTTCTCATTTTGGACTGTGCATGTTTTTTTTTCGTACTAGCGCATTGTTTTACATTTTCGGACTGACGTACCCCTACATATAGGAAATTTGTGTAGTCGGACTAGCGGCATGTCGAACTAGCGGCGTGTCGGACTGAGCGGTGCACTACAGCGAATATTAGATGTAGAATTCTCATTCATTAATTGAATGATTCCAAAATTACTTTGTTTTGCAGATACCTATTGTTCACACTACATTCTAAAATTCCCATCTACGAGTAATATAATGTTAATAATACAAAACGCATTGAGCAAAATATTTTCAAGATTGTCAAATCTGCATTGCGTGGTCGATAAACAATTTCCAGACCCCAGAGCAGCAGATCCACGATCAGTGCAAATTGAAATTCACAGGCTCTCAGAACCAGATCAGTATGTGTTTTGCAGATAAAGATGACTTTTGTATTATTATGAAGCAATTTTTCATTTTCATTTGGTGTGTTCGCAGACGAATCTTGCTTAGTATCCATGCAATCAATTAGAATTACGCCTTGATTCGACCCATCATTTGTATAATATCGGCAGCATGGCTCAGTACCGCGGGTCTTAATATTGTCTTAGTGCTATCCTACTAATGTGTAGAGCTAATCATTGTAATGCAGTAATTGGATCTTTAATTGGGTCGTTACCTGTGGCAGAAACAGCTTCTACAACAGTGTCGCGGGAAGAATAGCATTACTAGCTATAACATACACAATATAACATATACATATAGGTCAATATATATATCCCAAACATTTTCCTTTGTATTCACTGATAAATGTATAATACCCTCAAGCTTTCATAAATAAGGAGAAACTGTAGTCACGATAGAATTTATTTATTTGTTTATTTATTTATTTATTTATTTATTTATTTATTTATTTATTTATTTATTTATTTATTTATTTATTTATTTATTTATTTATTTATTTATTTATTTTATTGTTTGTTAATAGATATTCATTTACATAATTACTCTTCAAGAATGTCGATTTAAAAGAATGTAATTCTTACACAATACACGTCTATAGAACGCCAATAAAACATTTAAATGTGTGTCACCTCACAGATGGGGCACAGTAGCTTTCCTCATGGGTCTGGTTAACTTTGTTGTTAAAGTTAATCTCTTCAAGAGAATACAAGATACATTATTCATAATGCTTAACGGAAACC
Source organism: Amphiura filiformis (assembly GCF_039555335.1). Lineage (NCBI taxonomy): Eukaryota > Metazoa > Echinodermata > Ophiuroidea > Amphilepidida > Amphiuridae > Amphiura > Amphiura filiformis. The sequence goes on along the minus strand of NC_092642.1, from coordinate 47,806,382 downwards.
TAGTCACTCGTTAAAACGTCACTGACCTAGCACAGTTAACAAACCGATATCTTTTTTACAAAACGCCTTAAGAAAAGAAAGCCATGGTATTCCCTATAGAAAGTTTCACCGTAACATGTTGCCTGAAAATAATATATATTTTCCCACGTCATTAACTACAGAGAGAATGGATGGGCCATTGGCAAGATGACATAATATAATATATTAACAAGGATATCTGATTCGAAAGTGACATCGTCTCATTCTTCATTCATTGAAATAAAGTAACACTCAAATGAGAGAGCTGCGTTAAACATTTGGTAAATTATCGATCTACTTATTTTATCCCCCTCAACGACCAACATCAAAAACGAAAAAATGTGAGCTACTGATTGAATGTTATTTTCCAATTGATTAAAGCGGGTACACTGTCATATGTGATGCGATCAAGCAAAATCAGTCGGAACTCGGAAATATTGATTTTGAGATATAGCCAACAAAGAAAATATTTCCTTTTGTTTCCTCTTGTTTTGGAAAGTCTTTAATTGCTGATATCTTTGGAACTGGTTGTTCAATTTCAGTGGGGTTTTCTGCAAATCCAGCTTTGTAAATGCTTTTTACTATCCTATAAGAAAGTGAAAAATTTTTATTGCCGAGTTCCGACTGATTTTGCTTGATCGCATCACATATTATGTTAATAACTACATTGATATTTAATACACATGTCCTTTGCTTTAAGTAAATATTTATCATTATACATTTATCTGAAGAAGAAGAAGAAGAAGAAGAAGAAGAAGATATCAACAACAACCAGAACAAGAAGAACCTAAGAAGAAGTTATATTTGTCATCCTAAAACCGCAGAAGCAATAAACACCCCTACAGTAGGATATGGTATAACCTGGTCCGAAACAATAGATGGAACCCTCTTGTCGTCAAGTTATCGTATTACGAGAACTACGGAAATGAATTAATTTTTATCCGAGATACTCACCGATGTCTAATCATGTTACTATATATTTTGATGAAATGATTTTATATGCTTACTACTAATTTTGACAAATAAATCCTAAAATTTACATGTAATTATAAGTGTGTTGCCAAATGTACATGTACATATTAATATATATAAGACAACTCCAATCTCCCTACTATAATGCTAATGTAAATCAGATCTTAAGTGCTCATAAAATATATTTATAAGTTAAGTTCTAAATTGGGGGGTGATTTCGGGATTTTTGCCATTATCAAGGTTAATTAAATTATATCAACGTATTAAAGGAGCTTGTCTACTGAGGGAAATTAAGGTAAATAACAAACACCATAAATTGTAGGTTGGCATAGGCTGTACAACACCAAATCCTTAAGCACTTGGTGTAACCCTTGATGATTAGCCATATTTTTTATTATAATTATACTCAGTAAATTAAAAGATATACAATTGATCAGTGTTTAGAACATTACAAAATTTACAAATAGTGCATCTTGAACTGGTCAAAATGTTGGGCGCCGAAACTAAGGAGGTATTCGTGCCATTCGTGCAAGCTGAAAATATGGGTGGCGCTGTTCTTGTATTTCTACAAGAACTCACCTATTTACCTAATGTTCCCTCCCTCTTGCATTTTTCCTTTTCCATAGCGCTTTGTTTCTTCATTTAAAAGCGCTCTCTAAATCTGTGAATTATTATTTATTTATTATTATTATTTTAACAGGACGTTTATTTAGTGGTGTGCTCCCTATAATGATATATATGTGCAGTTTATTCCGTAGCAGACAGACCGTCACCCATTTATCAATAGGGCGCACACCACTAAATAATCGTACGGGAAAATACAAGAAAGTAAGTCTGTTTTTCTATCCCATGTAACAACATTTTTAATATTTTGATCGAATCAACGTCTTAAATAAAGATTAAACTTTTATTTAAATTTGATTTTTTGGGACAAGTTAAGACAAACTTGAGAGATACGAACTCCTGAACAGCACCATCCCGAATTTCAGTCGACACTCTCGCCTCCTTACCAGTTCCGGCCATGATATTGTTCCGAGGGCCTATTACCCATGCACATTCGATTCGGAACATTTTCTGAACAGATTTGTAATGTTGAGCTCCTATTCTATCGTTTTTATCAAAACAACCAAGAGTCACTCAAATTTGGTTCCTCGGGACGCCGATATATTTCGCATAGGCGCTATTTTTTACCGGAACTATGAAGGGTTACACCGAATGCGGAAGGATTTAGTGTAGTGCACCCCTATATAATGGTATATGCAGTTTATTCCGTAGCAGACAGAACGTCACCAATTTATCAATAGATGGCGCTGCCATTCTACACATTTTATACAATACTATATAGGTATATTAGCATTCTAATCGGGAGATTTATTTTATATACTTATACTGGGATACTAGCCCTTCATGTTTTTGATATTGATTTGTATAGACATTTTTTTAAATACCGATTTAATTAAATATTTTGTTCACAGAAAATGTAATTAGCCTATGATATGGTGAACAAATATACGTTGATAATGATTGCTGGCAGTAGATGTTTAAAAAACAAACAAGCAAACAAAATAAATAAATAAAAAATAATAATAATAATTTGAATTGTTGGTCACATCCAAGATGGCCGCATACGGGATCGCATAGGGTGCTTTAAGAGTCATATTTGGACCGTTTATAGTAATTTATAATTCCACATTATTTGAATTTTGAGCTCTATAAATTATGAACTTTGACATTATAAATTATGAGTTGGCTAATGCTGACAAATGCTGGCAATATGATTCACAAACAAAACTTAAAGACACCAAAAGCAAGGTAAATATGACCGGCGATCTGACTACGGAAACAAGAGCTTTAAAGATGTAATACAAAAGCATGTTCGTGCAACATAAAAATCAAATCAACAACCTCATTCACAAATTTTCTCCACTTCAAAATGGTTGGGTTGGTATTAGTACGAAGCCTATATAAAATTATTTCTTGTTGACCCTTTGAAATATTAAGTTTGAATGTTTTGTTTTTGATTTTGCAATCCAAATTGAGTCTACAGTGTGTTAACCGACTTATCTACACAGTATTAAATGAGGGATTTAAATGCCAACTTGAAATGTAGTGACGAAATTGGACCAGCCTCATGTAAATTTCTAGTCGTTAGATGTACAGACTTGACATTTAATATGGAATATTTTTCGCAAAATTCCAAGACTGGTTTGGACGGAGTCTGTATAGACCGTACAGGCTAAATATTAATTATGGTGTGTCGGGAGATGGTGTAAGATAATTGTTTGATAGAACATGTGCTTTCCATATGTTTGTATTATGTTGCTCATAATGTAGCAAATTTGCCTAAAATGGCGGATTTTGGAAGGCTGAATTTGAGCTTTGTAGGGTACACAATTTCGGACTTTATGCAACATGGTTCTGTTATTATCAAACTGGCATTCATCACAGCTGAAATACACTTACAATGTACCAAGTTTTTGAACAGGGAGGAGCTTAAAATAGGGCTCTTAAAAGTTGTACGTACTCAGAAAGTTTGAATGGCCCACTGGGGTCAAATATTATAAACTTACGGTACAAAAACAACTGTGCGGATTCCTGGTTGTCAAATGAACTCACACTGTTTTCTGTGTGTACAGTAAGTTTATAACATTTGGCCCCAGGGGACCATTCAAATTTTCTGAGTGCGTACCACTTTTTAGAGCCATATTTTTTAAAGCTCCCCCGCTTTTAAAAACTGGTAGATCACAGGTGCAATTCAGTTCTGACGAACACTTATTGGTATTTCGGTTCAGTAAAATGGCCTCATACTCAATACATTTGATAATATCAGAATAGTTTTGCTAAAATTCAGAAATTTTACCCCCACAAAAATCAAATTCAGTCTCCTTAAATCCGCCATTTTAGGCTAATGTGAGCACCATAATGCAAACTAATGGAAAGCACATTGTCTGTCAAACAATTATTTTACACCATATCCCGACACACCCCAATTAATATTTAGCCCGTGCCGTTTATGCAGACCTCTACCAGACCAGTCTTGGAATTTTGCGAAAAAGTATTCCATATTAAATGTCAAGTCTGTATTATGATGTATCATAATTTTTTAAATAAAAGTTAGTAGCAAAACAAAAGGTTTTATATTTTGTTTCAATTAAATGTTTGAATCAATAAATGTTGTAAGAATGATTTACACGGAGAATAAAACATGATGTGAAGTGTGTTACAATATCAAGTGTGTTATGTACTATGTTTACCTTTTTCGGTAAAGCCGACACACCACGTTTCATAAAATACACACCCCATACGTAACCACTAACACCCCACTAACACCCACACTACACCGGGGAGAATTATATGTACGACCTAAGCCCGCTGGTTGGGTGCCTCCCCCCGGATGGTACCCAGAACACAACCACCAGCTTATAATTTAGGACAGCCGCAATGTCCTTTGTATCCTGCAACAGGACCTCCTCCACCCGCACAGGTGAGTAAAATCAGGATGCAAAATACTGCATCCAGTGGGACAACTTTTCCCTTTAACAATGTTTATTGAGACATGAGCGATTCGGGTTTAAATAAGGCTACTGTAGCTCCTAAAGCTAGCATAGATAAGGTGTGAAATTTGTTCCTCATAACAATCCACCATACCATTACGAGTACACCGTTTTCTTTAGTTCTTGCCTGTTTTAGTTAAGTATTCGTGGGTAATTTTAAATTAAAGAAATTTACCTGACTGCCTTGAACAAGGGCCATTTAAACTGATTGGATATAACGTAGATGGAAGAGAATGACAAGTGTCATGTCGTCAGTATTTATTAAAGAAGCAAGTGAGGCCCTTATAAACATAAGACAATGACTGTGATTTTATACTATTACGTTTTCTGCAATATGTCTGCCGATAGAAGCATCAAAGCTCTGGATAAAATGAGTAACAGCATACTTCGGGATATTACGTGTACTAAGAAAGAAGTGGAAGACCGAAGGTTTTGAGTATTTCACCAATTTGCTTGTATAATTCGGATTCTAATTTTCCATTTATCGGATATCATACAGGAATGATAGTCAGTCCTAGAACTAACATTATCAGTAGACTTCGGTTGTATATATAAATGCGCTTTTATAAATGCGCACGTGACCAGATGGCCAGCGCCATATTTGCATTACATCACTGTCAATCACTGAAATGGCGACCATTGAAGGAGTGGCTACAGTTGTGACCTTGTTTCGTGGCTAGCACTGGCAAGGAACATTGGCTGGAGGTTCGATGCTATAAATTTGCAAGGATAAATCATGGATATCAAAGGATCATGATTATTGCACAGCACCCCCATGTACAAACATAACTAATGTTTATTTATTTATTTTATTTATTTATTTATTTATTTATTTATTTATTTATTTATTTATTTATTTATTTATTTATTTATTTATTTATTTATTTATTTATTTGACGAAAAACGAAAACCCTGTTCTATTTTGAACAAATTGGGAAACAAATTATTCCTGTACAAATGAATGCCGACCCCAAATTTCGGACATTTCAGGACAATTTTTTTTTGTATTTTCTCAAATTGAAATTTATTTACAGATTTTTGTGATTTTTGGGTTATTTAAATTTTTTTTTTTTAAATACCAACCGACCGACCGACCCTACTTGAAAAGTCCGTTCGCCGGTAGAGCAGGGTTTCTCTTTTTCTCGCATTACTTATAATTTTATAAATATTATTTGTCCCCCCTTCCCCCAAAACCACCCCTCCCCTTTTACACTCATAAATTAATTGTTTTTTGCTAACTTTCCCTTCCGTGTAAAGTAAAACTTTATAAGCCGGTTGAATCAAACTGAACAAAATTGACGTATACAATTACAATATACCACGACAATAATGTGTATGACGAGATCTAACTTACTAGCTGAATAAACCTCAAACCATGGATCACATACGTGATTGTACGTCATATTGTCATACAGGGTGTCCCAGAATAATCTATACCGGGAAAGATTGAATTTTTTAGGTATGAAGGGCATGTTGAATGGTCATATTGTTTTGCATTTTAAGTTCTACATATATTTAGCTTTCTCAGATTTTTTAGATTTTAAAAATTGGACGTTTCTAGTAGAAGTTATAGAAGATTGCGTAAAAATGGTGAATTCTAAGTTTTGACAACGCAACCTATTTTGAAAATCTGTAACATTACTAACCGTATGAGCGTGATGTATAGTATACGAGTCTTCCAGCCGGGATGATTAGATCATGTACAGTCATCTACGTGTTTATACTCTAAATTGTACGTCAAAGGGTGACAAAGGGCGTACAGATTACCGATTTAGCATGGGGGACACAAAAAGGTGCTTAAAAACACATTTTGAATTTGTTTTTTGTCCATTTGCGAGCGAATGAGTAAGTTAGAATTGAGGAGGTCGGGCGGGGACATCTAGCATATTAGTTTGAGAGGGTCATTATACCGAAAAGGGCTAAAGTTATAGTTTCCTCAATTTACGTTATAATTAGAGTTAAAATTAGGGTCAGAGTTATGTTCATTGGCGGCGCTAGGGGGGGGGGATACTTATCTTGACTCCCAAATAAATAAATCCATGACCCCTTTCTTCCGAAGAAAACGACAGCCCCTAAGTTCCCTACGTGCAAACATTATCAAATAACATCATCGGCAGCTACCCAGTTCTGACCTTAATGCCAGTAAGAATCACATTTCGTCATCAATATGGCCAATTGCCACGCCCATTTAGCACGGAAATAATGAAATATAACTTTTAAATCAGCTATATCTAGCTTTTCCGTCATAAATTTTTTTTTTTTTCCGTAATGGAAAATCCAAATAAAGAGTTTATGTTTCGGGTCAAATTATTTTGCCCTTTGCAATCAATGCCACTATTTTGCAAAACCAATTTTCCTTGTAACCTGTCATTTTCGCCTATACTTTTGCGTGTGGAATTTGTGCACATCCGGGTACCTTACATCGTTGAACACGGTATGGCGACTTGTAGATGTTACGTGCGCATTTATAAATGCGCATTTATATATATACCCGAAGTCCACTGATTATTTTACATTATTTCGTATTTGTGCGAAATAATGGGAGGGATCGCAAAATTAAAATGATCAACTTCAAATAGCGATGTTAATGACATATTTGCAAACAAACATATAAACAAGCAAAACACTTAGATCACAGTTAGCGCAAGTGTGTGGGTGTGTGTGTGTGGGGGGGGGGGGTGGAAGTAACCTCATTATCTCAATATTATATAGCCTAATACTGCCATAGTACATTTAATCAATCTTTTACAAAATAATATACAACATTTCCGCAAAGTGGAATTAAAATCAATGTGACGCTGGTAGTTTTAATTGGAAAACCACTGGACTGCTGGATGAGAGAGAGCTCTAATTTTGACTTTGATGACCAAAAGGAGTTGTCCTGACAACATCACTATCATGATCTTCATGATCATCATGATCCTCACCATCATCATCGTTATCATTATCTTCATCAACGAGATCCAACATTATCAATGTTTACCACTCACAAAACATTTAAAGAGCTCCATAGCTATTAGGTTCAGTACAAAGATAACATTGTAGAGATAATATAAACATAATAAGAGGTTTATGTTTGCTTAAAACGTATGTAATAGACCGTTTGTTGTTTCAATAATGAATGTATTACGGAGTAGACGTAAGCAATATCCATTTGGTGTCACTCTCAGTAGAGTACCTGGCCTCACTTGTGTAACCGGAATATGTCATTCTTAAAAGCTATGACACGTGATACCGGGATGGCTCATTTTTCTTTTCATTTTGCTTACCCTTCACTTCACAATTTCCTCTTTTGAATCTCGTGCTTTCATCTAATGTCAACAGCTCAAGGATTTGTTTGATCTGAAATATAATGGAGATTTGACTACTTTGCAATATGCAGGTTACTTGAATTCGAACTTGATTTCAATATTATGATATCAAATAATTATATAATAAATATGTGAACCTCAGATAAAATATAATAAATTACTTTATTTTCTGCTTGTAATGTACTAATAAGGTATTTGTAATTTCAATAATAGTCCTATTGAGAAATATACAAAAAATATCCAAACTATAATGCATTTTCCCTAAAACTTGAGCAGGTCTGTGAATGAAGTTATTGATAAACATGTATGTGTACCCAAAATAACTAAATCTCTACCACGTAAAATACCACATAAGTCGTTTAATTACTATCATTATTATATGAACCCAAATGACATGGTGACTTGATTGGCCTACCGGTGTAGGTGAGTCGCTTTATAACCATAATCTTTACCCAATCACAAAGGCTCAAATGGTTACTTAATACAATGTTCTTGGTCGCTTTCACCACCATGTGAATATCAAATTGACGCCCGACAAACCCTGCACAGGTCTTAACTACCATATACCGTAAAATCCCAAGCATACAAGCATTATAGAGTGCCTCTGATAAAAGCTACATTAATCCAGGCGCCATTATGGAATTTGAACAAATAAATTACGGATCTCAGCATATACAAACAAGTATTATTTTAAGACCAATCTATTATATTGGTATATTAACGCTTCCATCGAATTAATTTAGCTTTCATAAAAAACGCGATATATGCTTGTAGACGGGGTTTTACGGTAATTACCCCAACTAAGTAACCCTTTTTAGGTCGCTTGATTCACAATCTTTAATCAATGAAATTATTGCAATAACACCTTTAACATTACGTAATACTGCCAATGAATTCGTAACTTCAGTAAGTATGTAGGTCGCTTTAAGGTTAAACAAAGTGTTGAAGGGCTTTACCTCCAGAAAAAATATATTATTACCTTATACGTAAGAAAATATGTCTACTTATCATGTGAAATAAAAAATCCGGAAAAAATGTGTGAAAATGTGTTTTTAGCCTATTTTTTTTTTTTTTTTCAAGCACTATTATTCGATTTGTTTACAAGCGCCAAGCAACTGTCGTCAAGGAGAGTGATTGACATCTTTATTATTAGAGAAGAATGGAATCTGTATAGTTCATGAATATTCATGTAGTATTTATACAACCTGTATCCCAGCCATTTTTGCTTAGCTATCATAATCGTTCATATAAGACGCCCATATGATCCATGGTGTTAAACTGATATTCAGCAACTTTATATCTCTCGATCTTTGCGATCCGAAATATTGAATTTCAACTTTAGGCACATCTCTAGCAAGATAATTAAATACCTGTCACAAATAGAGGTCTTGAAATGTTACTTGCAACGTTAAAATGTGAATAGAGAACAAATCGGGTTCAAACATGCTTCAAAAATATAGGTAATTGTCAACGCCTACTACCAGAATAGCCGGAAGAGGGCAGACTTCATAAGGGAGTGTTCATAATATATTTTAGTGGGGACAAAGAATTTGGAACTTATTTCGGGAAATATCCTGGGTTTTTGGTTTTGTTTTTTTATTTTATCTTCCTGTTCGGGTGTTTCGGTTGGCACATTTTCGGGGCATTTTCATGCACTTCACAGGAGTTTTTTCGTGGCTTCTCTGTAGCTGTCGTGTGTCTTTTTCCCCACGTACAGGGTATAAATAATAAATGAATAATAATATATGAAAAAAGAATCTGGAACTTCAACGTCAAAAACAAAACAAAAACAAGACAAACTGTACCCTGCTAAAAATATCAACCCCTATCCTCTCTGAGAATAAAAATAAATAATAAGACTCCAACCTCACCTGCAAAAAAATATTTTTTTCGGGGGCCGGATAATTTGGGATAAGTTCGGGCCTATTTTATTGCGACAATTTTCAAAATCTATAAGGTGAAATGTGTCGTGGGGATGTGCGGCAGATTTGGGGTGCATTTTCAGCCATTTAGTTTAGACTCTGTTGTATTTTTAGCCATGATTTTATTGACCCTCAGTGTCATGAAAATTAGGTTTAAGAAGGGTATTTTTCAATAATTTTCTCGAAAAAGTAAAAATTTGCGACTTTTTTCAGTCCAAAAGTTGATACAATTTTGGGTCTGTTTTATTCAAATTTGGTTTAAAATCGCATCCTTACCCAACTTGAGAAGGTTCCCCCGGGGTGTGTGCAAATTTGCAATTTATAGGCCTACACTCATCATTAGTAAGCCTAAAATCAAAGTGTTAATACCATTAACACTACCATGGCCCGTTTTGTCGTGATGACTGGCTTCCAAAATGTAGGCCTATTTTAAATTATAAATCTGGTCCCGCTAGAGGTGTGTTTTTACCCGCGGAGGTCTCTCCTCGGGTTCGTGGATGTGCCACAGTTTTGGGGTAGGCCTACCTTTTCAACGACTATGATGGGTGGGTTTACAGCGAAGACCAACTTTTGGGCGCATTTTGGCAAAAGTGCCCTTAAAACAGCATCCAATTAGGCCAAATGTGGGTGACTTTGATCCCCGCGGTACAAATGTTTTGAAGAGACCCGCCCTGAGGTGTTTTTATAAAAAAAATGGTCGGGCCTGCTAAAAACCTCCTGAATCAAGCATGGGTAGGCATACCAAAATGCCTTGAGACCCCCCCAACCCAGCGCCGGGACCTCCATGACATGATATTCTCCGCGAGTCCACCAGAAAATATAAAAATATAACATTTTGATAGGCCTACTAGGCCTATATTTGTCTGTAAACCTTTCTTGTAGTTGTAGGCTACCGCGTATGTCTACCGTGATGACAGTAGCGTAGCTGTTGGGGGGGGCAATTGCAAAATTGCCTATTTGGGCCCCTGCCCCTAGTGCAAGGAAAAAAAGGGGAAAGAGGGGGGGGGGGAAGAGGAAAAAAAGAGAGGGTGAGAGGAGGGGCAGAGAGATGGGGAATCCAAACGATATGCAATACAGCTCAATAGGCCTACCATATATTATTTATCAATAAGCCTGGCAAAAATTGTCTATTTGGGCCCCTGCCCCCAGTGGGAAAATTTGGTGGATTTGGGCCCCGCCCCATAGGGCCTACAGTCTTGCCCCTCCTGGAAAAAATCCCAGCTACGCCGCTGCGTGATGATGTTGCAAAGTTGCGGAAGTTCATTCATAAATTTCCCATTTCCACTCGACAACAACAGGCCAGCACGCAGCGCGCAGTAGCTAATCCCCGAGCTAATCAGAGACATGTGCGTTTCTCTTTCAACAGAAAATATGTGACCATGTGACTGACACGATGTAGGCCTACGCTTCAAATAATTATGCTCTCGGCGTCGAAAGTATGAAAATGGAAAATATTTATAATGAACACTCCCTTATTTAGCCACACCTCTGTTCCTTTCTCGGGTTGCCTGGTATATCAGCAAAATCCTACACCTATCGCCTTCCCTTGGTAAAATCCCTGATAAAAACTCGTGATATTGAAATTGAATTTCAGCGCCAGAACTTCCGTCATTCTAGCATCATGGATGGATATGCAGTGCGCCTGCTAGGGGGGCAGTATTTCCCCAATATTTTTTCTTTCCCACTCACTTTTTAGGCAAAATCCCCACAATTATGTAATTTTCCACTTTTTGCGGCAATTTAGTGCAATGATTTCCAAGTGCCCCTGTCTCAAATTCACTTCCCCCATGCCCCGCGAAAAAATTCTGGTTCCGCCACTACGGGTATGGCCATAGCTAGGATAGGGGGCTTTCCCACCCCACCCCCAGTTGCCCTTGGTTATGCTGGACGTATGAGAAATTTAGAGCTTGTTCAATTCCACCAATTTTAGAAATTTTAAAGGTATATACAGTGTATATAGCCTATTCACGGATGTTTGATGGGATCATTTATTAGTTTTTCCAAACAAAACATCAGGTACAACAAATTTTAGGCTTACACAGCTAAATGTGATATCATGCTAATGTATACTGATGCTTTTGAGTCATTCTCAACTTTGAATTCACCTCTTTTTTTTAAATTATTCAATTTAATAGCATTTTTTATAGCTTTTTTGGATATAAAATGTATCTATTAATGACAAAATTGGTGGCGCTATTTAGTTACTTGGAATTACTCTTTCAAGCTTTTAATACAGATAATTCCTTTTATTGTTTGATAAAATATGTTTATAAAATTTCCTTGTTGCTTGTTTCACCTAATCCAGCTGTTTTAATGGCGGTATTAATCTCCTACCCCTTGGAAATAAAGAAATATGATTAAGGATAAATAGCGCCATCTTTAGTTTGCATTTAGTTAATAATGAAGCCAATTCTATATGCATCAAACAACCGTGTATTAAAACGGATCACAGTCAAATAAAATATCGTAGGCCTAATAATTTTACCACTGGCATTTATTGAGCTGCTCACTTCTTGAAAATTATATGGTTTAATATTGATATTATACAATTGAGCTCCTTGTCAAGCTCCTCAGTACACATAGGAGAGTGACTAACTGAGCTCCCGCTATTTTCAGAAATGAAGGCCTGGCCTATTAAATGAATAATTAGGATTGAGGCAGCCTTTTGTTTCATTTTACAGAACTTTTTTAATCCCCCATAATTAGTGTGTTTTTTTTAATGGGGAGTAGGCTTTTAAAACGAAATTCAAATTTGGCAATATTTTCCATTGCTTAATGAATTGATCTGCGTGAAAATGCCTAAACATGTGGCCAGAGCGGGATGAGTGGTATCCAAATCTTAACTTGTGAGAAAGGACGTAGGCCTATGGGGTTGTATGAGGCTGTGGATCACGAAATGCCCCTTTAATGTGTGCTAGGTAAAGTCATTCTTCCTCCCTTTCGACTTGCCAAAATTTATTCCCCCGGCCCCGGAAAAAAAAAAAAAAAATTGCTTTCTCGAAAGGCTGTGCAATCAGTACCGGTATTAGCCTACTAATTAGGCCTATAAGCCAAAATTTCCAAGCGACTCGCTAAAAATCGCTTGCCTCCTGTCTCGGCCAGCCAAAAATCGCTTGTCCGCACCCCTGGACTGCCAAATTTTGTGGCCCCCTCCCCTTGGCCTGCCAAAATGCCCCCACCCCTTTGCATATGCCTAGGCCTATATGCCAATTTTTGGGATCCCCAATTTCCATACCCATACCTTAAATGGATTTCTAAATATCTACCTGTTGCAAGCGCAGCAAGCATGAAAATGTGCACATTTTTTCGCGCCCTAACTACCCCCCCCCACATTTTCCCTCCCATGCACCAGGTTCATTGGCGCTAGATTTTAAGCTAGAAAATACCTAAATATTTTAAAATCCAAACTCGGCAACACCCGGCGGCAACACCACAAATAGAGCCTGTCGTACATGTCGTACGTAAACAGCGTGTGTAAAAAAATGAGAGTGCCACTTTTGTCCAAAAATTTCGAATTTTGGCCTTGAGCAGCGACAATCAGAGGTAAGAAAAACACAGTATGACGCAGCTTGAAATATAGAATCACTATATCAATTTTGAAGTTTGTACTTCAAAGCACAAGCCGAAACGAGGTGAAATGGTTCTAAAAAATATTGATTTCGCTGTATCTTTTATCGCGAAACTAGACAATTTGACAGCAGCGAGTCGGAAAAATAGCAAATATCTCAATTTTCTGCTATCGAAATAAAAATTTAAATAGCACCTGCATATAGAAGAGGGTTTATAGAAATAATGTAGGTCAGAATTTTGTCTATGAAATCGTGCACGGAATTATTATTACTGGTTACAAAACGACATACAAGTGGAGGCCATTTTACTTCAAATTCGGCCAACATGTAAGCTTACTAAAACAAATCGAGACAAGCAATATCAAGAATGAATATGCACATTCTTTTATTGACTTGTTTGTAATGTGCGTCGTAGTTCCCAACAAAATCGCCACTTCCACTGAGAAATTATGGCCTTGTTCCCAAAAATCTTGATGCTCCGGATATTGAAAAAAAATTGAAATGTTTGAAAAGTACATTTCTTCTTGAGCCAAGTGGAAAATTCAAGCATAATAATAACCCTTACACTTTCAGCTTTTAGACGTAGTTTGCGTTTTCTCTCTACGATATTTATTTCCAGAAATAGATAATTTTAAAGGGGGCTACATGCAGTCTCATTCTGGATCGATCATTACAAAGTTTAGTATAACCTTAACCGCTTATAAAGGAAGCACCCAAATGAAATGGTGCATTAATGGACCCACCTATGTATGTTGCTTTATAACCATAATTTTTTGACCAATGAAATTAACATCTACCAAACATAATTGCATTCCTTTAAATAATGGCCATTTTCCTAAACCATTGATTGTACGCCAAATGTAGAATATTTCAGTCGAAGCAAAATTTATTTCTGCGCATTATGACACCTCATTTGTTCCAATGGTTCCAATATTGATGCCGCAGCCTATATTTTAATGAAAGTTGCAGCAAAATCTTATTGCCTGGTATTCAGTATTAATTGAATCAGCTGATTGAGCTCTAATTGGATTATTCTTTTGTTTCATGCAAGGGGATCAAAACATGCGATAACCAATAACAATTGTTATTATGCACATCAGTGATTATTATTCACGTAATGTCAAATTATTGAAACATAAAGATTTCGATGTTGTTTTCTGACTAACAAGGTCCTAAATGGCCTACAATAATTGCAAGTTGTCCTTTCAGTGGTAAAGTTAGATTCAAATTTACTGATTGAGAGGTTTAATATAGGATTTAGTAAACAATGACCACTGATGTGAATAATGACATTTTTTATTGATTATTACATGTTTTGACCTCCTCCAAATTCACGCAAGAAGATTAATCCAATGAGCGCAGATAACAATTTCGTCTATGGACACTGAATACAAGGCCACAGGACTTTGCTGCAACTTTCAAATCTTGAGTTTGAATTTCATTTAAATGTACGCTGCGACATAACTTTGGGACCATTGCAACAAACGAGGTGTCATAAAGCGCAGAAATAAATTCTGCTTTGACTGCATATTCCATGGCCTTTATTTAGAGGGGTAGATGTTTAGTTACTTTATACCATGCATGTTCCAGGTGACTTTAACCCGATGTAAATATCAAATGAAATGACTTCCCACAAACCCTGCTCAGGTGCTAACCACCATAATTTTCAGAGGAAATGGTAACTCAATAACCCATTGTAGGTCGCTTGATTTACTCAATGAAATGGTTGCTTATAATAACTCTACTGGACGCCTTTACCATTACGTATGAATTTGTAACTTTAGTAACTCTGCAGTTCACTTCCCGGGTTCACTTTAATCACCATACAATTACTGCCCAATAAAATAGTGACTTAATAACCCTCTCGTGTTCATGTTTATAAAGGAAGCACTGATTATGTCCACTTTTAGCCATTGGCAAATATATATAAAAGCTGAGCTTGCTTGTTCATCGTTCCTCAATGGCCCCGTCTTAGCGTGTTCATTTAACTTCTTGATATCGTCGTTTTTTATCCATGTTTACAAACGGACATTTAGGCTTGTATAACGCTGACTTTCCGTGCCCAATGGCCAAAGTCACTATTATACTCAACACCAGTAAAATGATCCTATCACTAAATCATAGGAGACCATTAAAACAATGTTTAAACACTCAATTGCGCCTTGACATTTAATGTCTTGTTTAATATAGAAGAGATATTGTTATTGTCTTAGTATGAATGACACGCACACACCTTCATGTACCTAAACTAGAGAAATTTATGTACAAAATAGTACCCATAGTTTCGCTGAAAGTTGATAATATCCTTGACGACGTTGAACAAACAAGTTTAATATAAGATGAAAATGTACGTATTGTGCTTGAAATATGTGATTGTGAATATATCATTATTCTAATATGACTAACTTGATATGGTGGATTCAATGTTAAACCAGGTGGTTTCTTGGTAACAGAGTGTGTAGCTTACAGAGCGATACTTACAAAGCGATATGTAATTATGTAAGTCGCAAACGATGTTGATTCCTGCTCAGATCGTGGTGGTTTTCATAGCATCCCCTTGCAAATAAATCAATACATCGCATTCTCAATACGAGAATACCATGAACTGAGGCAATATAATACATTGTAGCTGCTTGGGAAAGTTGATTAGTTCAAAATCATATTGAGTCTAATATCAAGTGCTTGAAAGGGGTCATTACAAAGTTTATCCTTTACAATTTTCAGCATTATTATCAAAGAGTATCCAAATGAGAGTACATGTATGAACAAAGATTACGAAACAAATGGAGTGTGCTAAGAAGAAGAAAATCATCAGAACATCCTTTAACATTAAGTATATTTCAGTGTATTTTCTTTTCAAAGGGGGGGGGGGGGCGATTTTTGGCAGACCAATTTGAGAATTCACCACCCGGGGGTACACATAATTATTAATTATTGCACCACCCCTTAGGAAATATTGTTTAATTATTCGGATATGTGTACGGTTTTCTAGCTATGAGTTTGCAATTGTGGCTTTGCTTTAAAGTCATTTCTATAAGTCACTGGAAGGTCACAACACATTTTATTCCAAACTGTATTATGTCTATGGAAAAATGATAAACCCAATACTCTATGCAGGCTCTTGCTTTCATCGCACGTTCTCTTCATAATGGCAATCGTCTGATAATATTCGCATAAGTGGTTGGAACCCTTTCTGATATAAGAAATAACAGTAAGAGCATTCCAAGTAGGATTTTGAATATGAATAGACATTAATAACGCTTCCCGCATACTTAGTTATCTTTTTGACAACCATAAATTGTATGGTTGCGGTGAAAAACATTCATATCTTTACATCAGCTTCAAACGCGTTACTTACTGTTCGTTGTATACGTAACAAGACAAATAATTTATTGGTTTGATCAACACTTTACTTATTAACATGAGGGTCGATCAACATAAACAACATGAATCATATTTGGCATTAATAAACCCGTCCCATAATACAATCTTGTAAAATACAAGACATTGAAACACTTTCCCGGTCAAAATGTGGGGTAAACATAAGCTGTTTGCCAATAATGCAGTAGGACTGACGTCTATTTATTTATACTGTATCAATATTTCGTTCCTGTATACGTCGGTCCGTGGAGACGCAAAAGCCATACTTGATTTTGATTAAAAGAATGAATTGGTTAACCTAACTTGCAAACTCTTTGAATCCATATGGTGACACCATAATCGACTGTATTAATAATGTTGTTGCTTTTAATTAACACTTCCAAGCAAAGGTATTTGCAAAGTAAAATGAAATGAATTTAATAACGTCCTAATTAGTTGATATCAGAACAACACAATTCCGTTGTTAAGTTAGCAAGGGGTGCCATCAGCTTGAAACAGCCTAAGAAGTCATACCTGCTTCAGATCATTACGGTGTCTAATTCAAGGAATTCTTGTTTGTAGTCTCTAGTGCAATGAGAAAGAAAACTGCATAATTAAAGCAAAGCCCTACAAATTGGTTGCACCAGTAAAAACCGCTCGGGTTTCTTTTGGTATAGAATTAACGACTCACCCTTACGCTGTCCACATGCATATCTTAATGTGTGATGTCTAATAATGTATTGATTGAAGGAATATCACCAATAAGACAGGTGTGATAGTTGATCAACTGTATAACCAACATCATTTAAACACCTCCTATCCTTGCGCAACCTGTTACATTGATCGTTTAACACTATAATTTTCACCATCTTTCTGCTAACTTATTTGAGATATCCTCTCTATGACCACAAGGTCTATTACCTCGCTTCAAAGCACCATGCTTGTCTGAACTCAGTATCTCCTGTAGATAGCGCTAAATAAGATTCTCATAATGGTAGGCTTTTAGTTGACTGCTGCCGGGTGTTATGTTAAAGGAAAATATACTGTGTGTAACAGAAGGACATAGTTTGTCTGTGTACCACGCATTATATGAAATATAACTAAGATTCGCCTTATTAATGCTTTGGGGTCTTTGTAAATGGAAAGATAATAGCATTATGCATAGGAGGACATTTTGAAATGCAAAATAAGTACAAGTAAAAAATAAAGTAACAACAAAATCGCCAATGGCATTCGAATGTATAATGCGGTGGAATTAACTCGCATTCTTTGAACTTGATTAGTCTCGTCTCGAAGTTTTAAACTTGTGTTTGTTTTTCTAACGTTGTTGGTGTACCATTTTGACATGATTGTTCTGCTTTTCTGTTGTATACTTGCAGGTCATTCATACCCAGGACCCTACAGTGTATCAACCAGAAGACGAATACCCACCGGCATCAGGACAACATACCGTCGTTATAATAGATGGCTACACACAACAACAAAGACTGCAGCAAGATAAAAACCAATGTTGTATGATGACAATATGTGCCTTGTGTTTATGTTGCCTTTTGGATTGATTTGAATGGAGAATTATTTCTCTACAGAAACATTTGTCATGAACTTGTTCTCTGCAGTATTTATCACTGCCCGAGGAATTAGTGACTCATTTTTATACAATACTTATAGCTATAGTCGTGGTCTAGGTGTACCCAAGGTCACGAAATATTATTGTAGTACCTTCTGTAATCATGGTTATGAACAGAACCATCCGTACCTGCAACATCAATAATGAACACATTAAATTGCGAAATTTATTACGTGTAAAATATCATATTTTTCTGAAACTCTAGTATTTGTTTATAGATTGAAAAGAAACCCGATCCATTTCCTTTGAATATAAATTGGGTCAAATTTTAGCTGAGCTGTTTGCAGAGTTCATAACAGGTTACATCTATAAATTCGATTGGCTTAACGACTTTCTGTCTTGAAAAAGAGTAAAAACTAGAGCTAATTGCGCATACACATATACGCGACCTTAGCAATAGCTAATTAACTAGGCCTTTGGCTAATTAGCCCAGCTATCTAGCATGCATGCATGTATTAAGGCATATAAACAGCCAGCAGTAGTATAATATGCTGATTTTACTGAGAGGTCTTTTTTGAAATGCACTGTAATTTGAAATTGACCATAGGGACAATGGGAGCAAGGTTAATTTGTTAGCTCACCTATAGCATATGTGAGTTCAAAAGGTCCAGCAGTTTGGTGTAATTCATTGGAATATACATGTATAAGAACAGAAGTTTGTAGTATCATATAATTAGGCCAAGTAAAATAAAAAAGCATGTTTCAAGTCCGGGTTTTTGAAAAAAGGAGGAAGAGGGGGCTTTTTATTATATATTTTCATGGCAAAATCGGTGTGAATACCCATAATTTGAGCTGTTTTAGCATACACAATAATGCCTGGAAAAAGGAGGAGGCCTCTTTTTATTTTTGTTCTGAGGATATAGGCCGGCCCCTCTAATTTTCATAAAACCTTCCAAAAGTGTTTCTTGTATATTAGCAAGGCTATAGAAATATTTCTGCTTCCTAGATATATTTTTTGAAAAGTTATAACTGAATAAATATATAATTGAAGAAACCTCAAAAAAGGAAGCGGGAGGGTACGTGAAACATGTTTATTTTTTTATTTGGCCTTATAATTATTAATTATATTACATAATTATTTTCCATAGTTGTGAAATTATTTTGTTAACCAAAAATTATTCAATATTCATGTAAATATTTCTGTGCAACGTTGGTCATGCGCTATTAGAGTATTTTTCTACATACCGGAAGTAATATCTGCATGACCTTTGACCCCAATGACCTTGGACCCCAATGGATGAATACAATGTGTAATGTTATCATGCTATATTATAATTTGTGGAATGACTTAGCATTTTTAGTAACAGAACAGAAAATCACTTCAGCCATAATGACCTTCGTATGACCTTTGACCTCAAGGCTAATGCATGTGTCAAGTGACATCATCTTGCTGTGTAATTCGTGTAAGGAGTAGCAGTTTTTATAGTAAAAATAACAGGAAATAACATTTTCGGCCATAATGACCTTTCCATAACCTTTGACCTTGAGTTGGTCACGTGACATTTGTGCCACCAGCTATTGGTCCTGATGATCAAGTAACATTGTTGTACCATATATATTTGCGACAGCAGCAGCATTTTAGGGTATTTGGTCATATACCGGGAGTATCCCCTTAATGACCTTTGACCCCAATTCTGGACAATAACTTTTAGACACTGGGTATAGCTGATGCATGTACCCAAGTGTCATCATCGTGCTGTATAATTTGTGGAAGAAGTAGTATTTTTAGTGAAATCACGTTTTTGGCCATTGACAGGAAGTGGATGACCTTTGACCTGTAGTTGATCATGTTTCATTTGTCCCCCCACCCAATGGTCCTAATGACCAATTATGGTCAACATGGCTCAAAGCATATGGCTACGGTGGCTCATTATAAGATTGACAGAAAGAAAGAAAGAAAGAAAGAAAGAAAGAAACAAAGAACTTGACAGAAACAGACCTTAGCAATTTTGCAAATTGCTAAGGAATTAGGTAGCCACTGAGGTAATATTTTGCTGCGAGCTATCGTCGATGCAGGTAGAGCTAGTAAGACACATGTAGGTCAGATGATGGATTTTCTGAAACAATTTCTTCCTAGAGGCGAAACAATAGCAGGTGCTTTGTTAGATGGGCATGTGAGCTGCCTTCAAGATGTAGCAGCTTCGTCTACCATATCACGTAACCTTCGGCCGTCTTACCCACGCAATAGCTACTTCAATTCGCTCAGCAGATCATATACAAGCAGTTTACAAAATATTGCTATGAAAAAGGTTTTTGTAGACTTGGTCAAAGACAGTATTTTGAACAAGCAGTTAATATTGCTATGAAAATGGTTTTGTAGACTTGGTCAGAGACAGTATTTTGATATAATTGGAAAGCATTGTCAGTCATCTAGCACTTTGAATGTCTTATGAATATGTCATCCTTTTGGGCTAACTGCAATATGTCAACGGATTGTGCTGTATACACTTATTAATAAGATGAAACATTTAACCAGGTTATATTTTGTATTAACAAGCATACTATTCGTAATTAGTATGTTAAACTTTGTACTTATGTACTCGAAACTAAAATACTTAATCCCAACCAAGGAGTGACAGTTTCTTAACACAAGAAGGGTACGTTTCAGAGAGATCAAAATAAAATGCTGGGGACAAGACACATTGAAGCTAAAATAAGGTTCCATTTTGATTACGAGCTAACCTGGTAGTCCGGCTGCCAGTGGATATGACGTTGTTTTGGTGTCCATAGTTTAGTTTTTGATGGATATTGCTTCTCAAGGCCACCAACATCCAAAATAAGTTTATCTTACCTCTGTCAGCATTAGGCATTTTAAGATATGGCAGGCCAAAGTTCATACAGTGGTCAAAATTCAAACTGCTCAAAATTCCCAATGCTGACAGAGGTCCAGTAAACTTATTTTTGTCTTCAGAAGCAATATGCATCAAAAACACTATGAACACCAATCAAAGCTTCTGGGGCAAGATTGCGTTTGACAGCCGGAATTTCTACATGCATATTGAATTATACGGCTGAGCGCACACAAGAATACTGTTTGGTGCACTACAGTTTATCTATAACAACTTAAACTCTGCTCCTCCTCATAATCAATCTTTTCGTCTCATATAGATTTAGGCTTCCGATACTTTAATGGTGCCAACTCTTTCTAATTATGCAAGAAGCAAACCTTTTGACAATTCCAAAAGTCCGTCTTTCAACGAAAATACGCTCGTATAACATTATGTTGCCTCATTGCCTCATGCCTCATTTCCAAACTATAAAAATGGCTTCTGCTTTGATATCATGCCACCAAGTGTTTTGGTGTCACCAATTAAAAGTTTATGCATTTAGAAGTAATTGATTCGTGGTGTCATTTACATAAGAATGTTTGAAATATGCCCGGGAAATATGAACAGAAAAGCACGTCTTTTGATTGATTTCAACACACCTCCATTACATCTATACCATCAATGAATGGGATTGAAATGGTACTACTTGTGATTTATAGTAAAAGTAGTTAAGTAGCAAGATTAATTACCATAGCGATGTGTCTACACAACCTCGTAGCTGGTTACATTCCCCGCCCAGCAGTAAAGTAGGCTGCACTCACCATCACCTGTGTATAACGTGCAATCACTAATTCTAAAGGTGCGAGCGAATATTTTCCAGATTCGGACTAACGCAGTCAGTGTTTTTCAAATTCAGACCAGCGCAGTGTTTTTCAAATTCGGACGAGCGCATTTTTTTCAGACCTAAGCATTTAAACATTTCTAATAATTATTAACTGTGATTCAGCTTCAACTTAAGGCTACATAATATTCTTGCAGGTATTGGTATGGTTTTATTCTCCATCTCCATCTCCCCCCCCTCAATGCAGTACAGAGAAAGAGAGAGGCAGATAAACAAATTTTAATCTTCATCCAGAGCAGCCAACGCATAGTAATAATTTTCAGAGAGGCAGATAGATGGAAAATACCACTTTACATAATACGTGTATATAAATGTAAACACTAGAGAAAATACCTGCCTAAAGCTGAAGTTGAGTGACTGTTAATCATTTATGCTTAAGTCCAAATAGTACGGCGCTAGTTTGAATTTGTGAACCACTGCGCTAGTCCGAAACATTGAACCAATGCGCTAATTGTCCGAATCTGTGAAACACTGCGCAAGTCCGAATAGTGGTACGAACTAGTGCAGTGTTTTTCAAATTCGGACTAGCGTAGTGTTTTCAAATTCGGATAAGTGTAGTGTGTTTCAGATTCGGACTAGCACTGTGGTTCTCAGTTTCGGACTAGCGCTATATTTTTTAGTTTCGGACTAGCGCCATGCTTTTCCGATTCGGACTAGTGCAGTGTCGGATTCCAGATTAGGACTAGCGCAGTGTATTTCGGATTCGGACCAGCGGCGTGTCGGAATAAGTGCTTTTAGATTTTTATACTAGCGGCATGTCGGACTGTTGCAGTGGTTCTCATTTTCGGACTGTGCATGTTTTTTTTTCGTACTAGCGCATTGTTTTACATTTTCGGACTGACGTACCCCTACATATAGGAAATTAGAATTACGACTTGATTCGACCCATCATTTGTATAATATCGGCAGCGTGGCTCAGTACCGCGGGTCTTAATATTGTCTTAGTGCTATCCTACTAATGTGTAGAGCTAATCATTGTAATGCAGTAATTGGATCTTTAATTGGGTCGTTACCTGTGGCAGAAACAGCTTCTACAACAGTGTCGCGGGAAGAATAGCATTACTAGCTATAACATACACAATATAACATATACATATAGGTCAATATATATATCCCAAACATTTTCCTTTGTATTCACTGATAAATGTATAATACCCTCAAGCTTTCATAAATAAGGAGAAACTGAAGTCACGATAGAATTTATTTATTTGTTTATTTATTTATTTATTTATTTATTTATTTATTTATTTATTTATTTATTTATTTATTTATTTATTTATTTATTATTTTGTTAATAGATATTCATTTACATAATTACTCTTCAAGAATGTCGATTTAAAAGAATGTAATTCTTACACAATACACGTCTATAGAACGCCAATAAAACATTTAAATGTGTGTCACCTCACAGATGGGGCACAGTAGCTTTCCTCATGGGTCTGGTTAACTTTGTTGTTAAAGTTAATCTCTTCAAGAGAATACAAGATACATTATTCATAATGCTTAACGGAAACCTAGTCACTCGTTAAAACGTCACTGACCTAGCACAGTTAACAAACCGATATCTTTTTACAAAACGCCTTAAGAAAAGAAAGCCATGGTATTCCCTATAGAAAGTTTCACCGTAACATGTTGCCTGAAAATAATATATATTTTCCCACGTCATTAACTACAGAGAGAATGGATGGGCCATTGGCAGGATGACATAATATAATATATTAACACGGATATCTGATTCGAAAGTGACATCGTCTCATTCTTCATTCATTGAAATAAAGTAACACTCAAATGAGAGAGCTGCGTTAAACATTTGGTAAATTATCGATCTACTTATTTTATCCCCCTCAACGACCAACATCGAAAACGAAAAATGTGAGCTACTGATTGAATGTTATTTTCCAATTGATTAAAGCGGGTACACTGTCATATGTGATGCGATCAAGCAAAATCAGTCGGAACTCGGAAATATTGATTTTGAGATATAGCCAACAAAGAAAATATTTCCTTTTGTTTCCTCTTGTTTTGGAAAGTCTTTAATTGCTGATATCTTTGGAACTGGTTGTTCAATTTCAGTGGGGTTTTCTGCAAATCCAGCTTTGTAAATGCTTTTACTATCCTATAAGAAAGTGAAAATTTTTTATTTCTGTGTTCCGACTGATTTTGCGTGATCGCATCACATATTATGTTAATAACTACATTGATATTTAATACACATGTCCTTTGCTTTAAGTAAATATTTATCATTATACATTTATCTGAAGAAGAAGAAGAAGAAGAAGAAGAAGAAGAAGAAGATATCAACAACAACCAGAACAAGAAGAACCTAAGAAGAAGTTATATTTGTCATCCTAAAACCGCAGAAGCAATAAACACCCCTACAGTAGGATATGGTATAACCTGGTCCGAAACAATAGATGGAACCCTCTTGTCGTCAAGTTATCGTATTACGAGAACTACGGAAATGAATTAATTCTTATCCGAGATACTCACCGATGTCTAATCATGTTACTATATATTTTGATGAAATGATTTTATATGCTTACTACTAATTTTGACAAATAAATCTTAAAATTTACATGTAATTATAAGTGTGTTGCCAAATGTACATGTACATAATAATATATATAAGACAACTCCAATCTCCCTACTATAATGCTAATGTAAATCAGATCTTAAGTGCTCATAAAATATATTTATAAGTTAAGTTCTAAATTGGGGGGGTGATTTCGGGATTTTCGCCATCATTATCAAGGTTAATTAAATTATATCAACGTATTAAAGGAGCTTGTCTACTGAGGGAAATTAAGGTAAATAACAAATTGTAGGTTGGCATAGGCTGTACAACACCAAATCCTTAAGCACTTGGTGTAACCCTTGATGATTAGCCATATTTTTTATTATAATTATACTCAGTAAATTAAAAGATATACAATTGATCAGTGTTTAGAACATTACAAAATTTACAAAATAGTGCATCTTGAACTGGTCAAAATGTTGGGCGCCGAAACTAAGGAGGTATTCGTGCCATTCGTGCAAGCTGAAAATATATGGGTGGCGCTGTTCTTGTATTTCTACAAGAACTCACCTATTTACCTAATGTTCCCTCCCTCTTGCATTTTTCCATTTCCATAGCGCTTTGTTTCTTCATTTAAAAAGCGCTCTCTAAATCTGTGAATTATTATTTATTTATTATTATTATTTTAACAGGACGTTTATTTAGTGGTGTGCTCCCTATAATGATATATATGTGCAGTTTATTCCGTAGCAGACAGACCATCACCCATATATCAATAGGGCGCACACCACTAAATAATCGTACGGGAAAATACAAGAAAGTAAGTCTGTTTTTCTATCCCATGTAACAACATTTTTAATATTTTGATCGAATCAACGTCTTAAATAAAGATTAAACTTTTATTTAAATTTGATTTTTTGGGACAAGTTAAGACAAACTTGACAGATACGAACTCCTGAACAGCACCATCCCGAATTTCAGTCGACACTCTCGCCTTCTTACCAGTTCCGGCCATGATATTGTTCCGAGGGCCTATTACCCATGCACATTCGATTCGGAACATTTTCTGAACAGATTTGTAATGTTGAGCTCCTATTCTATCGTTTTTATCAAAACAACCAAGAGTCACTCAAATTTGGTTCCTCGGGACGCCGATATATTTCGCATAGGCGCTATTTTTTTACCGGAACTATGAAGGGTTACACCGAATGCGGAAGGATTTAGTGTAGTGCACCCCTATATAATGGTATATGCAGTTTATTCCGTAGCAG
Organism: Amphiura filiformis; assembly: GCF_039555335.1. Classification (NCBI taxonomy): domain Eukaryota; kingdom Metazoa; phylum Echinodermata; class Ophiuroidea; order Amphilepidida; family Amphiuridae; genus Amphiura; species Amphiura filiformis. Next base: position 47,780,594 of record NC_092642.1, on the reverse strand, counting down.
ACAGAACGTCACCAATTTATCAATAGATGGCGCTGCCATTCTACACATTTTTATACAATACTATATAGGTATATTAGCATTCTAATCGGGAGATTTATTTTATATACTTATACTGGGATACTAGCCCTTCATGTTTTTGATATTGATTTGTATAGACATTTTTTAAATACCGATTTAATTAAATATTTTGTTCACAGAAAATGTAATTAGCCTATGATATGCTGAACAAATATACGTTGATAATGATTGCTGGCAGTACATGTTTAAAAAACAAACAAGCAAACAAAATAAATAAATAAAAAATAATAATAATAATTTGAATTGTTGGTCACATCCAAGATGGCCGCATACGGGATCGCATAGGGTGCTTTAAGAGTCATATTTGGACCGTTTATAGTAATTTATAATTCCACATTATTTGAATTTTGAGCTCTATAAATTATGAACTTTGACATTATAAATTATGAGTTGGCTAATGCTGACAAATGCTGGCAATATGATTCACAAACAAAACTTAAAGACACCAAAAGCAAGGTAAATATGACCGGCGATCTGACTACGGAAACAAGAGCTTTAAAGATGTAATACAAAAGCATGTTCGTGCAACAGTAAGATCAAATCAACAACATCATTCACAAATTTTCTCCACTTCAAAATGGTTGGGTTGGTATTAGTACGAAGCCTATATAAAATTATTTCTTGTTGACCCTTTGAAATATTAAGTTTGAATGTTTTGTTTTTTATATAGCAATACAAATTGAGTCTACAGTGTGTTAACCGACTTATCTACACAGTATTAAATGAGGGATTTAAATGCCAACTTGAAATGTAGTGACGAAATTGGACCAGCCTCATGTAAATTTCTAGTCGTTAGATGTACAGACTTGACATTTAATATGGAATATTTTCGCAAAATTCCAAGACTGGTTTGGACGGAGTCTGTATAGACCGTACAGGCTAAATATTAATTATGGTGTGTCGGGAGATGGTGTAAGATAATTGTTTGATAGAACATGTGCTTTCCATATGTTTGTATTATGTTGCTCATAATGTAGCAAATTTGCCTAAAATGGCGGATTTTGGAAGGCTGAATTTGAGCTTTGTAGGGTACACAATTTCGGACTTTATACAACATGGTTCTGTTATTATCAAATTTATAGGGGTTTGAGGTGACATTTCTTAAACTTCGTCAGCAATTGGCATTCATCACAGCTGAAATACACTTACAATGTACCAAGTTTTTGAACAGGGGAGGAGCTTAAAAATAGGGCTCTTAAAAGCTGTAGGTACTCAGAAAGTTTGAATGGCCCACTGGGGTCAAATATTATAAACTTACGGTACAAAAACAACTGTGCGGATTCCTGGTTGTCAAATGAACTCACACTGTTTTCTGTGTGTACAGTAAGTTTATAACATTTGGCCCCAGGGGACCATTCAAATTTTCTGAGTGCGTACCACTTTTTAGAGCCATATTTTTAAAGCTCCCCCGCTTTTAAAAACTGGTAGATCACAGGTGCAATTCAGTTTAGGCTAATGTGAGCACCATAATGCAAACTAATTATTTTACACCATATCCCGACACACCCCAATTAATATTTAGCCCGTGCCGTTTATGCAGACCTCTACCAGACCAGTCTTGGAATTTTGCGAAAAAGTATTCCATATTAAATGTCAAGTCTGTATTATGATGTATCATAATTTTTTTAAAATAAAAGTTAGTAGCAAAACAAAAAGTTTTATATTTTGTTTCAATTAAATGTTTGAATCAATAAATGTTGTAAGAATGATTTACACGGAGAATAAAACATGATGTGAAGTGTGTTACAATATCAAGTGTGTTATGTACTATGTTTACCTTTTTCGGTAAAGCCGACACACCACGTTTCATAAAATACACACCCCATACGTAACCACTAACACCCACTAACACCCACACTACACCGGGGAGAATTATATGTACGACCTAAGCCCGCTGGTTGGGTGCCTCCCCCCCCGGGATGGTACCCAGAACACAACCACCAGCTTATAATATAGGACAGCCGCAATGTCCTTTGTATCCTGCAACAGGACCTCCTCCACCCGCACAGGTGAGTAAAATCAGGATGCAAAATACTGCATCCAGTGGGACAACTTTTCCCTTTAACAATGTTTATTGAGACATGAGCGATTCGGGTTTAAATAAGGCTACTGTAGCTCCTAAAGCTAGCATAGATAAGGTGTGAAATTTGTTCCTCATAACAATCCACCATACCATTACGAGTACACCGTTTTCTTTAGTTCTTGCCTGTTTTAGTTAAGTATTCGTGGGTAATTTTAAATTAAAGAAATTTACCTGACTGCCTTGAACAAGGGGCCATTTAAACTGATTGGATATAACATAGATGGAAGAGAATGACAAGTGTCATGTCGTCAGTATTAATTTTATTAAAGAAGCAAGTGAGGCCCTTATAAACATAAGACAATGACTGTGATTTTATACTATTACGTTCTCTGCAATATGTCTGCCGATAGAAGCATCAAAGCTCTGGATAAAATGAGTAACAGCATACTTCGGGATATTACGTGTACTAAGAAAGAAGTGGAAGACCGAAGGTTTTGAGTATTTCACCAATTTGCTTGTATAATTCGGATTCTAATTTTCCATTTATCGGATATCATACAGGAATGATAGTCAGTCCTAGAACTAACATTATTTTACATTATTTCGTATTTGTGCGAAATAATGGGAGGGATCGCAAAATTAAAATGATCAACTTCAAATAGCGATGTTAATGACATATTTGCAAACAAACATATAAACAAGCAAAACACTTAGATCACAGTTAGCGCAAGTGTGTGGGTGTGTGTGTGTGTGGGGGGGGGGGTGGAAGTAACCTCATTATCTCAATAATAGCCTAATACTGCCATAGTACATTTAATCAATCTTTTACAAAATAATATACAACATTTCCGCAAAGTGGAATTAAAATCAATGTGACGCTGGTAGTTTTAATTGGAAAACCACTGGACTGCTGGATGGAGAGAGAGCTCTAATTTTGACTTTGGATGACCAAAAGGAGTTGTCCTGACAACATCACTATCATGATCTTCATGATCATCATGATCCTCACCATCATCATCGTTATCATTATCTTCATCAACGAGATCCAACATTATCAATGTTTACCACTCACAAAACATTTAAAGAGCTCCATAGCTATTAGGTTCAGTACAAAGATAACATTGTAGAGATAATATAAACATAATAAGAGGTTTATGTTTGCTTAAAACGTATGTAATAGACCGTTTGTTGTTTCAATAATGAATGTATTACGGAGTAGACGTAAGCAATATCCATTTGGTGTCACTCTCAGTAGAGTACCTGGCCTCACTTGTGTAACCGGAATATGTCATTCTTAAAAGCTATGACACGTGATACCGGGATGGCTCATTTTTCTTTTCATTTTGCTTACCCTTCACTTCACAATTTCCTCTTTTGAATCTCGTGCTTTTAATCTAATGTCAACAGCTCAAGGATTTGTTTGATCTGAAATATAATGGAGATTTGACTACTTGGCAATATGCAGGTTACTTGAATTCGAACTTGATTTCAATATTATGATATCAAATAATTATATAATAAATATGTGAACCTCAGATAAAATATAATAAATTACTTTATTTTCTGCTTGTAATGTACTAATAAGGTATTTGTAATTTCAATAATAGTCCTATTGAGAAATATACAAAAAATATCTAAACTATAATGCATTTTCCCTGAAACTTGAGCAGGTCTGTGAATGAAGTTATTGATAAACATGTATGTGTACCCAAAATAACTAAATCTCTACCACGTAAAATACCACATAAGTCGTTTAATTACTATCATTATTATATGAACCCAAATGACATGGTGACTTGATTGGCCTACCGGTGTAGGTGAGTCGCTTTATAACCATAATCTTTACCCAATCACAAAGGCTCAAATGGTTACTTAATACAATGTTCTTGGTCGCTTTCACCACCATGTGAATATCAAATTGACGCCCGACAAACCCTGCACAGGTCTTAACTACCATATACCGTAAAATCCCAAGCATACAAGCATATAGAGTGCCTCTGATAAAAGCTACATTAATCCAGGCGCCATTATGGAATTTGAACAAATAAATTACGGATCTCAGCATATACAAACAAGTATTATTTTAAGACCAATCTATTATATTGGTATATTAACGCTTCCATCGAATTAATTTAGCTTTCATAAAAAACGCGATATATGCTTGTAGACGGGGTTTTACGGTAATTACCCCAACTAAGTAACCATTTTTAGGTCGCTTGATTCACAATCTTTAATCAATGAAATTATTGCAATAACACCTTTAACATTACGTAATACTGCCAATGAATTCGTAACTTCAGTAAGTATGTAGGTCGCTTTAACCGCTTATAAAGGAAGCACCCAAATGAAATGGTGCATTAATGGACCCACCTATGTATGTTGCTTTATAACCATAATTTTTTGACCAATGAAATTAACATCTACCAAACATAATTGCATTCCTTTAAATAATGGCCATTTTCCTAAACCATTGATTGTACGCCAAATTTAGAATATTTCAGTCGAAGCAAAATTTATTTCTGCGCATTATGCCACCTCATTTGTTCCAATGGTTCCAATATTGATGCCGCAGCCTATATTTTAATGAAAGTTGCAGCAAAATCTTATTGCCTGTATTCGGTATTTATTGAAGGAAATCTTATCAGCTGATTCAGCTCTAATTGGATTATTTTTTTGTTTCATGCAAGGGGATCATAACATGCGATAACCAATAACAATTGTTATTATGCACATCAGTGATTATTATTCACGTAATGTCAAATAATTGAAACATAAAGATTTCAATGTTGTTTTCTGACTAACAAGGTCCTAAATGGCCTACAATTGCAAGTTGTCCTTTCAGTGGTAAAGTTAGATTCAAATTTACTGATTGAGAGGTTTAATATAGGATTTAGTAAACAATGACCACTGATGTGAATAATGACATTTTTTATTGATTATTACATGTTTTGACCTCCTCCAAATTCACGCAAGAAGATTAATCCAATGAGCGCAGATAACAATTTCTTCTATGTACACTGAATACAAGGCCACAGGACTTTGCTGCAACTTTCAAATCTTGAGTTTGAATTTCATTTAAATGTACGCTGCGACATAACTTTGGGACCATTGCAACAAACGAGGTGTCATAAAGCGCAGAAATAAATTCTGCTTTGATTGCATATTCCATGGCCTTTATTTAGAGGGGGGTAGATGTTTAGTTACTTTACACCATGTACCAGGTGACTTTAACCCCCATGTAAATATCAAATGAAATGACTTCCCACAAACCCTGCTCAGGTGTTAACCACCATAATTTCCAGAGGAAATGGTAACTCAATAACCCATTGTAGGTCGCTTGATTTACTCAATGAAATGATTGCTAATATAATAACTCTACTGGACGCCTTTACCATTACGTTACTGCCAATGAATTAGTAACTTTAGTAACTCTGCAGTTCACTTCCCGGGTTCACTTTAATCACCATACAATTACTGCCCAATAAAATAGTGACTTAATTACCCTCTCGTGTTCATGTTTACAAACGAAGCACTGATTATATGTCCACTTTTAGCCATTGGCATATATAAAAGCTGAGCTTGCTTGTTCATCGTTCCTCAATGGCCCCGTCTTAGCGTGTTCATTTAACTTCTTGATATCGTCGTTTCTTTATCCATGTTTACAAACGGACATTTAGGCTTGTATAACGCTGACTTTCCTTGCCCAATGGCCAAAGTCACTATTATACTCAACACCAATAAAATGACCCTATCACTAAATCATAGGAGAGCATTAAAACAGTTTTTTAAACACTTAATTGCTACTTGATATATAATGTCTTGTTTAATATAGAAGAGATAGTTTTTATTGTCTTAGTATGAATGACACACACACAACTTAATGTACCTAAACCCCGGGGGGGGGGCACTTTAATTTGAAATGGATATAGGTGTAGGGCTGGCGCTTTCGCACTAAGGGGCATTCGGTGAGAGCAACATGTAAAAAATAAGGGGTCATTGGGTGAGAGCATGATTTTTGGCATTCGGTGAGAGCAAAATGTAAAAAATATGGGGTCATTGGGTGAGAACATGACCTTTTTTTTAAATGGAATCTTTGGGTGAGAACCAAAACAGCGCCACAAAAACCTCGAAAATCGAATTTCTAGTTCTAAATGGCTTCAAATGTCTTTATTTTTTCTAAAATAAGTAACAAAATCAGTGATAAATGAAAGTTGCTGTTCAAATTGAACTTGTAAGGGTCTTTGGGTGACAGATGAAATGGAAAAATAGGGGGTCTTCGGGTGACAGAGCGCGGAGCGAGTATGTGTTCATAAAAAATATGGGGTCTTTGGGTGACAGCGATGCTGAAAAGGGGGTCTTAACAGCCCTACATACGCGTCACCTCCAAAGTTGAGTGCCCCCCCGGGGACCTAAACTAGAGAAATTTGATAATATTCTTGACATTCTGATATTATCAGATGATGTTGAACACTCTGATGAAAATGTACGTATGTAATTGTGATTATATCATTATACTAATATGACTAACTTGATATGGTAGATTCAATGTTAAACCAGGTGGTTTGTTGGTAACAGAGTGTGTAGCTTACAGAGCGATACTTACAAAGCGATATATAATTATGTAAGTCGCAAACGTTAAGTTGATTCCTGTTCATACGATCGTGGTGGTTTTCATAGCATCTCCTTGCAAATAAACCAATACATTGCATTTCTCAATACGAGAATACCACGAACTGAGGCAATATAATACACTGTAGCTACTTGGGAAAGTTGATTAGTTCAAAATCATATGGAGTCTAATATCAAGTGCTTGAAAGGGGTCATTGCAAAGTTTATCCTTTACAATTTTCAGCATTATTATCAAAGAGTATCCAAATGAGAGTACATGTATGAACGAAGATTACGAAACAAATGGAGTGTGCTAAGAAGAAGAAAATCATCAGAACATCCTTTAACATCAAGTATATTTCAGTGTATTTCCTTTTGTTTTAGTTGTCGGCTCCGAAGTGGGAGAAAGAAATTAGGTTAACCCTTTTCTTACTATATGCTCTACAGGTACACTCCCAATTCGTTTACTATCACTAAATACAGCACCAATTGACTTGAGGTAATTGAGGTACAATTCTTTGCAAAGGGTTAAGAGGGTCGTATCAATTTCTAAGCGCTCTTTAAGCAAAGACATTGTTCATTGACTTTACAACCTTATGACAAAACAGGTGAAAATAGTAACTTTTTGCACAAGATTTACAATTTAATGAGAATTGGCCATTGTTCTTTGCAATGAATCTAGTATATGGACAATATAAGTGTGCTCTTTCATTCAATGTCATAAAATAAGGGTCAACCGGGGTTTTGACTTTTAAAACCTACATCTTGGTCAAAAACTTTTTATACAGATTTACCACATTCGTTTTGCTATAAAACATTGGATTGCGTCATCTGTTGACGTAATGAAAAAAAAAAGTTTTTAGCAGGAAGTGTTAGCTTTCGTTCGATATAAAAACTTTTCTGATTGGAAGAAGGGAACATTCGGGGTTTCGACACAAAACCAATCACAGATGCCATATTTTCTACTAGTCACCAGCTACAAGCTCACGAAGCTCTTATGATGCTATGCACTCAACCGTGTAGTGTAAACACAGACTGTGTAGAGACAAGGCAATGCTAGGGTAACTCTTCACCTGAGAAATATGTTTACTCAGGTGTATGGAGGTAGAAACTGTGCATAGAAGCGTTTTTACGAGAATCGTTTTGTTGCCAAACATATGGATATGCAAAACTTTGAGAATAAGTGTGATAAAGAAGCCCAATGATTTGTATTTATTGGTCTTAGGAAATATTGTTTAATTATTTGGATATTTGTACGGTTTTCTAGCTATGAGTTTGCAATTGTGGTTTTTGCTTTAAAGTCTTTTCTATAAGTCACTGGAAGGTCACAACACATTTTATTCCAAACTGTAGTATGTCTATGGAAAAATGATAAACCCAATACTCTATGCAGGCTCTTGCTTTCATCGCACGTTCTTTTCATAATGGCAATCGTCTGATAATATTCGCATAAGTGGTTGGAACCCTTTCTGATATAAGAAATAACAGTAAAAGCATTCCAAGTAGGATTTTGAATAAGAATAGACATTAATAACGCTTCCCGCATACTTAGTTATCTTTTTTACAACGAAGTTAACAAATTGTAGGGTTGCGGTGAAAAACATTCATATCTTTACATCAGCTTCAAACGCTTTACTTACTGTTCGTTGTATACGTAAGAAGACAATTAATTAATTGGTTTGATAAACACTTTACTTATTAACATGAGTGTCGATCAATATAAACAACATGAATCATGTTTGGCATTAATAAACCCGTCCCATGATACATTCTTGTAAAATACAAGACATTGAAACACTTTCCCGGTCAACATGTGGGGTAAACATAAGCTGTTTGCCAATAATGCAGTGGGACTGACGTCTATTTATTTATACTGTATCAATATTTCGTTCCTGTATACGTCGGTCCGTGGGGACGCAAAAGCCATTCTTGATTTTGATTAAAAGAATGAATTGGTTAACCTAACTTGCTAACTCTTTGAATCCATATGGTGGTACCATAATCGACTGTATTAATGTTGTAATGTTCTGAAACTTATTGATATGCTTTTAATTAACAAATTAACAACACTACCAACCAAAGATATTTGCAAAGTAAAATGAAATGAATTTAATAACATAGATAAATAAATAGATAAACTCAAGTTTACGACCAAATTAATGCGAGAAAAACAGGTGGATAGATATCGTAACTGGCAACTTTCACCGATGAAGCACAATAATTTTCATTATTATTATTGTTATTCATGTTCAGTCACAATCAGCATTTTTTTACAAGTACAAAATAGTTGATATCAGAACAACACAATTCCGTTGTTTATTTAGCAAGGGGTGCCATCAGCTTGAAACAGCTGAAGAAGTCATACCTTAAAATCTTAAAACCATTGTTGTTTTGAATCATCAATCATATCTGCGACTTAATTTTACTGATTTGATCGCAAGTCTGTAGTGCAATGAGAAAGGAAATTACATAATTAAGGGTACACGATGTATTGTTGGTCGAAGCAGCAACAAAAATGTAGTTCACAGCATCTTGCGAATGGTAGTGAGCTTTAGCAAAAATTGCATTGCTCAATTCATAGCGAGCGTGTAGAAGAATTCAAATATCACAGATAATACTTTTGTAGGTCCTGTGGTTCTTGAGTTATATGTTGTAATAAGGGCTGAAACAACAACACTTTTGTAAAACGTACATAACTCATTAACAACAATAAATTAAGCAAATTTTGCAAAACAAAGTGTGATATTTCAATAACATATTGATTCAGATAATGAAAATCGGTTTTTGGCTGCTTCGACCAACAATACCTCGTATACCCTTAAAGCACTACAAATTGGTTGCACCAGTAAAAACCGCTCGGAATTCTTTTGGTATAGAATTAACGACTCACCCTTACGCTGTCCACATGCATATCTTAATATGTGTTATGTCTAATAATGTATTGATTGAAGGAATATCATCATACGACAGGTGTGATAGTTGATCAACTGTATAACCAAGATCATTTAAACACCTCCTATCCTTGCACAGCCCGCTACATTGATATTTTAACTCTATGATTTTCATCATCTTTCTACTTGAACTTATAATATACATTTCATCTTGTCAAAACCAAAAGTTATTTACTGACCTGACAGTTTCGACCATCTTGGACGATGATCATCTTCAGAGTGATGTTTTTCTCTCCACCTTCTGTTTACCAACAGAGGGCGCACCAGCGCCCAGAAGTGGGTCGTATACGTGGCTAAGATAATGGGCCCCCTCGTCTCTGTTCATTGTGTTCGGTGCTCTCTTCCTTATCCAGATAGCTTCTCTTATACGGCGGGCTCCCGAATTACATTCCTTTTCAAGTACTTGAGCATCTTTTCAATTAATCACATGATTTTGTTGAACGGCATGGTCCGCGATAGCAGATTTGGACTGTTCACTAGCCGATTGTTTTCTTGTTTGACGAGTTTGTTCCTTTACTATGGGCTACTTTCTCAGTTTCTTTTTTATGCTCTTTCAATCTTGTTTCAAAACGCCGCCCGAGCAGGTGCGGATCCAGAGGGGGGGGGGGGGCGGAAGATGCGCGCCCCCCGTAAAAATAAGCAAAAGTAGGAAAGATGGGGCGCGCGCCCCGAAAAGGAGAAAAGAGAAGAGAAAAGCGAGAAAAAGAGAAGAGAAAGGTTAAATTACGCATAATTGAGTAGGCCCGTGCCTAAAAACTGCACAGTCGGGTCGATCGAAGGCCTATAGGCGTGGGATAAGGCCTATATTGTTTTAAGTAATAACTTGAATGATTAGGCCTACAGTAATCGTGAATAATGGTCCACGAATGGCTTCGATTCACGTTCCGAACTTTATCTGACTAAAATTTTACACAATAATAGTGTCAAATTTTCCACCAAATGGCTTCAATTGGTCCTTCATTTTGCCAAATTTTCCAACTTCGGAAGTTGCCCTTTTCTTTATGCTTTGGATACCCGGAACTTTACGTTTAAAGCAATTGAATTTATACAATAATATTGAAAACTTGTCCACGAATGGGAAATAAGCTCTCATGTTCATTCACAAATTTTCCGCTCTTTCAAACTTACACAATAATAGTGTCAAAATGGTCCCAGAAATGGCTTCAATTAGGTCTTCATTTTGCAAAAGTTTCTTCAGACACCCCCTGCGTCGCGCAAGCAATTGAATTTATATAATAATATTGAAAACTTGCTCCAGAATGGGAAATGAGCCGTCATGGTCATTTCACAAGTTTTCTGCTCTTTCAAAGTCAAATCTTACACAATAATAGTGTCAAAAAGGTCCACCAAAAGGCTTCAATTAGGTCTTCATTTTGCAAAAGTTTCTCACTTCTGAGGGGAGCACATCGCCCAAGCGCGACGCGATGACCGTTTCGCGGCCATATGGTTCCTCACCCAATCTCAGCCCTATTTTGCGCCCCCCGTATTTTTTGGTCTCTGGATCCGCGGCTGACGAACGCATTTTTTTTTCAGACCTAAGCATTTAAACATTTCTAATTAACTGTCATTTAGCTTCAACTTCAGGCTACACAATATTCTTGCAGGTATTGGTATGTTTTTTTCTCCATCTCCATCCCCCCTCAATGCATACAGAGAAAGAGAGGTGGAGAGAAAGAGAGAGGCAGATAAACACATTTTAATCGTTAACCAGAGCAGCCAACGTATAGTAATAATTTTCAGAGAGGCCGACAGATGGAAATAATACCACTATAATATACGTGCATATAAATGTAAATACTAGAGAAAATACCTGCCTAAAGCTGAAGTTGAGTGACTGTTAATCATTTATGCTTAAGTCCAAATAGTACGGCGCTAGTCTGAATTTGTGAACCACTGCGCCAGTCCGAAACATTGAACCAATGCGCTAATTGTCCGAATCTGTGAAACACTGCGCTAGTCCGAATAGTGGTACGAACTAGTGCAGTGTTTTTCAAATTCGGAATGGCGTAGTGTTTTTCAAATTCGGGCAAGCGTAGTGTTTTTCAGATTCGGACTAGCACTGTGGTTCCCAGTTTCAGACTAGCGCTATGCTTTTCCGATTCGGACTAGTGCAGTGTCGGACTGAAGAAGTGTTTTCCAGATTAGGACTAGCGCAGTGGTTTTCGGATTCGGACCAGCGGCGTATCGGACTGAATAAGTGCTTTTTAGATTTTCATACTAGCGGCATGTCGGACTGGCGCAGTGGTTCTCATTTTCGGACTAGCGCATGCTTTTTCATACTGGCGCATTACGGTATTTTACATTTTCGGACTGACGTACCCCTACATATAGGGAATTTGTGTAGTCGGACTAGCGGCATGTCGGACTAGCGGCGTGTCGGACTGAGCGGCGCACTATAGCGAATATTAGATGTAGTGTTCTCATTCACTAATTGAATGATTCCAAATTACTTTGTTTGGCAGATACCTATTGTTCACACTACATTCTAAAATTCCCATCTACGAGTAATATAATGTTACTAATACAAAACGCATTAAGCAAAAATATATTCAAGATTGTCAAATAATCTGCAATTTCCAGACCCCCAGAGCAGCAGATCCACGATCAGTGCAAATTGAAATTCACAGGCTTTCAGAACCAGATCAGCATGTGTTTTGCAGATAAAGATGACTTTTGTATTATTATGAAGCAATTTTTTTTTCATTTTCATTTAGTGTGTTCGCAGCAGACGAATCTTAGCATGCTTAGTATTTATGCGATCAATTAGAATTACACCTTCATTTGTATGATATCGGCGGCATGGCTCAGTACCGCGGGTCTTAATATTGTCTTAGTACTATCTCGTCACCAGTGATACTAATACTGAATGTGTAGAGCTAATCATTGTAATGCAGTAATTGGATCTTTAATTGGGTCGTTACCTGAGGAAGAAACAGCCTCCACAACATTGTAGCGGGAACGATAGCATTACTAGCTATAACATACACATATAGGTCAATATATATGCCAAACATTTTTCCTTTGTATTCACTGATAAATGTAATACCTCAGGCTTTCATAAATAATGAGCTATGACAAAAGTCACGATGCAATATATTTATTTATTTATTTATTTATTTATTTATTTATTTATTTATTTATTTATTTATTTATTTATTTATTTATTTATCTATTTATTTATTTATTTATTTTTTATTTATTTTTTATTTATCTATTTATTATTTATTTATTTGTTTATTTGTTTGTTAATAGATACTCATTTACATAATTACTCTTCAAGAATGTCAATTTTAAATAATGTAATTCTTACACAATACACGTCTGTAGAAAGCCAATAAAACATTTAAATGTGTGTCACCTCACAGATGGGGCACAGCAGCTTTCCTCATGGGTCTGGTTATCTTATTTGTTAAAGTTAATCTCTTCAAGAGAATACAAGATACATTATTCATAATGCTTAACGGATGCCTAGTTACTCGTTAAAACGTCACTGACCTAGCACAGTTAACAAACCGATATCTTTTTTTTTATAAAACGCCTTAAGAAAAGAAAGCCATACTATCCCTCATAGAAAGTTTAACCGTAACATGTTGCCTGAAAATAATATATATTTTCCCACGTCATTAACTACAGAGAGAATGGATGGGCTGCTGGCAGGATGACATGAACAAAATTTATAAGGATATCTGATTTGATAGTGACATTGTATCATTCTTCATTTATTGAAATAAAGTAACACTCAAATGAAAGAGTTGCGTTAACCCCCTGCACACTACCTGCCGAACTAATATTGCCTCTGATTGGTCAATTACGTGATATCTTCATTTTAATCACCAATCAGAATGGAGCTTTGCAAATAATTCACCCCAATTTTTTGCGTGGTGAAATTATTCTAACAATGTTGCTGATTGGTCCAATCGATAATGAAAACTTCTTTTTGACCAATAGGCAGGTAGTTCTCATGGGTTTAAACATTCTCGATGTAATTTATTTTATCCTCCTCAACTACCAACCAATACAGGCGGAAATGTGAGCTACTGATTGATTGAATGTTATTTTCCAATTGATTAAAGCGGGTACACTGTCATATAATGTTGATAACTATATTGATATTTGATACACATGTCCTTTGCTTTGAGTAAATATTTATCATTACAGTCACGCGGTAGCTTGACCAGCAAGTTTTAAAAAAAACGACTGATAAAGAAGAATAAACAGATGCACCGCGAGACTATATTTACACGGAACAAAACGCTATTGTTCTATGATATTTTTCGCTGGGTACAAAATATATCTAAAACCATGCTAAATCGTATTTACTGTCCAAAGTGTCATATTTAATAACTCTTTATTTCAAAAAGTTACACGAATCTTACAAGGAAAAAAATCTGGTCATCCGCCGGATGACCATGCCATGAAATCTGGTCATCCGCCAAAATTTTTGGTCATCCGTATATTATCCCCCAAAGTCGGGATTTCTCAAAAAAAAATTCTCAACGCACGTGCGAGGCGACGTTGAAACAACGTTTTTGCTGTCAAACTGTCACGACCTCAAAGGCACAGTTCCAAACAAGCATAATTGCGTGGAAGCGATGTTCAGTGTAGTGTATCATTTACAGATTCCTTCTAACAGGCCAAAGGTCAACAAAATAATAACACAATCACAAAGACACAGTACGAGTACGGAGTAAAAGAAATCTGCACAGTGCACACTAATTATAATCCAGCCCAAACTAGGTATGTGGGGATGCGGCGGTGTGAAAGCGAAATACGAAGACTTCCGGGATGGATGTTATCATGTTCCCTACTGACCCTACACGACCGTGCGTAAGCTTAATGATTTTAAATTGACTTTATCGAACAATTACTATTTCAATTAGTTGGCGATTTTAGCTTTAAAATCATGGAAAACTGATTGGGAAAACTGAGATATAATTACGTTTTAAATTAATTTTGATGAGGAATCGTAGGACATCGTTTCAGACACTGTAATGGTGAAAAATATGTGGACGTCCGCCGGATAACCGGCAGTGAATTTCTGGTAATCCGACGGCAATTTTGGCCGTCAGGACGCCCGGATTACCACTTAAAACGAATTCAATCCGATTGTTTGATAATAAACAAACATTCTTGCTTTATTTCACGCGGTATTTCATAGCCAAAATTAGTGGCAAATCATAGCTAATCATACTGATATCCACAATCTTTCGACACTGCTACAGCCATACATGGCTGTCACTGTCGCACTAATTTTTCAGATTCACTTTCAAATATACCCAGGCATTTTCCTGGATACCCTACATACAAATTCTGGACCCCATTCGCCAAAAAATCAAGTTTTTCAAAATTCTTTTATTCTTTCCGAACCACAGCATATATTCATATTAATAAATACTCCACTTTCACACATCGTAATAACGGGACGTCCCTGTGGCGAAGTGGTTAAGGCCATGGACTTCTAATCCATTTATGAATTTTTGCTCAAGTTCGAAACTTCCCACCACTTTTTTTTAATGTTTTATTAATCAATTTATTGCCGTAAATCAAGAATAACACCATTTCGAACATCCATTGCTATTGTGATATTATTATTTTTTTCATCAAACAAACATGTTTGATTTTTTATTCACATTTAGGCCTAGGCCTTGGGCCTACTTTCACCATCCAGATGCTATCACCATGCCTGACTATCATGGCATCTTCGTCATTTAAAACACCGAAATTTACATACTGCAGTTACTGTCCGTTTTCCTATACACAATACACAGTGCTCTCACCATTGACGCGTAACCCCTACAAATGATGTATGTTGGGAGAATGGACACTTGCCTAGTTAACATCACTGTGTGAAAAATAACCAGCCAATATTTTATTTATTCTCCAAAACTTCTAGCAAATATATTTCTCTAACATGACCTAAAATTACAGCTAGGTTAGATGTTCAGAAATGGTCGCACTTTTGTAAAATATGAGTGAGGGCAAGGCATAGCTAGCCAACTCCCCGTGTTATTTGAATGGAGATTTGACCGAAAATATTGGTATCGGACCGCTCACTTCTGAAGGATGCCACAAAAAACCGGTAAAAGCTACATTAAATTATTCTAAATAGGTTCTAGAAAATAAAGTTTTGTAACATGTCCTAAATTTTTAGCTAATTTAGGTGTTTGGAGAGGGTCGTACTTTTGTGTTTTAGGAAGGACATGTAAACGACAGATAACACCAAAAATATGAAGAAATTATTTCTAAACCGTGTTAAGTCAAAAATCATTATGTTGCTCATTTTCAAGAATGCTGGTTTACAAAAAGCACGACATTGTCTGATTTCGTGAACAAAGCAACACATAACATTGTTTCCTTTCGTTTCCTTTATAATCGGTTACCCAACTGAAGCTATGAATACCAGCTTTATTGCGATATCGCACATGAAAACAGTCACTTGTGCACAACCAGAGAAGATCCGATTTAATCAGTTGAGCTGTTTCAATGAGTGTTATCTTGGTTTAATAGCTTTTAATGGGGTTAAGTCCTGCAAAGGTCGAGATGAATTCTACTGTAGACATGACTGCATCATGATTTATTATTTATTATTTATTTATCAGTGGCTCTGTTCACAGCTCAGACTGAAATATTTGATATAAATATTATAAATGAAAATCACAAACCGCGAAAGATCGCCAACAACTGCCGCTGAATATTGATATCCAACTAGATTTCCCCACAGGGCTAAAGGGCAGGACTTAATTAGGTGAATTAAAATCACAAACCGCGAAAGATCGCCGACAACCGCCGCTTAATAGGGGTATCCAACTAGATTGCCCCGCAGGGCTACAAATAACTACAAACCGCGAAATTTGGATATCCAACCAGATTGCCCGCAGGCAAATCGATTATATGGATATCCAACAAATTAAGACCACAAACCGCGAAAGATCGCCAACAACTGCCGCTCAATATTGATATCCAAGTAGATTGCCCCGCAGGGCTATAAAGAACCACAAACCGCGAAATTTTGATATGGAACTATTGCCCCACAGGGCTTCAAAGAACCACAAACCACGAAATATGGATATCCAACAAGCTTAAACTACAAATTAGCTCCCGATAGAGAGCAGGACTTGATGAGGGAAATTAAAACCACAAAACACGAAAGATTACAAAGAACCACAAACCGCGAAAGACTAGATTGCCCGCAGGCCTATCGATTATAAAGAATCACAAACCACGAAATACGGATATCCAACAAGCTTAGACTATAAACTAGCTCCCGATAGAGGGCAGGGCTTGATGAGGGAAATTAAAACCACAAACCACGATATTCAACTCTATTGCCCTGCTGGGCTACAAAGAGCCACAAACCCCGAAATTGGGATATCCAATTAGATTGCCCGCAGGCCTATCGATTATTCGATTATAAAGAACCACATACCGCGAAAGATCAACAACAACTGCCGCTTAATATTGATACCAACTAGATTGCCCGCAGGGCTATAAAGAACCACAAACCGCGAAATTTGGATATGCAACTAGATTGCCCCACAGGGCTACAAAGATCCACAAACCACGAAATATGGATATTCAACAAGCTTAAACTATAAATTAGCTCCCGATAGAGTGCAGGGCTTGATGAAAACCACAAACCACGAAAGATCGCCGACAACCGCCGCTTAATAGGGATATTCAACTAGGTTGCCCCGAAGGGCTACAAAGAACCACAAACCGCGAAATTCGGATAGCCAAGTAGATTGCCCCGCAGGGCTACAAAGAACCACCAACATTAAAACACGATTATCTGGGGCATTTAGACGCTTCCGTAGTATAGGCTTAAATATATGCGCATTTACCTGTTCCGACATGAAGTAGGCCTAAATCGGATTTACTCTATGTGTGTCTCTCTGGCATTGTCAACATTGGGTGTGTGTTGTTCATATTTACATTTTATTTACATATATACGTAGCCTTGAATAATTAAAGTATATTAAAATGTTTATTGATTATTGTGTACGCCTCTGAACATTACAGTCACGCGTTACGAGCAAGTTTTAAAAATAAACGACTGATAAAGTTTTGTTTAATTATTTATTGTCATGAATCAAGAATGGCAACTTCAAACATCCATTTTTCGTTTTATTCGTTTTATGGTGCACTTCATAACCTGACTTTCCAAGCTTGGAGCTGATTGGCTACATTCATAAAAAGAAAAGAAATCTACCAAAAAAACGTTGACAACGTAAAGAAATCAGCAAGTTTAAAAAAACCCACCTCGGCTCACTTTTTGAAACTTGGTCCCATTTGAACACCAACAGCAAATCAGTGTTTTTATTTTATTTCAACAGAATACAGCGTTTCCAACAAGATTACAAACAAGCCTACTTGTTATTCGTTTAATTCAATCATTAATCATGATATTATAAAACAAAACACAAAAAGATATTGGCTTATCATGCAAGAACAAGATAATAACCGTTCAGGTCGTTCCAGAAAGCTTACAAATTAATATCGCATCTGCACATTAAAGATACATAACACTTCTGGAAATGTTTTAAATTGATGTAAATATGATAAAGTTTAAATCAGTACCTTTTACAAATGGGACCAAGTTTCAAAAAGTGAGCCGAGGTGGGTTTTTTTAATTTTGTTGATTTCTTTACGTTGTCAACGTGTTTTTGGTAGATTATACATTTAAGAAGAAGAAGAAGAAGCAGAAGAAGAAGAAAAAGAAGAAGAAAAGGAGGCTGAAGTGGAGAAGGAGAGAAGAAAAATGGGCGGGGGGGCCTTACATTTTTTGACCCTCTTAAGGGGGGGCTGAAAAAAAATGACCAAAATTTTCCTGGGAAAATTGAGTTTATATGCTTTTCTATTATTATTATTATTATTTATTCTTTCTTTATTGAGGGTAATACTGCTTCAGTGACAAGCACTGCTTTCCAAGCAGGCCCTCATTGTATACATGTTATAGCAACAAAATATATTACGATACACAATATTTACAAAAATAGCATACATAATATACTAGTATTACAAATAAGTATAATGGTATCATCAAATACAAGAAAATTATAAATACCATGATTCAAAATACAGAAATACAATAATTATATTTTATAAAAAATAAGCAAGCAAATGAACAAAATGTAGATAAAGACAGGCCTAAATTTCTTTAATTTTTGACTGAAATTGGCCTAAAGTCATATTTTCCATCTGCGCTCTTACTGTCGGTGGCAAAGAATTCCATGCATAGGCTGCCCTGACGTGAAAAGTACGTTGACCTGAATTTGATTTAAATTTTGGAACAATCAATGTATTAGAAGTATGATTTCTAGTTATATGATTATGGTTATCATGAACAAAATCAAGATAAGTATGATGGATATTCGTTCTTTAAACATTTGAAAACAGTCATTAATAGAGTATTATGCCATCTTTGATCAAGTTTAACCCACTGCAATGTATTCATTAAATCATTAGTTGGTGTCCTTATATCTGCTGAGAGAATTATTCTAGCTAAATTATTATGAAGTACCTGAAGCCTATTATGGTACTCTACACTAAAATTTGACCAGACCATGCTGCCATTATCAAAGTGGGGAATAACAAGAGCATTTGATAACATTACAGTGGTTTTATATGGAAGGAAATATTTTATACGTTTTATTATACCAGTTCTTTTGGAAATAGTTTTACTAACATTATCAACATGAGCTGACCAAGACATCTTGCTATCAAATTTTACACCTAGATATTTAAACTCATCTACTCTTTCAATATCATTGTTGTTATATAATAAATGTACATTGTTGAACTTTTCAAGCATTTTGTTTGTACCAAAGATCATAAACTTAGTCTTTTCAACATTTAAAGTGAGTTTGTTTACTTTGAACCATTCAGCTACCCTACTTAGACATGACTCCATTTGAATTTTAAGATCAGATTCATTTTAGCTTTACACATTAAAGAGGTATCATCAGCATACATTACAGTTTTACATTCAGACACAGCATTAGGTAAACAGTTAACAAAAATGATAAACAGTAAAGGACCTAAAATTGAGCCCTGAGGAATACCAATATCAATTGGCCTAAAGTCAGAAAGAGTTGAGTTAACATTAACAGTTTGTTCTCTGTTGTTTAAGTATGATTTAAACCATAATAATTCATCCCCATATACCCCATATTGTTTAAGTTTCCTAATCAGAATATCATGATTTACAGTATCAAATGCTTTCTTTAAGTCTATAAATAAAACGCCTGTAGCATAACCTGTATCCATATTCTTTAAAATGTAATCTTGCACATCTAGAAGGGTTGTTGTTGTGGAATGATTCGGACGAAATCCTGATTGAGCATTTGATAACAGTCCTACATTACTCATATATTCATATAATTGATCATGGACAGCTCTTTCAATGATCTTTGATACAATTGGTAATACAGAGATAGGTCTATAGTTACTAACATTAGTTTTATCACCCGATTTAAATATTGGAGTTACTTTAGCCTTCTTCCATGCATCAGGAAAAGTAGACCCATTCAAAGACAGGTTGCAAATATGAACAAGGCATTTTGAGATGAAAGGCGCAGCCAACTTTAATAACCTTACATTGAATGGATCTAATCCTGACGATTTACAATTTTGCATTTTACTTATTTGTTTGAGAACAAATTCATTAGATATTGCTCTAAAACTAAATTTGTTTACACTATGATTTTGATGAGAACATATAGTATTACAAGTGCATACATAATTATCATTGTTATTATTAAATTTACTCCCAAGTTCATTACCTATTGAAGTGAAAAACTCATTGAACTCATTTGCCATATCCTTTTTGTTACCTGAGTAATTACCATTCTTTTTAACAACTGCTGTAGGTATACTTGATGTTTTGTTTGGTATAATTTTCTTAATTGTTTTCCAAAGATTTTACTATTATTTATGTTGTTACTTATAGCCTCATTACAATAACTCTTTTTCAGTGAATATTTCATATTGTTTACTTTATTTCTAAGAGACTTTGCTTTACTCCAATCTTCAGCATTATTTGTCTTATGTGCTTTTGAAAAATAGTAGTCTCTATCTTTACTTAGTCTCAAAAATTCACTATTCACCCATTCGGGTAAACAACCTTTAACTTTCTTTTCCTTAAATGGTGCATGCTTGTCACAGGCAGCATTGAATGAAGACTGCCATTCATTAAGTGCTTCATTGAACTCATTTATATTACGAATTCTACCCCAATCAATATTTTTGATTGTATCAATATAATCTGCTTCATTAAAGTTTTTGAAACATCTGGATCTTACAATTTTTGGTGGAAGTTTCAACTTATTACATTTTCTTACAGCATATATTAATGAATGATCACTAAGACCTAAACTATGAACACCAGATGAGATTATAAGTTCTGGTTTTTGATACAAATATTAAATCAATTTTTGTTTTACTAGTTTCAGTTATTCTTGTATAATCTGTTATAATTTGTTTCATATTAGAATTGTTTGCCAACCTTGTCACTTTTCTTAAATTACCAATTTTAACCTGATCTAAATTAAAGTCTCCTAAAATATATACATCATCATATAAATTGTTACATTTCTTAAATATATCATCAAGATTATCAAGAAAATCAACAGTACAGTCTGGTGGGCGATAAATACTGCCAACTAAAATAGGCTTTGTGTTGGTTAAATTAAGTTCAATAAAAATACCTTCAATATCATTATCATATAAATCCTCATTTTGTTTTGACAAAACACTGTTTTTAACATAACATAAAACTCCACCCGTATTTTACCATTTTGTCTATCAAGTCTATAAGTATTATAACCATCTATTTCTACTTCTGAGTCATCAACATCCTTATCTAACCAAGTCTCATTAATACATAATGCATCAATAGCATTGTCATTCAAAAGGAAATTAACCTCATCAACTTTGTGGATTAAACCCTGGATATTTAAATGAGCTATTTTAAGACCCTTCCTAATCTTACACTTTAAATCAATAAAGCCCTCATTAAGAGGAAGTTCATCATTAGCAAGTTTGTGAAAACAATTCTTACAATACCAATTATTATTTTGCTTAACATCATTATCATCAACACATCTAAGGTGAAAATCAAGAGTACAATTATTACAAGTTACATAAAGATCATTTTTAAGATTTTTCTTACACACTCACCACAAAAATCATTTTCAGTTTTCTTGCAAATTTTGACATTCTTTACAGTTTTTAAAGTTTCAGTTCTTTTTTTACCGGTACTATTTTTATCTTTTACCTTACAACACTTGTTTGTACACTCATTGTTGTCACATGTTGTGACACTAGTAATTTCTTCATCATCAAGATTTCCATTGGCATAAACATCATGAGAATTTTCATTTTCCATATCAGAAGTACTGATTGAAACATCATTATTACTACTACATGTAATAGCACTAGTTATATGGGGTTGACCCATAATTTTCATGTCAAAAAAGGAGGGCCTGACATTTTGAGGTCTTGAAAAGGGGGGGGTGGCCGAAAAAATGTTGCGATGAAATTTTTTTGCATCAGGCCCCCCTAACAAGTGTTTGTGAACGGTCCCTAGATGGAACCCTCTTGTCAGGTTATCGTACTATTACGAGAATAAGGAAATGAATTAATTCTTATACGAGATACTCACCGATGTCTAATCATGTTACTGTATATTTTGATGAAATGATTTTATATGCTTACTTCTTATTTTGACAAATAAATCTTAAAATTTACACGTAATTATAAGTGTGTTGCCAAATGTACATGTATATTGTATAATATATATAATACAACCCCAGTCTCCCTACTATAATGCTAATGTACATCAGATGTTAAAGTGCTCATAAAATATATTTTTGGAAAATAAAAATATTTTAAAGTACTAAATTGGGGGTGATTTCGGGATTTTTGCCATCATGATCAAGGTTAATTAAACCATATCAACGTAAGCAGGTTGACAACTGAGGGAAATTATGGTAAATATTAAACGCCATAAACAGTAGGTTGGCATAGGCTGTACAAAACCAAATCCTTAAGCACTTGGTGTAACCATTGATGATTAGCCATATTTTTATTACAATTAAATTAAACTATATACAATTGATCAGTGTTTAGAACCTTTATTAAATTTATAAATGTTGGGCGTCGAAACTAAGGAGGTATTCGTGCAAGTTGAAAATAAGGGTGGCGCTGTTCTTGTATTTCTACAAGAACTCACCTATTCACCGAATGTTTCCTCCCTCTTGCATTTTTCCTTTTCAATAGCGCTTTGTTTCTTCATTTAAAAAGCGCTCTCTAAATCTGTGTATTATTATTTATTTATTATTATTATTTTAACAGCACGTTTATTTACTGGTGTGTTCCCTGTGGGCGCACACCACTAAATAATCGTCCCATTGAAATACACGGGAAAATACAAGAAAGTAAGTTTGTTTTTCTACCCCATGTAACAAAATGTTTAATATTTTGATCGAACCAACGTCTTAAATAAAGATTAAACTTTTATTTAAATTTGATTTTTTGAGAGATACGAACTCCTGAACAGCGCCATCCCGAATTTCAGCCGACACGCTCGCCTCCTTACCAGTTCCGGCCATGATATTGTTCCGAGGGCCTATTACCCATGCACATTCAATTCGGAAAATTTTCTGAACAGATTTGTAATGTTGAGCTCCTATTCTATCGTTTTTATCAAAACAACCAAGAGTCACTCACATTTGGTTCCCTTGGGACGCCGATATATTTCGCTATTTTTACCGGAACTATGAAGGGTTACACCAAATGCGGAAGGATTTAGTGTAGTGCACCCATACAATGCTGTATAGGTATACTAGCATTCTAATAGGGAGATTTCTTTTATATACTTATACTGGGATACTTGCCATTCATGTTTTTCTATTGTATAGACATTTTTTAAATACCGATTAAATTAAATATTTTATTCACAGAAAATGTAATTAGCCTATGATATGGTGAACAAATATAAGTTGATAATTGTTGAACACATCCACGATGGCCGCCTAAAAACAAATATTCCCATTTTAGTTGTTCTGGCGTCTGAAGTTTCGTTATGTTTATCTGGCAGGTAATTGACTCTTAGAAATGTAATGACGTTTATCGTATCGTCGCTACCCACGCACGGCGAATCGCATACGGTGTTTCAAGAGTCATATTTGGACCGTTTATAGTAATTTATTATTCAACAGTATTTGAACTTTGAGCTCTATAAGTTATGAACTTTGACACTATAAATTACGAGTTGGCTAATGCTGACAGCTGACACAGAAGGCCTGTAAAATAACAAAATGATGATCTGGTGAAGCAATATGATTCAAAAACAAAACTTAAAGACACCAAAAGCAAGGTAAATATGACTGTCTATCTGACTACGGAAACAAAAGCTTTAAAGATGTAATACAATTGCATGTTCATGTGGTTAAAACAGGAAGATCCAATCAACAACCTCATACACACAATTTCTCCGCTTCAAAATCGTTGGTTTGGTAAAAGTAAGAAGCCTACATATTTCTTGTTGACCCTTTGAAATATTAGGTTTGAATATTTTGTTTTTGATTGTGCAAGCCAAATTGAGTCTAAAAGTTAAAAGTTAAAGTTAAATCCCTCCCAAGCCTTTCGGCCCATTGGGCGGCGCCTATCTCCGTTTCATAACCCTAGGCCACATGTCTGCAAGCAGAAAAGCTAGAGCAGGGGTTAGTCTACTGGTAGCCATGTGTTTAACTTTCCCTACTCAATTCTTTAAATGCCGAACGCCTGGCAAGAAGGCAGTAGGTACCATTTTTAAAGCCTTTGGTATGGCCCGACCGGGATTCGAACCCGCGATCTCCCGATCGTCCACTTATTCACACAGTATTATATGAGGGATTCAAATGCCAACTTGAAATGTAGTGACGAAATGGGTCTAGCCTCATGTAAATTTCTAGTCGTTAAATGTATTATAATGTACTATAATTTTTTAAATAAAAGTTAGTAGCAAAACAAAAAGTTTTATATTTTGTTTCAATTAAAATGTTTGAATCAATAAATGTTGTAAGATTGATTTACATGGAGAATAAAACATGATGTGAAGTGTAATAATATCAAGTGTGTTATGTACTACAGTGTAACAATGTAACCGGGGACGTTTTGTCCTGATTTTGCCCGATTAACTCAAATGATTTAGTAACATATTTTGTTAGTTACGCACTTAGCAACCCCCTTTGAAATTATATACAAACCCCACCTATGATGTTCTAATGTTATATTAACCAAATAGATGCATAAATTATGCATAGCTATGTATCTCCGATATCCATTGCGAATAAAATATGTACCAACTTGAAGCGCGCGCTTTTCAATTCACTGTTATGCTTGCATGCACAGTGTGTAGCAGTATTATTGTGCAGCCACTGTGACATACCTACTAAGATATCATAAGCGTCCTTCGCAAAATTGGGATATCCTTGCTATATACAAACCATTGCCAAAACCCGAATAGATTTAAAAATATGAAATGAAATCGTTTTATATTAAGTTTGAGTTTAATGTAACATTTTAAAGAAATAAATATCATTGGGCCCTACCGTCGTAGTTTAATCGACCACCTTAACCAGAGGTACTCAGTGCACTTCTCGAGCTTAGCCAAGGCAATTGCGCGATTAGATGGTTTTATTACAACATAGAGTTGTGTGTCGTCAGCATAGGAAATACTTGCAAGTCCATAATTATCAATGGTGTCCTGAATAGGGGAAGAGTAGATGACAAATAGTTCAGGTCCTACGACGGAGCCTTGAGGTACTCCCCAAACAAGGCGCGTTGGGCTAGAAACTTCAGTGTCGATGATTACAGACTGCTGACGGTTCATCAAATACGGTGAGCCGTTGCAGTGACACCATATCTAGCACCGAGTCTTGTGAGCAGGATGTTGTGATCCATAGTGTCAAACGCCGCAGATAGATCTAATAATACCAGAACAGCCTCACCATGATCATCAGCAGATCGAAGTAAGTCATTTGTCAACACTGTGAAACTGCCGGTTTGCCATGATGCAGTCATGTCTACAGTAGAATTCATCTCGACCTTTGCAGGACTTAACCCCATTAAAAGCTATTAAACCAAGATAACACTCATTGAAACAGCTCAACTGATTAAATCGGATCTTCTCTGGTTGTGCACAAGTGACTGTTTTCATGTGCGATATCGCAATAAAGCTGGTATTCATAGCTTCAGTTGGGTAACCGATTATAAAGGAAACGAAAGGAAACAATGTTATGTGTGGCTTTGTTCACGAAATCAGACAATGGCGTGCTTTTTGTAAACCAGCATTCTTGAAAATGAGCAACATAATGATTTTTGACTTAACACGGTTTGGAAATAATTTCTTCATATTTTTGGTGTTATCTGTCGTTTACATGTCCTTCCTAAAACACAAAAGTACGACCTCTCCAAACACCTAAATTAGCTAAAATTTAGGACATGTTACAAAACTATATTGTCTAGAATTTTAGAAGAGTACTTTTAATATTGGCCGGTTATTTTTCACACAGCGACGTTAACTAGGCAATGTACTATTACCTATAACATTAACTAAAACACCAAAGTACGAATATTTCCGAACATCTAAATTAGCTAAAATTTAGGACATGTTAAAAACTATATTTTCTAGAACTTTAGAAGAGTACTTTTAATATTGGCCGGTTATTTTTCACACAGCGACGTTAACTAGTCATATCCCCATACTGTTAACGTAGGGCTATTTGTAAAGGTCACGCGTCAATGGGAAAGAGCACTGTGTATTGTGTATAGGAAAACGGACAGTAACTGCAGTATGCAGATTGTTCTTGGTGTGAAGTTCATTATCCTTGGTGTAACCTTGGAACTGATCAATTGCTGCACGTTCAATGACTTTCCCGAGATACAGTAGATTCGACACTGGGCGAAAGCTCTTTTAAGTCATCCACATCAAGACTAGGTTTTTTCAGTAAATGAGTATTAGAAGTGCTTCCTTTAAGCAATCTGGATATACACCAGATTGTAGTGATGTGTTCACAATACCAGTTATCGATGGTAGCAAGTCAGGTAAATAGTCTTTAATCAGCTGAGCTGGCAGTGGATCCAGTGGGCATACTTTTACACGCGACTTCTTTCAGTGGCGTATCCAGGATTTTGGAACCGGGGGCAGAACTTGTAAATGTACCGACGGAAATAGTTTTTGACGACGGAAGTTGTGATTTGTTGACCCTAAATTTTTTTGCATGGTTTGAAAAAGTGAAGAGCAAAAAAAAAAAAAGAAGGATAATAGGCGGTACAAACATAAAAACACAAAATTTTATTCACAATTTGTCATAATTTTTTATACAATTTCCCCCTTTTTTCTGTCACCGTGAGTAAAATAGTCTATTGTTAACCCAATTTTTTCACCAACGCCTTCCGTCTACCGACGGCCTTACATGAACCGACGGCCATGACGACGAGGGGGGGGCACCGGCCCCTGGCCCCCATCCACTGACTTTTTATGATACCATGAACTTCATCACAACTGAGGGGCTCAAAGTTCTCGAAGTTACTCCCACACGTAGTCTCTCTCTCAGAAGTAGACACATGTATCCAGTTCAGCTCGAATATTCCGGATTTTCTGATCAAAGTATTCACTGAAACGATTGGTCCGGTTCTTTTTTGAATTCCAATACGCGATAATCAATAAAAAATTATTCACACCAGTGGTCATTGTTTACTAATAAGATCAATGTTTTCTTGAGGCCACCAGAAGTGAATAACAAAGGGTTACATGCTGGTAACCATGGTAACACCTCCCAATCAGGAATTTTGAATCTAGCTTTACAACTGAAAGGAACATTTGCAATTGTAGGCCATAAATTATTAGGATCTTGTTGGTCGGAAAAAATATTGAAATCTTCACATTTCAATTTGACATTACGTGAATAATGATCACTGATGTGAATAATGACAATTGTTATTGATTATCACATGTTTGGATCCTCCAAATGCATGAAACAAAAGGATTATCCACCATTGTCCACTGAGGGCTCAACAGATTTTCTTCGATGTGTGGATACTAAATACAAGGTAATTGGATTTTATTGCAACTTTCAAATCTTAGGTTACGTTCATTCAAATGTATGCGCAGCAACAATATTGGAACCATAGCAATAAAATGAGGTGTCATAATGCTTCGACTTCATAATAATTTGGCCGTTTTGAAATAATGATCATTCATTGTGGAGGGGGGGGGGGGTAATTACTTATTGGTAGGTTTTAGTATAATTCTGTCGGTCCGTGTCACGTCACTTCCGGTTGATGATGTTCGAGTGAAAACAAGTCCCTGATTCGATTTTTGTTGATGATTTCTGTCATTGGTGTAATGTAAATTTCGATCGCAAATAGCCAGTGGAATCAAACAACCGTTTCTAAGTCTTCAGAGTGAAAGAAACTTACTTGATATACCGTTTATATACTGACAAACTTAAAATTAAATTCCATGGTCGAGTGTCGTTTTTCCGAAATTGAACATCACTCCAGCAACATCGCTATGTAGCCTCCTTCACAGCCGGTTTCTGTTGTTCACAACAAACCGTGAGCCACATGCAGTATGGGCCCGAGACTAGAGATAGCCCGGATGTCCGACCGACAGAATAGAACAAATATTACTCCCAAAGATCGCTAGTTGCGACTCAAGGTTAAATACCACTAATTATGTATTACACGTGTTTCAATGGGAAAATGCCTAATTTCGGGTGGAATTTTCTCATATTCAGAACTCTCACAGTTCAATGTCACCAATATCAGGTGAAACTATATGATTTAGATGCCAAATGATCAAAAAATTCAACATAGGTTGACCTGAGACTTTTCTTGTTTTAACGCACTGAACCGTAAACACCTTAAAATGACAGTGCGCCCTCGAAGCTGAAAGTTACAATATGATAGGGCGACTATTTGCTAAAAACCGAAGCCGTGCGTATGAATTTTGGTACTATTACATCAAAAATGTCATATAATGAGAGAAAATGTACCATTTTGAAGCATCAAACTCTAAAAAGTACTTTTTGGCTATATAACTTGATCAAATTCAGCGATTTTAATGCAGTCTTTTCGAATGCCATGAAAACAAATAGTTCCTCGTCGTATTTCAATGTATCTCCCAGGCCTATTGGTGGTCTTTAACCTCAAACCGCAAGTACAATAAAATTTGCCTCGCGAATTAAGGGATCTGGAATGAGCGTTTTGAGCGTTTCGACAGTATTTTTTGTGGGACATGAGAGCACATCAGACATATCGAATTGCATTCTGAATATGAAGAATGTCTTCCTGATATCAAATAATCATTTTTGAAATTCACGATATAATACAAATTTTATGACAAATTATTAAAATTTGATATTTTTCACATTTTGATATATAACAGTCCTCGAAGTAAATTTTATAAATCTAATGATATATTCTTAAAGCGAATGTAGCTGGGGGGAAAAGTCGACGATCAATTGAAAATTTTGACCTTTCATATTGAAGATATGGATTTTTTTCCCCAAAAGACCTAATTTTTTCTGGTGTTTTGGGAAAAATGTCCAATGTCCCACAATAGATACTGTCCAAACGTTCATACCCATCCCTTAAGAAGTAAATTTGGTTATGTCGAATTATCCAGAATCATTTCAAAAACAGTAAGTATAAAGCGACCTTTGTAGTAATTCAATCCTATATTCAAATCCACTCCTATGATCTATTTGAATTCTTTGAAGAGAACTTTTGCAACGGTATTTTGTTAGTCTGGTTCCTCTTTAAAAGCCAGTATTCACCATAAAAGGGGAAAGAAAGATTTTTTTTCATAAACTTGTATCCATCGATGTTATGAAACTCGTCATATATAAAAGGAGGAGAGGTTTTTACATGCTTTAGCTGATGTAATTGTGAAGTACTGCATGCCACGAGACAAATATATTGTATAGTACATGTGTAGACCTATTGGTAACCTACAAAAACCCTCTGGTACTACCGGCCCACTTTTAACGTGTCGTTTTAGGTATATTGCTATGTTCTACTTACGGTAAGAAATTAAGGGTGCGTAAAGGTGATACTTCCAAATCGCACCAAATTTCATTCACTTAGAACTTTGTCGATTATACCATATATTATTCCCTACATTGGTGAGGTATTTATTATATTGCAATCAAAAATCTTCACATTATCATATCAAGCGTATTACTTTAAAAGATAATAATGGGTATGACCACTCAAATAAAGTTATTATGATATTGGCTGTTTATGTACAATATAGCCTCCGAGACTTTGTTGTTGTTGTTGTTGTTTATTCATTTGATTCTTATATAAATCAATCGTAAATATAACATCGGCTATTAATTTCTATTCAAAAGAGTTAATTCACAAAACCTGGATTGGACTGGGAAACGAACCCGGGTCCGCTGTATTCCGTAGTATTTATCACACCAGTGAGGGTTGAGCTGCTAAGGTTGCAATTTTAATCCGATATATTAAAGCTTTAGGCATAAATTACATGATAGTACAGCATAATATCAACTGTACCGGTAGATTTTCATGTGATGAAAGTGAGTGTAATTGACACATTGTGTCCTTAACATTATTGTTGCAAGTAAGCTGTCTGTCGATTGAGGCAAGCCATTAGTCGTACGTCTATGACGTGCGATCGCTGCCATAAATGGACAAATTGACATATGTCAATTTCTTTCAGTGAAATCGACATATGTTGATTTTATCCAATAGCAGAACTTGTAATCGACATAAGTAAGCTAATTTACGTAAAATGTACATATGTCAATTACCTTGCGAGAAATCGCCATATGCTCATTATTTGAAAACTAGTGTCGAATTTATTACTGTTTATTGGTTGCTGCAACCGGCCTTCCGCCTCATTGGCTGAAATTACCGCCAGAAAAATTCAAAATGAAATCGACATATGCCAATTTAGAAATTGACATATGTCAATTTCCAAATCACTACGCTACGAATGCACCAAAAATACACCTCGGAGTACGAGCTCTATCACGGTTCATGACCCTCATCAATCATTGTATGTTTAATACAACCGGTCGCTTGTTACATTTTCTTATATTATTCTACAACTATTTCAACGTGTATGAGTAAATATCGTTTGCTATTGAGTATTGTTAGAAAGTAAATGGCTTAAATTAGAAGACCTGTTTTTAAAAATACAATGTACGACATAACATGTACATAGTGTAAGAGTCTACATGGATGGAAGCTTATTTCCTGTGCAGGTCTTGGGGTGGTGCAATAATGATGTGTACTTGGAGGGGGAGGGATTTATAGGGGTGGCAAAGATTTTTGGGTAGGCCAAAAGCGGTCAACTTCTGTTGGGCGCATTGGATGTCTTTTTGGGAGTATTCTTTTCTGCAACCAATCACATGTCTAACAATACTAGCTAATACTCAATGGGAAACGATATTTACCCATTTTAGAACGGAATTCATGTTGAAATAGTTGTAGAATGATGTAAAAATTGCAACAAACGACCGGTTGTACACATAGGCCCTATAACGATGACAAGAGGGTCATAAACGGTGAGAGAGCTCGTATTCCGAATTGTATTTTGGGGCATTCGTAGTGTAGCGATTTGAAATTGACATATGTCAATTTCTAAATTGACATATGTCGATTACATTTTAAATCTTTCTGGTGGTTATTTCAGCCAATGAGAATGAAGGCCGGTTGCAGCAACCAATAAACAGTAATAAATTCGGCACTAGTTTTCAAATAATGAACATATGTCGATTTCTCCTAAGGTAATTGACATATGTACATTTTTCGAAAATTAGCTTACTTATGTCGATTACAAGTTCTGCTATTGGATGAAATCAACATATGTCGATTTCACTGAAAGAAATTGACATATGTCAATTTGTCCATTTATGGCAACGATCGCACGTCATATACTATGACGTGCGATCGCTGCCATAAATAGGCAAAATGACATATGTCAATTTCGCTGAAAGAAATTGACATATGTTGATTTTGTCCAATAGGAGAAATTGTAATTGCCATAAGTAAGCTAATTTACATAAAATCGACATATGTCATTTCCAAGGGTGGAAATTGACATATGTCTATTATTTAAAACCATTTGTGCTGTTTGCATCAATTTTATGTTGGTGTAATTGGCTGCGTGACTGCTTCCCTATACCTGATGGTTAAAATTGTTCTCAACCATTTTGAGGTATAAATCGACATAATTATGTCAATTTCAAGACATGTGATTGGTTGCAGAAAATAATACTCCCAAAACGACATCCAATGCGCCCAACAGAAGTTGATGCATAATGCTACGAGCTGTCGATATACGTACGTTGACCGCTTTTGGCCTACCCAAAAATCTTTTTTTATTCCACCCCTATAATCCACCCCTATAAAATCCCTCCCCTCCAAGTACACATCATTATTGTACCACCCCAAGACCTGCACAGGAAATAAGCTTCCATCCATGTAGACTCTTACACTATGTACATGTTATGTCGTACATAACATTGTATTTTTAAACACCAGTCTTAAAGCCATTTACTTTCTAACAATACCAGCTAATACTCAATATAGAAACGATATTTACTCATTTTAGAACGGAATACACATTGAAATAGTTGTAGAATAATATAAGAATATGTAACAAGCGACCGGTTGTATTAAACATATAATTGACGAGGGTCATAAACCGTGATAGAGCTCGCTCGTACTCCGAGATGTATTTTTGGTGCATTCGTAGCGTAGTGATTTGGAAATTGACATATGTCAATTTCTAAATTGGCATATGTCGATTACATTTTGAATTTTTCTGGCGGTAATTTCAGCCAATGAGGCGGAAGACCGGTTGCAGCAACCAATAAACAGTAATAAATTCGACACTAGTTTTCAAATAATGAGCATATGGCGATTTCTCGCAAGGTAATTGACATATGTACATTTTACGTAAATTAGCTTACTTATGTCGATTACAAGTTCTGCTATTGGACGAAATCAACATATGTCGATTTCACTGAAAGAAATTGACATATGTCAATTTGTCCATTTATGGCAGCGATCGCACGTCATATACGTCTTCCCTGGTGGTTTACATTAGCATCCCTCAGATTTACTGCGTTCACACACACACACACCCCCCGCCCAGTTAACAAGTGGCGTGCAATTAGTTTGTCATACATAAAACTCAACAAGCTAGAGTCAGCGATTTGTCTCAAATCATACACCATTTAACACTTAAATAGAAAACGTAAAACGTTGGTGGACAAGAGGACCCATCGAATCGCATTATTTAGCTGTTCACATTCCAAATCCTTAAACCAGAAAACAGTTTCGCACCTTGCATGAAAAAACATCAAGCAAAACTAAATAACGTAATTATTACATACAGCCAAATTAAAAAATCTCCACTTGTTCCATCCCCATTTAATCAGTAATTGTTATGCTATTATGTACATAACATTTATAGTATGTGTTTGAAGATGTTACCAATATTGTTTGTATTACATCATCACCTGTATTAAGAAAATTTAACAAACTGACTAATACTGAAGTATTGATTGGATGATAGACCTGGTACAGTCGTACACAATCTAATGAGACGTTGAGACATTGTCGTCGCGGACTTGTCAAAAGCTTTTGGTACTGTTGATTCCAATCTCATGAGTAATACGATTATGGTAGCTTTTGACACACGTTTAAATACGTTGAATTCTACCTATTAGAAATTGATTTTCGCTCGATAAATGCTTTCTTTAAAAGGGAAAAAAATTTGAAACAAGTCAAGTACACTAATAAATTTAGGATTGGTGTATGTTAAAGCCATAATATGTGATTTGCTCCACAGCGACCTCCTCAATTTTTCTCGAATTTCTACTTTTTACATGATTGTAATGCCCAAGGGTGTACTAAGTACACGTGAAAGAAGCATGAAGTGCTTTAATTACAGCACAATTTTAGGTTTTTATATTAATATCGGAGATCTCCGGTTTGATTCTGAGTTCACCGATCGAGTCGCGGATGGCTAACATGTCTCCTGCATGTGAGCTCATTTACATGTTTCATTCAAACAAAAACAAAAACAAACAAACAAAATAAATTGTGTGCATATCATATCACAATCGTTTGCGTGAAGCTCCGCTCAATAGTACATGTAAATGTAATACAATCGGCGAGCTAATACTAGCTTGGCTCCAAAGCCGAATTATTTTCCATTCAAAAGAAAGAAAAAATTAAAAACCATGCCACATCCCCTCTGACACTATAGCCTGAAGATCGGCTTCGCCTCGGTTAGTGGACTTTCGTTGGTGGCTAGACAGTAGTCTTTACTGCAGTTTATACTGCATTGAGTTTGTACTGTGGGCCTGTGATGTTGCTTGCCCACGTGTCTTGCTTGCCATGGGATAGTGGATCTACAGCACAGGTGTTGGTGACTTATGTAACTTGCCTTGGTTCTGTATGACGAGACTGGTATTTATGTTTTTATATAGAATGGTCTAACCAGGCAGGGATTTTAAGTTGGCCTTTAATTTACTATACATTTTCCGGGACATTTTCTTGGTCACTTGCTTGGGTTTATTTTACTCGGGGATAACTGGATCTTCTAAGGTACTGCGAGGACTCTGATAAAGAGCTACTGTCTGTTCAATTAGCTTAGATTCTTGTATTTTTAAGATATTTGAAAAAATAAAAAAATTTGGTCAAAGTCATCAAAGAAAAGTGTTAGCACAGCCTTAGACCCAATGTGATTTTAACTTTTCAAATTCCAAAGTTCAATTTAAAACCCCATTTCTTTTCAATTTTGCCTCATTTTAGGCAGTTACTTGGGTCCACCAAAAGGGTTCGCGACCTTTTCACAAATCGAGTGGGACGGCCTATTCTCAACTTAGGGCATAGACCCTATCCAATTTAGCAAAACAATCTGCCCACCAATCTGTCCTGCCATTTCAATTGTTATACCGTTCCGGTTTATTGGATAGGGTCTATAAGTGATGCCCGAGGTGATGATGGTCCAGCGGTTTTGTTGCCCGATATTATATGCGCGATTACGTTTTATGCATAACATTAGGCCTATGCTGAGCATTTTCCCCTAAACAATGACATTAGAATTATGGATTTCGTTCTTATTTCAACTGGTTTACAATGTAAATTGAGTTTTGTTTAATACCATCATTCCTTTCCCAAGAATATCAGCAGCATTCGCTTGACATTTTCAGATACAGTGACTTAACAAGAATTGTTTTCTCTAACCTCATTGTTTTAAACAATATTTTCTTTTGTTTCCAAATGTCCTTCGCATAGTTTGTATTCAACAAACAAAATGAAATAACAAATTAAAAATAAAATGTAGTTTTATAATAGGCCTAGGCTTACACCTTCACAGACCCATTCACACAATAAATAAATAAATAAATAAATAAATAAATAAATAAATAAATAAATAAATAAATAAATAAATAAATAAATAAATACATTTTTATAATCACGTAATGTTTCAACAGTGGGGTTTCACTGAACACACATTATTTTTATAGGCCTACCGGCAAATAATTATAGCCACTTAGCTGGACAATACTTCCTGATGCGGATGGTCGAATAAATACTATCTCAGCGCATCTAATTATTATGACATTCGTCCCCATTGCACTAAATGGATTGCTTCAAAAAAGTTTATGGTACCCGACGTTCTACGGCTTTTTATAAAAATATCGCGGGAAAAGACCAAAATTGAAAAGAAATGGGGTTTCAAATTGAACTCTGGAATTTGGAAAGTATAAATCACGTTGGGTCTAAGACTGTGCTAACACTTTTCTTTGATGACTTTGACCACAATGTTTTATTTTTTCAAATATCTTAAAAATGCAAGAATCTAAGCTAATTGAACAGACAGTAGCTAATACACCTATTGTAAGCGCTGGAATGAAATAGCAATTTTCTTCATTTTATCTCATTTGTTTGGCTCGAAATAAAAGGGGGACAATGTGATCATTGAAAACTTTTTGATGCAAATCACATATTATTGCTTTCACTACATGGTACACTACTGTCTGTCCAATTAACTTAACCGGCGCTTTTTCTTCCTTAAATGATATGAATTTTGGTGGGTTTTTTTCTCATTTTTCCTGCTACTTTGGCCATGTTCAAGCTTCTTTATTTCCCATATAATTAACTTTTACACGTTATTTGTTGCTTTACACGAATGTTCAATATCTTATCTGTGTTCGTGGTACGTAATTTAAGCAGAAAACGACCCGTGTCTTCCATTTCTGGAGCTATTTTGCTAAAACGCGTTTGCCGTAGCTCGAGATACTCTACCTACCGTACAGGAATACATTTTACCAGAGAGTAGATATTCTTGAGAGGGTACTATATTCACGTGGTTTCTTTTCCAACGCTAAAAGATCTCGAATTTCGGTGGTTTGCAAATGAAAAGTGTCCGCACTATCGATTGATTACGTAACTGTTATGAATGATTTATTAGGTTTTTCAATGCAATCGCCTCGACCCATTAATACATATTATCTGTATTATCAAAGTACTTGGAATAGCAATCCGGTGAGTTCACTGAACTACGCCCTAATGCTGATGGAGTTTTAATGGCGTTTAATGGCGTTTCGCCTCTCCATACACAGATGAACAAATACAATAGATGAAGGTCAACACGTATGACCTCCTATGTGACATGTTATATGTGATGTACAAAACCTGAATATCATAAAGATCCGTTTTCGTTTGTGCATATGAACTGCACATTTACGTTGCTAAATATTACTCATTATATATAATGACAAATATTGGTATTATGACAATACGGTATGTACATTGTATATAAAACGACTAATAGATCCTACTATCATGGCGTTAAGTCAATGTTCATCATATCCCGTATGTTTCTTAAAATTCATTCATATTTGAGACAAATTGCTGTGCCCATTTTATAGGTGCACAGGTAGATCCGTGTGTTTTTTAATTTTCATTTCCTTTTAATGAAAGAATTAAGGTTTTCCACTGCACGGGGGCCACAAGGGTGATACTAATTTTAATGCTATATTTTCAAAACGAATACGTGTTCCCGGTTGGCTCTATAGCGATTTCACAGAAAAGGTATTTCTAGTGCAATGCAACGAGGGCTTTCCTTACACAAATGAACAAACACAAAGGAGGGTAGTCTCCTCCGTGACCAGCTTGATTTCGATGGAGCGGAACCAAATTGGCTGCGGAGGAGACGGGTCATTTTGCTATGCAAATGAAGTAATGTCGGTGCCCTGCATTTTACTACCTTACATTATCTTGCTGTATTCGCCGGCTACGTAACCCGTGCTCACCAACCCGTGATAATTTTCTGTGAACAAAAGAGGTCACGAAGTTGCCGTCGTACTGAATAGAAATTAGCATCTCATGATCACGCTCTCATGATTTTCACTTGCTCTGGCTTTACCGTGCAGAACTGATTGCATCGTACATGGTGTCAGCAGATCGCAAATGACGTCTCCGAAGTCAGCTCGAAGTGGTTGTACCAAGCCTGTAGTTGTACTTCTCTCGGGATTGCTCTTCCTAGCATCAGCATTACTAACGATGAATGTATCAACTAACATTATGAATGCGACTAGAGTTGGAGATAATACAAAGACCAGACGGTATAGCACACACTTCTATAGTAAAGAAAACACAACAAACTTTAGAACAAAAATCAACGCCCGGGGAATCAACGGTGGGAATCTCCGTAGTCATGGTAGTAGCAGCTTGGTAATACCCCAAGCGGGACCCCAAGCGGGACCCCAAGCGGGACCCCAAGTGGGACCCCAAGTCATGATACCATTCAAACCTAAAACAAGCTGCTACATCTACCGTTATAGCGAGCATGGTTTAAAGAAACTGAAACCAAAACAACAACTTCGAAAATTGGGCTGCACTCGTCGACCTCCAAAAGCGCTTATCATCGGTGTAAAGAAATGTGCAACCGGGTCTCTCCAACGTTTTCTCGATCTTCATCCACAACTAGAGACCGTTGTTAACAATGCATTTGCTTTCTCGGTCAACATGGTCAACAACCTTAGCGATATTAGACACTGGATGACTCAAATGCCTTTGAGTACATCAGACCAAATGACTATAATGGATGTTCCTGGTGTTATTTTTAACGAAACCGTGCAACATATACTGGACTCTGCAATTCCTGATATGAAGTTCCTTTTGATACTTTGCGATCCAGTAAATCGAGCTATATCTGATTATGTACATGTTAAAACCTGTTTAAGCATACCAAAACTCCGGGGAAAAATTACTTATAAATACGACAAACAAAGAGCAAGAAATATTACCGTGTTCAACGGATATGAGCTGTTGGGTAGCACATTTGAGGAAACAATCACCGATAACCATGGCAACCTAAATACATCACATGTGTTCATCCAAAATGGAATCTACATCAAAGCCATTCAAACTCTATTCCACAATTTCGACAGAAAACGAACTCTTATAATTGACGGACAAGAGTTTAAACAAAATCCTTATTTTGTTTTGAAAGAAGTGGAAAGGTTTCTTGGTCTCTCAGCTTTCTTTACGGAAGAGCATTTTTATTTCAGTTCCATTAAGGGATTCTTTTGTGCAAACGTAACAGATAGACCTGATGTTCATTGCATGTCAAGCAGTAAGGACGCTGGGGGCAAGGGGAGACCACACCCAAGTGTGGACCAAAGCCTTCTGCAACAAATGTCAAACTTTTTCACACCGTATAATTCGCAACTCCAAGACTATTTGAATCGGACACTTAATTTAAGTTAAAAACCTGTGACAATGCAACGGTTCATTTCAGCCATTTAAAGATTTATTTTGAATTAAATATCATAATTGATATGCATAGGGCCTAGCTAGTACTTAGGTTTCTGGTTTTTACACGATTGTAATGTACTTTAGTCAATAAAGATACTCAAGCCTTTAGCTAATCAAGACTTTAGCTGCTGTAGTTTTGTCAAAATCCGAGATTTTGAATAAAACGATGGAACCGGCGTTTTATTATTACGATGGAAATATTAGTCGAACACGTATGCACAGTACGTACGCGTACACGGCGTGCGGGATACACAGACACACACACCCCGAGGATCGTACCGTATTACAACCGCGGGAGTAACATGCATGGGCGCTAGTAGTAAATTCCAATTTTCTATGCTTTACCTCACTTGTTCGGCTCAAAATTAAAGGGACATATCTGACAGTAAAAGCTAACATTTTATGGAAAATAAATACTAATCTAATTTTACAGAAATGTTATAATATGGCTTTAACTCAATGAAAGCAAGTTCACTTCAGAGAGAAAACAGGGGAGCAATAAGAAGCACCACGGGACAATAGGGTATTGTCCTAATTGACAGGATGTCCAGAGGATGTAAAAGTACATCATTAAAAATGCATGTAAAAGAACATGATAAAAAGTTACTATAAACAGATAAGTACATAGGTGAAAAGGCAATCAAACAACAATGCATGAACACAAGCAAATATACAAAACGGAAAAAAACACGTAATTGCACACAACGAAAGCAGAAGTTTATTATGCATGGCTGAATAGGTGTGTCTTGAGCCCGGTCTTGAGACGAGATTTGAATTGAGAAACAGTCTGAGGAGATCGACGAGCAAGAGGGAGGTTATTCCACCTAACTGGCGCTACGCTTGAGAAGCTTCTGCCGTACGATTTTGTTTTCCACGCGGATTCCTGGAAGAGATACTGAGAAGCTGATCGCAAAGTCCTTGGAGGGTGATATGAATAGACAGACAAGCTCAGAGATGTAAGCTGGAGACTGCTAGTTCAATGCTTTGTAAATTTTTGTAAAAGTTTGTAAATGATCCTCTGATGGATTGGCAGCCAGTGCAACTGGAGCATGACAGGTGTAATGTGGTCCCGTTTTTTTAGTGTAATGAATCTTGCCGCGGCATTCTGTATTCCTTGAAGCTTGTTTAGATCTTTGTCCGGAAGACCGGAAGTTATGAAAGCGTGAACAAGCTTTTCGGTATTTGCTGCATCTAGGTAGCGCCGTAACTTCCCGATTCTATGAATGGCATAAGAGGCGTTCCTACAGATGTTGTTGACATGGCAACTCATGGTGAGACAGCTGTCCAGAATGACACCGAGGTTGCGAACTTCCTCAGATGGATTAATTGAAGAAGTTCCAATTGTAATGTCAACGTTGGATACTCTCTTGGAAAACCGAGAGGTGACATGCAACAGCTCGGTATTAGTGTCAATTAACATAGGTTTGTTGGCACTTACGTCCTCAATGTACTACTCGAGCTTAGCCAAGGCACTTGCGCGATTAGATGGTTTTATTACAACATAGAGTTGTGTGTCGTCGGCATAGGAAATACTTGCAAGTCCATAATTATCGTGTCCTGAATAGGGGAAGAGTAGATGACAAATAGTTCAGGTCCTACGACGGAGCCTTGGGGTACTCCCCAAACAAGGCGCGTTGGGCTAGAAACTTCAGTGTCGATGATTACAGACTGCTGACGGTTCATCAAATACGTTGCAAACCACCGGTGAGCCGTTGCAGTGACACCATATCTAGCACCGAGTCTTGTGAGCAGGATGTTGTGATCCATGGTGTCAAACGCCGCGGATAGATCTAATAATACCAGAACAGCCTCACCATGATCATCAGCAGAGCGAAGTAAGTCATTTGTCACACACAGTAATGCAGTCTCAACACTGTGAAACTGCCGGTTTGCAGATTGTTCTTGGTATGAAGTTCATTATCCTTGGTGTAACCTTGGAACTGATCAATTGCTGCACGTTCAATGACTTTCCCGAGATACAGTAGATTCGACACTGGGCGAAAGCTCTTTTAAGTCATCCACATCAAGACTATCTTTTTTCAGTAAAGGAGTAAAGAAGTGCTTCCTTTAAGGGCGTACTACACCCATATATTGGTTTGATTGGTCTAAATAAATATTTTTTCATTTATAGCTAGGCGATATATGCACGGATCATGTGAAATAAAAAAAAATATGAAAAAAAGAAGAAAAAAGTGCTTTTAAACAATTGTAGTAAGTCATTTTAGCCCTATATATATTTTGTTTACTGTATCCTAGTTACTCAGATGCGTGTTTCATAACAAACCATGATTTATTCTATTCAGCATGTTCAAGTAGGGTACATGAATAGAATACATTAAATCCTTTGTTATACTCTCTATAGAAAATCTAGTGGTGCATGCAAAATATATAAACACTTTAATACACAATGGATGTATAGTCATTAGTCAATAATATTATAATGTGTTGTTAGGAGAAGAAAAGGCTGTTAGGTCACCGTATGTCAGGTTATAGGTCAATTGGTTCAGGTCAAATTTAAGCATCAATTTTGAATACACATGTGAGAGTTTGTGATATCATAATGAGGAATAATTTTGATATTCTGTCTTTAACTGGATATATATCGAGAAGTGCAAGGTGGATATACTAATATACCTTGGGATGTAAATGGTGAGTACAATTTAGAATGCCTAGTTGCGATGGATTTCACAAATCAATATAAAATAGTTACCAAAATCACAAACGTTAAGCTTACGGAAAACTACCCAATATGGTGGTATAGGTGACAAGAAATACAATTTTTTCAACATTGCTGTAGTATGGTTGTGGTAACCTGTTACCTGTGGCTTAATTAAGTTTCAGTGAAATAATGTCGCAAGTTAAAAATACAAAATATAGCTCAACATTGAAAATAGAAGCATTTTAACCAGTTCCTTTTTTGATAGTTGTGGAGCACCAAGTTCATGAAGTCATAAAAGAAATCAGGAACCACTTATTCCCATTTTACATATCAACTTTATTTCCCTAACGTGTTAGCAACACATATCCAAAATTTTAACGAAATCCGTTGATAGTAAGCTTTCCAAAATGAAGTGAATTTAAATCATCAGTGATGTACCACCTTTTGGCTTCTACTTTTAAAAGCATGTAAGCTACGTTGATACCGATGCCACCAATAAAACGAGAAGATTTGCCCTTCATTTTGCATACCACTTTGTCCATTTTTTTGTTGTAATTTCTTCACAAAATGAAAAAAAAAAGAAAAAAAAAATCAATGGGTGTAGTACCCCCTTAAGCAATCTGGATATACATGTGTTCACAATTATCAGTTATCGATGGTAACAAGTCAGGTAAATAGTCTTTAATCTGCTGAGCTGGCAGTGGATCCAGTGGGCATGCTTTTACACGCGACTTCTTTCAGTGGCGTAGCCAGGATTTTGGAACCGGGGGCACAACTTGTAAATGTACCGACGGAAATATTTTTTGCCCACGGAAGTTGTGACTTGTTGACCCTAAATTTTTGTGCATGGTTTGAAAAAGTGAAGAGCAAAAAAAAAAGGATAATAGGCGGTACAAACATAAAAACACAAAATTTAATTCACAATTTGTCATCATTTTTTATACAATTTTCCCTTTTTCTGTCACCGTGAGTAAAATAGTCTATTGTTAACCCAATTTTTTTTTCACCAACGCCTTTCGTCTACTGACGGCCTTACATGAACCGACGGCCATGACGAGCGGGGGGCACCGGCCCCCGTGGCCCCCCACTGGCTACACCCACTGACTTCTTTATGATACCATGAACTGCATCACAACTGAGGGGCTCAAAGTTCTCGAAGTTACTCCCACACGTAGTCTCTCTCTCAGAAGTAGACACATGTATCCAGTGCAACTCGAATATTCCGGATTTTCTGATCAAAGTATTCACTGAAACGATTGGTCCGGTTCTTTTTTAAATTCCAATACGCGATAATCAATAACAAATTATTCACACCAGTGGTCATTGTTTACTAATAAGATCAATGTTTTCTGGTATCAAGAAGGTCACCAGAAGTGAATAACAAAGGGTTACATGCTGGTAACCATGGTAACACCTCCCAATCAGGAATTTTGAATCTAGCTTTACAACTGAAAGGAACATTTGCAATTGTAGGCCATAAATTATTAGGATCTTGTTGGTCGGAAAAAATATTGAAATCTTCACATTTCAATTTGACATTACGTGAATAATGATCACTGATGTGAATAATGACAATTGTTATTGATTATCACATGTTTGGATCCCCTCAATGCATGAAACAAAAAGGATTATCCACCATTGTCCACTGAGGGCTCAACAGATTTTCTTCGATGTGTGGATACTAAATACAAGGTAATTGGATTTTATTGCAACTTTCAAATCTTAGGTTACGTTCATTCAAATGTATGCGCAGCAACAATATTGGAACCATAGCAATAAAATGAGGTGTCATAATGCTTCGACTTCATAATAATTTGGCAGTTTTGAAATAATGATCATTCATTGTGGAGGGGGGGGGTGGTAATTACCTATTGGTAGGTTTTAGTATAATAGAACAAATATTACTCCCAAAGATCGCTAGTTGCGACTCAAACCGCAAGTACAATAAAATTTGCCTCGCGAATTAAGGGATCTGGAATGAGCGTTTTGAGCGTTTCGACAGTATTTTTTGTGGGACATGAGAGCACATCAGACATATCGAATTGCATTCTGAATATGAAGAATGTCTTCCTGATATCAAATAATCATTTTTGAAATTCACGATATAATACAAATTTTATGACAAATTATTAAAATTTGATATTTTTCACATTTTTGATATATAACAGTCCTCGAAGTAAATTTTATAAATCTAATGATATATTCTTAAAGCGAATGTAGCTGGGGGGAAAAGTCGACGATCAATTGAAAATTTTGACCTTTCATATTGAAGATATGGATTTTTTCCCCAAAAGACCTAATTTTTCTGGTGTTTTGGGAAAATGTCCAATGTCCCACAATAGATACTGTCCAAACGTTCATACCCATCCCTTAAGAAGTAAATTTGGTTATGTCGAATTATCCAGAATCATTTCAAAAACAGTAAGTATAAAGCGACCTTTGTAGTAATTCAATCCTATATTCAAATCCACTCCTATGATCTATTTGAATTCTTTGAAGAGAACTTTTGCAACGGTATTTTGTTAGTCTGGTTCCTCTTTAAAAGCCAGTATTCACCATAAAAGGGGAAAGAAAGATTTTTTTTCATAAACTTGTATCCATCGATGTTATGAAACTCGTCATATATAAAAGGAGGAGAGGTTTTTACATGCTTTAGCTGATGTAATTGTGAAGTACTGCATGCCACGAGACAAATATATTGTATAGTACATGTGTAGACCTATTGGTAACCTACAAAAACCCTCTGGTACTACCGGCCCACTTTTAACGTGTC
The DNA here is from genome assembly GCF_039555335.1 of Amphiura filiformis. NCBI lineage: Eukaryota > Metazoa > Echinodermata > Ophiuroidea > Amphilepidida > Amphiuridae > Amphiura > Amphiura filiformis. Next base: position 47,736,636 of record NC_092642.1, on the reverse strand, counting down.
GTTTTAGGTATATTGCTATGTTCTACTTACGGTAAGAAATTAAGGGTGCGTAAAGGTGATACTTCCAAATCGCACCAAATTTCATTCACTTAGAACTTTGTCGATTATACCATATATTATTCCCTACATTGGTGAGGTATTTATTATATTGCAATCAAAAATCTTCACATTATCATATCAAGCGTATTACTTTAAAAGATAATAATGGGTATGACCACTCAAATAAAGTTATTATGATATTGGCTGTTTATGTACAATATAGCCTCCGAGACTTTGTTGTTGTTGTTGTTGTTTATTCATTTGATTCTTATATAAATCAATCGTAAATATAACATCGGCTATTAATTTCTATTCAAAAGAGTTAATTCACAAAACCTGGATTGGACTGGGAAACGAACCCGGGTCCGCTGTATTCCGTAGTATTTATCACACCAGTGAGGGTTGAGCTGCTAAGGTTGCAATTTTAATCCGATATATTAAAGCTTTAGGCATAAATTACATGATAGTACAGCATAATATCAACTGTACCGGTAGATTTTCATGTGATGAAAGTGAGTGTAGTTGACACATTGTGTCCTTAACATTATTGTTGCAAGTAAGCTGTCTGTCGATTGAGGCAAGCCATTAGTCGTACGTCTATGACGTGCGATCGCTGCCATAAATGGACAAATTGACATATGTCAATTTCTTTCAGTGAAATCGACATATGTTGATTTTATCCAATAGCAGAACTTGTAATCGACATAAGTAAGCTAATTTACGTAAAATGTACATATGTCAATTACCTTGCGAGAAATCGCCATATGCTCATTATTTGAAAACTAGTGTCGAATTTATTACTGTTTATTGGTTGCTGCAACCGGCCTTCCGCCTCATTGGCTGAAATTACCGCCAGAAAAATTCAAAATGAAATCGACATATGCCAATTTAGAAATTGACATATGTCAATTTCCAAATCACTACGCTACGAATGCACCAAAATACACCTCGGAGTACGAGCTCTATCACGGTTCATGACCCTCATCAATCATTGTATGTTTAATACAACCGGTCGCTTGTTACATTTTCTTATATTATTCTACAACTATTTCAACGTGTATGAGTAAATATCGTTTGCTATTGAGTATTGTTAGAAAGTAAATGGCTTAAATTAGAAGACCTGTTTTTAAAAATACAATGTACGACATAACATGTACATAGTGTAAGAGTCTACATGGATGGAAGCTTATTTCCTGTGCAGGTCTTGGGGTGGTGCAATAATGATGTGTACTTGGAGGGGGAGGGATTTATAGGGGTGGCAAAGATTTTGGGTAGGCCAAAAGCGGTCAACTTCTGTTGGGCGCATTGGATGTCTTTTGGGAGTATTCTTTTCTGCAACCAATCACATGTCTAACAATACTAGCTAATACTCAATGGGAAACGATATTTACCCATTTTAGAACGGAATTCATGTTGAAATAGTTGTAGAATGATGTAAAAATTGCAACAAACGACCGGTTGTACACATAGGCCCTATAACGATGACAAGAGGGTCATAAACGGTGAGAGAGCTCGTACTCCGAATTGTATTTTGGGGGCATTCGTAGTGTAGCGATTTGGAAATTGACATATGTCAATTTCTAAATTGACATATGTCGATTACATTTTAAATCTTTCTGGTGGTTATTTCAGCCAATGAGAATGAAGGCCGGTTGCAGCAACCAATAAACAGTAATAAATTCGACACTAGTTTTCAAATAATGAACATATGTCGATTTCTCCTAAGGTAATTGACATATGTACATTTTTCGAAAATTAGCTTACTTATGTCGATTACAAGTTCTGCTATTGGATGAAATCAACATATGTCGATTTCACTGAAAGAAATTGACATATGTCAATTTGTCAATTTATGGCAGCTCCACGTCTATACTATGACGTGCGATCGCTGCCATAAATAAACAAAATGACATATGTCAATTTCGCTGAAAAAATTGACATATGTTGATTTTGTCCAATAGGAGAAATTGTAATTGCCATAAGTAAGCTAATTTACATAAAATCGACATATGTCATTTCCAAGGGTGGAAATTGACATATGTCTATTATTTAAAACCATTTGTGCTTTTTGCATCAATTTTATGTTGGTGTAATTGGCTGCGTGACTGCTTCCCTATACCTGATGGTTAAAATTGTTCTCAACCATTTTGAGGTATAAATCGACATAATTATGTCAATTTCAAGACATGTGATTGGTTGCAGAAAAGAATACTCCCAAAACGACATCCAATGCGCCCAACAGAAGTTGATGCATAATGCTACGAGCTGTCGATATACGTACGTTGACCGCTTTTGGCCTACCCAAAAATCTTTTTTTATTCCACCCCTATAATCCACCCCTATAAAATCCCTCCTCCAAGTACACATCATTATTGTACCACCCCAAGACCTGCACAGGAAATAAGCTTCCATCCATGTAGACTCTTACACTATGTACATGTTATGTCGTACATAACATTGTATTTTTAAAAACAAGTCTTAAAGCCATTTACTTTCTAACAATACCAGCTAATACTCAATATAGAAACGATATTTACTCATTTTAGAACGGAATACACATTGAAATAGTTGTAGAATAATATAAGAATATGTAACAAGCGACCGGTTGTATTAAACATATAATTGACGAGGGTCATAAACCGTGATAGAGCTCGCTCGTACTCCGAGGTGTATTTTGGTGCATTCGTAGCGTAGTGATTTGAAATTGACATATGTCAATTTCTAAATTGGCATATGTCGATTACATTTTGAATTTTTCTGGCGGTAATTTCAGCCAATGAGGCGGAAGACCGGTTGCAGCAACCAATAAACAGTAATAAATTCGACACTAGTTTTCAAATAATGAGCATATGGCGATTTCTCGCAAGGTAATTGACATATGTACATTTTTCGAAAATTAGCTTACTTATGTCGATTACAAGTTCTGCTATTGGACGAAATCAACATATGTCGATTTCACTGAAAGAAATTGACATATGTCAATTTGTCCATTTATGGCAGCGATCGCACGTCATATACGTCTTCCCTGGTGGTTTACATTAGCATCCCTCAGATTTACTGCGTTCACACACACACACACACCCGCCCAGTTAACAAGTGGCGTGCAATTAGTTTGTCATACATAAAACTCAACAAGCTAGAGTCAGCGATTTGTCTCAAATCATACACCATTTAACACTTAAATAGAAAACGTAGAACGTTGGTGGACAAGAGGACCCATCGAATCGCATTATTTAGCTGTTCACATTCCAAATCCTTAAACCAGAAAACAGTTTCGCACCTTGCATGAAAAAACATCAAGCAAAACTAAATAACGTAATTATTACATACAGCCAAATTAAAAAATTTCCACTTTTTTCATCCCCATTTAATCAGTAATTGTTATGCTATTATGTACATAACATTTATAGTATGTGTTTGAAGATGTTACCAATATTGTTTGTATTACATCATCACCTGTATTAAGAAAATGTAACAAACTGACTAATACTGAAGTATTGAGTGGATGATAGACCTGGTACAGTCGTACACAATCTAATGAGACGTTGGGACATTGTCGTCGCGGACTTGTCAAAAGCTTTTGGTACTGTTGATTCCAATCTCATGAGTAATACGATTATGGTAGCTTTTGACACACGTTGAAATACGTTGAATTCTACCTATTAGAAATTGATTTTCGCTCGATAAATGCTTTCTTTAAAAGGGGAAAAAATTTGAAACAAGTCAAGTACACTAATAAATTTAGGATTGGTGTATGTTAAAGCCATAATATGTGATTTGCTCCACAGCGACATCCTCAATTTTTCTCGAATTTCTACTTTTTACATGATTGTAATGCCCAAGGGTCAATAGTGTACTAAATACACGTGAAAGAAGCATGAAGTGTTTTAATTACAGCACAATTTTAAGTTTTTATATTAATATCGGAGATCTCCGGTTTGATTATGAGTTCACCGATCGAGTCGCGGATGGCTAACATATCTCCTGCATGTGAGCTCATTTACATGTATCATTCAAACAAAAACAAAAACAAACAAACAAAATAAATTGTGTGCATATAATATATCACAATCGTTTGCGTGAAGCTCTGCTCAATAGTACATGTACATGTAATACGATCGGCGAGCTAATACTAGCTTGGCTCCAAAGCCGAATTATTTTCCATTCAAAAGAAAGAAAAAATGAAAAACCATGCCACATCCCCTCTGACACTATAGTCTGAAGATCGGCTTCGCCTCGGTTAGTGGACTTTCGTGGTTAATGGGGTGGCTAGACAGTGGTCTTTACTGCAGTTTATACTGCATTGAGTTTGTACTGTGGCCCTGTGATGTTGCTTGCTCACGTGTCTTGCTTGCCTTGGGATAGTGGTTCTACAGCACAGGTGTTGGTGACTTATGTAGCTTGCCTTGGTTCTGTATGACGAGACTGGTATTTTTTTTTATAGAATGGTCTAACCAGGCAGGGATGTTATGTTGGCCTTTACTATACATTTTACGGGACATTTTCTTTAGTCACTTGCTTGGGTTTATTTTACTCGGGGATAACTGGATCTTCTAAGGTACTGCGAGGACTCTGATCAAGAGCTAGCTAATACACGTATAATATAATTTGTAAGCGCTGGAATGAAATAGAAATTTTCTTCATTTTATCTCATTTGTTTGGCTCGAAATAAAAGGGGGACAATGTGATCATTGAAAACTTTTTGATGCAAATCACATATTATTGCTTTCACTACATGGTACACTACTGTCTGTCCAATTAACTTAACCGGCGCTTTTTCTTCCTTAAATGATATGAATTTTGGTGGTTTTTTTTCTCATTTTTCCTGCTACTTTGGCCATGTTCAAGCTTCTTTATTTCCCATATAATTAACTTTTACACGTTATTTGTTGCTTTACACGAATGTTCAATATCTTATTCGTGGTACGTAATTTAAGCAGAAAACGACCCGTGTCTTCCATTTCTGGAGCTATTTTGCTAAAACGCGTTTGCCGTAGCTCGAGATACTCTACCTACCGTACAGGTATACATTTTACCAGAGAGCAGATATTCTTGAGAGGGTACTATCAGAGAGTAGTTATTCTTGAGAGGGCACTCACCTCATTTGCATGGCAAAATTACCCGTCTCCTCTGCAGCCAATTTGGTTTCGCTCCATCGAAATCAAGCTGGTCACGGAGGAGACTACTTTCCTTTGTGTTTGTTCATTTGTGTATGGAGAGCCCTTCTTGGAGTCCGTTTGGACTCAGGCTACGCTCTCAGCTAGAGTCCGACGCTGCATTGTACTAGAAACACCTTCTCTGTGAACTCGCTAGAGCAAGGAAAATAAAACTGGTTTCATTACTATCTGTTTTTGAGCTTTTTGCAGGTCTGCGACCATGGTGTTACCACAACTGTCTTTGCGTCATTAACATGTGCTGGAGTCTAGCACAGGTCAACCAAAGTCCCGGATTTTAATAAGACAATAATGATTGACACACACACCAGGAAGTTTCTCATCCAAAAGAATGAGAAAATTTAAATTCTCACCATTTTGGCCGTTTCTCATCAAAATGTCCGTTTTCTCATCCAAAACTTCCTTTAGTGTATTAAGTTAGCTTAGGCCTATTGATCCTAAATTTGCTGGTAGGGTAAAACTCGTTTTAGGGGGCGTTTAAAAAAAGTTGGCCACACATGCGTATAGGCCTACATTATCATACTTGAGTGCCCCTCCCCCTCCCCGGTGAAATTTGAGACTCATTTGGTCACCGTCCTAAGCGTCCTTGCCCACACAGAGTCGCCCAGGAGTAGGCCCTACCGGCATTATTAATTATTAGTGGTTAGCCTCCCTAAATACAGTCGCGTATCGTGTTGTCAATTATCGTTACTTGTGTCCATGGATATGACCCCATGTATAAGTAGTCTTCATAGAATTCACACAGTCTATGCCATGTCATTTACGGATACAAAGAGGATAATAATGTTGAGGGCGCCCACAAAATCTTACACCGTCTTACACAATGTTCCAAGGCAAAGTTCAGTTTAATATTTACTCATCGTACAAATACAGACGTTTTATTATGTGATGATGTTCTCTGGATGGGTGGACAGTTGTCACACTGTGGAAAAACAACAATCGGGAATCCGCATTCATTTACAAATAGCATTAAATTAGTATTACATAGTGGCCTCCGTGCAGTGGAAAACCTTAATTCTTTCATCAAAAAGAAATGAAAATGACCAAAAAAACCGGATCCACCTGTACGCCTATAAAATGGGCACAGAAATTTGTCTCAAATATGAATGAATTTTAAGAAACATACGGGATATGATGAACCAATGACCTGACGCCATGATAGTAGGATCTATTAGTCGTTTTATATACAATGTATATACCGTGTTGTCATAATACCAATATTTGACATAATATATAACGAGTAATATTTAGTATTGTAAATATGCAGTTCATATGCACAAACGAACACTGATCTTTATGATATTCAGGTTGTTGTACATCTCATATAACATGTCATATAGGAGGTCATATGTGTTGACCTTCTCCTATTGTATTTGTTCATCTGTGTATGGAGAGGATTAGCGCCATTAAAACTCCATCAGTATTTGGGCGTAGTTCAGTGAACTCACCAGATTGCTATTCCAAGTACTTTGATAAAATACAGATAATATGTATTAATGGGTCGAGGCGATTGCATTGAAAAACGAATAAATTATTCATAACAGTTACGTAATCAATCGATAGTGCGGACACTTTTCATTTACAAACCACCAAAATTCGTAATCTTTTAGCGTTGGAAAAGAAACCACGTGAATAGAGTGTCATAGCCCTGGTAATGCTTAGTCGCGCTAAAAGTCGATCGATACATGTTAAAATCAGCACAATTCAGAGATACACCTTTTTGCTATGAAATTAATTTTCTCGGTCAAATATAAAGCAATATTTTTTTTCTTCAGTAATGTCAGTTAAAAACTTGGTGCTTGGATATACATTTTTTTTAAATCCTGGTGTTAAAATTAAGCATCAAATTGTATCTTTTAGTGTGATATTTTTTATTTTTATAGGCCTTGAGTTCGCCTGCGAGCTTTTTACGGAATTGATTTTTAGCGTCTCAAACTAATATAGTTTGCTAAAGAAAGATATTTCCCACCTCTGTAAAGCACATCGTGTGGGTCTATATATTATAGTTTTGTCAGAATTTCCGTTTTATTTTACCCTTTTTCCCTTCATGCTCTGAAAATGTCAAACTCGGTGCTTTTATCTCGTGCGCAACCAGCAGAAATAGTCGATATTTTCATTGTTGTCATCCAGGGCAATTTTCCATTGAAAAGCAAAGATCATGAAGATTGCCCGACTAGCGATTTGGTAGCCCAAATCCCCAATTGGTAAATGAGGTGAATTTTAAAAATTTGCTCCCGTGATAGCCTGCAATTTCTATTTATATGGATTCCATGATTATGAAAACCATTTTGTCTGTCTGTGTGTTTGTTTAGTAGGTTAGTCCGTATTAAGAGACGCACGCTTGAGGTTCATGAAAATCCACGGTCCAAACCTAGACAAATTAGCGTGTTATTATAGGGGATTTTAATCTTCTGTCCCTCCTATCTCCATGTGAATTTTGTATGACCTACCCCCCCCCCATCGCGGGTTGCCATTTTCATTACACCCTTCAGACTTGTGTTCGGGTTTCTGTAGAGATTCATCAGTGTTCGGGTTTGTTTTTAATTTGACATGTAGCCCTATATATAGGCCTAACCATATTTGTCATAATTAAAGGCCCTTTCAGTGATTTCACAGGAACATTAAAAAAAATGAAAATTTGTCAGAGTTGCTTAGAAATAAAGAATAAGTCTACAGAATTTCATTAAACCACTTTTCCCCTGAATACATCGACAAATTAGTCAAAAAACAGAAGTTTTAGAAAGGTTTTCTACTTCAACTCAGATCGACTCGAGAAAATCGAGATTTTCGTAGTGCGCCACCAATCGACTGGAAAAACTTCCTAGTCCAGTGTTTCTAACACGGGGGAAGTAGAGTCTAAATTGATTTAAAACAGACGTTTAATTTTTGTAGTAGAAAACAAAATAAGCAATTAAAGGTCAGTTAGGTCACCGAGGCAAACTAACGGTCAATTCAAATATGAAAAACAGTTAAAATTGTGTATTTTGTTTAAAATAGTAGCTACTGATGTAATAAGTAGTAGAAACAATACGCAACGCGTGTTGGTACGTGGAGAGTGAGCTTCTTTCGATCTCGAGTCGGACTTTTTGTACTGTCAGTATCAAAAGTCCAGAATCATGCAAATGCTTTATTTTGTCTAAAATACACGGCTTTCGACCGAACCACTAGCAGGCTATGTTAGCACATCTATGCCAATTACAAAGGTACCAAAATCTGAATTTTGATGATTTTTACGATCGTCCGGATGAGCAAATCACTGAATGGGCCTTTAAGCGCTATACCTAAATGTATAGCTATGCTATATATTATTCTGTAATATCATGTACATGTAGGCCTATAGGGTGGGTGGGTGCAGAGGTGTGTGAGGTGGGTAGTGGGGTTGTATGTAGGGAAACTTTGGTGTGGTAATCAACACATGCACTTTAACCATGACTTTCAATGCAAGGCTTATTGTTGCCACAAATGTTTTTTTTTCCTTAAGGTTATTTAATAGTTTTATAAACTTCCATGTTTAACCTGGTATTGTTTTGGCTGCTTCATTAGGGCCTATGACTTTCGGTGGGTTTCCAAAAGCAGTTTCAAACAAACACAAACAAAAGGCACCATACCCAGTCACCTTCATGACAATTGAAACAATACGTCAAGTATTAACATCCAAGTTATTCTGTTTTTAGGCAAGCAATTTTAAATAATTGCTTGAACAGGTTTTTGTTTACTTACAAAAACCTGTTTAAGTTAACAGTGAAAATGAATGGTTCTTATAAGGCACAATCTCTGATGAGGAACTCAAAGCGCGTAAAGCACGAAATTTACAAACAAACATAAAAACAATCAATTTATAAAGATGTTTAAAACAAAACCTGTTTAAGTTAACAATGATAATGAACGGTTCTTATAAGCCACAATCTCTGATGGTTCTTATAAGGACAATCTATTTCTGGCGTTTAAATAACGAAAGTCTGGGGCGTTACGCCGGGGCGTTATGAAGGTTATTTCTTTGGAAGTGTGTTCCAAACAGTTTGCTTGATCATAAAACATACAGCGTAATATAATGTTTTGTAAAAGAAAGTTTTGTTTAAAATATTGCCCAATTGCATGTAAGCCTTCGGGCAAAGTCGTTTTGAGGAGAAGCAAATTTCAACACATTGGTCCGAATCACTCACGTGATGATGAAATATCCTCATCGTGCTATAAACATGATCAGTATAGGAGCGCTATTAGGCCTGGGAATTTCGTTGCTATATTGAAGTTCTGGCAACACTGTATCATGCCAGTATTCCTATTAAACCCAGGGATATCGATCCACAATGCTAGTATTATTAGCATTATATTTCACACGTTGATTTTGAAAAAATTTCAGCCGGTGAAAAAATGGTGAAATCAAAACGTAAATTCTGACAAAACTATGATATATCGCTCACGGTGATGTGCGTTAGAAAGTTGGGAAAAATCCTTCATTAGCGAACTATATTACTTTGAAAAGCTAAAAGGTTGATCCAAGAAAAGGCTCGCGGGCAGAGTTTAAGCCTATCAAAATCGAAAATCTTACACGAAATGACTGAATTTCACGCCTAAGTTTAACACTAGGATTTGAAAAAAAAAAAAAGTATCAAGCACTACAATTTGACCTGACATTTACTGAAAAAATGAAAATGATTGCATTTCATTTGGCCGAGAAAATTCATTTTACATTGAAAAGGTGTCACTTTTCTCGTTTCAACACCAAATTCGATCGTTTGTATTGCCACATTAAATGACTGAGTGAGCCTTGCTAAACAAAAGAATCGGTTGTCCAGGTTGCTAACTGAATACGGTATATACATTGTATATAAAACGGTAGATCCTACTATCATGGCGTCAGGTCAATGTTCATCATATCCCGTATGTTTCTTAAAATTCATTCATATTTGAGACAAATTGCTGTGCCCATTTTATAGGTGCACAGGTAGATCCGTGTGTTTTTAATTTTCATTTCCTTTTAATGAAAGAATTAAGGTTTTCCACTGCACGGGGGCCACAAGGGTGATACTAATTTTAATGCTATATTTTCAAAACGAATACGTGTTCCCGGTTGGCTCTATAGCGATTTCACAGAAAAGGTATTTCTAGTGCAATGCAACGAGGGCTCTCCTTACACAAATGAACAAACACAAAGGAGGGTAGTCTCCTCCGTGACCAGCTTGATTTCGATGGAGCAGAACCAAATTGGCTGCGGAGGAGACCCGGGAGGAGACAGGTCATTTGCTATGCAAATGAAGTAGTGTCGGTGCCCTGCATTTTACTATCTTACATTATCTTGCTGTATTCGCCGGCTACGTAACCCGTGCTCACCAACCCGTAATAATTTTCTGTGAACAAAAGAGGTCACGAAGTTGCCTTCGTACTGAATAGAAATTAGCATCTCATGATCACGCTCTCATGATTTTCACTTGCTCCGGCTCAAGGGGGTGACACTAACTTCACGGTTGTTCTATTATCAACGCAAACCTATGACAAATCCCGCTGGTTTGCTAGTTAGAAAATGAGGCCAGTTATCGATCGGTTATGAATAATTAATTTCGATCCCTTTTAGGGTTGGCAAATAACGACGCCGTTAGTTTTGCGAACTCTGCCTGTTCAATGCGAGTAGCAAGCTTGAAAGTGCGCCAGCTAGCAGAGCAGGGAGCAATCCGGTGATGGCGCACTAGTATTTCCCATCAGGCACCAGTGATTTGTTTTTACAGAAAGTCTAATAATTTGATAATGGAATAACCTTTCGCAATAGTAATGTCGAAATTAGGAATTGGTGTCAATAATACGACGGTAGTGTATCACTTGAATTTGACACGATATTCAGCCAGCAATTTAGCGATAAAAAACCTTTGACCACTGACCTGACCTGAAGCACGTGAGGCGCCATATTCGTTTGTTTTTATTTCCTCGTGTGATAATAAATATCATTCAAACTATAGTTGTCGGTCGTGAACGTAGTTTATTACTGGCCTAAGAAGTTTGTTTTTAAAAACAAGTAAATAATCATCACTCACCGTTTTATTTGATCTTGTGGATTTCCCAACACGTAATAAATTGAAACGCCACTACCGGATTGCTCTCAGGTAGTAAAGCGGGCGCACTTTCAACCTTCGAAGCTTGCTACTCACTACCGGTAGTAATATTAATTAAGTGATGTCACTGATGTGCAGCGTTTCTGGAATAGCACTTGCATCGTGCATCATATAATTTGAATGTAGCTTGCTGTATTTAATATGTGCATGCATATTACAGGAGTTTAGGCCCATCGAAAAAACAATTGAATAATTTAGGAGATTATCAGGGGCTGTGAATAATTATGAGTCCTGAGGCGGGTAAAATTGGGGTGAGAGGGGTGCGATTTGGACCTTAAAACGCTTTAAAAGGCTTAGGATAACCATTACTTGGATTATTTTTCGACGGAGATGTGCGGCCCGAGCTTCCGAACCCATAACCATTTCTAAGGGTCACGATTTTACCGAAAATAGGTAGGCCCCCTACCCATATCTAAGGATTGTCAGGAAAGTATACACCACCCATATCTAAGGATTTGAGCTTGAAAATAGTAAAAGACATAGCACGGAAAATCTAAAAGGGAGACCCATGTCTAAGGATTTTTCGTGGAAAACCTTGTACGTGAGTACCCCCCCCCCTGGGGGGAGGGAGAGGATAATAGTAAAGGTCCGGAAACGCTTATGATATGGAAATTTTATTTTGAACAAAAATTCTTTAATCACTATTGACGGTTTCGCCTACCATGGTCAATAATGAGTAAAATATCGGTTTAGTTTAAAAAAAAAAGTTTTGTAACTGTAGGCCTACATCTACAAATCTACATTATTATTTGGGATCCCAATAATTTGAATGTCCAACAGGGGGGTGGTCACAATATTTTTGGCAGGCTGAGAGGGGGAAAGCGTTTTATTTATTTATTTATTTATTTATTTATTATAATTATTAAGGCTTGTTCAAGTAACGCACCTCTAACATTTCACGCACTCACTTGCACCGGCTCTACATATCAATCAATCAGTTAATTAATCAATCAATTCACAAACAATGAATATGAATAAATTATATGATATTCAATTTCGATCAATAGACATATCATATCAAACCATCAAACAATGAATAAATGAACTGATCGACCAAGAGCCCTTTTTTCTAAAGAGTGTGAGTGAGTGATTAAACAAAATAAATACATGCATAATTATTTACATAAATAAACAAATAAACAAATAAAGAAATAAATAAATAAAGAAATAAATAAATAAGAAAAATTTGAACAAATGGTATCGTAGCATTGCATTCACAAAAACAAACATTGCTGACAGGAGGACTCGAACCAACAATCTTTGCATCACCAGTCTGATGCTCTACCACTGTGCTACGACGTCGTCTAGTGGTGAGGATCTAGTTTTTAGCCTATACAGTGTTCGTCTGTGACAATGCCGCCTCGTGAAATGAATTTAAAGTTATTTTGATATCATTCTTCTTTTTTTTCAATAGAGCCGTAACATTTTGTTTAAAGATCTCAATTTTATTTTCTTTAGAGCAGAGACAAATATTTCCCCTTTTCTACAATTTGAGCCCAAAATAAGAATCTACTTCTTTTATTACTGATTTAATGTTACACGTCTCAAAACAGATATTTAGCTGGCTTAGTGGTTTTGCACTGTGCTTTTTAACCGGGAGGTACCGAGATCGATTCCCACCTCTGCCTGTAATTTTTTTTCAAGCCTGGGAAATAATAAGTTTATTTGGCTTCACAACGCTAAATTATTCATGACTTGCCCAACCTGGTGGTGTAAAGTGCTCCCCATAACATATGAATATTAAGCAATAACACAATGGCTAATTTGAATAAGAAAGCGTCACATGCAAATGAGGGATTGCCCTCTCCAGGAATTGCTTCATGCTCCGGCTTTACCGTGCAGAACTGATTGCATCGTAGCCTACATGGTGTCAGCAGATCGCAAATGACGTCTCCGAAGTCAGCTCGAAGTGGTTGTACCAAGCCTGTAGCTGGGCCTGTAGTTGTACTTCTCTCGGGACTGCTCTTCCTAGCGTCAGCATTACTAACGATGAATGTATCAACTAACATTATGAATGTGACTAGAGTTGGAGATAATACAAAGACCAGACGGTACAGTACATACTTCTATTATAGTAAAGAAAACACAACAAACTTTAGAACAAAAATCAACGCCCGGGGAATCAACGGTGGGAATCTCCGTAGTCATGGTAGTAGCAGTTTGGTAATACCCCAAGCGGGACCCCAAGTGGGACACCAAGTCATGATACCATTCAAACCTAAAACAAGCTGCTACATCTACCGTTATAGCGAGCATGGTTTAAAGAAACTGAAACCAAAACAACAACTTCGAAAATTGGGCTGCACTCGTCGACCTCCAAAAGCGCTTATCATCGGTGTAAAGAAATGTGCAACCGGGACTCTCCAACGTTTTCTCGATCTTCATCCACAACTAGAGACCGTTATTAACAATGAGTTTGCTTTCCCGGTAAACAACCTTAGCGATATTGGACACTGGATGACTCAACTGCCTTTGAGTACGTCAGACCAAATGACTATAGTGGACATTCCTGGTGTTATTTTTAACGAAACCGTGCAACATAAACTGGACTCTGCAATTCCTGATATGAAGTTCCTTTTGATAATTTGCGATCCAGTAAATCGAGCTATATCTGATTATGTACATGTTAAAGCCTGTTTAAACATACCAAAAAACCGGGGGAAAACTACCTATAAATACGACGAACAAAGAGCAAGAAATATTACCGTGTTCAAGGAATATGAGCTGTTGGGTAGCACATTTGAGGAAACAATCACCGATAACCATGGCAACCTAAATACATCACATGTGTTCATCCAAAATGGAATCTACATGAAAGCCATTCAAACTCTATTCCACAATTTTGACAGAAAACGAACTCTTATAATTGACGGACAAGAGTTCAAACAAAATCCTTATTTTGCTTTGAAAGAAGTGGAAAGGTTTCTTGGTCTCTCAGCTTTCTTTACGGAAGATCACTTTTATTTCAGTTCCATTAAGGGATTCTTTTGTGCAAACGTGACAGATAGACCTGATGTTCATTGCATGTCAAGCAGAAACGACGCTGGGGCAAGGGAGACCACACCCAAGTGTGGACCAAAGCCTTCTGCAACAAATGTCAAACTTTTTCACACCGTATAATTCGCAACTCCAAGACTATTTGAATCGGACACTTAATTTTTCATAGAGTTTAAGTTAAAAACCTGTGACAACTCATTGGTTCATTTCAGCCATTTAAAGATTTATTTTGAATTAAATAACATTATTGATATGCATAGCTAGTACTTCATTAATTTCACAGCTATACTTCGAAAACGCAGGGCATATTATTTATTTGTGTTGTGCATTTCCTTATTTACTATTGTTTACTGTTATTTTTTTATGTATTTAGGTTAATTCATATCAAGATATGACAGCTTACTGTTAATTCTTCACTGAAGTGACAATCTGCTGCCATATCATATGATGAATTAACCTAACAAGGGATCACAGACTTTCAGGCCTCTTCTTGTCCTTCCTGTGTTTCCTCAGGGCATGGCATCCTAGTATTACGTAACAAACCGGAAGATGTAGTTTAAGTCTAGACAATAGGCGGATTAGCGGCCATTTTGTCTTCTACATGATTTTATTCACGTGTCCTTATACTTTAGTACACAAGTATATAAGTTAACATGTTTACAATTTTAAAATTATATTTTGTGTATACAATATATTCTGTAGTAAATCGATCAAATGACGGTGATTGTTCAGGTATTATATGCTTGATAGAATTAAATTGTCTGACCAGCTAGTATTCTCCTCCGCTGTCATTGTGATTCCAGTCACTCCATGTACCGTGTTGCGAAGGTGGAGGAGACTAAAGCTGTATTAACGGAAACGGAAGGGGTTAAAAATGATGTAGTTTAAGTCGCACAATAGCGTGACGTAGTTTCCGGCATTGTTCCTATGCACTTTCACCCTCCTGGTTTCCTTCACTCTCACTTGTATTATGATTTTGTATGTAATCTAATTGTTTTGCTATTTGATGAGTGAAAAAATAAATGAATGAATGAATGAAGTGTCCCCGGGGCAGTTTCATTTCTAAAGAATGAGAGAGCATTCATGAGATGTAAATCTCTACTATTCAAACCTCGATCACTTGATTGAACATGGTGAATAGAAATGACGGTGATCGAGGTCGCGTTGCTGAAGTCATGGAAGTCACGAATAGACTGCTTACGCAATACTGACTGCCCTTTGTTCTATTTTGCCATACTACGGTCAGGGCACCGACACTACCTCATTTGCATAGCAAAATGACCCGTCTCCTCCGCAGCCAATTTGGTTCCGCTCCATCGAAATCAAGCTGGTCACGGAGGAGACTACACTCCTTTGTGTTTGTTCATTTGTGTATGGAGAGCCCTTCTTGGAGTCCGTAATGACTTAGGCTACGCTCTCAGCTAGACTCCGACCCTGCATTGCACTAGAAATACCTTTTCTGTGAAATCGCTATAGACCCAACCGGGAACACGTATTCGTTTTGAAAATATAGCATTAAAATTAGTATCACCCTTGTGGCCCCGTGCAGTGGAAAACCTTAATTCTTTCATTAAAAAGAAATGAAAATTAAAAAAAACCGGATCTACCTGTGCACCTATAAAATGAGCACAGCAATTTGTCTCAAATATGAATGAATTTTAAGAAACATACGGGATATGATGAACATTGACCTGACGCCATGATAGTAGGATCTATTAGTCGTTTTATATACAATGTATATGGTCAATTCCAGCGAAAGCGGGACAAAATTCTCTCTATGTTAACTTTCCACTTTAAAATGTCATTAATGAAGGAAATCACGTTATTGATGGAGCATATCATGTCACGTCCAATGTGCTCTCTTTGTGCATATAGGCCTTTACTAGCAAGTCATACCAGGGGACAAGTTATGATAGCTTAAATGAATTGGCGTTACCCACGAATTCAAAGATAAAGCACCATATATGTCATTGAATGTCCTTCAATCAAAATGAAATTATTACCGTTAGAAAGACGTTTGCATGATCTCTCATCATATGTAAAACGATTGAATTCCACCAAAGTTTGTGGACTCTAGAGGCCATTAAGTCAATTTGGCTAATAATTTTGTTACCCGCGTATCAAAAATAAAATGATCGTTCTGAAAAATGTTAAGTGAATATGCCATAAATGACTATATCATGAAACGAAGTTTCGTTCTATAATTCTGAGGTCCAAGTGATTATTTTATGCAAATACGTTTTACCCATAAAATTCCATAAAATCAAATTTGACATTACCCACGTATCAACTGTTACCCACGAGTCCAGCAAATATAATTGCCATAACTTAAATTAACATTTAATGACTTTGGACACTGAATTTAGTTTGACAAGCGCTTAAAATTGTAAATCGTAAAAATACGTTCACCGCTTTAAAAAAGAATCTACGACGGTTTAAACTTTTGTTACCCACGAATCCCGAATAGATACTAACCTTGAAAAATAAGGAGATTGTTTATTTTAAGTTTAAATCAGCACATATTCAAGCCATGAGTATGCTATAATTTTGACAGTACTTACAGTTTATACACCTAAGAAACGCAAACGGTACTATAGTACTTATAGCTTTACCCACGAATTCGGCGTTACCCACGAATCCAAGGATTTACTCGTAAATTATATGTTTCTTATGCATCTTAACATTTTGAAAACATGCGAAATAGGTTCCAAAACAGTCCTGTTTAATAGCGTCCTCTTGAAGGTATACTGAAGCTGCATCATGAAGTTTTGATTGATTATCCTAAATTACTATTTTTTGGGTAAATGCAATTGGTTAGAGAAACGGGAATCATTGAAACACAATGGGGGAATAACCGCATGGTGGTTTCCAACCTTCTGTAATATTTTCTATTTTGCCGCTTATCAATACATACCTTCAAATATGTGTTACCCACGAACATTTTGGTACCCACGAATCCCTACTTAAATTATAGTTAACAATGTATTGATAGTGTTTTTGTTCATAGGAACTGTCAAACACGAGTTAATAGAATATTGCTGCATGAAAAAATGGAATGATTTTATTAAAATAATAATATAAAACTGTTTGCTCCGTCTATTTGAATTTGGCAACTTTATTATTCTCAAAATTTTTATACCCAAAATGCCATAATGATCCATTCTAAATATTCCATGTAGTCTGTATTTTCATTAAAATTCATTTTAGTGCCATTGCAGCCTGAATTATTCACATACGGAAAAGTATTTTTTATTTTTATTTAAAAAAAATAATAGGAATTGCTATTTTCCAGACGCTGTTACCCACGAATCCATCCGAGATCCTCATCCTGCGACGAGATACAAAATCTAACTTTATATTTAAATGAAGCATTTATTCTAATCTTTCGAAATAATACAGTAATGTTAAATGACAGCCACTTTGGAAAGAGTTCGAAGAATTGACACAATCTTAACTGTACACCTGGTTCTTTCTTAAAATTTGTAATAACCAAAATATTTCTTTGTAGATATATGTAATAAAATTCTATTTTACGTTCAAAGTCTTCACTGATTTCTAGTGTATATGAGTCACACATAAAATATTAAAAGATATTAAAGAAAGTGAAATTTTATGGCGTACAACAGGTGAAAAATGCTTGAATTCGTGGGTAACATGCATATGCGCATTTAACACTTTATTTGGTCTAGCAAGAAAAGTTATTTTTCAATCCGATGGCACTTCCACCTGATGATTCACTAGACATGATCGTCTCATTTGATAAGTCTAGAATTGAAAAGGAAAACATTTTCAAAATGGCCCCAGAGAGAATTTTGGCCCGCTTTGGCTGGAATTGACCATATACCATATTGTCATAATACCAATATTTGTCATAATATATAATGAGTAATATTTAGCAACGTAAATGTGTAGTTCATATGCACAAACGAATACTGATCTTTATGATATTCAGGTTTGTGTACATCACATATAACATGTAACATAGGAGGTCATACGTGTTGACCTTCATCTATTGTATTTGTTCATCTGTGTATGGAGAGGAGAAACGCCATTAAACGCCATTAAAACTCCATCAGTATTAGGGCGTAGTGAAGTGACCCCACCGGATTGCTATTCCAAGTACTTTGATAATACAGATAATATGTATTAATGGGTCGAGGCGATTGCATTGAAAAACCTAATAAATTATTCATAACAGTTACGTAATCAATCGATAGTGCGGACACTTTTCATTTGCAAACCACCAAAGTTCGTGATCTTTTAGCGTTGGAAAAGAAACCACGTAAATAGAGTGCCCTCTCAAGAATATCTACTCTCTGGTTCAGGTATGTCCAACAAATTTTTCAATGTAAGTGCCTCTGGCCCTAGTGGAAGTAACGGATACTATGGCCAGAGTTCTAGGGCTAGACACATGGCGCTCTAGCTGAAATCACTGGAAGAAAGCGAATATCTTATCTCTTTCTTCCATGCTGAAATACAGGAAAATATCAACATGTAATTTCAGATAGAGTCAGGAGGGTGAAAGTGCATAGGAACAATGCCGGAAACTACGTCACGCTATTGTTCGACCAAGGCTACATATTTTTTAACGCATGCGTGTTCGTCAATACAGCTTTAGTCTCCTCCACCTTCGCAACACGGTACGTGGAGTGTCTGGAATCACACTGACGGCGGAGGAGAATACTAGCTGGTCAGACAGTTTAATTTTATCAAGCATATAATACCTGAACAATCACCGTCATTTGATCGATTTACTACAGAATATATTGCATATTCAAAATATAATTTTAATATTGTAAACCTGTTAACTTATATATTTGTGTACTAAAGTATAAGGACACGTGAATAAAATCATGTCGAAGACAAAATGGCCGCTAATCCGCCTATTGTCTAGACCTGGGATACATATTTCGAATGAGGGCAGCAGACTAGGATGCCTATCCCTTCCTCTAGATCCCTGATAGAGTATCACGTGCTAGTGGTCTCTAGCCCTAGAACTCTGGCCATAGTATCCGTTTTTTACTTCTACTAGGGCCAGAGGCACTTACATTGAAAAATTTGTTGGAGATGCTTGAACGATCCAATACAAAAAGTGACAGCATTTCAATGCTTGATCGAACCAATACAAATGTGTGTCAGGTCACTAATTAACATGATAAAACCCACTTGAGAACACACAATCGCCGGTCATTTCTAAAGATGCATTTATACTCAATCGCTTTTGCAGAAACCTGAATCGCACGCATGATCAGTGCACTAAATCGCCGTCGTATTTGCCTGCTGGGCATGCGCATGATTCGCTGTTTTTCAAAAGCGACACGTAGGCCTGTATTGACACCCTCTGTCGGTCAATGTTCTCTAAAATTGTACACATAACTTGTGTAGTTAGCGACAATGATTCAGTCTGATGATGAGTAACCCATGGGTATAAACACAGCTTTACACAATGACTAATTTACATAGGCACAAAAGACCGTGTTCATGTACCGTTACTCAGCCAAACATGGCAGAGTAGGTCCCGGATCTTCGTACATGTTCCTATCTCCTCAACGTTATACCTTTCCAACAAGGAAAGAGATACGAAAGGCGAACGTCTAGTGGTCTCTGTCGATTCACTCACTAGTCAGTACTCAGTATAGGATACTTTGTATATCGAGTTACTTAGTTTTCCCTGTCATGTCATGATACAGGTACATGCAGTAGGATTAAAGTAATCACATTAAGGGCTCTGTAACCCAGCTTTGCACAGTAATTTTTGTTGGACCTGAGACAGACGTGGTCTAATTCTGCATAAAACCGGGCCACGTTATTTCTATAGATCTGCTGCGCATTCAAATTGCATTGTATTGCATCGTAATTTCATTTGTGTCCATGCTAATTATGTTTACACAACATGAACTCACGTGTTTTCAAGCAAATTCGCCGATAATAGGCGATCAAAAGCGATCGGAATGTTACAAAAGTACAGCTCGCATTCAGCTTACTTCATATGAGATGATCTTTGGAAAAATACGGCATAATTTGTCTTGGTGCTTGCGGAATGCCATGCAGTAAAATACTAAAACGTTGTGGCAATCCATGATTGACAACTAAATATCGGCGCGTCGTTCGTATCCTCCGCTGTCAATTTTTTATCCACTCACTAGTCCTCACAAAAGCTTTGTGTTGATTACGTAATGTGTGGAGGCAAATTGCAATAAATACAATGAAATAATGAGTAGGGCGGGCTCCGGGGCGGGTTTCTTCTTCGTCTTACGTAACGGTATTGTTCTCAAAAAAAACCGGAAGCTTGTTGTCTGGCGCTCTAGCTGAAATACAGCAAGATAATGTAAGATAGTAAATGTAAACCTGTATTTCAGCTAGAGTATCTCGAGCTAACCTGAGAGCACATCAGATACACCAAATTACATTCCGAATACGAGGACTCTATTCAAAGAATTCTAATGATTTTTTGGCAAATGATTAAAAAAGCTAGAGTATCTCGAGCTAACCTGAGAGCACATCAGATACACCAAATTACATTCCGAATACGAGGACTCTATTCAAAGAATTCTGATGATTTTTTGGCAAATGATTAAAAATTGACATTTTTGACATTGTGATTCAAGGCCTAAAAATTATTGTTTGATTGGCATAACATACAAAAATCAGGGTAGATAGGTAGGGATTTTTTTTACTTTTAAAGCTGTAAATTGCTGTAAAAAGGCCTTGGAACTTTTTTTTTTTTTTTAAATTTAATTATTTTATTATTATTTATTTATTTATTTATTTATTTATTTATTTATTTATTTATTTATTTATTTATTTATTTATTTATTTATTTATTTATTTATTTATTTATTTATTTATTTATTTATTTATTTATTTATTTATTTATTTATTTATTTATTTATTTATTTATTATTTATTTATTTTAAGAAAAGCAAAAAATCAGGGTCGTTGATATTTTTAGGGTAGGTCAGTTTACGCCAATCATACAAATTTTATAGGCCTAAGTTACATGTATTGGGTTACTCTATTTAAAATCCACACTACCCCTGCCGAAGAATTAGCTAAAGTCTTTCACAGAGGTAGTATAAATTTCAAATAGAATAGGCAATTGGGTAACTTCCATTTCAAATACTCACTCCAGTTGTGGGAGATATTATATAGGTAAAGCCATATTACAGAGGGCGTATGAGTTTCAAAATGATTAATTCTGACTATAATTACATTTGAAAAACATACTCCCCCTGTGGAAGATCCAGATTTCAACTGGAATAACCCATTTTGTGACTTTTGGTATAAACAGGTCAACACAATTAAAAAGTGTTGTTTCTACAAATTAGTACGGACGGACAGTATCAACTCTCACACATTTTTGATGAGTTTCTAGAACTGGGTTCAAGAAAATCCCCAGATGGAAAATGAACTGGCAACACCAAGACCTACGTTGGAGAAACATCTAGCGTCGGTTGCAGTAGGAATCACTCATCATCAAGTGTTGATAAAGGCAACAGTGTTGCTGAAACGTACATGAAGTAAGTGCAATTCTGGATCAGATATCAAGAACTTTGATTAATGAGTAGCATCGTCATTTTATTTTTCTTGCTGTAGTCAAGGAGGGAGATCACATCACATGAGTCTTAATTAAGAAGTTTGGTCACTACATTTAAGGTTTGAAACCATAGGTCAGCGGTTCCCAAACTTTTTTTTTACAAGTGACTCAATTTTTGCTTATTTTGTCGGAACCCACAAACTAATATAGTGGTGGTATACCCACAGATATCCAGGGTGAGGGCGGGCTAGGCCAAAGTTTGAGTCATCCAGCTTACTAAACTTACTCGTACAAGCGAATCGCATTTAATTTGCAATGTTGACTTACATAATCATGCAGCTGGACCTAAAAATGAATTCAAGTACACGATGCAGCTTTAGAAAACTATGAATGGCCAAGTGGACCAAAAACGTGTAAAATTATACGTGTAACCTTACACGTGTAAGATGTCATCTTACATGTGTAAGATTGCATCTTATGCGTGTAAGATTGCATATTATGCGTGTAAGATTGCATCTTATGCGTGTAAGATTGCATCTTATGCGTGTAAGATTGCACCTTATGCGTGTAAGATTGCATCTTATGCGTGTAAGATTGCATCTTATGCGTGTAAGATTGCATCTTATGCGTGTAAGATTGCATCTTATGCGTGTAAGATTGCATCTTATGCGTGCATGATGCTGTCATGTCTACAGTAGAATTCATCTCGACCTTTGCAGGACTTAAACCCCATTAAAAGCTATTAAACCAAGATAACACTCATTGAAGCAGCTCAACTGATTAAATCAGATCTTCTCTGGTTGTGCACAAGTGTCTGTTTTACATGTGCGACATCGCAATAAAGCTGGTATTATAGCTTCAGTTGGGTAACCGATTATAAAGGAAACGAAAGGAAACAATGGTATGTGTACTTTGTTCACGAAATGAGACAATGACCTGCTTTTTGTTAACCAGCATTCTTCAAAATGAGCAACATAATGATTGTTGACTTAACACGGTTTGGAAATAATTTCTTCATACTTTTGGTGTTATCTGTCGTTTACATATCCTTCCTAAAACACAAAAGTGCGACCCTCTCCAAACATCTAAATTAGCTAAAAATTTAGGACATGTTACAAAACTATATTTTCTAGAACCTATTTAGAATAGTTTAAATGTAGCTTGTACCGTTTTTTGTGGCATCCTTCAGAACGGAGCGGTCCGTTACCAATATAGCTCAATATTTTCGGTCAAATCTCCATTCAATTAACACGGGGAGTTGGCTAGCTATGAGCTAGCTATGCTTTGCCCTCACTCATATTCTACGAAAGTGCGACCCCTTCTGAACATCTAACCTAGCTGTAATTTTAGGTAATGTTAGAGAAATATATTTGCTAGAAGTTTGGAGAATAGTTAAAATATTGGCCGGTTATTTTTCACACAGTGATGTTAACTAGGCAATGCCCATATACCTATAACATACACTGTTTGTAGAGGTCACGCGTCAATGGTGAGAGCACTGTGTATTGTGTATAGGAAAACGGACAGTAACTGCAGTATGGTAAGATCGCATCTTATCTAACGGGATGCTTAAGGGTATACGATGTATTGTTGGTCGAAGCAGCAGAAAAAAAAGTAGTTCACAGCATCTTGCGAATGGTAGTCAGCTTCAGCAAAAATTGTATTGCTCAATTCGTAGCGAGCATGTAGAAGAATTCAAATATCACAGGTAGGTCCTCTGGTTCTTGAGTTATGTTGTAAAGAGGGCTGAAACAACAACACTTTTGTAAAACGTACATAACTCATTAATAACAATAAATTAAGCAAGTTTTCAAAGTGTATGATTTGTAGAATGAACTTTTGCAAAACACCAAAGTGTTATTTTTCAATAATATATTGATTCAGATAAAGAAAATCGACCAACAATACCTCGTATAACTTTAAATTGACGAATCATATATAAAGAACCCATATTTAAACCCCAAACAATCTATCATCTTACGCGTATCCATCTTCGACCAATGAAATCTCGCCCTAGCATTTCTTATATGCGTAAGAATTGCTTATTAGGGAAATCGGTATTCCGATTTGACTGGTATGACGAGTGCCGAATAGTCTCAGCCTCGATATCAATCTTCGCAAACGTGGTCATTTTACTATCACCTCTTGAAATTAATTGATATTGAGTATAAATTGACTCCAGATAACTGAAAAAGTAGCAGTGTTACAAATTCCAAAACGTCTTTACATATTATTGGTTGAAGTTTGTTACGATGATTGGTTCTTTGTGATTTCTTACTCTGTGATTCGTGAATTCAAAAATCTCGCTTAATTCTTACACGTATAAGATGCAGTCTTACACGTATATGATGTAACCATATTATTATACCATTGAGATGAAAACAAGATTTGTGATAATAGCGCCATCAGTGTTCACCTTTTCTTTAAAATGACTACATTTTACATGACATCTTTGAACAATCGTCCCAGCAAACACAAATCGTTTTAATACGTTTTAAGCGGGTTATATTTTGGGCTTTAAAATGTCGGGTTTTATAAAGGTCAACCTTTTCTAACCCTTTCCGAATAATGTGAATAATATTTTGTGTTTACTGGGGTGTACCGCATTGCCGAATCAATTCCAAATGTCATATTAGATATTAAGCCCTAATTTCAACATAATAATTTAGTCACACGAGGGAGACTGTTTCGGTTGAGACATAATTTCAATCGATGTTGACAAGCAGTTTTTGAACAACTGTAATTATCTCCAAAGGAGTCTGAGTATGGCAAATTCCGACAATCAGAGACTCTCCTTCTTCTGGTTGGGAATAATGAATGTAATTAAATACACACAATTGAATAAAATAATATCAAGGAGAAATGCTTAATGCTCTTCGTGCTATCCATATTATAAAACGTTCCAAGTTTTGAGATATTTTCTCAAAATATCAAGAACTATTTTAAGAACCACTGAATCAATACTAGGCTTGTTTGTACTCATTTTAATGCATTTTTCATGATGATTCTAAATATGGTCATGAAAATTTACAATTCTGAAATTTTTTGATTTTTTGATTTTTTTTTTTTAACTTGTCGTCTGCAGTCGACACCAGCGCGGAGAGAGTTAACTTTCACTCTGAATATGGACCCACTCAGGGTAAGGAAGAAGTAAATAAGACCAGAAGAAAAAGCAAAAGTACCAAGAGAGAAATGTGATATATGAAATCTACAATACAATATCACAGCAACCATTAAAGATAACTATACCACATGGAGCTGAATGAGGATTGGAATAGTAAGGCAGAGAATCTATCACTAAAACTACATTTATGCTGAATTCATACTCCAGCGATTGGTATTTGACCAATGAGGTAACGCTCTTTTCCCAACGCAACAAAAAGCGCTCCACCTCATTGGCTAAAAACCAATCGCTATAGCTATGGTAAAAATAACAAGCACGGTGCCAATACATATACATTAAAAGTAACACTGTAGTTTTGTTTCTACTTTCTGTATTTATTTATTAGAATTTGTAATACTTCTTCGTCATAATTTTATACCGTGCCTTTGTTTTGTGTGAAACAAAACAGAACATACATATTAAAAATTTAACTGCTTTTTTTAAGCATAATAATTTCTAAATAGCATAATTTAGCCCATAACTATCTAACACTAAAAATGTTAAACATGATAGAAAATATTTATCAGATATTCCTTTTTTCCTTGGTAGGCAATATTTTGAATAAGTTTGTTTTCAAATTAAAAACTCCGCAGTTTCTGCAAGTAAAGAATCAGAGCAAGTACCTTTTGATATAGCGCCCTCTTTTACTGCCTCAATATTATTTTCAGTATTTACGCCGCAAGTGAGGGATTGCGCCGCATCGTGTTATGGTGCACAGGCTACAAAATCTATCCGAATTTAGGTGATCATCATTCTGTTGGTGTCTATACCAAGCAATAAATTAACCAAATAAAATTTAAAAATACTAAAAAGGAAACATTTTGACCGCATAAAAATAATGTAAAATTAAACAGATGATTTATTTTTTACAACTCGTTATTGTTGCCCTGTGTAGCCGGTTAATAATTATTGCTGCTTTACCTGAATTTCAAAATATTGCTTATTCTCCAAACAAAATATACGTTCAATATGTTTTTTGAGAATGGTTTTTAACACAAGTCTCCACATACATAAATGACAGCCAGTGAAAAAAAATGTCACTGACCATCCAGGATTTGAACACGGGACCTTCGGATCACCGGACCGATGCTCTACCAACTGAGCTAATGAGTCAGATGGAGAAGAGCAGTGATGTTATTATCTATAGGCCTTCAGTTTAATAGCCGCCCTCTATCATCTTCTCATCCAAGATACTTTAAGGAAGAGGTTTGGAAGTCATTCCGAAATCATATTCGAAACAGAGAAATAAAGTTAAACTATGTGGGAAATTAAATATGAGAAAGGATTTTAACACAAGTCTCCACATACATAAATGACAACCAGGGAAAAATTTCACTGACCATCCAGGATTTGAACCTGAGACCTTCGGATCACCGGACCGATGCCGTCTACCAACTGAGCTAATGAGTCAGATGGCGAAGAGCAGTGATGTTATTATTTATATGCCTTCAGTTCAATACCCACCCTCTATCATCTTATCATCCAAGAAGCTTTAAGGAAGAGGTTTGGAAATCATTCCGAAATATGTTTTTTGTTTTTGTTTTGTGTTTTCATAATGTCTATGTTTGTTCCTTTTCTTTTACAATGTTGCATTTCGTATCTCTTGCGAAGGCCCACCCTTCAGAGTCCTTAAACTGAAAAATAGTTTAGTGGTAATACGAAATTGTACTTAAAATATACTACCCTATATCATTCCCTGTATCACAAATATAGATAAACTTATCATCAAACAATATACCCTTTGGCTTTTTTAGTTTTCCATGGTCCATATCAAATGTATTGATACAGTCCAGGGGTTTTAGCCCCCGATCAAATATCTGACAGTACTCGATTATTGTTTGTGTCAGCAATCAACAAGTATCCAAACTTAGCAAATTCTACGCCTGTTGGCTTACAAAACATTCCATTCGCGTTCCCAGTACCACTAAGCAGTTCATACGGTTTGTTAATTCGCCAACCAAAATGTACAGCTGACTTTCAAAAAATTGCTTATTCTCACAACAAAATATACGTTCAATATGGGTTTTTTTTCTAATATCTATGTTTGTTCCTTTCCTTTTCTTTTGCAATGTTGCACTTTTGTATCTCTTGCGAAGGCCCACCCTTCAGAGTCCTTAAACTGAAAAGTAGTTTGGTGGTGAGGAATTGTACATGAAATATACTACCCTATCATTCCCTGTTTCACAATATAGATACACTTATCATCAGACAATATACCCTTTGGTTTTTTTTAATTTTCCATTTTAAAGTTTTGTTCCTTTTCTTTTGCAATGTTGCATTTCGTATCTCTTGCGAGGGCCCACCCTTCCGAGTCCTTAAACTGAAAAGTAGTTAAGTGGTAATAAGAAATCGTACTTGAAATATACTACCCTATCATTACCTGTATCACAAATATAGATAAACTTATCATCAAACAATATACCCTTTGGCTTATTTAATTTTCCATGGTCCATATCAAATGTATTGATGCAGTCCAGGGGTTTTCGTGACCGATCAAATATCTGTACTCGATTATTGTTTGTGTCAGCAACGATCAAGTGTCCAAACTTTGCAAATTCTATACCTGTCGGCATACGAAACTTTCCCATTGCGTTGCCCCTGCCACCAAGCACATGATACTGCTTGTTATTTCGCGTATCTCCAACCAAAACGTTATCGTTAACAGAATCAGTCGCGGCTACATAATTACGATAATTTGCAACATAGCTTGGACAGAATATTTGGCTCTGTCCCGCATCATACTGGATATCAGAAAACAACGATTGTGTAATAACCTCATCCCTTAAAGAAAACATTTTCACGCAATGGTTATCTGCATCGCAAATATACATCTGACCGACTCCATCGCAAGCAATACCACGAGGTGAAAAACTTAGCTTAGTTTTAGTCTTACATGTTTGCGTTTCAATATCTACAACACGAATGATATTTTCCGCACTGTCCGAAACAAGCAGCTGGTGTCTGTCGACCCGACGGTGACATATATCCCAGGTATTGATGATCTTTGCACAGTCATCGGTATGCACATTTATTTCAACGCGCAATTCATGTGAGTTTATATCGAAGATTTTGATTGTTGATGATGAATCCGCTATACATATTTTCGAATCTGCCAAGAGGTCAATGGCATACGGAGATCTCAAACATCCATGCGCAATTCGTTTTACTCCTGTCACATTTGCGTTTGATGTAGGCTGATATTCTTCTGTTAAATGCCTGTGATGAAATGGAGTTCTTTTACTTGAATCCGTAAGTGGTGGCAACTGGAAACTGCTCGAGTTTGGCACACAAGCGTCTGAGGGAGAGGCTTCTCCTCGAGATGCCCTGGAATGGGATCGTGTAGGCTTCGAAGACGAAGGCACAGGACATACCTCAGAATAATCACATGTCCTAGAAGTCATTGACGTACGTGAAACATGTGAAATGGGTGTAAAGGCTTCTCCTCTGGCTGACGTCTGATGGCCACGTATTCCATACCGTTTTGTTGACGTATCTGAGTAAAAGGTTTCTTCTCCAGATGTTCCGTAATGACCGCTTGTCCCAGAAGATTTCGATGACTTAACCAAAGAGGTTCCTCCATCAGATACTCCGGAATGCCCAACTTTTCCAGAAGGTTTCGATGACGTAAGCATGGTTTCAACTACATATACCCCCGAATTGGCTCCTGTCCCAGAACACTTCTTTGTGGTAGATTGCCGGAGTGGTGAGTTGGGAATGGTTTGCGAACACGATACTGATGAAAAAGGTCTATTTACAGTGGTTGTGTTTACTGCGCAGGATAGGTTTCTAGAGAGGGGTGGCAAATTTGTATCAATTACACTGTCTCTCTGTTTCACATTTACCGTTGATGTGGTCAAAGTCTTTGTCAAACTCGTGGAATTATCCTCTGGTAACATGTCGGCATGGTTCGTGCATATCGGAGATATAGTAGATTCGCTATCTGATGAAGAAATCGAAGCACGGCGAATGCGACTCATTTTAATTTCATTATGTTCGATAATAGGCTCACAATACGTCCTTATGTCTTTCAGAATGCGATTTTTATTTTTTAAGTCTACATGTACACCCAAAGTTTTAAAATCCATGGTTGCATTATCTTCCTTGTAGCGCAAGATCCGTTGCTTCTTCTGATCAAATTTAGTAACTATTCTTTCGAAGTGTTCCGCTTCTGCTTCATCCTGACAAAATTTGTCAATTGATGCAATCCTTTTTCGATGACGTTGTACTTTTTCATCTATCAATGACACTTCATTCTCTGCATCTTGCTCTATCTGACTTATGACGTGGTCTTTTCGCCTTTGGATGTTACGAACAAGCGCCTCAAATTCTATTTCTATCGTTTTAATAGCTTCCTCGCTTTTTTGATATATATGTTTCTTTGCATTTTCACAATCGTCAATCAATTTACCGATGTCTTGGGCATCTTGTTGAAAACCGTATAACATGCCTTGGTGATCTTGCATTTCAACATTTGGTTGCTCTTCTGTTCCAATGCTCTGTGAAGAGTTATATGTGTCCCGAATTCTTGAAGCTGTGATATTTTTAGGAAACGTAATAATTCGTCCCTCTGGTACCTTATGGGTTATTCTGCACTCTGGACACTTGATGAAGCCACGTTTTTCCAAGGATTGTAGGCACTTTGTGCAATATGTATGTCCACAGGGCAACATTCGTGGGCCGTCAAATTGGTCCATACAAACAGGACAGCTTACAGCGTCATTCGTTGCCATTTCGATTCTAAACACAGTTAACACACACTTACTTGTGGAACTTAATTTACTTTGGTAAGTCCTGGTATTAAAGTCGGGGAAAAGAAAACGTGTAGGTCATGAGCCTACAATCGCGTCGATGCTATTGCGGCGTGTTTACTCCAAACATATCAAAACAAGTCAATATTTGGATGATCTTATGATTTGTTAAAGAAAAACCCGTGAGATGTTCACCAGGTATAATTATCATGTATAATCAATATTACATTCGTGGTTAATGTATCAGAATAATAGTAGGCCTATTATTCATGTAGATATAGACTTAGATATCATGAAAACATTGTTTTAAATGTGGGTCATTTTCCACACTGTCGGAAACCAGAGGATGATTTAAGCACTTCCCACCACGCCACTGTGTTGACTTGCGGTTAGCACAGCTGTGTGAGTGAACATGACACCACTGCTCGCACATTGCATTGACGGGCATGGTTAAATTTGAATTTGGACTGATATATTTACAATAAAAACACATTCAAAATGCTAGTCGATTTTACATTTTATGTTACCTACAGAAGGTGTGCATTATCCTTTATGCATACATCACTTTTGTTCTGAAATCGACCAAGTAATAATGACACACGCACAATTCTTAAACAACATCTTTTGCACAGAATTCAATGGGATTTGAAAAGTAAAGTGGCAGTTAAAACTCTAGTGATAACACGTTTGCAGTGCATGATGGGGCTTCCTTAAATCATCCTCTGGTCGGAAACAAGCAGCTGGTGTTTGCTGAGAGTGACTAACATCCCAGGTATTGACCACCTTTGCACATTTATTAGTATGCACAGGTATTTCAACGCTTTATTTATGTCATGTGCCTTTATATCGAAGAGTTTGATAGTTGATGATGAGTCCGCTATACATATTTCTGAGTCTGACAAGAAAACATTTTGACCGCATGATAATACCATTGTGTTTGAATTTTAATTGAATAATGAAATATAAAAAGATGATTTCCTATTTTCTGTCAAGCTCGTGATTGCTGTGCTAAGAAGCCGGTTAATTATTGCTGCCATGCCTGACTTTCAAAAAGTTGCTTATTCTCACAACAAAATATACGTTCAATATGTTTTTTCCTTCCCGTTTCTTTTGCAATGTTACACTTTCGTATCTCTTGCGAAGGCCCACCCTTCAGAGTCCTTAAACTGAAAAGTAGTTTGGTGGAGAGGAATTGTACATGAAATATACTACCCTATCATTCCCTGTTTCACAAATATAGATACACTTATCATCAGACAATATACCCTTTGGTGTTTTTTTAATTTTCCATGTCTATATTTGTTCCTTTTCTTTTGCAATGTTGCATTTCGTATCATGCGAAGGCCCACCCTTCAGAGTCCTTAAACTGAAAAATAGTTTAGTGGTAATACGAAATTGTATTTGAAATATACTACCCTATCATTCCCTGTATCACAAATATAGATAAACTTATCATCAAACAATATACCCTTTGGCTTATTTAATTTTCCATGGTCCATATCAAATGTATTGATGCAGTCCAGGGGTTTTCGTGACCGATCAAATATCTGTACTCGATTATTGTTTGTGTCAGCAACGATCAAGTGTCCAAACTTTGCAAATTCTATACCTGTCGGCATACGAAACTTTCCCATCGCGTTTCCCCTTCCACCAAGCACATGAAACTGCTTGTTATTTCGCGTATCTCCAACCAAAACGTAATCGTTAACAGAATCAGTCACGGCTACATAATTACGATAATTTGCAACATAGCTTGGACAGAATATTTGGCTCTGTCCCGCATCATACTGGATATCAGAAAACAACGATTGTGTAAAAACCTCATCCCTTAAAGAAAACACTTTCACGCAATGGTTATCTGCATCGCAAATGTACATCTGACCGACTCCATCGCAAGCAATACCACGAGGTGAAAAACTTAAATTAGTTAAAGTCTTGCATGTTTGCGTTTCAATATCTACAACTCGAACGACATTTTCCGCACTGTCCGAAACAAGCAGCTGGTGTCTGTCGACCCGACGGTGACATATATCCCAGGTATTGACGATCTTTGCACAGTCATCGGTATGCACATTTATTTCAACGCGCAATTCATGTGAGTTTATATCGAAGATTTTGATTGTTGATGATGAATCCGCTATACATATTTTCGAATCTGCCAAGAGGTCAATGGCATACGGAGATCTCAAACATCCATGCGCAATTCGTTTTACTCCTGTCACATTTGAGTTTGATGTAGGCTTATATTCTTCTGTTAAATGCCTGTGATGAAATGGAGTTCTTTTACTTGAATCCGTAAGTGGTGGCAACTGGTAACTGCTTGAGTTTGGCACACAGGCGTCTGAGGGAGAGGCTTCTCCTCGAGATGCCCTGGAATGAGATCGTGTAGGCTTCGAAGACGAGGGTACAGGACATACCTCAGAATAATCACATGTCCTAGAAGTCATTGACGTACGTGAAACATGTGAAATGGGTGTAAAGGCTTCTCCTCTGGCTGACGTCTGATGGCCACGTATTCCATACCGTTTTGTTGACGTATCTGAGTAAAAAGTTTCTTCTCCAGATGTTCCGTAATGACCGCTTGTCCCAGAAGATTTCGATGACTTAACCAAAGAGGTTCCTCCTTCAGATGCTCCGGAATGCCCAACTTTCCCAGAAGGTTTCGATGACGTAAGCATGGTTTCAACTACATATACTAGTACCCCCGAATTGTCTTCTGTCCCAGAACACTTCTCTGTGGTAGATTGCCGGAGTGGTGAGTTGGGAATGGTTTGCGAACACGATACTGATGAAAAAGGTCTATTTACAGTGGTTGCGTTTACTGCGCAGGATATGTTTCTAGAGAGGGGTGGCAAATTTGTATCAATTACACTGTCTCTCTGTTTCACATTTACCGTTGATGTGGTCAAAGTCTTTGTCAAACTTGTGGAATTATCCTCTGGTAACATGTCGGCATGGTTCGTGCATATCGGAGATATAGTAGATTCGCTATCTGATGAAGAAATCGAAGCACGGCGAATGCGACTCGTTTTAATTTGATTATGTTCGATAATAGGCTCACAATACGTTCTTATGTCTTTCAGAATGCGATTTTTATTTTTTAAGTCTACATGTACACCCAAAGATTTAAAATCCATGGTTGCATTATCTTCCTTGTAGCGCAAGACCCGTTGTTTCTTCTGATCAGCTTTATTAACTATTCTTTCGAAGTGTTCCGCTTCTGCTTCATCCTGACAAAATTTGTCAATTGATGCAATCCTTTTTCGATGACGTTGTACTTTTTCATCTATCAATGACACTTCATGCTCTGCATCTTGCTCTATCTGACTTATGACGTGGTCTTTTCGCCTTTGGATGTTACGAACAAGCGCCTCAAATTCCATTTCTATCGTTTTAATAGCTTCCTCGCTTTTTTGATATATATGTTTCTTTGCATTTCCACAGTCGTCTATCAATTTACCGATGTCTTGAGCATCTTGTTGAAAACCGTATAACATTCCTTGGTGATCTTGCATTCCAACATTTGGTTGCTCTTCTGTTCCAATGCTCTGTGAAGAGTTATATGTGTCCCGAATTCTCGAAGCTGTGAGATTTTTAGGGAACGTAAGAATTCGTCCCTCTGGTACCTTATGGGTTTTTCTGCATTCTGGACACTTGATGAAGCCACGGTTTTCCAAGGATTGTAGGCACTTTGTGCAATACGTATGT
The DNA here is from genome assembly GCF_039555335.1 of Amphiura filiformis. Classification (NCBI taxonomy): domain Eukaryota; kingdom Metazoa; phylum Echinodermata; class Ophiuroidea; order Amphilepidida; family Amphiuridae; genus Amphiura; species Amphiura filiformis. The sequence continues at coordinate 47,703,166 of NC_092642.1, read as the reverse complement.
CCACAGGGCAACATTCGTGGGCCGTCAAATTGGTCCATACAAACAGGACAGCTTACAGCGTCATTCGTTGCCATTTCGATTCTAAACACACACTTACTTGTGGAATTGGTAAGTCCTGGTAAGTCGGGGAAAAAATTGTAGGTCATGAGCCTACAATCGCGTCGGTGCTATTGCGGCGTGTTTACTCCAAACACATCAAAACAAGGCATTTCGAGGGTTCAGAACCAGAATGCTGTAACTCACTATGACCTGTTCTCACAAAATCAGCATAAAGTTGGCTCTTTGCTTTGGTCTTCAAAAATCAATATTTCCTTCACAATGTCATTTTTTTCTATTGTATTTTGTCATGATTAATGGACTATATCTTCTATAGTGCCCTGGCGACTTTATGCTCATTTTGTGGGAGCAGGTGATTGTGAGTTGAGGCTTTCTGGCTCTCAATCCTTGATTTCATGATTTTATGATTTATAAAGGAAAACCCCGTGAGATGTTCACCGGGTATAATTAATCATGTATAATCAATATTACATTCTTAGTTAATGTATCCTTATAATAGTAGGACTATCATACATGTAGATTTCATGAGAAACAATTGTTTTAGATATGGATCGCGCCATGCAATCAATGCCCAATAGAATCGATTTAGACCAGACAACATCCTGCTACCACCACCCGCAAGCTGAGATGCATTCATAAACGAAACTGTATCAAAGTGCTGTGGCATTTCCAGCATTGTTTAATGTTCTAATTTTAAGCCAGTCAACGTATGAAATCAACCACCACGTATTGCAACAGAATCCAGTTAATCACCATTCATTTAAGAAAAGCATACTTAATAAAACATCTAAAGTCCGCGAAAATCCCCATAGTGGAACAGTACATAATTTGCATAAATCCAAAATGACCGCTAATGCAGCGGAATCCTCTCGTCATCAGGTCATAAGGATTCAGAAAAAAATATAGTTTGACATATCTCCGCGCCGATGTACAGTTCTTGAGTTATAGAGGGAAAGGGGACAAAAATTGAAAAATTCTCTGATTTTGAAAAAAAAGTCTCAGATTACGCCACTTGCAAGAACATTAAAAAAGATTCATAACCTCATGAATATGCATGATGCGTGTAATCCAATCATATTTTATTATTTGTGAAAACGCGAACGCAATTCGAGGTCATTAATTAGAGGTTAATAACTGCGCATCGGTTATTTGGAGCCCAGACAAACGAGAACCTAGACCAATGACTTTGACTCGCGTAGTGAAGCCGACACTGCTTAGCAACGAATTTGACAAGGTGGCATCACCGCTGTTTATTTTGCGTAAAATCCGCAACTTAGTTGTACCGAAGAGCTTAAAACGACTGGTAACGAGACTATTCCCTTGACACAATTAAAGATGGATGCTGGCGGTCTGCACGTAAACAATAGCCGTGGTGGAATAAAAATGCTGCAAAAAGGTGTTAATATTGCAAGAGTAACTACATTTTCGAATCGAAGGTAATTATTTGATCTAAGATATTCTTAAAATGAATCCGGTTTCATCATCAGTGATAAATATTTCCTGAAATTGTACATTACTTTGCACCCAAATTCTGTACTTGTTTCCGGAGCTCTGCACCGTGCTGCAACAAGGCAGTAGCAGCGGTAGGATTTTCAAATCTTTTTGTACTTTACCCATGATTTTGGGCACTTGGTACACCTTCTTTTATATCTGATCTTGTATGCAAGTGAATAAAAACGCTCTCAATAGGCTGAATTAATGAATGGCCCAAGGTTAAAAAATGTCCTTTTTTTTAAAAATAATAAACGATTTCAATATCATGCATGTATATGGCATGCATGTATTTCTGAGTGCTATGCCATGTAAATGGGCAATGATGGCTATGTGTATGTAAACATGTACGTTAGCAAGGCCGTGGATGTACCTAGAAGGATTATATTGCACAGAGATGCGCAATATTAAATATTATGACTGAGCAGCTGGCTTCTGTTGGGTTGAAGTAAGCTTTACTGTCTGTGCGTCATTTGATCTAGAACTCGTATCTACTATCCACGATGACACAGTGAGTGTGAACACGGACAGAGATAGAGCATGGAACTATTTAACTACTTCAGTCACTTAATCGTCGCCAATTTTCAAACACATTAAAAAATTCTTTATTAAGTTTAATGTTACCGGGGTACCGAAATTTATTTTGATGACATATCTGTATCTTCAGAGCAGCCAAAGTTTGCTCATTTTTATTTTATGAGATTAACCATGGTCACAATTCGCTGATGATGTGTCATTTGAGCAGCTTTTTCGGGGTGCTGTACCCATCGTGATCTGCGTTGTTGTTTACTTCCGAATTTTCATTGCTAATGTGGTGTTATGCTTGACTGATTCTGACATGATTTGGAGATACATGTAGCTCCAAAGCTCAATCCATAAGGCTTTTATCTAACACACGCGTCGCGTCACGTCACGTCACGTCACGTCACGTCGCGTCACGTCGCGTCACGTCGCGTCACGTTGAAATGTTATCAAAAGTTCATAATAAATTATTAACTCCACAATTACCCTTATCAAATAGTCCGTGAAATAGTCCATGGAATTCCAGCTTTTCATCAATGCCGCAAAGCACAGCAAAGCTTCAATGAATAAAATAATCGGGATTGCTGGAATTACTTTTAAACCACAGCCCGTATCCTAGTTTAGTGTAGCCTCTTTTGCAGGCGGTGCGTTTTCGCTTTTCTCAAACTATGAGTGTGATAAAAACACGAGTAGCCTGCGACGGAGGCTACGTACAGTGCGCACACCACTAAATAATGCTCCCACTGAAACACACGTGAAAATGGCCTCTCAAAACAAAATAAGCTACCTCATTCGCGTGTTTCAGACTTATAAAACACGTTAGCCATTTTTGCAGAATCTGTGAGGTATATGATGCGGTATTATTTGGTCTTCTTTGATGGCGGTGTAAATAGCTGGTCATATAATTCGCAGTAGGGGACGTTTGCTCTCGTCTCGGTTGTCTTTTGCTCCCTCTTTGCATTTGGCAACAAATGTTGCCAAATGCTTTCTTTCACCCGCATTTCTTTCTTCTGGCAACATTTCAAATCGCTATAACATCCACATACTAAGTTGGATTTTAACCAAACTTGGTCAGAATGACCACTGACCACTCCCATTTATGGTTTGTACCCCAATTTGACCTTTGACCTTGATTATATAGTTGAAAATGTGATTTTTTTCACACAAAAATACTAAGGCTTCTAGACGATTAAGCCGATTTCCACCAAAATATTTTAGAAGAATCCCCTACTCATGCTTCATATAGGATGTACACAAATAAGGGGTCAAAGGTCATTTTTCTTCTTTCTGGCAACATTTCAAAATGAGTCTAGCACCCGTATACTACATCGGATTTTGACCAGGCTTGGTCACAATAATCACTGACCACCCCATTAATGTTGTGTGACCATGACCCTAATTTGACCTTTGACCTACTCATCGTGGTTTAAAGCTGGTAGGACCTACATTTGTATAGGCCAAGTAAAATTAATAAGGAATATTTTTTCATACAAATACAAGTAAATATTTTGCCATAGAAAAAGTCATTTTTAAATAAATGATCGTGTCTGGAAATTCATGGAAGGTAAAATCGCGAATCTGTTTGCCCTTTTACGTGCATTTCGATGGGGCTTATTTGGTGGTGTGCGGCCGTCAGCAATCGCCACGCCGATAACCATTTCACTGTGGGCCTGGGATAATGACGGGTTCGATGCGGAAACACCCCAGGAAAAACTAAACGAAATCGTGAACTGAATCCGTATGACTTGTTTGTAACTTTTAAGAAGATATCAACGTGACGTGACGTGACGCGACGCGACGTGACGTGACGTGACGTAACGTGACGTGACGTGACGCGACGCGTGTGTTAGACAAAAGCCATCCATAATAATCAATCATTGGTTTCTATATCAGTGGCCTGTATTAAAGATAGACTTCTCGATCAAATGTGTTATGTGTGTGACATGCGTTAGGCCAAAAAAATTATTGTTTTGCCCTCAACCGTCCGACCCGAAATCCTGAAAATCAGGGTCGCAATTTTTTTTTTGAATGATGAATTTTACAGATTTGTTCAAAAACTCAATGTTTTTCACTTAAAAGTAATATTTTATTGAAAGACTACATGTAGTCTTTAATTGATGTCAAACAGGTATCCAGAAGTCAAAATTGACAAATGTCCCTAATTGAAGAAGCATTATTTAATATTTGAGAATAAAAAAAAAAGAAATCCGACCGTCCGACCTAAATTTCCCACTTGAGGGCAATACAATAATATTTTTTTTGCCTAATCATGATATTATCATGCAATTCATTTCAAGTAGGCCTACTTCACCCCCATCATCCCAGATTCCCCCATCCTAGAAAATGTGGGGCTGTAAGCTGGGTTTACATACATTTTTAATTAACAGGAATTAACCTGTTGGTGCACTCTAGGGGTGGAACGTGTAGCATGTTGGAATATTTCCAACCCTATACAACCCACGGATTGGCAATGGTAGAATGCACCCTGGTAGTCTAGCTTCGAATTTGCCGGGGAATTTGCTCACCAATAGCTTTTGAGGCTAGAAATTGATGAAGAACGACACCATAATAGCAAGGGTAGTTCGGAAATAATGATGGGGTCATCGCATCAAAACTGTTTCTAAAATTGCACTTCAACTAAATTATAGACTGTTCAAAATAACCAAAAATTACAAGTGCCATCATTTTCCCACATTTCGCGGGATAGGTGGTGACGAAAGTACTCAAAACTCACTAAAAAAAAACGGCGAGTTGGTGCTCATTGCTTTTTAATAGAAATGATGGACATCAAGATTGTGTTGTTGAAATTGGGAATAGGCAGGCTGCTTTTGCCTGTATGGTCTGTCATTTTGTTCACTTTTCCTCCACGATTCTTCAATTTGTACACTTAAATGCGACAGAAATAAACCCATGTAGGTTTGTCAGTTGAGCATTTTTCTTGTGCAAATGACCTTATACCTGTAAATTTTAAGATCTGTAAAAAAATTTCAATTTTTTTCACTTGCTCCATTCATAGTTTTTTTTCCAAAAAAAAGCACACCTGAGACACAAAAATCTAGGTCAGACAGGCCTGTAGAACAGGGTTTTTTGTCACCTAAACCTAGCTGTAATTTCAGCTGAAGTTATCAAGTTAATCAGTGATTCATATTTGTAATTGATATACACAATAACAACTTTCAGTTTAAGCTTATTTACTATTTTTTTTTATTTTCTTTTATTGCTCTATTTTCACAGAAAAGAACATGGATGTTCAAGAGAAACTGGGCGAAGATAATTATGTAGTTCCATTCATGAAGAGGGTTGGTGCTGGTGTACATTGTGATAACGACACGTCTGGACAAGGATGTTATACAATGATGTGCAAATCATGTTAAATTTGCTTTATTGCTTGGACTTTCTTAAACACAAACAATAATGTTCCAGCTGGTGTTCCCGAGGTCAAAAGGGTTCAGAGGATGCTCGAAGTTGAAATGGTCTCCAATTATATGTCCTATGATAAATCAGAAAAATAATAGTTTGCACTATGTACATGTATCCCTATTGTGGCCGCCAGGACAGGTTCATCATCCCCAAGGTACCTGACTGGTACACACAGAGTACCTACACATTACAATGCTGTACTGCAAAAGTCAAGTACCGATGGTGAACCTGTGCAGTATAGGATGTTTTGTTACCTTGGTAACACATCAAAAATTCAAAAAAGGACAATACACATCGAGTCTTATTGAGAACTTTCTATAATTTGAAATTGATATCAAAAATAAGAAAGCACCCTAGATAATTAAAAGAACTATTCTCTTTGTCTGATTTCTTGCAAGAAGACCAATAAGGGGCTGAGCAATAATTATCAGCTCCCCCGGGGGGCGGGTAAAATATCCGAACGGCTCGCCAAAAATCGCTTGGCCCCCCCCCCCTCGGCCCACCAAAATCGCTTGCCCCCCCCCTTTCGGCTCGCCAAAAATTTCTTGCCCCCCAATTTTACCCCCCCCAGGGCTCATAATTATTGCACAGCCCCTAATTTGAGATCATTTTCATAAAAATCAGAACAATTTCATTTTCATTAGACCTATGACGTCACAATGTTACTCTTTTGCTCGTAACTCTATGAAGGTCTAAACAAATTGTTTGATTGGCATAACGTAAAAAATATTAGGGTAGGTCGGTCAGTAATTTTTATTTTGCACACATTTTAAGCTGTAAATTGCGTATGATAAAGGTTGTGGAATTTTTTTAATTAATTAAAATTTCTTTGCAAAAAAAGTAAGAAAAAAGTCTAGGGTCGGGCTTATTTCTAGGTCGGTCGGATTACGCCAATCAAACAATTTTTAGGCCTAACCGTACATCATAGGTATGTCAAAGTATACTTTTTCTGAATCTTTATTGCCAGAGGAGGATTACGATAGTGTAGGTTTTGAACAGGATTTGTGTAATTTTAAAATTGACCCTATGTGGAAAGTTCAACGACCTGTTTCTTTTCTTATGACAAAAGCTTTCACCATCCAAATATGCAGTTCAAATTGATGTAGAATACACTATGCATGAAGAAAATTAAATATGTTATGAAAGTGTAACAAACTTCTGGTGAATCCTTACTTTGTCACACTCTGATCAATCATAAACATACACAACCATATTCATATGGCCAGTTATTGGGTAGCCATGGATAGCCGAGTTCAATACTGCAGGACTATTCCAAGCTGGAGAAGCTGTGCAATAACTTAGAGTAATACAGTAGCTTGTGATGGAGTAGCTGTGGAGTAATTCTGAAGTTAGGGCATGGAAGTTACCAGCTTGCAGCCCTGCAGTAACTCTGCTATATATGGGCCACTAAAAAAACTTGGGTAGTACTACTGTCTGTTCAATTAGCTTAGATTCTTGTATTTTTAAGATATTTGAAAAAATAAAAATTTGTGGTCAAAGTCATCAAAAAAAATGTGTTAGTATTGTTAGTGTGAGATGTATAGTTTCAGAGACATGTTTACTTTAAAGGGGCATTTCGTGCTCATCGCCCCACTTTTCTACGGTCCAACATCATTCCATAAACCATTTCACAATTCAGGGACTTTGCTACTTCATGAGACATTCCACAAATAAAGTTCGCAACCAGGATCAGCCCCAGAGTTTAGTACGTTTTTCCACAAGAGCATACTAGGCACCGCCAGGGTTCGAATCCGCAGCCTCTCGTACCATAGTCGAACACCTTATCGATTGAGCTAACTTGACTGCTCCAGACATATTAATTGATAATTAATTTTGGATTTATAAAGCGCCTTTCTCCAGAACTTAGAGGACTCAAAGCGCTGTAATTTCGCTGCAATGGTGAATAATCACAATCAGATCGCATCAACTAGGTTGCTGACGAACGGCGCACACCAGGGTTCGAATTCGTTTAAAAAAAATTGCATAGCAGTTTTTTGGTTAATTCATCATAATCAGGATAAAAAGTGCTATACAAATGCAAAATTGGGTAGCAGTTACTTCAAAATATGGAGCAAACTGCTATGCGATACAGCTGAATTCGAACCCTGGCGCACACCTATCCGCATTTAGATTGTAACATTCACCAATTATCTGTGCAGCTCCCCAAATTCCATTGGGTGAAGGAAGTTTTTGATAACCAAACAACTAATCACCGATTTTTGTGATACAGGAGAAAACCTGCGAGAGTGAGCATGGAATCGGGATAAACCAAGTGCACATGAGTCCTTGGGCCGCGCTGGGGCTTGAACCCGAGACCTCAGTGGTGCAAAGCGAGGGAACTACCGCTGCGCTAACTCGCCCTCCCTAGGTGAAGTGGGAAGTGATTTTGGCAGACCTTTTTGACAATTGACCACCCTGGGGGTAGACATGATTATGGCACCACCCCTAAGCTTTATCAATAAGCCTACTCAGTGCTGCCGACAAGGGGTTATGGGGGTGCCTGTAAAAAATAAAGAAAACATACCTTAATGGGCAAGGTTAATGGGGCCATAAGGGACTGTTCACACACATTTGTTAGGGGGCCTAATGCAAAAAGGGGGCCCTGAAAATGTTTGACCCTCCTAAGGGGGGGCCCTGAAAAAATGACAAATTTTCCTAGAAAAATTGAGTTAAAATGCTTTTCTATGGGGTTGACCCATAATTTTAATGCCAAAAAGGGGGGGGACAGAAATTTTTGAGGTATGTATTAAAAGGTGGGGCCCCAAAAATGTTTCATGATGATTTTTTTTTGCATCAGGCCCCCCTTACAATTGCTTGTGAACGGTCCCTAAAAGCACAGAAATTGGCCTGGGCGTTCATTTTACCCCGCAGTGGCTCTCGGCAGCATGACTGGGCCTACTAGGCCTATCCCGCATGTAGACCTACATCATGCATCATTCATGAAAATCATTTTCATGAAATTATGTTGATGAAGGCCTATCCCGCATGTAGGCCTAGGCCTACATCAACATCATTTCATGAAATTTATTTTCATGAAATGATGTTGATGTAGGCCTACATGCGGGATAGGCCTAGTAGGCCTAGTCATGCTGCCGAGAAATGCTTCAGTTTTCAGCAGGGGTCAGACAGTGTTTTCCTTAATCAATAAATCATTTTTAATATACTTTATTATTTATTTATTTATTAAAATTTAATTATGAAGGTTTTACGTATTCCCCATGTCCCTGCCATGCCGGGTTGCCATGAGATTCACAGCTAGCGTCCCGGGCGCGGGCTAGCGTGCAACGTGGCCGGCCGTAGTTTCTTCGTGATTAAACAACAGCCTGCATTTTTAATGCTGTTCCGCCGTGTCGCGGGCGTGTATTTAAATGCCATAATAAACTGGATCTAGCTCTGTAATATTTAGAGTTCAGTATGTCATGCAGATATTTTTTAAATAATACTCAATCTCTATTTTGGCATCTGAAAATGTACACATTTCTGTTCCATACACGACTCTGGTTCCATACTGCTCTTCCTCGATTAGCTAGCCAGTACGTCTCACATGTCATGTCATGCTGACTTGTTTGTAAACAAACCACCTCAGAAGGGGCTAGTTACAGATAGGCCGGCCTACCTGTGACGGATTTATAATATAATAGTATTAAAGTTCATACATTTCAATGAAATGATTTCATTTCAAATTTAATGGAGTGGATGAGGTTGAAATATATCAACATGGACTTATTAATATTGAATTCCGAGAAGTTAGAGAAAATCATGGTAGAAAAAACCGGTAAATTCAATTTTCCTTTAAAATACGAAATCGACCTATTGAGAAAGAAACTAAAGGTTCAGTGTATTTATCAAAGGCCGTTGTTTCATAATAAAATATTCCAATCAGTGGGATAACCTCTGAAAAAATGTAAAATTGTGATCAAAAAATGTGATTTTTATCTTATAATCAGTGTTGACATGATAAAATGTTGCATATTTTGAACCCTTTTGAATGAAGTGAATTTAATATTTTGAAGAGCCTAAGCAAGGAAAAACCATTTCTAACTTCTAGGAATAACGTTTTTAAACAAAAATAATATCGGGTTCAAGTAATTGGACACAAGAAATTGAAGCTTTGGAAGGAACTGTGACCAGGTGCGTCTTGTACGGTATCGCGAAAATGGTTGAAATTTCCCGCCATTTCCTGCTGTAAATGCCGTGCCCATGCTAGACTGGCCCCCAGTCTCGGTTCGGTTCCATCTCTGGATAATGTAACAATAAATAATTACGTAATGCCCTATGAAAAAAATGCCAACTCCCCCCTTATTTTCTTCAATGCCAAAAACCCATTCCTCTTCATCCACAAATCGACGCCACTAATTACACCCACCACAGTCAACCATGCAGCAATATAGAAATATACTCGTATTATAAGTGAACGCGAAAGTCCATTGAGCGCTGATTCCGAGTTATTGGGTTGATTGGGTTGCGTTGCGTGTATTGGGTTGATTTTTAATGCTATGTAATCTACATTACCAGTCGTTCTCCACGGACCCGAGGGAGGGTCTATGCCCATGCGCGAGTGCGTACAACTAAAATGTCATGCATAAACAGCGGTGGCATACCCGGACGCAAACAAGCAGACATGTCCGCGTCTATGGAACATGTTGCATTTGACGCGGCGATAACGGCGCAGTAATCACGCAAACGAGCGCGTCAAACATGTATGCGATATTTCTCCGCGCCTAGTAACCCCGTCAATCCGTCAATATCACCTTGGATACGGGGCTTCACCTCCCGCTGTGGTAAAGGATGGGCAGTAATAGGTCTAGGTGGTATGTCTATGATTTGGAGGGCATTGTGAAAAATCTAAACATTTTGCCTTTGGAACCGAGGAATATCAGAATCTGTGCAAATATGGTAGCGCGCAATCCAAATACGGCAGCCAGCGCGCGCGCAGTTCGTTGGACGCACAATACGGCGCACGCAGAAGTCAATTGTGTGCGACATTGGAACAATTACGCATTTTGCGGTCAATTGTGAGATATTAATGACCTCGATTTGCGTTCGCGTTTTCACAAATAATAAAATATGATTGGATCGCACGCATCGCGTTTATTAATGAGGTTATGACAATCTCACAATTGACTCCGGACGCGCAACAATGACTTCCGCGTCTGACGTAGCAATCAAAACATGGGGTGATCGGGGCCCCGAACATGGATAAAAAATTGGCATTTACGAATTGCAGCGTCCAATTCAAATGGCGACTACTACGTTAAGGGTTTACCGTCGTAACTAAACCATTCGATCAAATTTTTTTAAATTGACATATTTTGTACATTAATATGTGTAGATAATAAATCAGTAAAAAAAACAGGGGGTGCCGGACCTCACTTTTGAGCTACAGCCGTTTTAAAAGAGGTGTACATTTCCAAAAATCTCTGTACACTTCAATGGCAAAATCAGCAATTTTCTCAAAATAGACAACCTTTTGCATTGTAGAAAAAAATTGTATCGATCAAATTTGTTAAATTTTATATATGTTATAAAAAATAAAAAGCTCTGTAAATCGTGCAAAAAAAAATTGGGGGTACCGGACCTTGTTTTCGCGTAAATTGACCAAAATAGGTCAAAAATGCATTTTTTCTGCGACACCATGCGTAGTTAATTGCGTACATGGATATTTTGGTGCGTACCAACGCGCTGGTATACACGCCGAATAAGCGTTCGTTTACGCATATGGCCAGAAAAAAGAAATTGTCTGTTTGTAAACGCAGGAAAGTTTTCACTGTAAAAAAAGTTACCTAAGAAGTTACCGTAATAGGAACAATATTATTCTAATGATGTCGATTATTAAGACTTCATGCCTTAATATTCTTACTAATTTGGTGTATTTTGGTCATAAATGGGTGTAAGAAAGACTCCCATTCTGCAATCTGCGAAGATATTGGACCAAAGAGTTATCAAGTTACACAAAGTGAGGAATTTTCAGCTTTCACTATGTTCACCTGACTCGATCGACCAAAAAGAGGATTTAATAAACATGTTAAAGCAAAGTGTTTGACACCATGGCCGGAAGTGTTTGACTATAATAGGCCTACAATTATTATAGGCATAGGCCTACTTAGCATGCTTAGTGCCGTTTACCGAGAGGAAAACTTTTTTGATCACAAAAACTATACCGTATAATACGGAATTATATGGATTTGGATTCATATCACAAAGCAGTTCAATTAAAGCAAAGTTAAACACTGGGCTGCATATAGCTGTAGAAAAACGTTTGGCCTATTAGGCTATGATATTATTTTTGTAAATGTATGACACATTTTTTTGAAATTGAATAGTTTTGATGGTGTTGTCTATATCGCATGCATTATGAATTCAGTGCACGTAGTAGGCCTAGGCCTTTACCCAATAACACAAAATGCTTTAAAGATTTAAATGTTGGATTATAAACTTGCCGTGTGGTGCGTATGAAACGTTCTACAAACGTATAACCTTTAATAATAGGCCTATAATATACCGGTAGTGGTTACCCAACATTTAGGCCAAAATATTATTAAAACGAATTAACCAATTTATCCAACACTCGTTTAGGCCTAATGTTTAAAAAAAAATTGATTCTGTGTTTGTTGGGTAGGCCTATACTTCATACCATCTATTAGACCCTACTCTCGTAAGCCTACTTTGGGGGGAGGGGTCCAGGTCCGTTATCAGTGGAAGCACGCTGGCAAAATTTGGTTTGTAGGCCTAAGTTATATTTAAGCGCTCAGCAAACATTGTTTTCTTTATTTTGTGGCCCTGGTTATCGCCGGTGCGCAAAAATAGCATTGACACGCACAACACGCATCGTTCTCTGCGATGTCTGCAACGCAACGCCAAGCACGACGCGGAGTACGCACGCGTTGAAAAGAGACGCAATAGTCGAGTCGAATCGGGTGACGACGGAAAACCCTTAATCGAGTGAGCTCCCGGAGTGAGCTTTGCGACCTGCGTCTAGGTCTCAGCTGCTCCCGGCATCTGCTGCTCTCAATAATTAATATGATTGCATCGTATGACGTGACTCGTGTAAAACAAATACAATTGGGGAATCCCAAACAGGAAAAAACAAAAGAATAGACGAGTCACAACAACAAGCAACAACAACAATAAAAGCAATGCAACAACATCAACAACAACAACAACCAAACGATATTACAATCAAATTATTTTAAGGCCCCTAGCTAGCCTCCGTGACATCCCAGTGAAGGTGTAAAAATACAAATTTGTTATTGCCTAAGTGTACTTGAAGGATAAAGTTATTAAAATTGCCAATTAGATATTTTTGAAATGAAACCAGGTGGTGGCCGCATTGCATTCTCTAAATTCAGTAAATTTTCATCGTCAACCGTGTAATTGAATGGGATTATTTTGAAATTTTAAAACGCTTGAAATATTACAAACAAATAGGCCTATGTTGATAAATAATATAAATACAAGCTAAAACCGTTGGGATTCGATAATGAACCCCACAAAACTAACCGACTATATTGGAAAATGCCATACGGCCGGGCGGTTTCACAAGTTGCCGGCAAGATTCGAGATGTTGCATCTGTGTATAATCCTCCAGAATACAAACATACCCTTCATTTATACCTATTTCTCTCAGTGCTTGGAAGAGATCCTGATGTTCTACGGAATCAAATGCTTTCTCGTAATCAATGAATCCAATACATAAGTCAAGTTGGTATTCGTTTGGCTTTTCTATGAGTTGGTTTATTGCAAATAGGTGGTCCATGGTTGCGAAACCTTCTCTAAAACCCGCCTGCTCTCGTGGTTGATGTTCATCCAGTTCTTGCTTTAGTCTATTTTGAAGAATATTTGGGAAAATTGTGTACAGATGTGAGAGAAGTCTAATGGGTCTGTAATTCTTGATGTCTGATTTGTCTCCCTTCTTGTGAAGAAGAATGATTTTTGCTTCTTTCCAAGATTGTGGGATGCATTTTTTGGTGATGATTTGTTTAAACAGTTTTGCTAGATGGCTTATTACTTCACTTCCTCCCTCCTCGAGAATATCCTTTGTTATCTCATCTAATCCTGGTGCCCCAGCAAACACAAAACGTTTTCGACATCATTCGCAAAAGGTTATAAAAGGTTGTCAGAAAACGTTTAAATGTCGGGTTATATAAAGGGTATATTAAGAGTATAAAACGTTTTCATAACCTTAAAAACATTTTTTATAATCTAATGCTCAGCAAACAAAAATGTTTAAAAAAACCGTTTAAATGTCGGGTTATATAAAGGGTATAAAAACGTTTTAATAACATTCCAAAAACATTCTTGAAAACTTGATACAAAACATTCTAAACAGAATGTTATTTTGGAGTTGAAAAAAATATTTTGCGAACAATGTTTGCCCAAAATATTTTCAATTACGTTTTAAAAACGTTTTCATGACCTTTATATAACCCGACATTTAAATGCTATTAAAAGGTTTTGAAAAAATCATTTTAAGAACATTTCTGTGTTTGCTGGGGTCAAATATTTTAACATAATGTTATTTAGTATTGACACAATATTTGGCAAAAATGTTTGCAAAAATAGTTTACAATAACATTTTTGAAAACATTTAAAAATATTGTTGTAGTGTGTTTTCATACAAAACGTTTTAAAACGTTATCGTGACCTTTATACAACCCGACATTTTAATGTTATTAAATCGTTTTTACCTAAACCAAAAGCCAAAATATAACTTATTTAAAACGTTTTAAAACGTGTTTGTGTTTGCTGGGGCCTTGTTTTTCTGCACCTCCTTGATTGCTGTTTCTACTTCAAGAAATGTTATGTCTGCAATGGTAAGTCTGAGTTTTCTGGTGATGTTATTTTGGCTTCTTGGCTCTTGGCCTCTGTGTGTGAATTGTATAGTTCTTGATAGAAGTCTGAACATATTTTGAGGATTTCCTCCCTATTTGAAGTTGGTGAACCATCTTTTTTGCGCAGTTTTTGGATTCTGACCTTCTTTCGACTTTTTTAGTTAATTTCTTTGGGACCTTTTCCCATTTCCAGCATGTTTTGAATCTGTTTCTCCTTCCTCTTTCTATTTCTCTGTCTTCGTTTCTTTCTGGTTGTTTTAAGTTTGGCATATTCTACTTTCTCTCTTGCTAACTTGATATCTTTTTCCCTGAGTTGCTTTCTTTTTTAGTTCAATTGGTCGATTTCAATATCCTCCTCTGTCTTCTGTTTGGACCTTTTACTTGGAGGTGCTACAGATGCTGCCTCTTCTAGGATGATGTTTGTTATCATGCTGCATCTGTCATCTATGTTGAGATGTTCATCTTCCAACATATGAAATCTATTTTGCAATTGGATTTAAAATTCTTCCTTCCTTTCTCTTAGTTTAAGCAAGTTAACTTTCTTCTTTCTCTGGCTCTTGATGAATTTAAATCTGGCTAACTTTCTGCTGATGTGAGTGCAGGCTCTCACCATTCTGTGGTCACTAGCGATATCTACTCTAGTGATGACTTCACAGTTTTTCACAATTCCTCTCTGAATATTGAGTATAAAGTCAATTTGATTTTTGGTATGGCCATGTGGGCTTTTCCAAGTCCAGTATCTATTCACATTTTTTTTGAAGCAGGTATTTATGATAACAAGACTGTGTTGGGCAGCAAATTCTATCATGGTCTCACCCCTTTCTCCAACTCCAAATTTTCCCAAGATATTTTCTTCACCTAGCTGTTTACCGACTTTAGCATTAAAGTCTCCCATAACTATAGTATACTTTGATTTGTTCCCTTCCAGTGCTTTTGTGATATCTTCATAGAACTGCTCCACTTCATCATCATCATGGTCACTTGTTTGTGCCTAATACCTGGATGATGCACATCTCTTCCTTTCCATCTAGCTGAAGTCTTAGTAAGATGACCCGATTTGAGTAACTCTTCACCTCTATAATGTATAGTCTTTGATTTTTGAATGTATCAGGAAACCAACTCCTCTTGCCTTTTTGTCATTTTCTGTTGCTCCTCTGGTGTACAACCAAGCTCCCGCCTTCAATCTCTTCCAAACCTTCCCCCTCTCTCCTTGTTTCTGCTAAACCAATGATGTCCCGCTTGAATTCCTCTAACTCTTCCAACAAATGTTGTAAGGATTCTTCTGTTCTTCTGTTCTGATTGTTCTTGTGTTGTATCATCATTCTGTTCAAAAATTACTTATGGGGCTGTGCAATAATTATGAGTAAAATTTCCGAACGGCCCGCCAAAATTTGTGGGTTCCCAATTTGCAAACCTTAAGTGGTCTAGATATATGTTGCGAGGACAGCGAGCAGGACAATTTGCATATTAAAGCCGTTTCCGTACTGTTTTCCTAAGCCTTTTTAGAGCGTTTTATTTAAAAGGCACCCCGTGAATGTGTGCCAAAAAATTTCTAGGCCCCCCTCCCAATTTTACCCTCCCCCATGGCTCATAATTATTGCACAGCCCCTTAGCACCTATACCATCTTATTGCTGATATAGGCTACTACAGATATTTTCACTTATAAAAATTAACAACGTAATATTTGTGACAGAGGATAAATTGCACTATGCCACGTGCAGGTAAAGACCCAACCATGTGATTAAATTTACAATTGTGATTGGTCAAACGGCTGCACGTAGCTTTTAATAAATAAGCTGCGCGTAGCTACCTGCACGTTATAACCCTAATGGCTTGTCATATTCGTTCGAATGGCATGTCGGAAAGGATTCTTTTATTCTTGAAATATTAAGGTAGAGTAATCTATCGTAATTGACCTTAAAACAGTATCACACCGTAAGTGTTGATAAGTCATGCACAAAAATCTAGAAAACAGGTTGGTCTTTCTCTACTACCACCTGAACCGTATGCTCAACTTTAATAGCGCCATCTTTTGAAAGCTTCATAGCGTTCTTGGCTCACTCTTTATCTTTTAGATGGCGCTGTCTTTAGGGCGCAGTACACAAGCATCTCCATTGGAAAGCTCGTAAAAATCTATAGTCGAAGATGTTGATGACGATCAGGGAACTTATTACATTTTGGGAAAGTGGGAAGGGCAGGTGAAAATGATCACAAGCGGTATCATCTGCTGCCTGAATTTCATAAGTCAGTATCCTTCCGGTCCGTACATGAAATATTCTTGTGATTAAAGTTAAAAACTTTTAATCTAAACACACCAAACTTAGTTACCGCTCGGAATATTTTCTTGTTATTAATATTATTCTTCTGTTTCATTTTGTTACATTATAACAATATGATAAAATACTATTAAATACAGTAAACATGGTCTAAGAACTGTTATAGTAAATTGGTTGTAGGATTGCGTGAGATGTGTAACTAATGAGGCATATACATACGGGATCTGATAACAGCAAAAAAACACATCATCCTCAGATCGTCAGAATATAGTTAAAATAGGGAACTTAAGTTGCGTTAATATATGAACAAAATGGCCGTTTGGTAGTACTAGTATATCATCGCTTCCCACACCGTGACCTAGGTGTCAACATTTAACCTCATACAGATTTCTCTTCAAAATAAATCGAATTTTCTTCAAGAAACTCATCAAATGTGATAAAATTGCCATGTCATTTAAAAAAAATGAATAGGTTCTTGTCAAATTTGATTGAAATGGGTCATTGGGTGTCAGGCACATGGTGCGTGCCAATATATGCGAATCCCCCGGGTGACTAGTCCAGTAAATTTCATTGCACTGACAGTTTTTCATTCGATGTTATTGTCGCAATGACAATCCGCAATTGAGAGTAACGGAGTTGCCAAATTATTTTAGCAGATCGTCCAAACGTGATTCAACTTGTACTGCCCTTCGTCACTATTCATGGATGTGCCCTGCTGTTATTGATTCCTTAATCAATCCGAGCAATAGTATCGAGTCAGTTTACAAAACGTCTGCAAGTAGGGCCTACGTGGAATTTTATTTAGCTTAGTCGTACGCTACGAATCATGAACCGTCCTGAATGGTGAGTAACATGAGTAACTTCTTCTTCAAGTTCTTCTTCTTCCAATATTACAGTCCGCACATAGCGTATATTCGTACTTTTTGCAAGGTGGGTGCAGGAAATTTACAGTGCTGACTACATCTAAGGTGCGATAAAAACTGGAAGTCATCTAGCGGAGCTGGACGGACTGCACCTGCCCTCTGAAGCATTCCAGGGAGGTGCTGTCAACAAGCTGCTGGGGAAGTGCATTCCAGAGCCTGATTCCATCTGGGAAGAATGAATGTTGGTAAACGGTTGTCCTGGCAAATGGCACATGATATTTCATTGAGTGCCCACGTAGCATCACAGTTGGAACAAGGTAGGACTGTGGAATATCAACAAGTCCGTAAGCAATGCGGTACATCATTTCCACTTTAGCCTGGGCACGCCTTTCCTGTAGGATTGGCCATTGCAGTTGGTAAAGCATGGCTGAGACACTGCTGGTAGTTCTGTAGTCGTGGAAGACGAAGCGGGCATATCTACGTTGTACCATTTCCAGTTTCCTGATGTAAGTAGTGGAGTGCGAATCCCAGACAACACCGGCATATTCCATTACAGGGCGCAGAAGTAAGTGTCTTGTAGCAGAGGACTTTGGTCTCCCTAGGGCACTGATTGATGTTTCTTTGCAGGAATGCACGGGTAGAGTTGGCTTTTGAAGCAACTTTCTGAATGTGGGGATTCCAAGTGAGATTTTGGTGGATATTGATGCCCAAGTATTTAGCAGAGTCTGCCTCTTCAAGTGTATGGCCATGAATGTTATATGGTATCTTGAAGATCTTCTTTTTGTTGGTGACGTGGAGCACTTGACATTTTTGGGGATGAAACTCCATCAACCAATCTTTCTCCCACTTCTGCAGTTGATCGAGATCATGCTGAAGACCAGCTGCATCTTCCTCCTTCTGGATTTTGCGGTAGAGGATGCAGTCATCTGCAAATAACTTGACCGTGGATTGAGGTGATATAACATCAGGCAAGTCATTGATGAAGAGGAGAAAGAGCAATGGCCCAAGCACGCTGCCTTGTGGGACCCCGGAGTGGACAGGAGATGATCTAGACGTGGCTCCATCCAGGATCACTTGCTGAGAGCGATGGTTCAGAAAATCAGCAATCCAGGCAAATGTGCTGTCCTCAATGCCATAAAACTTAAGTTTGTGAAGAAGTCTCAAATGTGGAACTCGATCAAATGCTTTCGAGAAATCAAGCAGGATGACGTCCACTTGGTCTCGACTCTCGATGCTCTTTGCCAGATCTTGGATGGTTTGTATAAGCTGTGTCGCACATGATCGTCTTTTGCGAAAGCCATGCTGGGCATCGTTGAGAATGTTATGCTTATCGAGGTGACGCATGATACTGCTGCAGATGACATGTTCTAGAAGTTTACATGTGACAGATGTCAGCGATATGGGACGGTAGTTTTCAGCTTTGTTCCTATCACCTTTTTTGAAAACTGGCACAACATTGGCTTTCTTCCAATCTTCTGGGATGATCCCTTGGTTGAGAGAAGCTTGGAAGAACAAAGAGATGACGGGAGTAAGCTCGTCTGCCAGCACCTTCAACAGTCTAGTAGGGATCTCGTCTGGTCCACACGCTTTATGGATTTGGAGACCAGCGAGCAGCTTATGGATACCATCAGGATGGATGATGATTGGATCCATGACTGAGTGAGGACTAGATCCTTTGTCTTTTATGGTGGTTTCATCCTCATTCATATTAAATACAGACGAGAACTGATCATTCAAAATATTTGCCTTGGTTGTACTATCAGAGTAGCTGATACCGTTGGAAGCTTTCAATGGGGAAACTCCGGCATTGTCACATTTTTTACTGTTAATAAAGCTCCAAAAGCGCTTTGGATTTGAGGAAGATTCTGGAGAGATGATATTAGTCACATAATCATTGTATGCTTTCTTACAAGCTGATCTGCATGTAGTCTTAAGAACCTTGTATCTCTCAAAATCTTTTGGTTTCTTAGAGTGCCGAGCTTTATTAAAGCTACGCTTCTTCTGCCGAGTGAGTCTTTTAACCTGCTTTGTGATCCAAGGTTGATTGTATCTTGTAGTGGCAACTTTGGAAGGTACACCTCTATCAAGGATGTTGAGAAGACATGTTTTGATGTCTGCCCACATCGGCTGGATGGGACTACTGCTAGTGTACTTGGTAGTAAACTGATTTTGAAAGACAAGGCATTCTTCTTTCATATTGTCAATATTAGCATTTTTCCACAGAAAAATCTTGTGTGGCACTGGCTTTCTTCTCTTAGGAGTAACGCTCGATTCCACAAACACTAGCTCATGATCACCCAGTGCTGGTAACGCAGTACATCTGCTAACAAGGGATGGGCGGTTGGTAGAAAATAGGTCAAGCGTATTATCTCTCCTTGTAGGAAATAAAACCATTTGTTCCAGGCCAATGTCAGAGTGCAAGTCCAAGAAACGCTGGTTTAGACTGAGGGGGTACTGATGTCCGTCAATTGTCAGTGTAGTCCAGTTGATGTCCGGGAGATTCAGATCACCACTGATCCATACAACAGCATTGCGAAATTTGGTGGCAATTTCTTCAATCTGGGAGCACATTTTTTCCAAGTACTCGAGATTGTTGTTTGGTGGGCGATATAGTGAACCCACAATGAGAGCAGTGTTTTTGTCAAGGGTGAGTTTCACAAAAATTGACTCAACATCTTCAACAGTTTCTATACGGTCAAAGACATAACCTTTCCGGATGGCAAGTAAAACACCTCCATATCCATCCTTACGATCTTTACGGATGACTTCATACGATGGTGGAAATATCTCGGAACTATAGACGCTACTGTTAAGCCAGGTCTCTGTGCCAATGATGATACTTGGGTCTACAGAGTCAATTAAGTTGCCAACTTCCTCTTTCTTATTTTTGACACTTTGAAAATTGATGTTGAGAATTTTCATTGGTGCGGATGGCTTGGGCTTGGTCTTTCCCTTATTACTGTGAACAGTAGGAGAGGATGATGACAAAGGTAAACCAGGGCTGTTAACAGAGCTAATACTACTCCGCTCACTGCTACAGGTGCTACTTGTGTCCAAACTAGAGAAAGAATTACTGGTTTCTATTATCGTAGTTGTATCAAACAGGCTTGAGGAGAAGTTAGGCATGCCGCAGTTGACACAATGCCAGGACACATTTTGAAGGCATTCAAAAACTCCTGTTTCCATATGCATACATTCCACATGATACCATTTCTCACAATCATCACATGCAACTCCACGTTGTTTCCAGGAAACAGCACGGTGACAGATTTGGCATGGATATTTCGGAGATCTAGGGCCTGGATTCAGTTCAATGTCAGATGAGTTTGCAATTAGAAGAAGACTCAGGTATAGAAGGGATTGATTTCTGGAATGTTTTTCAAAGGGATCCAAAGAATGCCTCCGCATGTTCCTTCGTCTAGCGTGTCGGAAAGGATTCTTTTAGTCTTGAAATATTAAGGTAGATAATATATCCGTAATTGAGCTAACAGCATCACACACTTACGTGTTGATACGCCATGTACAAAAATCTAGAAAATAGTTTGGGCTTTCCTTACTACCGCCTGAACCGTATGCTCAACTTTAATAGCGCCATCTTTCGATAGCTTCATAGCGTTCTTGGCTCGTTCTATAGGCTATCTGTTAGATGGCGTTGTCTTTAGAAAGCGCGTAAGCTCCATTGGAAAGCACGTAAAAATTTATAGTCCAAGATGTTGATGACAATCAGGGAACTTATTACTTTTTGGGAAATTGGGAAGGGCAGGTGAAACGGATCACGACTCACACAAGCGGTATCATCTTTATAAATTGAACTAAGTCAGTATCCTTCTCGGCACGAGGCACGTCTGTACATGAAAGATTGACTTTTCAAATTGATAATATGCCTCATCAAAATGAACAATAGGCCTAGGCTATATCTCATCAAAACGAATAGATCGGGATCAAAAATTAAATGAGTAGGGATTCTATTCAGAAAAATGAATAGTGTGAAATTAAAGTTTGTTTATATCATAATAATAATATAATCATAATATTGTAGCCTATATTTATTATTACTAGTGCACCTGTAGCTGTAATGGCCCTGTAGCTATTAGGGCATCAGCTGCATGATAGCGATACTGCTTGACCTCTGATGACCCTTCTTGACTTTTATGACATGTTCCTGACATATCAATGATTCTTTTTACCATGTTAAAGCCCAATGGACATATTCTAACATTTGACCCCATCCGACCTTTGACCTGAAGTGACCTTGGTTTGATTTTGTTCATGCTCCCGTGATATGGAGAATACTTTTAGCCAGATTGGGCGAAGTTTGAAAATTTTGACCCCAGATGACCTTTGACCTGGGTTAATCTCAATTTTGTTTTGCACATATATTCCCCTCATATCAAGGATTCCACCCACCAAGTTTGAGCCCGATAGGACAAAGTTTGAAATCCATGACCTTTGACCTTTGACCTCGGATGACCTCCATGTAACGTTTTTCATGCTCCCCTCATACGAAGGATTCCACCCACCAAGTTTGAGCCCGATCAGACAAAGTTTGAAATTTGACCCCTCCGTAATGACCTTTGACCTCGGTTGACCTCGATTTTATTTTGCGCATATATTCCCCTCCTATCAAGGATTCTACCCACCAAATTTGGGCCCGATCGGACAAAGTTTGAAATCCATGACCTTTGACCTTGACCTCCGATGACCTTGAAAACTATCCGATAAACAGCGCCCGCCCGGTACCCATCTATGTCTGAAATATTGGAACGATGCGTCGAAGCACGGCGAAACGCATTGCCGGACAGACACACAGAGCTCATTGTTTTATTAGTACTACTAGTGCACCTGCAGCTATAATAGCCATGTAGCTATTAGGTGACCTTTGACCTCGGTGGACCTCGATTTGATTTTGCGCATTATATTCCCCCCGTATCAAGGATTCCACCCACCAAGTTAGAGCCCCATCGGACAAAGTTTGAAATTTGACCCCTCCGTAATGACCTTTGACCTTGGTTGACCTCGATTTTATTTTGCTCATATATTCCCTCGTATCAAGGATCCCACCCGCCAAGTTTGGGCCCGATCGGACAAAGTTTGAAAATTTGACCTTTGACCTTGACCTCCGATGACCTTCAAAACCACACGGTCAACATGCTTTTCCCGGCACCTACCCATGTCCCAAATATCGGATCGATGCGTCGCAGCGCGGCGGAACGCATAGCCGGACAGACAGAGACCGGCTATTATTTTACGGCTATTATTTTAGTAGTATAGATAGTGCACCTGCAGCTATAATGACCCTAATGGCCCTTTAGCTATTATTGGGGTCTGTGGGCGCTTATTGGGGTATATAGGCGCTCATTGGTACATGGGCGCTTATTGGGGTATGGGCGCTTATTGGGGTATGGGCGCTTATTGGGGTGTGGGCACTCATTGGGGTATGGGCAAGTTTGGGCCTGATCGGACAAAGTTTGAAATTTAAGATTCATTTGCAGCAATGCATTCTGGGTAGACATTACAGTGCATTTCAAATTGGGCATATAGCCAAAAGCCTGGAATCTATGAATGAATGACCTTGTTCACCGGCTTGGGCAGCTTGAAACTTGTTGTAGATTGTCTATTGGATTCTTTTTATCCACTTACTGCTTTGTATCCACGTGGGGTATTTATCCCCCTATGACCTTTGACCTTGACCTCCGATAACCTTCAAAACCACGCGGTCAACATGCTTTTCCCGGCACCTACCCATATCCCAAATATCGGATCGATGCGTTGCAGCGCGGCGGAACGCATAGCCGGACAGACAGAGACCGCTTATTATTTTAGTAGTACTAGTGCGCCTGTAGCTGTAATAACCCTTTAGCTATTAGAGGGTATATGGGCGCTTATTGGGGTATATGGGCACTTATTGGGGTATGTGGGCGCTTATTGGGGTATGGGCACTTATTGGGGTATGGGCGCTTATTGGGTATGGGCGCTTATAGAAATCATTTTCAGCAATGAATGCTGGGAAGACACTATAGCATATTTGCAGCAATGCATTCTGGGTAGACATTTACAGTGCATTTCAAATTGGGCAGATAGCCAAAAGCTTAATGGAATGACCTTGTTCACCCGCTTGGGCAGCTTGAAACTTGTTGTAGATTGTCTATTGGATTCTTTTTATCCACTTGCTGCTTTGTATCCATGCGGGGTATTTTTTTCCCCTATGACCTTTGACCTTGACCTCCGATGACCTTCAAAACCACCCGGTAAACAGCGCACGCCCGATACCCATCTATGTGTGAAATATCGGAACGATGCGTCGAAGCGCGGCGGAACGCATAGCCGGACAGACACACACACACAGACAGACAACGGCTATTATTTTAGTAGTACTAGTGCACCTGTGGCTCTGAGAGCAACATAGGGCAAAGATTAAATTTAGGCCCTAGATGACCTTTGACCTCGGTTGACCTCAATTTTGTTTTGCACATATATTCCCCTCATATCAAGGATTCCACCCACCAAGTTTGAGCCCGATAGGACAAAGTTTGAAATCCATGACCTTTGACCTTTAACCTCGGATGACCTCCATATAATGTTTTTCATGCTCCCCTCATACGAAGGATTCCACACACCAAGTTTGAGCCCGATCGGACAAAGTTTGAAATTTGACCCCTCCGTAATGCCCTTTGACCTCGGTTGACCTCGATTTCATTTCGGGCATATATTCCCATTGTATCAAGGATCCCACCCACCAAGTTTGAGCCCGATCGGACAAAGTTTGAAATTTTGACCTTTGACCTCCGATGACCTTTGAACCCACCCGGTCAACATGCTTTTGCCGTTACCGATCTACAGTATATCCGAAATATCGCATCGATGCGTCGAAGCGCGGCAAAACGCATAGCCGGACACACAGATACACTTCGCTTATTATTTTATTAGTACTAGTGCACCTGCGGCTGTGAGAGCCCTGATGCTGTGAGAGCACTGGCATGATAGCGATACTGTTTGACCCCAGATGACCTTTGACCTCGGTGCAATTTTTTTCATGCTCCCCTCAGTCATACGAAGGATTCCACCTATCAAGTTTAAGCCCAATAGGGCAAAGTTTAAATTTAGCCCCTACATGACCTTTGACCTGGTTGACCTCAATTTTGTTTTGCGCATATATTCCCCTCGTATGAAGGATTCCACCCACCAAGTTTGAACCCGATAGGACAAAGTGTGAAATCCATGACCTTTGACCTTTGACCTCGGATGACCTCGATGTAATGTTTTTCAAGTTTGAAATTTGACCCCTCCGTAATGACCTTTGACCTCGGTCGACCTCGATTTTATTTCACGCATTATATTCCCCTCCTATCAAGCATCCCACCCACCAAGTTTGGGCCCGATCGGACAAAGTTTGAAATTTTGACCTTTGACCTTGACCTCTGATGACCTTCAAAACTACCCGGTAAACAGCGTACGCCCGATACCCATCTATGTGTGAAATATCGGAACGATGCGTCGAAGCGCGGCGGAACGCATAGCCGGACAGACAGACAGACAGACAACGGCTATTATTTTAGTAGTATAGACTAGTGCACCTGCAGTTGTAATGGACCTGTAGCTATAATTATGGCACCAGGTGCATGGTAGAGATACTTTTAACCAGATTGGGCAAAGTTTGAAATTTTGACTCCAGATGACCTTTGACCTCTGATGACCTCATTGTAATTTTTTTCATGCTCCTCTCATACGAAGGATTCCACCCACCAAGTTTGAGCCCGATCGGACAAAGTTTGAAATCCATGACCTTTAACCTTTGACCTCGGATGACCTCCATATAATGTTTTTCATGCTCCCCTCATACAAAGGATTCGACCCACCAAGTTTGAGCCCAATCGGACAATGTTTGAAATTTGACCCCTCCGTAATGACCTTTGACCACGGTTGACCTCGATTTTATTTCGCGCATTATATTCCCCTCCTATCAAGGATTCCACCCACCAAATTTGGGCCCGATCGGACAAAGTTTGAAATTTTGACCTTTGACCTTGACCTCCGATGACCTTCGAAACTACCCGGTAAACAACGCACGCCCGATACCCATCTATGTGTGAAATATCGGAACGATGCGTCGAAGCGCGGCGGAACGCATAGCCGGACAGACGGACAGATGGACAGACAGACAGACAGACAACTAACGGCTATTATTTTAGTAGTACTAGTGCACCTGCAGCTGTGAGAGCCCTGATGCTGTGAGAGCACTGGCATGATAGCGATACTGTTTGATGACCTAAGACCTCAGTGTAATTTTTTCATGCTCCCCTCATACGAAGGATTCCACCTATCACGTTTAAGCCCAATAGGGCAAAGTTTAAATTTAGCCCCTACATGACCTTTGACCTCAATTTTGTTTTGCGCATATATTCCCCTCGTATCAAGGATTCCACCCACCAAGTTTGAGCCCGATAGGACAAAGTTTGAAATCCATGACCTTTGACCTTTGACCTCGGATGACCTCCATATAATGTTTTTCATGCTTCCCTCATACGAAGGTTTCGACCCACCAAGTTTGAGCCCGATCTGACCAAGTTTGAAATTTGACCCCCTCCGTAATGACCTTTGACCTCAGTCGACCTTAAGCCCGATAGGACAAAGTTTGAAATCCATGACCTTTGACCTTTGACCTCGGATGACCTCCATATAATGTTTTTCATGCTCCCCTCATACGAAGGTTTCGACCCACCAAGTTTGGGCCCGATCGGACAAAGTTTGAAAGTTTGACCTTTGACCTTGACCTCCGATGACCTTTGAAACTACCCGGTAAAGAGCGCCCGCCCGATACCCAGCTATGTGTGAAATATCGGGACGATGCGTCGAAGTGCGGCGGAACGCATAGCCGGACAGACACACACACAGACAGAGGCTATTATTTTAGTAGTAGGCCTATAGATAGATAGATAGATAGATAGATAGATAGATAGATAGATAGATAGATAGATAGTATACACACATGACGATGTGATGGTCATGATGTGCTTAAAGTATTACCTAAACAGGGTACAGACCGTTACATACTTACATGTATCTAAACTAAGGCTCATACATACCATTTAATCTGCAGTAAATTTGTAGCATCGTGTAGGTCACAAAATCCAATTACGGCAGATATCATGACATACTCAACGTGCTAATTTCGTCATGATTAATATATTTATTTGAATTTTAATGTTTATGAATGAGAATAAAGGTATTGTTTTAGCCGCTGTCTTTCATCTACCATCTCATTATTCTTGCCAGTGTTATTAATTTTGTCTACATAAATTGTAATAGCCATGTATATATAACTTATAAGTAGAATGGTTTTTTTTTTTTTTTTTTGTTTTTGTTTGTTTCTTTTTGTTGTTGCTGTTGTTGTTGTTGTTTATTTTATTTATTCAGAACATCATCGATCTCAAGGTTTATATATCCAGCCAGGGCTTCACAAACTGTGGGTCGTAACCCGGTGATAGCATGCAGATTCTCAAAGCACGCAAATAAACAGGCATATAGGGTTGGGAAACCTGATTATTCTGTTGTATTGTGTATACGGTAGACAACATTATGTATGCACAGTGTTATCTACGGTAGATAACATTATGTATGCACAATGTTATCTACGGTAGATAACATTATGTATGCAAACTGCTATCTACGGTAGATAGCATTATATATGCACAGTGTTATCTACGGTAGATAGCATTATGTGAGCAAAATGATATCTACGGTAGATAAAATTATGTATACAAAGTGATATCTACGGTAGATAACATGTATGCAAAGTGATATCTACGGTAGATAGCATTATGTATGCAAAGTGCTATCTAAGGTAGATATAGCATTATGTATGCAAAGGGATTGCACGGAAAAATACATGCAAAATGAGCATGTATGAGCAAGAAACAACTAAGTGAAATGTTCTAAGTGACGGCCTAAGTAACAAAGCAAAATAATTTTATCCAGACTAACAGCAATTTTGTATTAACAACGGTAATATAATGCACAAAATATGAAACAAAAGATGAAGTTAGAATCATAATACACAATTTTTAAAAGGCCAAGCTGTACACTACAAGGACAACACGTGAGTAAAAAATAAGTATCATCATAATCAGTCGGCTGCGGAGCAGTCGGCTACAAGTTTTCTCCAACTATTGCGATCTTGGGCAAGCGAAACATTTTGGTTTGGCTGCTGCATCCCTTCAGTGGGGTGCTGGACATACTGTAAGTACAGTGTGCGCGGCCGTCCCGGTTTCCTCTTCCCATGTGGTGGAATATAAATTGCATATTCTTTCACAGGCTCGTCGTCTTCAAGGCGCAGTATGGCCGAGAAATTTGAGTTGATGAATCTTGACTCTGGCAATCAGTGGAGTGGTGTTGGTCAGATTGTAAATGGTTTCATTTGGAATCCGATCCACACTCTTGATGTTTTAAATGACTCTGTAGCAAGATGTTGCAAAGGCATTGATCTCGTTTTCCATGTCCTTGGTGATTACCCATGACACACACCCGTACAGAAAGACAGTAATACAAGTTGTCTCGAACAGCTTGATTTTTGTTTCGATTGGCAGGGATGGGCTTCTCCAAAGGCGTTCTAGTTTCCAGAAAGCTGCCCGGGGAAATACTTAAACACATGAACAATCAATTCAATATCAAATATGGCAAAAACACAGTATCAAATTAAATATGACAAATTCCAAACATACATATACTTTTTACACAAATAATACCAAAGTGGTGAAGCAAAAACATCTACACCAGATATAATACTCAAAAGAAAAGAGCAAGACACCACGAGAGCAAACCAAGAAAATAACTTAAGTTATACGAGGTGTAGACAAATAATATTAGTATGCCAAGTGATATCTACCATGTCTACGGTAGATAACATTATGTATGCAAAGTGTTATCTACGGTAGATAACATTATGTATGTAAAGTGTGAAGTGTGCTTCTCTACTGATTCAGTACTTTTCGGTCACGATTTTCTCAGCTTGTAAGCTTGTTTTGTTATAACAGGCTCGGTGCAGTGCCGACTCGATCAGTGTTGATGTGTTCGCCTAAACAAAATCAGTCTTTTCTACAATCGCACTGTCATACCTGGCCAAAACGCATTGTAAACAGCGATGTTATTCAAACAAGAAGAAGAAATGTGAAAATTACTATTCTCGTGAAATAGTTCCGTTTTTACGTAATACTTAAAAAAGGGGGCATATCTAATTCAATGACCGCACTTTTAACCAATCAGAAGACAGGAATGTGTATATGAGGTATTTAAGATTATATATGCAAAGTGTTATCTACGGTAGATAACATTATGTATGCAAAGTGCTATCTACGGTAGATAGCATTAACTATGCAAAGTGTTATCTACGGTACATAGCATTATGCATGCAAAGTATTATCTACGGATAACATTATGTATGCAAAGTGTTATCTACGTTAGATAGCATTATTTATGCGAAGTGCTATCTACGGTAGATAGCATTTTGTATGCAAAGTCTTATCTACGGTAGATAGCATTATGTATGCAAAGTGATATACGGTAGATAGCATTATATATGCGAAGTGCTACCTACGGTAGATAACATTATATATGCAAATGCTATCTACGTTAGATAGCATTATATATGCGAAGTGCTACCTACGGTGGATAACATTATGTATGCAAAGTACTATCTACGGTAGATAACATTATGTATGCAAAGTGCTATCTACGGTAGATAACATTATGTATGCAAAGTGCTATCTACGGTAGATAACATTATGTATGCAAAGTGCTATCAACGGTAGATAACATTATATAAGATTGCAAAATGCTATCTACGGCAGATAGCATTATCTATGCGAAGTGCTACCTACGGTAGATAACATTATATGCAAAGTTCTATCTACGGTAGATAACATTATGTATGCAAAGTGCTATCTACGGTAGATAACATTATGTATGCAAAGTGCTATCTATGGTACATAACATTATGTATGCAAAGCGCTATCTACGGTAGATAGCATTATGTGTGCAAAGTGTTGTCTACGGTAGATAGCATTATGTATGCAAAGTGATATATACGGTAGATAGTATTATATATGCAAAGTGATATATATGGTAGATAGCATTATGTATTCACAATGTTATCTACCGTAGATAGCATTGTATATGCGAAGTGCTACCTACGGTAGATAACATTATATATGCAAAGTGCCATCTGCGTTAGATAGCAACATTATGCAAAGTAATATCTACGGTAGATAACATTATGTATACAAAGTGTTATCAACGGTAGATAGCATTATGTGTGTAAAGTATTATATACGGTAGATAGCATTATATATGCAAAGTGCTATCTACGGTAGATAGCATTATGTATGCAAAGTGCTATCTACGGTAGATATCATTATATATGCGAAGTGATTTCTACGGTAGATAGCATTATGTGTGCAAAGTAATATCTATGGTAGATAGCATTGTGTATGCACAGTGCTATCTACGGTAGATAGCATTATGTGTGCAAATGTGCAAAGTGATATCTATGGTAGAGAGCATTATGTATGCACAGTGCTATCTACGGTAGATAGCATTATTTGTGCAAAGTGCTATATGCGGTAGTTAGCATTATGAATGCACAGTGCTCTCTACGGTAGATAGCATTATGTATGCATAGTCCTAAATACGGTAGATAGCGTCATGTATGCACAGTGCTATCTATGATAGATAGCATTTTGTATGCACAGTGCTATCTATAGTAGATAGAATTATGTATGCAAAGTGCTATCTATAATGGTAGATAGCATTATATGTGCAAAGTGCTATCTACGGTAGATAGCATTATGTGTGCAAAGTGCTATCTACGGTATAAAGCATTATATGTGCAAAGTGCTATCTATGGTAGATAGTATTATGTATGCAAAGTGCTATCTATGGTAGATAGCATTATGTATGCAAAGTGCTAAATACGGTAAATAGCATCATGTATGCACAGTGCTATCTATGGTAGATAGCATTATGTGTGCAAAGTGCTATCTACGGTATGAAGCATTATATGTGCAAAGTGATATCTGTGTAGATATCATTATGTTTGCACAGTGCTATCTATGGTAGATAGTATTATTTATGCAAAGTGCTATCTACGGTATATAATATTATGTGTGCAAAATGATGTCTATGGTAGATAGCATTATGTATGCAAAGTGATATCTATGGTACATAACATTATGTATGCAAAGCGCTATCTACGGTAGATAGCATTATGTATGCAAAGTGTTATCTACGGTAGATAGCATTATGTATGCAAAGTGCTATCTACGGTAGATAGCATTATGTATGTAAAGTGCTATTTACGGTAGATAGCATTATGGTAGCTAGCATTATGTTTGCAAAGTGCTACCTATGGTAGATAGCATTATGTATGCAAAGTGTTATCTACGGTAGATAGCATTATCTATACAAAGTATAATCTACGGTAGATAACATTATATATGCAAAGTGTTATCAACGGATGATAACATTATATATGCAAATAAGTGTTATCTACGGTAGATAACCTTATGGATGCAAAGTGCTATCTACGGTAGATAACATTATGTATGCAAAGTGCTATCTACGGTAGATAACATTATGTATGCAAAGTGTTATCTACGAAGGATAGCATTATGTATGCAAAGTGCTATCTACGGTAGATATCATTATATATGCGAAGTGATTTCTACGGTAGACAACATTATGTATGCAAAGTGCTATCTACGGTAGATAACATTATGGATGCAAAGTGATATCTACGGTAGATAACATTATATATGCAAAGTGTTATCTACGGTAGATAACATGATATATGCAAAGTGTTATCTAGGGTAGATAGCATTATGTATGCAAAGTGATATCTACGGTAGATAGCATTATGTATGCAAAGTTAAGTGTTAATAACGGTAGATAGCATTATGTATGCAAAGTGATATCTACGGTAGATAACATTATGCAAAGTGCTATCTACGGTAGTTAACATTACATATGCAAAGTGCTATCTACGGTAGATAACATTATGTATGCAAAGTACTATCTACGGTAGATAGCATTATCTATGCAAAGTGCTACCTACAGTAGATAACATTATATATGCAAAGTGCTATCTACAATAGATAGCATTATGTGTGCAAAGTGTTATCCACGGTAGAGAGCATTATGTATGAAAGTGTTATCTATGGTAGATATCATTATGTATGAAAAGTTCTATCTATGGTAGATAGCATTATATATGCAAAGTGATATATACGGTAGATAACATTTTTTATGCGAAGTGCTATCTATGGTAGATAGCAGTATGTATGCACAGTGTTATCTACTGTAGATATCATTATGTATGCAAAGTGCTATCTACGGTAGATAGCATTATGTATGCAAAGTGATATATACGGTAGATAACATCATGTATGCACAGTGTGAAATGGTGAAATCGGTTTTACATTTCACTCAAGTGATCTTTCGTTTGCTTTTTATGACCTTGGATTGAGTAAAACCAGCCCATTTTGTGCAAAGTATAGCCGGTAACGTAGCTCACATTACATTTAGTTTTAGTGTAAAAACATCATGACTTCCTGAAAGAAAATTATGGAAATGGTTTTGGCAATCTTTTACATCCGGAAGTAGTGATATATTTACTCTTAAAAAACACAAAAAGCAGGTCTTTTTGAACAACTTTTATTTTATCAGTTTTGATAGTGGTTTGGCACCAGATTTTGTAGAATGAGCGATATATGCAAAGTGTTATCTACGTAGATAGCATTATATATGCAAAGTGTTATCTACGGTAGATAACATTATGTATGCAAAGTGCTATCTACGGTAGATCATATCGATTTGTAAGCGCTCTTTAGCAAAGTCATAGTTCATTGAATTTACAACCGTATGACAAAACAGGCGAAAATAATAACTTTTTGCACAAGATTTGCAATTTAAAGAGAATTGGTCATGGCTCATTCTAGTGACGCTAGTATATGGACATTATAAGTGTGCCTTTTCATTTAATGACATAAAATTTGAAAAGTTTTGACTTTTAAAACCTACGTTTTGGTCAAAAAATGTGCTTGGATAGGTAGTTTGCAACAGATTTTCAACATTCGCCTTGTTATAACATTGAATTGCGTTATCTGTTGACCTAGTGACGAAAGGTGTTTTTAGGGGGAAGTGTTAGCTTTCTTTTGATATAAAAGAAATTCTGATTGGATGAAGGGAACACTTGAGGTTTCGACAAAAACCAATCAAAGAGGCCCATTTTCAGCTAGAAGCTCCACAGCTCTTAGATTGCTATGCACTCAACCGTGTAGTGTAATCATAGACTGTGTGGAGACAATCGCTGCTTGCTTGAGAGCTCTTGGACGAAAATGTTTGCTCAGGTGTATCAAGGTGGAAACTGTGCGCATGAAGGTTTATAAGAGAATCGTTTTTGTATATAGAAACCTTTCCATATGAACATTAGGTATGCTAAGTGCTATCTACGGTAGATAGCATCATATATGCAAAGTGCTACCTACGGTAGATAACATTATGCAAAGTGCTATCTACGGTAGATAGCATTATGTGTGCAAAGTGTTACCTATGGTAGATAGCATTATGTGTGCAAAGTGCTATATATGGTAGATAGCATTATGTGTGCAAAGTGATATATATGGTAGATAGCATATGTATGCAAAGTTAATTAAATTAATCCCAGGGATCAACATGTATATCACCTTCAACCAATTTTTACAATGTCTCCAAAAAGTTTGTATAATCTCACAATCCCCAAATAAATGTGTAATGTTACATCATCATACCACAAGAAGTACCCCGTAGATCATCATCTGTTAACTATACATGTACAATATACTTAACACATCGGGATGATCTTAATGTGATTTTGTACGTATATTCCTAAAAGAACAATTTAAGTAGAGATTCCTACTAGCATTCCTACTAGTCTTTTTCACGAGTACTGTGATTTTGCTCACTCCCCTCAGATCGTAATGTTTGTGCAATTTGTTTGATTTCCATCAAAACTGTATCTACACAAAAATGTAATACACATCAGACGTAAGGCTCTGCCATGAGAAGTGTTAAGCATCAATTAATGCACGAGTGTATAAACCAACTTACCCTTAATACTTTTGGCAGTTTAAGGTTTCAATTAAAATATTTGAATAAAAGGCTCCGTGATACATTCGACATGATCGGCGCAACGTTGGTGAGCATTAATGGCTAATAATGGCCCACGGTGAGTATGCGTATGCATAGCGTTACTTTCATTTCTCACTCTTTCGATCTCCTTCTACCTCTCCGTATATTTCATTCAATCATTTTCCTCTTTCCCTCTTTTTTCTTCGTTTCGCTCCTTTTATTCATACGCACACAATCACTCACAAGCATCCACACCTCACACCCATCCCACAACCCACCACACACCCCAAAACCAATACACAGCTCATCACCACCACCACCACCGCCATCACTCCGGCACTATGAAATATAAAAGTTCCCATTTTTGAAACTCTCTTTTTTTAATTTTATCTCCCTGTTAAATTTTAAAAGCTTACACAAATCTCAGAAATATGTTTTCGAAATCCGAAATCTCACGAAACATAGGAATCACGCTTGAATCTCTATAATCTACCTAATGTTCTTTTCTTATGCAATAGCGATAAGGTATGAATTAAAACGCCCAAGCTTCGAATTTCATTTGGAACTAAAATGAAATTTGTACATCATCTATATACAACCAATATTAAATCTATGGAACTTTTTGAATTGAGAACCATCTTGTATTATATTAATAAGTTTTGGTCACTGATTTAAGCATATTAGGCCTAATCGATTGACTTAGACAATCTATGTTGTGGCTTATTATGGTTTCAAAACACAGCAAGTTGCGTATCATGGAAATTAGAATCAGTTCTGCCGACTTTTTCATGATCAGTGTTCCCTCAACTTCCCTGTAAGGCCGTTTGGCCCAATATTGGCCCAGAAAAAGCAAAGGAAGTAACAACAAAATGTAGGCATTTTATCAATCACTAAGCTTTGTTTTTATTGATATTCCTAAATGTATATTCGTTGAGCTGAAATACGTTTTTCAATGTGTAGACCTATAGTGCTTTATAAACTCTTTGATGTCCTGTCTATATTTAAAGCCGTTGTGTCTGGGGTGTTTTGGCGCCCTCTGAAGTACTGGAACCGATGGTCTAAATGGATAGGAACGTGGAATGAGATAATGGGATCTAAAACCCACTGTAATTCCAATGGCTTTAAGGGATCAGATAGTAACGTTTGCACATAATTTTGTGTGGGACTTGAGAGCACATCAGCAGTCAGCACCTAAAATTTTTAAGTATTTTGGGGACAAAATGTATAATTATCAAATGATGGTTGGCTTTTCCTCCCACCTACATGCCTTTAAGTACATATCATTAGATTTATCAAGTTTATTTTGAGGACGATTAATTGTCAAAAAATATCAATTTTTAATAATTTGCCATAAAATTTGTATTATATTGCAAATTTCCAAAGATCAAAATTATTTGATATCAGAAGGACATTCTTCGTATTCAGAATACAATTTGGTATGTCTGATGTGCTCTCAGGTCCCACAAAAAATATTGTGCAAACATCGCTATCCGAACCCTTAAAACTCAAATCTAATCATATCAACTTTATATACTGAATAAATTTCCCTCATTAGAGGGAATTGAATTGAATTGATTTCCAAGCGCAATATGTACACACATAAGTAACAAGGTGAAAGGAGGAAGGCTAAAAAGAAAGAAAGAAAGAAAGTAAGTAAGTAAGTAAGTAAGTAAGTAAGTAAGTAAGTAAGTAAGTAAGTAAGTAAGTAAGTAAGTAAGTAAGTAAGTAAGTAAGTAAGTAAGTAGGTAAGTAAGTAAGTAGGTAGGTAGGTAGGTAGGTAGGTAGGTAGGTAGGTAGGTAGGTAGGTAGGTAGGTAGGAAAGAAAGAAAGAAAGAAAGAAAGAAAGAAAGAAAGAAAGAAAGAAAGAAAGAAAGAAAGAAAGAAAGAAAGAAAGAAAGAAAGAAAGAAAGAAAGAAAGAAAGAAAGAAAGAAAGAAAGAAAGAAAGAAAGAAAGAAAGAAAGAAAGAAAGAAAGAAAGAAAGAAAGAAAGAAAGAAAGAAAGAAAGAAAGAAAGAAAAGAAAGAAGAAGGAAAAGAATCAAATGAAATAATTTGTAGCTTGGAGATTGGAGTACTATGTACAGTAACTGTTAACATTGCTAACACGGATAATGGTTAGATTATAATTCTTGGCACATCTTAATTTTTCAAAACTTTTTATTTGTTGGAAACACTTTCATCATCGTTTGTTTCCATTCAAATTCACTGACGATATTTGAGGAGTACACATTGGCAACATAATTGCATGTTAAATTTGAGCATAATTGTGACATTTGATGAATATCAAACTCGTGAAGTAATAACATAGTTGCATCAATTAGGCACAGTGTTACAGTGAACATGAGATTGTTTGTTATGCATGCGCGCGTGTTTGACGCATCAACTATTACATCTTTGCTACACAGCACGCATGCTTTTAATTTTCTTCGTGTATTACGGGTAAGCAGAAGTGTAAATGTAAATGGAGACAATGGTGGTGGAGAAGAAGAAAAGAGGAATGATTCAATAGCGGACAAAAATCAATTAATAACGTATAATAACAACAACAAGAAAAAACAAGAAAATAAAGAAAGAAAAATGTAAAGAAAGAAAGAAAGAAAGAAAGAAAGAAAGAAAGAAAGAAAGAAAGAAAGAAAGAAAGAAAGAAAGAAAGAAAGAAAGAAAGAAAGAAAGAAAGAAAGAAAGAAAGAAAGAAAGAAAGAAAGAAAGAAAGAAAGAAAGAAAAAAAGAAAAAAAAAAAAAAAAAAGAAAGAAAGAAAGAAAGAAAGAAAGAAAGAAAGAAAGAAAGAAAGAAAGAAAGAAAGAAAGAAAGAAAGGAAGGAAGGAAGGAAGGAAGGAAGGAAGCAAGGAAGCAAGGAAGGAAAGAAAGAAAGAAAGAAAGAAAGAAAGAAAGAAAGAAAGAAAGAAAGAAAGAAAGAAAGAAAGAAAGAAAGAAAGAAAGAAAGAAAAAGAAAGAAAGAAAGAAAGAAAGAAAGAAAGAAAGAAAGGAAGAAAGAGAAAAAAGAGGAAAAAAAAAAGAGAAAGAAATTATTGGTGAGTGTAAAACTAGTTATTATCAATATAAATATACATGACCAAAGCAACACACATATACAGGGCATTAATTTGAGGTATAGGAGAGAGGATTTTGCGCGTTGATCCGAAATTGCAAAATTCCTATTTTCTCTACCTCCTTTATTATATATACTTTTATTATCAATGGAAATGACAAAATTCCTGGCATTAAAGAAAATAATAGCTACTTATACCTGTTACAAAAACAAATATTCGATAGACTTTAAACCCGTTAACTTATTTCAACTTTTCAAGTAGCTTCTTAGATGTAAATACATGTACATTTATATTGGTTTCATCATGCCTTTCTGACCACGAAAATGGAAGACAAAATACGAGTGAATCCTGTGTTCCATTACTGGGCTTCGCTCCTCGGGGAGAGGGCTTTAACGCTGGAACTTAAAAGCAATTTACATGCAAATTCAAGCTAAGCCTTTTGAGCCAATGATGGGTAGGGATGCAGTGTAAAGATCGAAGCGATGGAACTACGACACTCACTCTGTTGATAATGCATTATTATGTATGGAACATGACACAGCTACTAAAACTTCCAAGCTCACGGTTATTATGCGCATGCGCATTGGCTTAACCTCCCGATAGGGGAAAAGGGGGAAAGCACACTTATAGTATAGTATGGAACCGCTAACGAGTCTTTAAAATATTCAAAGAGTGGTTACGATTTTAGCTCTCGTCTAAGCCATTCTGTAAGTACCCGTCTTTTCACCAGCTTGCTACGTTAAGCCCTTCCCTAACGGAATCGAGCCCGCCTCTCAATTCGATATAGCAATTATTACGGTGCAGAGGTCGTAACGTTGAGCACAGGACTTCAGCACTGGTATTTACTAGGCTCACGGAGTGAAGTCTTTACGCCTTGTCGTGGACTTGTAGACTTGAGCCTCTGTTAGTCAGTCGGGGTTGGGAAAACCATCTCTCCTCTGGCCAGACGCGACTAATCTGTTCTTGATCACTAAGCTATACTACTTGACAGAATGGAGACCCTTAATGCGGCTCCGTTATCTACACTAGAGAACTTCGTGGGTTCGGAGAGCTCTCCAGTGAATCCCATCTCAGTATCCGAGAAAGCATCGAGTATAGCGAGTAGCGATACGACGAGTGTACATGGGCGATGGCAGCGGGGAGCTGACAGCCATGAAAATAACAACAATTCAGGTAAGAAAATAACACCTGTTTGGAGCAATTCAATAGAAAAGTTTCTTTTCTTAAACTCCTTCATTTTGTCAAATTTCAGATTTGTTTATTTACTGTAGGTTTAACATTTTACGTAATTAAACACAATGATTACAATAAATGTTTTGAAATGCTTATTAAATTAAACATGGTCAAATTATATTTCCTTTTTTTAGTCAAAGACGAATCGTCATGAAATAATAGTATTGGCGCTCTCGATTCGCTTTACATTCGACATATTTCGCGACACTACTGCCGGGTATAATAATGTGTGTTGTGTGTATGATTTGAAGCTATCGGCCATATTTATGCGTTATTATTATGTGTATAATCGTAAAGTAAGAAAGTAAGCCACAAAAGCTGTAAATGTTAAAAAATTTCCCAAATGTAGTGGAATTTCCAGTGCACGGAATACTATATAACGCTCTTGTTAGCCTTGTGAATCTTTGCCATTGACTCGCTTCCATATCGCCTCGGTCACTTCAAATGATCCTGGCTAAAGATGACGGCTACTCAGCCTCAACTAAATTTCCCTTAAAAGTAATATTTTAGTTTCATTTGTGAATCCTTGTGTGTTATAATTCCGTGATTAAAATTATTCATGACATACTGAATTGTATAACAATTTTACGGTTCAGATCTAACATAAAAACATAAGATTTGGGCCATCTGACCATAAACAGTGATGTACTGTATGGCCTATACATACAAGTTCAAACAACTACTTACGAAAAGCTTTTATAGTTTACCACAAAAGCTACATGTGACATACATGTATAACAATCTACATGTATATTGTGTTGTATGCTATATTCACAAAAATCAAGAGAAATCTGTTTTTCTTAAGTATGGCCTACAACAAACAGATTGTCGTAAAGCGCTTGAATTAACTTGTCAATATTAAAGGGATCTCGAATTTATTCACAGTTTTTCTTTTCTTTTAATTTGCCCTCTTTGCTTTCCATAGGCCTAAGGCATGTGGTTTCCACAACAGTTTTTCCGTAGTAATATGCTCGATACCACAGGGCCAAAATATCGCAATACTGATTGAACAGACTTTGCATTTTAACCTTTGAATTGACACCATAAATGACGTTATAATGGCACAACTCTGAATTACTTTTTAACAATCGTGAACGGGAGAGTGTACTTTCTGTTGCCTTCTCACATCGCGTGCATTGGCTGACGATATCTGATATAGTCATTAGGATGGTTATACTAGCGCCCATTCTTACACTTATATAATTGAGACATACAGTAGGAATGCAAAGCTTGAGTTCCCATTGACTTTATAACCTGAGTAATTACAGGGTGCATAAAAAAAGTACACAATTTACATAATAAACTGCTAACCAAATCTACTATCAGAACTATGACACAATTGTCATCAGCACCAGGCGGCGGATGACATGATCGAGCCGGCAACTCGTGAAACCGCCCGGCCGTATGGCATTTTCCATACACTCGGTTAGTTTTGTGGGGTTCATTATCGAACCCCAACGGTTTTAGCTTGTATTTATATTATTTATCAACATAGGCCTATTTGTTTGTGATATTTCAAGCGTTTTAAAATTTCAAAATAATCCTATTCAGTTACACGGTTGACGATGAAAATTTACTGAATTTAGGGACTGCACGTCATACACCACCTGATCAGCACTATAGATTATTACAATTGTAGCGAAATGGTGGTTTCGATATATTCAGAGACGCTCCCCGTGTCTACTTGCGACGTAGCCTATTTGATATTCGATACAAGAATGGAACTGCTATAGCCTTAGTCATAACTGGGTTCAAATCTTGAGATATACCGAGATCAGCGATCTTGATACCCACATCCTATAGACAGATAATTGTTAGTTAACGACGGGGAAGAGACTAAGCCAATTTCCACTTGATTCCATCCACTGCATGACTGTTGTGTAGATCTCATCATGATGCTCTGATTCACGCTTGATAAAACAATAAACAAAATTGTTTCGTATAATTTCACTTTATTAATTGCTTCATTTGTCCTGAATTATATGATTATGGTGTACTTATTTTCTCACACTCTAATAATTGCATATTGTCTTATTATAGCAAAATGAGTAAAGGAACGCGTAAAGTGTTACTCCATCTCCATGAACTTTGACCTTTAACATTCATGTATTTAGTTGGTACTAGCACCTGACAAATCACTAAACTAGAATTATTCTTGCTCTATAAATTGTTGGTGCTTTTCTGAAATTAAGAATTAATATGTTGCCATGGTTTTACGTAAAAATTTAATTTGTATAACTGTGTGACGACGAAGGAAGACAGGAAGAAGGAAGGAAGACTGAAGAGAAGAACAACAACAAAAGCAACAACAACAACAACAAGAAAAATAAGAAATAACAAGAAGCTCGAAGAAGAAAAAGAACCTGAAGAACAAGAAGAAACAAATACACAACAAGAAGATAATGATGTTTATTTTGTTCTACTTCGCTATGCAGCATTATTTCGATTGAATCGGCAATCTGGGCAGAAGAAAGAACCGTAAACATGTGCCAACAACATGTTGTGAAATAAAACCGCTTGCTCCTTAGACAAATGTTACAAATTCCACTCAAATGTGTCACAAAATAGGGGTTCTCTTTCAGTCTATACATTTTTATAAACCTCTATGGTGTACTTTTCCAAATTTACAGATAGTTTTTTCTTCAATTGAACCGTTTTTATATTATTTAGAAAGTGCTGCGGTAGGTATAATAACAACAGTAGTCTCACACTTCGTTCCCATAGTAAAGGTGTATTCATTTGCTCTCTCTTGTCAGCCCGGGGCTTTCACGCCGTAGAAAATCGGAAAACATCGCCTCACCCCTTAACCCCAACTTTGATTTTCTTCATCTAACTCTAAATGCTTTCTTTGTTCAATGTTTTTACCTTTAGAACCAGCTGTTGAAAATGGCAATGACTCGGCGAATGAGGATGGAGGGAACGACAGCGACGCGAACAAGAAGCGAAGACAGCGGAGACAGAGAACACATTTCACCAGTCAGCAGCTGCAGGAACTTGAAGCAAACTTCGCCCGCAACCGATATCCAGATATGTCCACGAGAGAAGAAATTTCAGCATGGACGAACTTGACAGAAGCAAGAGTTAGGGTAGGTTTGAATTTTAGTGTTAATTAGTGTTAATTACTAACATTATTTAAAACAAAACGTAAGTACCCGACTACATTATAATATGCACTATGCCCTGATGTAAAGTTTCATTATCACTATAATCAGTAGCGTGTCCAGGGGGGAGGCTTTGGGTGCTGAAGCCCCCCGCACTTTGTTAAAAATCATGTAAAATCAGCCGTTTTTGGCGATTTTAGCCATAAAGCCCCCGCATAAATCTGAAAAAGGGGCTGAGCCCCCCGCAGGAAAAGATCCTGGACACGCCGGTGATAATGATA
Organism: Amphiura filiformis; assembly: GCF_039555335.1. Classification (NCBI taxonomy): domain Eukaryota; kingdom Metazoa; phylum Echinodermata; class Ophiuroidea; order Amphilepidida; family Amphiuridae; genus Amphiura; species Amphiura filiformis. The sequence goes on along the minus strand of NC_092642.1, from coordinate 47,661,882 downwards.
AGCATGGTAAAGAATAAGCAATAATTCCGTGGTAAAAACAAGCTTCATTCCTCAAACCTGTTATTATAATAACTGAATTAAACATCACCCCAAATGTATGGCCTTTCTTTTCCTTTTTATACACTCTTATATATTAGGAACTACATTTTTACTAGTACTATAAACTCAACCAGATTTAAGAAGACATTTTACAAAACTTAAATTTTGACTTATTTTGGTATGTACATGTATACTGCTTGCACTTCAAAAATATCCCAGCATTCGGTACATGCTAAGGCTGCTTTGGGACAAAAACACACAAAAAAAACACCCATCCCCTAGCATGCATTTCCCGAAACAGGTAAATCACTATATTGGTAGGACCCTTCATGTGAACAAATACAGTGTGTTTCGGAAAGAAATGTACCGTCGAAAAAATTAAAAATGTCTATGAAAGCTATCATATGCCAATGCATAAAGTATAATTTCGGTCATGTTTCATTCCGGCATCAAATACCCATAAATTAAATTGTATAAAGTAGGCCTATTCGATTATGTTTGATTCGAACATTAAAATACCCCAAAACAATTAATTACCGGTATGATCTTTCAGAGGTACCATGTATTGTCTTCCGAATTCGGAAACCTTTTACCTTTGCTTTCAAGACCCTATTTGATTTTGATTTGTTATGTTATATTTTCATTTATTTCATTGCTATGTAAGAAATCCAACATAGTTTCACAACTTTTTTTTTACCAGGCATTTATTAGTTTCCTCAGCATTCAACCGTTCACTATAGGATCCACAACATGCTTATCTGTCAGGGCAAAGTTCTTTATCCCCAATACATTACACATAATATTGACTGACCTTTGACACTTTGGGCACAAAAACTCATACTCTGCAACTTGAGGTCAAATTTTGCACTATGATTGTTTAATTGAGGTTATTGAACTGTGCCATTAGGATGAGGCCATTGTGGTCTAGTGTTTGTCATTTGACATTGTCTATACCCCCGTCCACGGGTCTACTAATAGGCTCACATCTTCAAAAATTGAAATAATGTGAATATTATGGTTTGTGCAAATGTGATTTATTTAAAACATATATTGTGCATATCTTCTGATAGTTTCAAATCTGAATTTGGAGAATGCTGCATAATTTATTATTAAAAGTATATTAAGTAAATTAAAATGAAGAAAGAAAAGATAAGATAAGAACCTAGCAAAATAACATTTGTATTTGGTATGGGTTCTTACCCAAAGCATCAAACCATGATATTAACTGTCGAAACTGTAAATAATTCAACTTCAAGTACAACACTTCAAGTCCATAAGTGGCTACTTAATCAAGCATCGCATCACTACTCCATCCCTTTAATCTACTACAAAATAGAGATGATTTTCACGTGACAAATCACGGCAGCCATATTGGGTAATTTGCCATTATAAGTGGTAATAATGATGCTTCTTATCTCATCAAAAGTGTGCGTAAAGTAAAATATAAAAAAACGCCAAGTTTGGTCTTCTACTTGAATGATTTGTGAATACAACCCGAGTCAATAGGAAAAGGCTTAGCTACTTGTTATTTTGTCAAGTAAACCAACTGTTCGTTCCTCTCCATTGCACGTTTGGTTAAATCAGGCGACAAATTTGACCAAGCCTTTAGCGTGTTACTACATGGTGTCTTAATCGCCTTCTGTTCAATGCTCGTATACTGAACATGCGGATGTCCCAAGACGCAATATGCCATAAGAATGACAAAATTATGACATTATATTAAATAGTAAATGTTCTTATTGCGATAAAATGGACAGATTATTCATGTTGAATAGAATTAATCGAAGCGGAAATATCATGCCCAGAATAACATTAAGTATGACACCCCCGGGATATTCTATTATATGAATATTGTCCATTTAAATGGCTCAAAGCATTTATACACACTCGCGTGTTATGCACGTGTAGAGAGCCACTTAACGTCACTTAAGAGCCAAATGTCACCTTAATCAAAGGCTTAACAATATGGACCGTTTTACGCTGCCTTTAATTACAATTTTATAGGCCTCAAGCTTTGATACAAATCTGGCCCTCAACATTTTGCACGACAGATTTTCTATTTCAAGATTAGAAATTTAATTTTGCTGAACTTATTATTTAATAATAACCTGCCAAAATGACTGTCTGTCAGCAAGAACAAATAGTTTGAAGCAGTAATATCTACTCTATGAGTTAAGAATCGACATGTTTCTCCTCCGGCCTTAACTTATTAAAGTTCATTTTGAAAGAGATTATCGCAACTGATAATTTAAGTATGAGTATATTGCAGGAAATATTATCAGATGGGCCATTTCTACATAAATATCCAGCTATTGTTTGCAAAATCACAAAGCTGTTAAGTCAAATTGCTAAAACAATATTGGCGTTACAACACTCGCGGGTTATTTTGAACTTAAAACATTTGTGACCCACCAAATGAAACAAGGGAACTCGGTGGGTGCGTTAAGGAATAACAACAAACTTGGTCCATTTTTCTATAATTTCACACCGTGCTATTTGATATTGGCTGTATGTTGTAAAGAATAAACGCAACTCTATTGCGTGCGGTTTTGAAATCTCTGTGTTCGTTCAATTCGACGACAATTGATATGTTTTGCAGTTTCGCAATCAAATTTTTTCTTAAGATAATGTCTTCAAAGAGATGACCCGCCAACAGGAAGAGTAATATTAAGAAAAAAAACATCAAGAAGTTTGTGTTGCAATTGATTCATTTAAAATCAATCTGAGTTATACCAATTTAACCACAAACTATGCGTTATTCATTCACCACGTGTATTTGCTATTCAAATCAACTGTAACCTTAACTTTGTAACAGTTTCTTGTTATTAAAACAAAATTAAGCGATTTCTTGTGTTCGCCGATTAACCACTTTTGTACGGATATTAAGCAAATTCAACACATAATAAGGAAACCACAAAAACATATCCATAACTGATTGGACATAATTTGCGGACTTTGTAGTAACAATGGCCACAGGCTAATTTAAATAAAATGAAATGGTCAGTTCATTCTGACACATGTGTTACTGATTTTTGTTAACTTGCATCTCAAACACTTTAAAACCGGTCACTTTTGTCAACTGAAAAAAGACTATCATTACCAAAAGGAGTAAAAGGACGCCATTTTCTTTTTTCTCTTCTTCTTCTTCTTCTTCTTCTACTTCGTCTTCTTCCTCTTTTTTTTCTTCTTCTTCTTCTTCTTCTACTTCGTCTTCTTCTTTTTTTTTCTTCTTCTTCTTCTATTTCGTCTTCTTCTTCTTTTTTTTTTTTTACTTCTTCTTCTTCTCCTCCTCTTCTTCTTCTTCTTCTTCTCCTCCTCCTCCTCCTCCTTCGTCTTCTTCTTCTTCTTCTCCGTCTTCTTCTTCTCCTCTTCCTTCTTTTTCACTCTTCTTCTTCTTAAGTTCTTCTTCTTCTTCTTCTTCTTCTTCTCCTCCTCCTCCTCCTCCTCCTCCTTCTTCTTCTTCTTCTTCTTCATCTCCTCCTTCTTCTTCTTCTCCTTCTTCTTCTCCATCTTCTTCTTCTTCTTCTTCTTCTCCTCCTCCTTCCCCTCCTTTTCTTCTTCTTCAATCTCCTTCTTCGTCTTCCCCTTCTTCTTCTCCTTCTTCTTCTCTCCTTCTTCTCCTTCTGCAGTCCTTCCTCCTCTTTTGAGTCTTCTTCTTGTTTTGCTTCTTTCTCTTAGTGCAATCAGGTCAGGAGTTTCTTCCAATCTCTTTTCATTTCATTTTATAATTGTTTGCTTTTTTATTGTTTTTGCTGCTGCTATTTCGTCGTTTGTGTTATTATTGTATTCCTTTATCATGTTCACACTTTCTTCCTAGACTAGTCATCCTTCTCTTCTTTCCCTCCTCCACTTCCATTCTCATCTTCTGTATTTTCATGATATTGTATTTTTATCACCTCTTGTACATTTTCCATGGATACACGAAGTAAATTATTAGCATGCGTGTTATGTAGCAAAGATGCAACATTTGATATAGCTACACGCGCACATGCATAACAACTAATTATCAAATGCTCATGGTAACACTGTGTGCTATTGATACAACTGTGTTACTACCGCACAAGTTAAATAACATTAAAGATAACAATTTTGCTCAAAATTAACATGCAAGTATTCTGACTCTGTGTACTCAACAAATGTTATGAGTGAAATTGCAAGAAAACAACATATTTCCAAATTGAAAGTGTTTTCAATGGTTAAAACGTTTTACAAACTTGTTTGTACACAGTATATACCTACATTAGTTTGTGCAATAATCATAGTAATGTTTAGAGAAGATAATCTTCAAATCTTCAACAGTAAGCTAAGCATTCCTCTTGTCCTCCTCTTTTTGTCCCTTTTCTTCTTTTTCTGTTGTTTTCAGACTTCTGTTTCTAAGTGTGCGTCTGCTCTTGTTCTTGTTTCCTCTACATTTTGAAGAGTTTGGTTGTCATGGTTATTTGTTATCACCCAGTTATCACAGACATCAGTTGATGACAAGTATTCATATTTTATTCCACGCAAACCCTTTTAACATTTTCTTCCTAAATTGTACACATATTTTACCCCAAAAGTGAAATATTCACGGATGCAAAACGAACTATTTCAAAAAGTGCTTTTCACATCGTTCTCTTCCAATGAGTCTCTGGTGAAAGCAAATTCATCTCGACATCGTTGTCAATAGCGAACAAAACACGGGGAGGTCTGGGTATATGTGGACACTGGGGACTCGAATGCTTGGAGCAAAATCGGAAGTGTTCAAACAGTGTTTACACACTTGATTTGGGTAGCCGTAGGCGGTGACATTCTAATTCAAGTCACAGGTGCATGCACAGACACTCTGCATTTGAACTTGACGTTCTTTCGGGTTTTCTTCATTTTCTTTATGATATTAAGATAAATGTATTCTAACAATTATTACATGCATTCTGTTCGATGCATCCCTCCATCCACAAATTAATCTTCTGATCGTATTAAAATTGACGTGGTGACACGGCTTCCACTTCCAATCGAAAATTGAAATAACATGAGCTTATCAAGTTTGATAGAAATTATTTCAAAGTCTTCCTCAATTTTATCCGAAAATGTCAAATACCTATACCTAAACTTACAATATGGTATTGGGCCCTTACTTGAGCTTTAACATTTAAGAACAATTGATGAAATATTTGTTGAATAATGATTAATGTATTTGATCAGTTGATGTAGAAAGTGTTTATTTATTTGTTCATTTATTCAATTATTTATTTATTTATTTATTTATTTATTTATTTATTTATTTATTTATTTATTTATTTATTTATTTATTTATTTATTTATTTATTTATTTATTTATTTATTTATTTATTTATTTATTTACTCCGTGCGGGCATGAAACTGACAGTAAAAAAATATGTAAAAAACAGATCTGCCTTTTGGATATACTTCTGAATTGAGCACTTTTCCACCGGGCAGTTTCGCTACTTCTTGCATATTTATTTATTTATTTATTTATTTATTTATTCATTTATTTATTTATTTATTTATTTATTTATTGATTGATTGATTGATTGATTGATTGATTGATTGATTGATTGATTTATAAATATATTTACATAATATATATATATTTATTTATTTACATAACATTAAAAGAAACAAATTTGTTTCTTTTAATGTTATGTACACGCTCTCCTTCACAGGATCGAGCACTCTTTTTAATGAAAGAAGAAACACAACTTTATGTATTTATTTATTTATCTACTTATATACTAGTTAATCTATTTCTTCACTCAATATTTCATTTATTATACAATGTCATGAAACATCACAACTAACATTAAACAATTTTTGTGAGTTCTGTTGTATCAAAGAGTCAACTATTGGGCTATTCCATTTAAAATCCACACTACCCCTGTCTTCCACAGGGGGAGAATGAGTTTTGAATAAAACTTCTATTTGAAATACTTACTCCAGTCACTCCAGTTGTGGGAGATATAGGTACAGTAAATACAGCGGGAGTATGGGTTTCAAAATGATTATACCTTGACTAATTACTTTTGAAAAACATACTCCCACTGTGGAAGATATTTCCAAAATCTTCCACAGGGGTAGTGTGGATTTTAAATGGAAGATCCCATTCCATGCCTTCTGTCTATTGCACATATTATGGCCTGTTATTAACCCCATGAGAACTACCTGCCTATTGGTCAAAAAGAAGTTTTCGTTATCAATTGGACCAATCAGCAACATTGTTAGAATAATTTCACCACACAAAAAAAAGTTGGAGTGAATTATTTGCTAAGCTCCATTCTGATTGGCGATTAAAATGAAGATATCATGTAATTGACCAATTAGAGGCAATGTTAGATCGGCAAGTAGTGCACACAAAATAGTTATTAATAATATGAGACAAGATAATAAATGAGTGAACAATCATGAGTTCGTTGGATTTTAATCTCTGGTGATCCAAGTAATAAAAACTTAAACACCCGAGACTAAAGGACGGAATATGAAGATAAAAATGAGGATATCTTGGCGATAAAAATGTAATCAATTATCTTAGTATCCATTGGACCTATATAAGACAACACTGGATTAACACGGACTTGGCTGCTAACCGTCTACCGTAGCTAGTAATTATATTACATCGTCTATTGCTTGCCTTATGAAGTAAGCATGTGCTGTTTACATGCCATATTGTATGGCTCATACTCATGCACTATTTAGCTTAATATAATAACAGCTTCCTCTGTCTTTATCACTCCTTGTAAAGTGAGTGGTAAGCTTACAGCTACGATTGACATTTATTTTGAAACCAACTTGGTAGCTTCACTTTAACCCCCTGAGCACTACCTGTCGATCTAACATTGCCTCTGATTGGTCAATTACATGATATCTTCATTTTAATCACCAATCAGAATGGAGTTTTGCAAATAATTCACCCCAATTTTTTTGCGTGATGAAATTATTCTAACAATGTTGCTGATTGGGCCAATTGATAATGAAAACTTCTTGTTGGCCAATCGGCAGGTAGTTCTCATTTAAACTGGTGGGGGAGGGGAACTCATCCTCACCGTAGACCAAATTTGAAGTAAGGTTATGCTGAAAGGATATTTGGGAGACACCAGGTCTCAAAATAAATGTGGGCATTTTGAATCAAATTTAATAATTTTCATGTTAGTCTAAAATTCTTGTTGCTGTTGTTGTTTAATTTTTTATTTAAAAGCCCATTGACAATACTTTGGACGTGAATGCGTTGCAAAAGGGGTCTTAACCGCTTTACGAAAAAATCAGAATAGAACTGAACTTGAGCTTCAGTACGACGGCAACTTCATCTACTTCCGGTTTATTTTACCGTACGTGACCTTTGAATGACGTCATAATTTTTAAATTTAAAGGGACCGTATTTTCGTGCCGAAGCGCGCAACAAAACAGTGGCTATTTCACCATGAAATCATTTGATTTAGTCCAATTCGCATAATTTATTAAAGAGAAAAAAAGTGTCGTAAATATTTTTCAGCATTACAAAAAATGTACTCTCTAGTCTTATACAAATGCCTATGTTATAAATGTTATACATCTGTATGTTGTGCCAGAAATGCTTCACATTTAATATACCCTATCTGTTGGCATTTTGTTTGTAAACTTTCAAGTTATTAAAAGCACATTTTTGTAAAGATCACACGAGAAGGTGAGGTGAACTTTTGCGGGTTGCCGTCATCACTCCTCTATCAGCACTTGTCGCTTTCTCACTGCACCATAGCTGCCTCCGATTACACGCCAAATAGCGTGCTAACATGTTTACCGTACAACTTGTCTGATAGGAATTCCATACAGGGAATTCCAAAGGGGACTCGCGTCGGTAGGGTTGATATAAGGCGAGGGCGAGAGAGCACTGGCCCGGAACAAGGGCGTTATAGCTTTGCCAATATGATCATACGTCTTCATATCATTTCTCATCTTTTACCTTTTACGTGCTGATACTACATGATACAATCAAAACATGTAATAACTTTGTTATACAACATAAATGCACAATTCGATTATTACCTACATGTATACTCCCTTATGTATAGTGTAGGATTAATGCATTAGAGTTAGGGCTAGGACTAATGCTGCATTCAGGTCATAATATCAATCTGTTGAGCTTGAATACGACCCTTCAAAATAATGTTCGCTAGTCCGAAAGGTTCGCGAAAGTCCGAACCATAAATAGATTCGCTTTTACGAAAGTTCGGGTAGAGGCAGGCCCGTACGCAGAGGGGGAGGGGGTCGGGGTCCGCACCCCACCTCTAGGTTTGCAAAAGTATACAAAAAGTCCACTTTTTCTAAATCCACCCTTCCCCCTAACAATTCGGAATTGTTAAGGCCTGGGTAGAGGGTTACTACTATGCTTTGAGAAATTAGTATGCATATATTAGGCTATAATAAAAATAATAATTATAATATTAGATACTTGGTAAAGCGCCGCTATCCGATCGAAGACGCTCATGGCGCTTTATAACAGATTGCGTATTCATAATGTGATTGCGTGATGCAACGTGTCGTCTCAATGTCATGGTCACGATGTGATTGCGTGATGCAACGTGTCGTCTCAATGTCATGGTCACGATGTGATTGCGTAATGCAACGTGTCATCTCAATGTCATGGTCACGATAAGACTACTATCGTGGCCTATATTTAGTTTTGTCAGCTATAATCGATCTACCAAACCTTCGTATTCGTCGGCATCATCATGTATAAGGACAACGTTATACAGATCCTTATCGTCTTGTCATGATCACAAAACCTCATCTTGCCAAAATGTCAGAAATTTTGTATTTATATATTGTGAGGTGTTCGCAACATGTCAGAATTTCCGAAATTGCTTTGAAGAGGAAGCCCCACCAGAGCAGTTCTTCTGGGTGAACCAAGTCTGCCTGGTTATCAAATTAACCAGTGACAAGCCCAGCAAACACAAAACGTTTTAAAACGTTTTAAATAAGTTATATTTTGGCTTTTGGTTTAGGTAAAAACGTTTTAATAACATTAAAATGTCGGGTTATATAAAGGTCATGATAACGTTTTAAAACGTTTTGTATGAAAACACACTACAACAATATTTTTAAATGTTTTCAAAAATGTTATTGTAAACTATTTTTGCAAACATTTTGCCAAATATTGTGTCAATACTTAAATAACATTATGTTAAAATATTTTAACCCAGCAAGCACAGAAATGTTCTTAAAATGTTGGTTTTTAAACCTATTAATAACATTTAAATGTAGTATTATATAACAGATCATGAAAACGTTTTTAAAACGTTATTTAAAATATTTTGGGCAAACATTTTCGCAAAATATTTTTTCAACCCCAAAATAACATTCTGTTTAGAATGTTTTGTATCAAGTTTTCAAGAATGTTTTTGGAATGTTATTAAAACGTTTTTATACCCTTTATATAACCCGACATTTAAACGTTTTCTGTAAAACATTTTTGTTTGCTGAGCATTAGATTATCAAAAATTTTTTCTTAAGGTTATGAAAACGTTTTATACTCTTAATATACCATTTATATAACCCGACATTTAAACGTTTTCTGACAACCTTTTATAACCTTTTGCGAATGATGTCGAAAACGTTTTGTGTTTGCTGGGAAGGTTATCTCGGAATTTGATAAGTGCTAATTGATGCAATAAGATTAAATCATCAATTAGCACCTGTTACATTCGGAGACAAACATGTCACTGATTAATTTGATAACCAGGCAGGTTTGGTTCACCCCAGAAGAACTGCTCTGGTGAAGCTTCCTCTTTAAGATTTTACAATTAGGCTATAGTCATTCCGAGAGGAAACTTGCCTTACTTTGATAGACCAATCATGCCAATGGGATGACGCCACAACCCGGAATGTACGATTATAAAAGTAACGCTATAATGGCATTGGGTTGTGGACAGATGCTATGAGTTATAAGGTAATAGGGGAATCTAAAAACGAATGAAATAAAATTAATCGTCCTTATTTTAAGTTATGTTAACCGTCACATTATGATGCACTTCGTTCTCGGCAAAATACGGTGTGAGGAACATTTAGATCATTGCGAATGTGTATTTATATAGGTGAGCGTGAGTTAAAAACTTTAAAGGCCCATTCAGTGATTTGCTCATCCGGACGATCGTAAAAATCATCAAAATTCAGATTTTGGTACCTTTGTAATTGGCATAGATGTGCTAACATAGCCTGCTCGTGGTTCGGTCGAAAGCCGTGTATTTTAGACAAAATAAAGCATTTACATGAATCTGGACTTTTGATACTGACAGTACAAAAAGTCCGACTCGAGATCGAAAGAAGCTCACTCTCCACCGTACCAACACGCGTTGCGTATTGTTTCTACTACTTATTACATCAGAAGCTACTATTTTAAACAAAATACACAATTTTAACTGTTTTTCATATTTGAATTGACCGTTAGTTTGCCTCGGTGACCTTTAATTGCTTATTTTGTTTTCTACTACAAAAATTAAGCGTCTGTTTTAAATCAATTTAGACTCTACTTCCCCCGGGTTAGAAACACTGGACTAGGAAGTTTTTCCAGTCGATTGGTGGCGCACTGTACGAAAATCTCGATTTTCTCGAGTCGATCTGAGTTGAAGTAGAAAACCTTTCTAAAACTTCTGTTTTTGACTAATTTGTCGATGTATTCAGGGAAAAGTGGTTTAATGAAATTCTGTAGACTTATTCTTTATTTCTAAGCAACTCTGACAAATTTCCATTTTTTTAAATGTTCCTGTGGAATCACTGAAAGGGCCTTTAAGCGAGAACGCGTAAAAACAATGTGCAGGGATTATTATCTTCGAACCGCTCAAAAGGGGAGTGTCCAGAAGTGTTTGTCCAATTCTCTGAAGAGTGTTTTTCAGGAGGAAATAAGAAGAGAAAAAAGTGCTGTAACCTGCCTTGATGGTTTAACACTGGCTAAGTAGTTTGGGTCGAAAAATGTACCGATGGGATACGATGTCTATCGTCAGGATAAAACAAGTTGTGTGAAACTCTGCGGACTGACTGATGACACGAATAGTTCCCCTCAAAATCCAAGATATCAATGTCTGCAGTATATATGGTATAGCCGTGACGGTGTAAAACAAAAAAAAAATAGCTGCCTTATGCCAAAATTCTTAATCGACTGCATAAATATTATGAGCTATTATGTGTTGATGCCACTGTGATTTGTAGCAACAGTAGAGTCACAATGCACAGGAAATGTTTTGCTTCTATAATGTTAAACTTAGGTTTGATATTTTGCGTTAATACTCATTGTCATTAGGCAGCTATTTAACTCGGAGAAGCGTTTTATAGCAACACTACATAATTATATAGAAGTTGTGTATTGGCAATCAGACATGAAAACCATGAAAATGAGAGAAGCATCTTTCCCGAAGAGACTACACAGTCTTCATCCGCCATGTCATATCTTATGATGTCTAGAACACAGAATCAAGTAATTAGTGGGGTTTTTTTATCGGCTTCGCTGTTGGACAAGTTTAGAACTGTCAAGCTTTCGTCAGGAGTAGCTCTGACTTCTTCAGGACAAAGTACCTAAGAATGAGACATGCAGGCCGCATTTGTCTACTGATGGCTCTGAAAAGAGCCGTTCACTGAGGACTGCCCCTTGTCAACAGAGAACAAGCCGATCTTGCCTATCTGCTAATTTAAAGGCTTAGTGGCTCTGAAAAGAGCTGTTCACTGAAGACTGCCCCTTGTCTGCAGAAAACAAGCAGACCTCGCATGTCTTCTAATTTTAAAGGTTTAGTGGCTCTGAAAAGAGCCGCTCACTGAAGACTGCCCCTTGTCTACAGAAAACAAGCAGACCTCGCCTATCTGCTAATTTTAAAGGTTTAGTGGCTCTGAAAAGAGCCGTTCACTGACGACTGCCCCTTGTCTACAGAAAACAAGCAGACCTCGCCTATCTGCTAATGTTAAAGGTTTTGTGGCTCTGAAAAGAGCCGTTCACTGAAGACTGCCCCTTGTCTACAGAAAACAAGCAGACCTCGCCTATCTGCTAATGTTAAAGGTTTTGTGGCTCTGAAAAGAGCCGTTCACTGAAGACTGCCCCTTGTCTACAGAAAACAAGCAGACCTCGCCTATCTGCTAGTTTAAAGGTTTAGTGGCTCTGAAAAGAGCCGCTCACTGAAGCCTGTCCCTTATCTACAGAAAACAAGCAGACCTCGCCAATCTGCTAATTTTAAAGGTTTTGTGGCCCTGAAAAGAGCTGTTCACTGAAGACTGCCCCTTGTCTACAGAAAACAAGCAGACGTCGCCTATCTACTAAATTTAAAGGCTTGGTGGTTTTACAGAATCAAGTCTTGTTTAAGCTTCAAATGACAAGTCTTATACATGGAAGTGTCGTGTATGAGACAAGAGTTACTATGTCAGACTCAAAGCATATCTTACCAATATACAATGCTGCCGGAGCCGTTTCTTCCGGTTAGATTTTGGTTGGAAAATAATATTGTTCTGTGATATATTGTTCATTTGATCATTTCTTTCATAAACATCGATCAATATTCGCAGAGAGAACCTATTTTAACAGAAATTAGAACAAAGTAGGTCTCTCAATCAAACTTTTTCTGCGTAGGATTTTGAGGAATTCACATTCCACTTCCGACTTGGCTTTATGTCCATTTCAAAATGCAATTGAAAAAATCCGACTGCTGTTTGAGACTATCTGATAACTACATAAGGATGTACTTAGATATCTATAGGTAATATATATATTTAGATGGCGGGTCGGGCGGGCAGGAATTGTTATGAAGGCTTTATTGAGTGATATTAGCTTTGTAGAATAGGGGTTGTGCCGCGCCGTTTACGCGTAGTGATCCTAGTCCACCTTTCGTCACCCCACAGCAAATAGGCCATAATAACAAACGTGCAATCGACTGAAAACACTGATCGTATAGAAAACAGTCGGGAAAGTAAGCAGCGTACCATATGTGGGAGTCCATTGCACAATTAAGTTATTTTGGAAGAACAAATTCCAAAACTTCCTGTAAGATTCGTGAGGCATAATGGTCCATTTTAGGCCATGATATTAAAATAGAACTGGAGTCAAGGTACTATTAATTTTATCACTGTAAAAGTTGTTAAAATTAGGAAAAGGATGTTACAAATCGTAATGTAATCATGATCACCATGATCACGAACCGAAAGTGAAATAAAGTTATTATTTGAAGCTCAAAAGAAAGTCACTTTTTATTTTGTAGTTGCGTGCATGAGATGCGTAGAGATGCGTCAGTTTTGATGAGCGGAGCCCCACATGATGTGAACAACTTTAACCCGAACTAACAACGCAAATTTCCAACTGTCGCCAGAGTTGTACTGATTATTAAACCATCCAGGTTCTTCTTTAATATCACGTTATCAATAGCGTCTTTTCATCCGAAAAAGCAGCGTGATTGTTATGCACTGGGAAGGGGCAGTCACCTTCAAACCTTCAAACCTTGAACCTTCAAACCAAGGGGCAATAATTTGGGTGACGTGGATGAACCTTCAAACCAAGGGGCAATGGGTAGACGTGGATGAACCTTCAAACCAAGGGGCAGTCAACTGGGAAGATGTGGATGATCATTCAAACCAAGGGGCAGTCACTATATAATAGCGGTCTGTTAAAATTGGGGTCTTTTTATAGGGTAGCAGGCGATAAAAGATAATGAAATTTGGGGTTTGTTACAAATGTGCAACCATTGTTTTTGGGTCTTCAGATGAATCTGTTCATTACGAATATACCGATTTCACTAGGATCCACAACATGCTCATCTATCAAGGGCACAGTTCTTAAACCCCAATACATTTGTACATTCATTGAATGACCTTTGAAGATTTGGGTACAAAAACTCATACTCTGCAAATTGAGGTTAAATAAGGTCAAATTTTGCACTATGCTTATGTAATTGAGGTTATTGGACTATGCCATTGGGATGAGGCTGTTGTAGTCCATAGTATTTGTATCGTCTTTGGGTAAGAGTACAAGGATAATTGAAAGTTTGAAGAAAGTAAGAGATGGTGTCTTTTTTGAATAGCTGTTGATGTACTTATATCCTCAAAAATATCAACAACCCTAGATTTGCAATTACTAGAAAAAAAGAAACATTAGTTCTTAACTAAATGGTATTGTTATCTTTCTTTTGTTTTCCACAGATATGGTTCAAGAACCGCCGAGCCAAATGGAGGAAGCGTGAGCGGAATCAGTTGAACGAACTCAAGAACGGATTTGGCGCCCAATTCAACGGACTGATGCAACCATTTGATGATGGATTATATTCTGGTTATTCATATAACAATTGGGCGACAAAACCGGCAAACCATTTGAGTTCTAAGGGCTTCCCGTGGTCGCTAAATTCCGTGAACCCTTTAACAAATCAACCAGTTTGTTTCAACCCGCAAACCACGATGAGTTCCAGTTTTACATCCTCCCCCGTGTCAGGGGTCAGTCAGAACTTGAATACTTTGAACTCAACCCCAGGGACACCCGGTGCATGTCCTCACGGGTCAGCACCCCCGTATGTTTATCGTGAGCCGAGTTCTAGCAGTATTGCATCGTTATGTTTAAAAGCAAAACAACATTCCACGAACATGACTGGTATGACTGGATTTACCTATCCGATGCCACATGCACAGAATCCGACGCTTTCCGCTTGTCAATATGCCAGCATCAACGGGCCACCATAAGACAACATGAATTGTAAAAGAGACTGATATATTACTTCATCCATGCAGGCCGCAGCAATGGACAGGGCGATGGGGGATCTATTTAGTGGCCTAACCAAAGGCCGGGGGTGGTAAGGGGCCATGAACCCTTAAGTCCCAAATGATCTGCACTTTCAGGCCCGATGACAAAGGGGTGGGCCCTATGGGGAAATCGGGTCCCTCGGATCCGGGCCTTCGGGCCCGAAACCGAGGTGGCCTAATTTTTGGCGATTCACTCTTAGAAAAAGGTGCCATAAAGGTTCGGCGGCTGTCCTGCAGAGGGAGGGCGCCTTTAAAGTTTTTTTCTCACAGAACCGTTACAGGTTCTCCAAATGAGTCAAAAGGGGTCTTTAGGGGCCCTATTGGTCCTATAAAGAACCCCAGGAAGATCCATCAGAGACAAACAGGGTTTTTTCTCAGAGTGTATACATTTAAGATACTTTGCCATTTGGAGAACTATATGTCTGGTGTAAAAAAAAAAAATTCGCATGCTTTTCTTTGAAAGTAGGACTTTAAAGTCCTACTTTCAAAGAAAAGCATGTCTTAAACCCCCAATTTCAGGGCCAGCACTCAGCGGCCCTGCCCACTTTGCAGACTGTCACCACCACCACCACAACCACCACCCCAATTGCAAAATTTGGTTAGGCCACATGTGATATGTTTTGCATCATGTGCTGTTACGGTCCTCTAATACGACTTGGAATCAGGTGACAGAAGCCGTAAATCGCATCAAAGCGCAATGGAAATAAGGACCCAGTTTATTGGACAGAATCAGTCGCCCTACATGCTTGCGACAGAAGTATAAATTCATATTAAATATCTCAGAGGTGTGCTTGTAAATAGAGAAAAACAAATTTAATTTGTATATTAGAAGTGTTGTCATCATAGAATGTACGTGCATTTTTTAATTAAATAACAGTAAGTATAATCACACGGCAAGATTTTGAACCAGAAATGTATAGACCATTTACGACGGGGAAAAACTGTTCTACGGGCGGACGGGCCTTCCAAGTAGGGTCATCGGTCTGGCATTTTTATTACTACAGTACGATTACAACCAAAATTTAATAAATTTTGGCCCCAAGCGGTTGATTTTACATGACTTGACAAACATTTTAAAAAAAATTCTCCAAAACACAAATTGTGGGTCCGTCGGGCCCGTAGAACAGGGGTTTTTTTTCCGTCGCCTTAATGAAATGTTTCCGTTAATGCCCTGTCATTTTGACACTTGTATAGTTTTTGTAAATGCTTCAAATATCCCGAAATTTAACTTTCGACAGAGATTAGACGATCTGTATGAACTTATTATTGCTCTCTTAAAACCAAAGTTGAAAAATCAATCTTAAAGATTGTGTTGAGGGAAAAGTCTAAAATTAGATTGAAAATGCAATGGAATTTAGTTTGAATTTTCAATTTTTCAGACTGATTTCTCAATCTTAATTTGGACTTTTAATGAAGGGTCATAGTAGGCCCTACTATTAGCAGAATCATAATAAAAACATGCATGTAATTGTACATTTAGGGATAATGAGACTCTTAATCGAGCACTTTAAGAAATAGAGGTTCAAGAAAGCTAGTAAAGAACCCTTCTGTCGTCTATGGAACCCTCACGAAAAATTTAAACCTGAACAAATCTTTTAGGTTCTTAAATATGTTCTTTGATCATTAGTCCGTTTTCGGCCTTTATAGAATCTACTGGACTAAGTTCATTACAGAACCATTGAGGGTTCCACAATAAAGGACATTAAAGGACATAATAGTTTAGAACTCCTATTTTTGAGGGCGTGATGACATTTTGCATGATTGTTTTGTTAGCGTGAGGTGTGTCAACTCCATGCCATCGTACGTTTAAAAACATCAGTAATCCCTTTCATGGGTCTCAAACCGAAATAATTTTAGCATTTCAACAGCAAAACCCCTATACGTGTGTTGAGTTACCCTTGCAAACACCATTTTCCGTAATTTGCATTATTTAAACTGTTGCATGGTAATCCGGTGGTTTAGACCAAAGGCCCTACCCAGCAAACACAAAACGTTTTGGACATCATTCGCAAAAGGTTATAAAACGTTTAAATGTCGGGTTATATAAAGGGTACATTAATGGTATAAAACGTTTTCATACCATTAAAAAACATTTGTTGGTAATTTACTGCACAGTAAACACAAATGTTTTACAGAAAACATTTAAATGTCGGGTTATATAAAGGGTATAAAAACGTTTTAATAACATTCCAAAAACATTTTTGAAAACTTGGTATAAATCATTCTAAACAGAATGTTATTTTGGGGTTGGAAAAATAAAATATTTTGCAAAAAATGTTTGCCCACAATATTTACAATAACGTATTTAAAATGTTTTCACGACCTTTATATAACCCGACATTTAAATATTATTAAAACGTTTTGAAAAAACATTTTAAGAACATTTCTGTTTTTGCTGAGTGCAAATATCTTAACATAATGTTATTTAAGTGTTGACAAAATATTTGGCAAAAAATGTTTGCAAAAATAGTTTACAATAACATTTCTGAAAACATTTTAAAAATATTATTGTAATGTGTTTTCATACAAAATGTTTTAAAACGTTTTCATGACCTTTATATAACCCGACATTTTAATGTTATTTAAACGTTTTAATGTAAACCAAAAGCCAAAATATAACTTATTAAAAACGTTTTTAAAACGTTTTTGTGTTTGCTGGGATATCTGCAATAGCGAGGCTACACTGCAAAAACAAGTGTTAATAGATTAACACTATTTGAGCAACACTTTTTAAACATGTTAAACCGTTAATATATTAACATTTATGTTAAAATATTACCAATTGTGTGTTAAAATATAAACACAAATGTTAATATTTGAACACATTAACGGTTTAACGTGTTTAAAAAGTAACACTTAATATATTAACACTTGTTTTTGGAAAGTGGTGTTAACGTGTTAAAGCATTTAAAAATGAACATCCTCGTTTAATCATAGTGTTAATGTGTTAATAAAAGTGTAAAAGTGTTAATATTTTAACACATAATTGTTAATATTTTAACACAAATGTTAATATTTTAACACATTAACGGTTTAACATGTTTAAAAAGTGTTGCTCAAATAGTGTTAATGTATTAACACTTGTTTTTGCAGTGTATGCCACTGCACGCTATGCCAAGAGTCTAATGCATTATACCTCACTCTGTAAGGGATGAGATACATCTCAATATTCACCTCATCATGGGTCAGAATGGATGAGAAATACCTGCCGATTGGCTAAAATGAATATTGTGTCCAATTTTGAACCAATCAAAGAGGGTAATAATAAGGTCCTCTGCAAATGCAAGTTTGACCATAAATAGTAAGCCTAGTCATCATTGTCAATTGAAATGAGCATTTCAAATTATCAACCAATCAGAAATGCTGTTAGAGGACCAGTAGTGTCCAGGGGGTTAAACATAGAATTATACTTGACGTTTAATGTCTCAATTATAACAAAGTCCTATTATTTATGATAATATGCTTCGTAATGATTTTCTTAAAACACACCGTTGTCGACGATTCCTTTTTTTTAGTTTTTAATGAAATAGTGAATTTGGTCCATCGTTTTATATTTTTAAAAAATGAAATGAAATTGTTGCTCTAAAGAACCCCATTGAGAGAAAATAGATTTTATTTCATTTATCAACACTTCTGTAAATTGCATTATAAACGTATAGAGAACACAGATAGTCTTCAATCCAGGATCATAACTACAGTCTATATTATTGTAAGCTGGATCACGACCTTTCACCTTAATGCAATTTCGCGATGTTGATTTTTTCCATCTTATGGTGAATGCACTTTATATATCACGAGTTGTCTGACCCCGTGCACTTATTACTCCAATGATGTTCATCTAGTCCATGGTAGCGCCAGGTACGACTACTAAAATAACCTGCCACTTATATGAGCTAAATGACATCGCAATGACAGGGTATCGTTATAATGTCAGCTGGTTCTGCGATTGTTTCTGAGTCGGGACCTAATAGACTACGTCACCTCGCAATTCATTCTGCTTACGGACGAATCACAATTTGGCAAAATTTGAACTTTATTATAATGATTACAAAATGTGATTGCCTGCATATTGCGATCCCGGGATCGCGATCACGCAATGATACAGGTGATGTAATGTAATTGCCTGCATATTGCGATCCCGGGATCGCGATCACGCAATGATACAGGTGATGCATTCTGGAATTTGACGCCATCTTTACAAATAATTTACAATTAACCGATTATCGTTGTCGGATTGTCACAATTATTTGACAATTTTCGGTTGAATGTTCAAAAAACGCCATCCTCGCACCAACTTGGTTTTGGTTATCCTTCATGCAGAATCCGCAATAATTAAATCCCAATTTGCAACACCGTCTTCTACATAATGCATTATAGAGGATTTAAATTATACGTTATTCATATGCACTGCGCATGCTCGATCATTCGTAGATGTGTCTTGTAACAATCATTCAATCCAAAATAGAAAAATTGTTTCTGGGAGTGTCAAAATGAATATTGTAAAAATGATAAAAAGTATGCCATTCAAACCTATGACGAATTAAATATTGGAGTGTAATTGTTACGAGGTGACCATCGTGACTTCCTTATGAAATACATGCCCGTATGTGTAGCCAATTAATATGACTTGGTAACATGTGCTAAACGTACACTACAAGAATTCTATTGGGCCGCCTGCACAGGTACACAGTGGCTAAGGTACTTGGCTGGTACTGTGTGATACCAGGGGAGTTCCAGTGTAGTACCAGTGCAGTACTACTGCTGGTGGGTCCTGTGCAGTAGCAGCATTGACCATTGGTACCGTCTAGGTACTCTGTGTGTACCTTAGCGACGGTGTACATGTGCAGGAAGGCGGCCACAATATGAATCTTGTAGTGTATTTGGGTGCAGTGATTGGAATCACTCTTGGGATCAAATTGAAACTGATTTGTACACTGTAAAAAATATTTTACTCGACACTGAGTAAAAAGGTCACAGCTTAACAGTTGAGTAAAAAATTACTCAACATTGAGCTCATTATAGGTCAACATTGAGTAATTTAGTTACTCATTTGTTGAGTTGAGCTGTGACCTTTTTACTCAGTGTTGAGTAAAAAAAAATTTACAGTGTAATCAAATAAACCTATAACAACCACCTGTGGCCAAATCTAACGGTTTAATTTACACATTTGCGTTATCCCTACATCCTATGTACTTGATACGTCCCAATATGTGTCACGTTACGTTATTGTATGTGTGTGTTGAATAGAAATAAAGAACTGAAAAGGGTCGAAAGAGGTAAAGCATTATGTGTATTCGTCTCATTATTAGATAGAGTGTATTAGCGCAAGAAGACCGTAAGTCCACTTGGCCCCTCAACATGTATACACTAAAATTACGTATAGTTTCTTAGGGTTTTATAATGTTTAATACATGTTCCAGGGTGAAAACATCATGAAAGGTTGTTAAAGATTTGGTTTGGCCCCTGAACATGTATAAAACATTACCAAACTATACGAAACTATACGCAACTTTAGTGTATACATGTTGAGGGGCCAAATGGACTTACGGTCTTCATGCGCTCAGGTCTTCAATGAGCTTCTGGTCTAAAATAGTGTTCAAACCTTATATAAAAGCTGGGGCTGGAACCAGGCAGTTCTAACAGATTTAACTTTGTACACATCTGGTAATTTAAGCATTCTAAGACGAGCACTAATTGTGGAATATCAGCGATATTTTTAATGCCTTTTTGGTCAAAAAAGGTCAAAATTTTGAAGAAAAAAAATCCACTTTTTCAAAATCAGCTCCCCCTCCAAATAAATCCTGGTAACGGGCCTGGGTCATTGGGTAATGTTTGGAATTCAGTGAGAGCATAAATAAATGTCATAAACAAAAAAAGAAATGGTCTGTAGCTTGGATCCTCATTGAAATATCAATTAATCGAACGATTATCAAGCTCAATCAATCTCAATCAATCGATCGATCAATTGATATATCTATCAATTAACCAATCAATCTCGACCGATCAATCAAGCAATTAATCAATCGTCCTGTCAGTCAGTAGGTCGATCGATTAAACATTGAATCATTAAATAAACATAATAATCGATTGATCAATCAATTAATCAATCGGTCCGATCTAACGAATAACTAAATTCCGAAGGTCTATAAAACTAGTGCCCTTCAGAGGGCGCTATTACAACATTATGCCATCAGTAGTTGATTTGTAAACACTATGTTAAACCTAACCACCAATGTGTACAAATGTTCAAAACCAAATTACAGATATCAAATTATCAGACATTGCATGCTGAAACCATCAAAACATTAAACATATTTAGCTCAAACATCATTGTCACTATGACGTTGGTTCTACAGTATCAAATTTTCTATAACAAGTCTGGAAGAACAAGAACAACCCATAGCGTGTACGTTTTCTTACAATTCAGTCAAATAATCGCATGCTCAATAAACAATGATTAATATACACACAAGGAGAACATAATCGAGAATTATTGCACAAGTCTAAACTTTTATAAAGATTGTAAAAATACTCCATGTTTTTCTCTTTAGATTAAATTTAATAATTTGATATCTGCAAGTGATTATTTTACTTTTTTTGATTTTACTTTTGTTTCTGAACATTCCATTTACACGTTTATTATACTTTTTATAGTAAAAAGTTGTTTCATTTCAAAAGGGAAGGAAGTGTTATCAAAATCCATGTCCTTTACTTTTAGAAGTAATCTCCTTTTCAAACAATTTCATAATACAAACATTTCATAATAAACTATGATTGGTAATCATCATTTATCCTAAATCCACAAAAAACATAATTAGTGATTATTTTGTATGTAACCCTGAATTAAGATTGGACAAAATTAATCTATCTTTCAATTCAACAAAATCCAGATTAAAAAAAAAATAATGATAATGATAATTATGCAAACTAATGATGATTATCTTTATTAGAATACCAAACAGCGCCAACATGCGACCCAACGTGTTAATATTTTCAAATGCATTATCAGCAGACCCATTCCATGTCAACTCCAGGGTTGTGCACCGCAGCACCTCTTCAATTTTTTTCTTTTTCTGTGTGGTGGTAGATATTGATGAGAAAGTAAAATTCCGAAAATTTGAGCTTCATACTCCATTTCGTTTTCCCGTGGCATCAATTTGAAATTTAGGGGTCAGCGTAAAAATGTGTCGCAACGCGAAAGACAACGTTTGGAGGTCCATAAATGTATAAAGGGAACCATTTACAACTTTGAAAAGTATGTATTCTGGGGAACTTATTTGTGTAAAATTCAAATCTGGCATCAGAAAACTTGTAACTCCTTTACTTTGAAGAATATAGGGCCCTCAAAATGCAACTTCGTCCATCCAGGACCAACTTTGGGGGGTTAAAACCCCAAAAGTAAAAATAATTTTATTGTCCATTTTTTGCCAGTCAGAGCCCTTTGATAGGACATTACTCTTATCCAATATTGAGCCTATTAGAATACTTTTAGCTGAGATACTACCCATGCAAAACCCCAATTGTACATTTTTTGTACATTTTGACCCCCCTGAAAACCAATGTCAGACATTTTGCCCCACCATCAACTTCAGGTATGTTGAAGATATGTCCTTGGACAACATTTCTGAGAGATATTGGCTTTGGGACTCGATGGCTTCAACACATCAGTAAGGTTTGCATTCTCCATGGTGTAAATGGTTCCCTTTATACATTCATGGACCTCCAAACATCGTCTTTCGCGTTGCGACACATTTTTTACGCTGACCCCTCTAAATTTCAAATTGATGCCACGGGAAAACGAAATGGAGTATGAAGCTCAAATTTTCGGGATTTTACTTTCTCATCAATTCTACCACCACACAGAAAAAGAAAAAAATTGAAGAGGTGCTGCGGTGCACACCCCTGGAGTTGACATGGAATGGGCCAGCAGTAGATGGCTATACTTCATCAACACAGCATAATCAGCAGTAGATAGCTACTTCATCAGCACGGCATTATCAGTAGTAGATAGCTACTTCAACAACACGATTTTATCAGCAGTAGATAGCTACTTCGTCAACACGTTATTATCTGCGATAGACAGCTACTTCAGCGACACGATTTTATCAGCAATAGATAGCTACTTCATCAACACGGTATTATCAGCAGTAGATAGCTACTTCATCAACACGGTATTATCAGCAGTAGATAGCTACTCATCAATACGGTATTATCAGCAGTAGATAGCTACTTCATCAACACGGTATTATCAGCATTAGATAGCTACTTCATCAACACGGTATTATCAGCAGTAGATAGCTACTTCATCAACACAGTATTATCAGCAGTAGATAGCTGCTTCATCAACACGGTATTATCAGCAGTAGGTAGCTACTTCATCAACACGGTATTATCAGCAGTAGATAGCTACTTCATCAACACGGTATTATCAGCAGTAGATAGCTATTTCATCAACACGGTATTATCAGCAGTGTTGAGCTACTTCATCAACACGGTATTATCAGTAGTATATGGCTATTTCATCAACACGGTATTATCAGCATTATATAGCTACTTCATCAACACGGTATTATCTGCAATAGATAGCAACTTCGTCAACGCGGTATTATCAGCAGTAGATAGCTACTACTTCAACACGGTTTTATCAGCAGTAGATAGCAATTCATCAACGCGATATTATCAGCAGTAGATAGCTACTTCATCAACACGGAATTATCAGCAGTGGGTATCTATTACATCAACATGGTATTATCAGCAGTGGATAGCTATTTCATCCACACGGTATTATCAACAGTAGATAGCTACTTTATCAACACGGTATTATCAACAGTTGATAGCAACTGTTTCAACACGATGTTATCAGCAGTAGATAGCTACTTCATCAACGCGATATCACCAGTAGTAGATCGCTACTTCATCAACGCGATATCACCAGCAGTAGATAGATACTTCATCAACGCGATATTATCAAAAATAGTACTTCATCAATACCAACATCAGCAGTAGATAGCTATTTCGTCAATGAGAAAATCAACAGTAGATAGCTACTGCTTCAACATCAATGTCAACAGTAGATAGCTACTTCATCAATACGGTATTATCAACAGTAGATGGCTACTTCATCAACCCGATATTACCAGCAGTAGATAGCTACTTCATCAACGCGATATTATTAGCAGTAGATAGCTACTTCATCAACACATTATTATCAGAAGTATATAGATAGCCACTGCTTCAACACGCTATTATCAGCAGTATAGATAGCTATTCATCAACACGCTATTATTAGCAGTAGATAGCTACTGCTTCAACACGGTATTATCAGCAGTAGATATCTACTTCATCAACACGGTATTATCAGCAGTAGTATAGCTACTTTTATTCATCAACGGGGTATTATCAACATTAAAAAGCTACTTCATCAACACGGTATTAACAGCAGTAGATAGCTACTTCATCAACACGGCATTATCAGCAATAATAATAATAATAATAATAGACATTTATTAAAAGCGCACTAATGCATGCAAAGGCGGCCTCTAGGCGCTATAAAAAACAGAGGTTTTTAAAACAACAGCAAAATTCTAATTACAAATAAATTCAAAAAGCAGTATAATACAAAAGTAATAATATACAATAGATAAAATCATACAAGATGCCACACATAACCAAGGCAGTAATAGATAGCTAGTTCATCAACACGGTATTATCAGCAGTAGATAGCTACTGCTTCAACACGATTTTATCAGCAGTAGATAACTACTTCATCAACAAAAAGTATTATCAGCAGTAGATAGCAGCTACTTCAACACGGTATTATCAGAAGTAGCTGTTAAGCGGGAAGAAAGCTAAGTTATCAACACATCAACACGATATTATCAGCAGTAAATAGCTACCTTATCAACACGGTATCAATCAAATCAAATCAAAAGTCGTACGCACATGTGTTGTATTTTTTTAAGTATACAAGGTTATTAACAAACACACCAAATCTTTATGTATATAAACAACCAAAAATCACATCTTCATCAAATGACTTTTATTTTGTAGCCAAGATTTAAGAATAAAATCATGGATAATTTAAATATCCTGATACGTAAGATAACAGAGATGTTATGATGATGGAGGTAGAACTATTTGAATGACCCTCGTAGCCTAGCTACTTCATCAATACCAATATCAGCAGTAGATAACTTCTTCATTAATACCAACATCACCAGTAGATAACTACTAATCAGAAGCAGATAGCTACTTCATCAATACTAATATTAGCGATAGGTACTTCATCAATACCAACATCAGCAGTACTGTAGCTACCGTACTTCATCAATACCAATATCAACAGTAGATATCTACTTCATTAATAATGCCGATATCAGCAGTAGAAGTCAGCAGGAGAAAGTAGCGAATATCAAGTAACATTTATCACAGATTTCAGCATTTGTCATTATTAAGATTGCCTTCACATTTACCACTGCACAGTTTATCAACAAATGCTCCGATCTGATTTGGATGGATCTTACGATGTTTTCGTCTAGCAAAAGTACTTGATTGTACCTTTATGCCCCAAATTATATAATCACCAAACCATTAACAAATTACTGGTGAAAAACGATGCGCACAAAAACATTTGCAACATTTTGACCCGGTTTTATCGGTGGGATATATACACATATACGGGTTTTTTAAAGAGAGACTGTACATGTAAAGTGTTCATACTTCCACAAAAAAGGTTTTATTTGAACAATGTGCCCGCGCAAATATTTTGTATTTTACACTATTTTGATCGGGGTGAATTTGGGTGGAAAACGGATTCCTTACCCTGTTTCTTTTCCTTTGCCTTCCCGATTTTCTCTTTCAGTTTTTGTCAGAGGGACACTTTTTTCATTCTTTGTCTGGGGAAACTCCTCCACCCTCCTGCCGGCTACGCTATTGCAATTACACAATTATGTAGAATGCATTAATTACAATGAATGGCTATGAGTTTGCTAAAGATGTGTACTTCACTCGTACTTTACATTTTAACTTAGGCGACGGGAAAAAACATGTTTTATTAATTGGCGAAATGTTTTATTGGGATTTTCTTTATTTTATTTTATTTTATTTTATTTATTGAAGAGAATAAATGACGAACTTAAATGTAAACGAACTTAAATCTAAAAAATATTTGAATTTTATTTGCAAACATTATTTATAAACATTCTGTTTTTTGGGGTTTTTTTTCTTCATATAATATCTGATAAAACAAATATCATCAAACCGCAAAATCTGGGTCGATACGGCCCGAGGAACAAGGTTTTTTCGTCGCCTAAATACAAAATAAAGCATAAAAATGGTCCACCTATGCTAAGCCAGCATCTGTCCCTTTCCTTAGAGCTTGTATTAAATAATTTCATACGGTTTAAACCATATTAAAAATACATTAATTTGAAGAAAAAAAGCACCAGATTTATCGCTTGCATAATTTTATCTAGCGCATCTGTGACCACACGTACACGGGGGAAAATCTGCATGTAGGGGCATTTGTATCGTGGATACCACTTGAAAGCGATTTAAAATGACATTTATCAAAGGCGCAGAAAATATTTACAGAAAGTGAGCATAATCCGGAGGTAAATTGATAGGATTTATTGCAAATATCTGAGTCCACTGAGCCGTAAGAACGTCGCCAGTAAGATAAATTGACAAATTTCATAACAACGACGAACGAATTTTCTTGCCTTATAATGATGTAGATTTGTCGGACTAGCATGAAAGGGTCATCCTGGGAAAAAGTACACGGAAGGGCTGTTTGCACCGACCAAAGCAGGCAATTAGATGACCGACAGACATCGTCTAAAATGCACGGTCAAAACGTTTGTCCAAAGCTTGGAGGATCTCAATGGGCTATTCCAGTTAAAATCATCCACACTACCCCTGTGGAAGATTTAGCTTAAGTCTTCCACAGAGGGAGTATGAGTTTCAAATAGAATATAGAGTTGGGTAACTTCCATTTGTAATACTCACTCCAGTTGTGGAAGATATAAGTAAAGTCATAATACAGGGGAGTATGGGTTTCAAAATGATTAACCCTGATGTCCAATTACATTTGAAAAACATACTCCCCCTGTGGAAGAAATTTACAAAATCTTCCACAGGGGGAGTGTGGATTTCAACTGGAATAGCCCAATAGATATCACCATGTGCACGTGCTATATCATATATCTACCGTAAATAGCACTTACTTCAATTTATTATCATGATATTTGACTTTATGCATTTAATTTATCATACTATCTACACTTCCTTCCTTTTATTTACCATGCTATCTACTGTAGATAGATAGATGTTACTGCACTTTTCCCAATTTATTTATCAGGCTATCAGGCACTTCGTGCATTTTATTTATCTCTATTTAGCAATTTTCTTATTTTATTTATGATACTATCTAGTATCTACCGTAGATAGCACTCTTATTTTATTTATAATGCTATCTACCGTAGATAACACTCTTCTTATTCTATTTATCATGCTGTCTACCGTAGATAGCACTTTCTCATTTTATTTATTATGCTATCTACCCTACATAACACTTTTCTCATTTTATTTTTCATGCTATCTACCGTAGATAACACTCTTCTTATCTTATTTATCGTGCTATCTACCGTAGATAGCACTTTTCTCATTTTATTTATTATGCTATCTACCGTTAATATTACTTTTCTTATTTTATTTATCATGCTATCTACCGTAGATAACACTTTTCTTATTTTATTTATCATGCTATCTACCGTAGATAACACTTTTCTAATTTTATTTATCATGCTATCTACCGTAGACAGCACTTTTCTCATTTTATTTATCATGTTATCTACCGTAGATAACACTCTTCTTATTTTATTTATCATGCTATCTACCGTAGATAACACTTTTCTCATTTTATTTACCATGCTATCTACCGTAGATAACATTTTCTTATTTTATTTATCATGCTATCTACCGTAGATAGCACTCTTCCTATTTTATTTATCATGCTATCTACCGTAAATAACACTTTTCTTATTTTATTTATCATGCTATCTACCGTAGATAACACTTCCTATTTTATTTATCATGCTATCTACCGTAGATAACACTCTTCTAATTTTATTTATCATGCTATCTACCGTAGATAGCACTCTTCTTATATTATTTATCATGTTATCTACCGTAGATAGCACTCTTCTTATATTATTTATCATGCTATCTACCGTAGATAACACTTTTCTTATTTTATTTATCATGCTATCTACCGTAGATAACACTCTTCTTATTTTGTTTATCATGCTATCTACCGTAGATAGCACTTTTCTCATTTTATTTACCATGTTATCTACTGTAGATAACACTTTTCTTATTTTATTTATCATGCTATCTACCGTAGATAACACTCTTCCTATTTTATTTATCATGCTATCTACCGTAGATAACACTTTCCTATTTTATTTATCATGCTATCTACCGTAGATAACACTTTTCTCATTTTATTTACCATGTTATCTACTGTAGATAACACTTTTCTTATTTTATTTATCATGCTATCTACCGTAGATAACACGTTTCTTATTTTATTTATCATGCTATCTACCGTAGATAGCACTCTTCTTATTTTGTTTATCATGCTATCTACCGTAGATAGCACTTTTCTCATTTTATTTACCATGTTATCTACTGTAGATAACACTTTTCTTATTTTATTTATCATGCTATCTACCGTAGATAACACTCTTCCTATTTTATTTATCATGCTATCTACCGTAGATAACACTTTCCTATTTTATTTATCATGCTATCTACCGTAGATAACACTTTTCTCATTTTATTTACCATGTTATCTACTGTAGATAACACTTTTCTTATTTTATTTATCATGCTATCTACCGTAGATAACACGTTTCTTATTTTATTTATCATGCTATCTACCGTAGATAGCACTCTTCCTATTTTATTTATCATGCTATCTACCGTAGATAACACTCTTCTAATTTTATTTATCATGCTATCTACCGTAGATAGCACTCTTCTTATATTATTTATCATGTTATCTACCGTAGATAGCACTCTTCTTATATTATTTATCATGCTATCTACAGTAGATAACACTTTTCTTATTTTATTTATCATGCTATCTACCGTAGATAACACTTTCCTATTTTATTTATCATGCTATCTACCATAGATAGCACTTTCCTTATTTTATTTATCTTGCTATCTACCGTAGATAGCTCTTTTCTTATTTTCTTTTCCATGCTATCTACCGTAGATAACACTCTTCTTATTTTATTTATTATGCTATCTTCCGTATATAGCACTTTTCTTATTTTATCTACCATGTTATCTACCGTAGATAACACTCTTCTTATTTTATTTATCATGCTATCTACCGTAGATAACACTATTCTAATTTTATTTATCATGCTATCTACCGTAGACAGCACTTTTCTCATTTTATTTATCATGTTATCTACCGTAGATAACACTCTTCTTATTTTGTTTATCATGCTATCTACCGTAGATAGCACTTTTCTCATTTTATTTACCATGTTATCTACTGTAGATAACACTTTTCTTATTTTATTTATCATGCTATCTACCGTAGATAACACTTTTCTTATTTTATTTATCATGCTATCTACCGTAGATAGCACTCTTCCTATTTTATTCATCATGCTATCTACCGTAGATAACACTTTCCTATTTTATTTATCATGCTATCTACCGTAGATAACACTTTTCTCATTTTATTTACCATGTTATCTACTGTAGATAACACTTTTCTTATTTTATTTATCATGCTATCTACCGTAGATAACACTATTCTGATTTTATTTATCATGCTATCTACCGTACACAGCACTTTTCTCATTTTATTTATCATGCTATCTACCGTAGATAACACTCTTCTTATTTTGTTTATCATGCTATCTACCGTAGATAGCACTTTTCTCATTTTATTTACCATGTTATCTACTGTAGATAACACTTTTCTTATTTTATTTATCATGCTATCTACCGTAGATAACACTTTTCTTATTTTATTTATCATGCTATCTACCGTAGATAGCACTCTTCCTATTTTATTTACCATGCTATCTACCGTAGATAACACTTTCCTATTTTATTTATCATGCTATCTACCGTAGATAACACTTTTCTCATTTTATTTACCATGTTATCTACCGTAGATAACATTTTCTTATTTTATTTATCATGCTATCTACCGTAGATAGCACGCTTCCTATTTTATTTATCATGCTATCTAACGTAAATAACACTTTTCTTATTTTATTTCTCATGCTATCTACCGTGTAGATAACACTCTTCTAATTTTATTTATCATGCTATCTACCGTAGATAGCACTCTTCTTATATTATTTATCATGTTATCTACCGTAGATAGCACTCTTCTTATATTATTTATCATGCTATCTACCGTAGATAACACTTTTCTTATTTTATTTATCATGCTATCTACCGTAGATAACACTTTCCTATTTTATTTATCATGCTATCTACCGTAGATAACACTTTTCTTATTTTATTTACCATGTTATCTACTGTAGATAACACTTTTCTTATTTTATTTTTCATGTTATCTACCGTAGATAGCACTCTTCTTATATTATTTATCATGCTATCTTCCGTAGATAACACTTTTCTTATTTTATTTATCATGCTATCTACCGTAGATAGGACTTTCCTATTTTATTTATCATGCTATCGACCGTAGATAACACTATTCTTATTTTATTTACCATGTTATCTACTGTAGATAACACTTTTCTTATTTTATTTATCATGCTATCTACCGTAGATAACACTTTTCTTATTTTATTTATCATGCTATCTACCGTAGATAACACTCTTTTAATTTTATTTATCATGCTATCTACCGTAGATAACACTTTTCTTATTTTATTTATCATGCTCTCTACCGTAGATAACTCTTCTTATATCATTTATCATGCTATCTACCGTAGATAACACTCTTCTTATATTATTTATCATGCTATCTACCGTAGATAACACTCTTCTTATATTATTTATCATGCTATCTACCGTAGATAACACTCTTCTCATTTTATTTATCATGTTATCTACCGTAGACAGCACTTTTCTCATTTTATTTATCATGCTATCTACCGTAGATAGCACTTTTCCTATTTTATGTATCATGCTATCTACCGTAGATAACGCTCTTCTTATATAATTTATCATGCTATCTACCGTAGATAACACTCTTCTTATATTATTTATCATTCTATCTATCGTAGACAGCACTTTCCTATTTTATTTATCATGCTATCTACCGTAGATAACACTATTCTAATTTTATTTATCATGCTATCTACCGTAGATAGCACTTTTCCTATTTTATGTATCATGCTATCTACCGTAGATAGCACTCTTCTTATTTTATTTATCATGCTATCTACCGTAGATAACACTTTTCTTATTTTATTTATCATGCTATCTACCGTAGATAGCACTTTTCTCATTTTATTTACCATGTTATCTACTGTAGATAACACTTTTCTTATTTTATTTATCGTGCTGTCTACCGTAGATAACACTTTTCTTATCTTATTTATCATGCTATCTACCGTAGATAACACTTTTCTTATCTTATGTATCATGCTATCTACCGTAGATAGCACTTTCTCATTTTATTTATCATGCTATCTACCGTAGATAGCACTCTTCTTATTTTATTTATCATGCTATCTACCGTAGATAACACTCTTCTTATTTTATTTATCATGCTATCTACCGTAGATAGCACTTCTCTTATTTTATTTATCATGCTATCTACCGTAGATAACACTTTTCTTATCTTATTTATCATGCTATCTACCGTAGATAACACTTTTTTTATCTTATTTATCATGCTATCTACCGTAGATAACACTCTTCTTATTTTATTTATCATGCTATCTACCGTAGATAGCACTTCTCTTATTTTATTTATCATGCTATCTACCGTAGATAACACTTTTCTTATCTTATATATCATGCTATCTACCGTAGATAGCGCTTCTCTTATTTTATTTATCATGCTATCTACCGTAGATAACACTTTTCTTATCTTATTTATCATGCTATTGACCTTAGATAACACTTTTCCTATTTTATTTATCATGCTATCTACCGTAGATAGCACTCTTCTTATTTTATTTATCATGCTATCTACCGTAGATAGCACTCTTCTTATTTTATTTATCATGCTATCTACCGTAGATAACACTCTTCTTATTTTATTTATCATGCTATCTACCGTAGATAACACTTTTCTTATCTTATTTATCATGCTATCTACCGTAGATAACACTTTTTATTATATTTATCATGCTATCTACCGTAGATAACACTCTTCTTATTTTATTCATCATGCTATCTACCGTAGATAGCACTTCTCTTATTTTATTTATCATGCTATCTACCGTAGATAACACTTTTCTTATTTTATTTATCATGCTCTCTACCGTAGATAACTCTTCTTATATCATTTATCATGCTATCTACCGTAGATAACACTCTTCTTATATTATTTATCATGCTATCTACCGTAGATAACACTCTTCTTATATTATTTATCATGCTATCTACCGTAGATAACACTCTTCTCATTTTATTTATCATGTTATCTACCGTAGACAGCACTTTTCTCATTTTATTTATCATGCTATCTACCGTAGATAGCACTTTTCCTATTTTATGTATCATGCTATCTACCGTAGATAACGCTCTTCTTATATAATTTATCATGCTATCTACCGTAGATAACACTCTTCTTATATTATTTATCATTCTATCTATCGTAGACAGCACTTTCCTATTTTATTTATCATGCTATCTACCGTAGATAACACTATTCTAATTTTATTTATCATGCTATCTACCGTAGATAGCACTTTTCCTATTTTATGTATCATGCTATCTACCGTAGATAGCACTCTTCTTATTTTATTTATCATGCTATCTACCGTAGATAACACTTTTCTTATTTTATTTATCATGCTATCTACCGTAGATAGCACTTTTCTCATTTTATTTACCATGTTATCTACTGTAGATAACACTTTTCTTATTTTATTTATCGTGCTGTCTTCCGTAGATAACACTTTTCTTATCTTATTTATCATGCTATCTACCGTAGATAACACTTTTCTTATCTTATGTATCATGCTATCTACCGTAGATAGCACTTTCTCATTTTATTTATCATGCTATCTACCGTAGATAGCACTCTTCTTATTTTATTTATCATGCTATCTACCGTAGATAACACTCTTCTTATTTTATTTATCATGCTATCTACCGTAGATAGCACTTCTCTTATTTTATTTATCATGCTATCTACCGTAGATAACACTTTTCTTATCTTATATATCATGCTATCTACCGTAGATAGCGCTTCTCTTATTTTATTTATCATGCTATCTACCGTAGATAACACTTTTCTTATCTTATTTATCATGCTATTGACCTTAGATAACACTTTTCCTATTTTATTTATCATGCTATCTACCGTAGATAGCACTCTTCTTATTTTATTTATCATGCTATCTACCGTAGATAGCACTCTTCTTATTTTATTTATCATGCTATCTACCGTAGATAACACTCTTCTTATTTTATTTATCATGCTATCTACCGTAGATAACACTTTTCTTATCTTATTTAACATGCTATCTACCGTAGATAACACTTTTTTTATATTTATCATGCTATCTACCGTAGATAACACTCTTCTTATTTTATTCATCATGCTATCTACCGTAGATAGCACTTCTCTTATTTTATTTATCATGCTATCTACCGTAGATAACACTTTTCTTATCTTATATATCATGCTATCTACCGTAGATAGCGCTTCTCTTATTTTATTTATCATGCTATCTACCGTAGATAACACTTTTCTTATCTTATTTATCATGCTATCTACCGTAGATAACACTTTTTATTTTATTTATCATGCTATCTACCGTAGATAACACTCTTCTTATTTTATTTATCATGCTATCTACCGTAGATAGCACTTCTCTTATTTTATTTATCATGCTATCTACCGTAGATAACACTTTTCTTATCTTATATATCATGCTATCTACCGTAGATAGCGCTTCTCTTATTTTATTTATCATGCTATCTACCGTAGATAACACTTTTCTTATTTTATTTATCATGCTATCTACCGTAGATAACACTTTCCTATTTTATTTATCATGCTATCTACCGTAGATAACACTTTCCTATTTTATTTATCATGCTATCTACCGTAGATAACACTTTTTTATTTAATTTATCATGCTATCTACCGTAGATAACACTCTTCTTATTTTATTTATCATGCTATCTACCGTAGATAGCACTTCTCTTATTTTATATATCATGCTATCTACCGTAGATAGCGCTTCTCTTATTTTATTTATCATGCTATCTACCGTAGATAACACTTTTCTTATTTTATTTATCATGCTATCTACCGTAGATAACACTTTCCTATTTTATTTATCATGCTATCTACCGTAGATAACACTTTCCTATTTTATTTATCATGCTATCTACCGTAGATAACACTTTTTTATTTTATTTATCATGCTATCTACCGTAGATAACACTTTTTTATTTTATTTATCATGCTATCTACCGTAGATAACACTCTTCTTATTTTATTTATCATGCTATCTACCGTAGATAGCACTTCTCTTATTTTATTTATCATGCTATCTACCGTAGATAACACTTTTCTTATCTTATATATCATGCTATCTACCGTAGATAGCGCTTCTCTTATTTTATTTATCATGCTATATACCGTAGATAACACTTTTCTTATCTTATTTATCATGCTATCAATTCAATTCAATTCAATTCCCTCAAATGAGGGAAATTTATTCAGTATATAAAGGCCTCCGGCCCTAAAATACATTGTAAATTACATAAACAATATTAACGTATACATCTACTGACGAAAGTATATATCTCTCTTCTTACATGCATTAAATAGATATTTACACAGATTTGTCAAGATCCTGCTATCAGAAGTCTGCATGAATTGGCAATACTTCAGTTCAGTTGGGTTTTCACGATAATATCTAGGTATAAAACGTTGCCGCTCATTCCTAAAATAATCACACACTAGAACAAAATGCAGTTCATCTTCGACCAATCCAGACTCACATAATTTACAGAGACGTTCATCGCGTGGTATACCTTCATATCTTCCTAAAACTACTTCCAAATTCAAACTACCCAGTCGGAGTTTAGTCAACAAAATCTTCATGATAACATTTTCAATTATAAATAAATACTTTTCACATATGATATCAGTCTTAAAGATTGAATAATATTTTAACTTAGAATTAGTACGCATAGACTCATCAAAACGTTGTAGTTCTATGTCTGTACAACGTTGCTAAAAGTGAAATAAAAACATTTTTATTGGCAACACCTTGTGCAATCCAAACGTGACCAAATCCTCTAGAAAACAAAATGTTTTTGACAGCTAGTGCCCAACACACCTGGCCACGTTCGGCTTTGTTGTACTGAAATTTATAACACTGAAATAATGTTCTATTATGACTTAATTCAAGAATATATAGCCAATACTTGATAACTCTCATCAGAGTTTGAATAAACAAAGGATATCTGCCCAATTCACCTCGCACGCCATCACTAGAAGTTGTTTTTGGTATGTTGAGTAAGTACCTGCAGAAACTTAAATGTACTCTTTCAATTAACATTGATTCATCTGTTCCCCATAATTCGCAGCCATAAAACATAATTGGGGCAATTTTAGTATCAAAAATTTTGCACATCTACAGTAGATAACACTCTTCTTATTTTATTTATCATGCTATCTACCATAGATAACACTTTCCTATTTTATTTATCATGCTATCTACCGTAGATAACACTCTTCCTATTTTATTTATCATGCTATCTACCGTAGATAAACCTTTTCTCATTTTATTTACCATGTTATCTACTGTAGATAACACTCTTCTTATTTTATTTATCATGCTATCTACCGTAGATAGCACTTTTCTTATTTTATTTATCATGCTATCTACCGTAGATAACACTTTTCTTATTTTATCTACCATGCTATCTACCGTAGATAACACTCTTCTTATTTTATTTATCATGCTATCTTCCGTAGATAGCACTTTTCTTATTTTATTTATCATGCTATCTACCGTAGATAACACTTTTCCTATTTTATGTATCATGCTATCTACCGTAGATAACACTTTCCTATTTTATTTATCATGCTATCTACCGTAGATAACACTCTTCATATTTTATTTATCATGCTATCTACTGTAGATAACACTTTTTATATATTTTATTTATCATGCTATCTACCGTAGATAACACTCTTCTTATTTTATTTATCTTGCTATCTACCGTAGATAACACTCTTCATATTTAATGTATCATGCTATCTACCGTAGATAACACTCTTCTTATTTTATTTATCATGCTATCTACCGTAGATAACACTCTTCTTATTTTATTTATCATGCTATCTACCGTAGATAACACTTTCCTATTTTATTTATCATGCTATCTACCGTAGATAACACTCTTCATATTTTATATATCATATTATCTACCGTAGATAACACTCTTCTTATTTTATTTATCATGCTATCTACCGTAGATAACACTCTTCTTATTTTAGTTATCATGCTATCTACCGTAGATAACACTTTCCTATTTTATTTATCATGCTATCTACCGTAGATAACACTCTTCATATTTTATATATCATATTATCTACCGTAGATAACACTCTTCTAATTTGATTTATCATGTTATCTACCGTAGATAGCACTTTTCTTATTTGATTTATCTTGCTGTCTACCGTAGATAGCACATTTCTAATTTCATTTATCATGCTATCTACCGTAGATAACACTCTTCTTATCTTATTTATCGTGCTATCTACGGTAGATAGCACTTTTCTTATTTTATTTATCGTGTTGTCTACCGTAGATAGCACTTTTCCTATTTTATTTACAATGCTATCTACCGTAGACAGCACTTTTCTCATTTTATTTATCATGCTATCTACCTTAGACAGCACTTTTCTCATTTTATTTATCATGTTATCTACCGTAGATAACACCTTTATCATTTTATTTATCATGCTATCTACCGTAGATATCACTTTCCTCATTTTATTTATCATACTTTCTACCGTAGATAGCACTTTCTCATCTTATTTATTATGTCATCTATCCTAGATAACACTCTTCTTATTTTATTTATCATGCTATCTACCGTAGATAGCGCTTTTCTTATTTTATATACCATGCTATCTACCATAGATAACACTCTTCTTATTTTATTTATCATGCTATCTACCTTAGATCACACTCTTCTAATTTTATTTATCATGCTATCTACCGTAGACAGCAATTTTCTCATTTTATTTATTATGCTATCTCCCGTAGATAACACTTTTCTTATTTTATTTATCATGCTATCTCCCGTAGATAACACTTTCCTATTTTACTTATCATGCTATCTACCGTATATAGCACTTTACTTATTTTATTTATCATGCTATCTACGTAGATAACACTCTTCTTATTTTGTTTATCATGCTATCTACCGTAGACAGCACTTTTCTCATTTTATTTATCATGCTATCTACCGTAGACAGCACTTTTCTCATTTTATTTATCATGCTATCTACCGTAGATAACACTCTTCTTATTTTATTTATCTTGCTATCTACAGTAGATAGCACTGTTCTTATTTTATTTATCATGCTATCTACCGTAGATAGCACTTTTCTCATTTTATTTATCATGCTATCTACCGTAGATAGCACTCTTATTTTATTTATCATGCTATCTACCGTAGATAGCACTTTCTCATCTTATTTATCATGCTAGCTACCGTAGATAACACTCTTCTTATTTTATTTATCATGCTATCTACAGTAGATAGCACTGTTCTTATTTTATTTATCATGCTATCTACCGTAGATAGCACTTTTCTCATTTTATTTATCATGCTATCTACCGTAGATAGCACTCTTATTTCATTTATCATGCTATCTACCGCAGATAGCACTTTCTCATCTTATTTATCATGCTATCTACCGTAGATAGCAATTTTTTTTATTTTATATACCATGCTATCTACCGTAGATAACACTTTTCTAATTTTATTTATCATGTTATCTACCGTAGATAGCACTTTTCTCATTTTATTTAACAATATAGCGACTTACGTTTATAATGAATACTATAGCAGGTAGGCCTTCGTTCAACATCATATCGCGTTTGTCAAAGATGAGTGCTAGCCATAGCCTTCAACATAAAAAGTCTAAGTTTTGAGATATTTCCTCAAAATATCAAGAGCTATATCAAGAACCACTGAACCAATACTAGGCTTGTTTGTACTCATTTTGATACATTTTTCATGGTGATTCCAAATATGGTCATGAAAGTGTACAATTTTGAAATGTTTTAATTTAAAAAAGAAAAGAAAAGAAAAAAAGGAAAGAAACTTGTCGTCTGCAGTCGACACTCGCGTGGAGGAAGCTGGGTGTGCTATCTACTGAAGACAGCAAGTTCCTTTGACTGGCATTTGTATGCAGGTAAATTGTGACAGACACATGCATCTTATGTTTTAATTGTCGCTGACAAGAAAATCATGCTTTACTTAAATGCATATTCCATATAGAATCCCCTATAACATCCAAAAGTCCAAAAGTTAATTGCAATATTCAAAATATAATGATAATCTAAAACTGAATATTGCAGCATATTTGCGATAAATAGTTCATGCGAATTATGGATCTTTATTGAAGTTTAATTTTCATCAATATTCAATAATTTTCACTTGAAGTGCAATATTTAATAATTACTATTTATTACGGTATGTTGTATTTTGGACATGTTTTGACGCACACGTGCCAGACTGTATACAATAATAAAGCACAATCATGGTGGTTACTTTTGTTAACGTTGAACAAACCTGCTTATTGTGATGAAGTAACATTTTCAACGATTTTAATTATTGTCATGCTTAATTGAATATATAGAAAACAATCCTAAATATTACAGTGGTATATAATTTAAAAGTTTAAAGCCCGTGGGCCACTTTTGAATATTTTTTGTTTGGCCATTGTATTGTTTACACGGAATGACAATTAATTATTATCATGCTTAATTGAATATAATAGAAAACAATCCTAAATATTACAGTGGTATATAATTTAAAAGTTTAAAGCCCGTGGGCCACTTTTGAATAATTTTTGTTTGGCCATTGTATTGTTTACACGGAATGACAAGGGCCTTTGAATTCATTTCATCAGTTTACCAGTCATAACATCACTGTGGTGATTTAAGTTAACGCGTGGCTCATTTATCCGATGCTTTAATTGAATCATTCAATCGAAGTACCCTAAGCTTTACTCAAAGCGTCTATTTACATAAAAGAGCTTCTCTCTACTATAATAAACTTTCATTTTAACATGTCTATTTGAGTTGTAGACAAGACTACATTTGAGTTTAATCCTAGTAGAGATTTGACTAGGTATTAATTTGATGTCGGTCTTTACATAATTGATGATATAGCAAGTCTTCTTAGTCAGTGTGACGAATGGTTGTGCATTGTATAATAGGGTCAAAGGTGATTTAAAGCGTGGGGTAACGTGGTGATATAACCAAGCAATTGCATCTTAAGTACCCTATCACATGGCAACATATTGTCCATTTAACTGTCTCTTGCATTAATGTACACCATTTTAACGTATGCCTGTCGTTCTTTTGCCTATTATAAAGCTGACATAGCCACTACGGTGTTTATAGTTATTATACATGTTGCCACGAGCGCAATTCAGATTTGCCAGGCCATTCCATCCACGGAGGCAGCTGTTGAATCGAGTGTCCAAGAAATCCACCCACTTCGTCCAGTCAACTTCACGTCCTATAAGACCGAGTAATGCTTCAAATCAGCCACTAGATCGCTGGATTATCCAAATCTTAGTTGTACATTATTAGCATTAAAGGCACACTAGGACTTTTATTCCTTTCGACACGAGTTAAACAATATTAGCATGATCACAATAAATGTATACATGATAAATAAAATCAAGGCCAACAATACAAAAGGAACACATACTAAATTGCTATTAACATACCGTATAGCATGATAAATAAAGTAAGAAGGGTGCTATCTACGGTAGATAAAATAAGAAAAGTGCTATCTACGGTAGATAGCATTATAAACAAAATAAGAAGAGTGTTATCTACGGTAGATAGCATGATAAATAAAATGAGAAGAGTGTTATCTACGGTAGATAGCATGATAAATATAATAAGAAGAGTGTTATCTACGGTAGATAGCATGATAAATAAAATAAGAAGAGTGTTATCTACGGTAGACAGCATGATAAATAATATAAGAAGAGTGTTATCTACGGTAGACAGCATGATAAATAATATAAGAAGAGTGTTATCTACGGTAGATAGCATGATAAATAAAATGAAAAAGTGCTATCTACGATAGATAGCATGCTAAACAAAATAAAAATAGTGTTATCTACAGTAAATAGCATGATAAATGAAATGAGAAAAGTGCTATATACGGCAGATAGCATGATAAACTAAATAAGAAGAGTGTTATCTACGGTAAATAAAATACGAAAAGTGCTATCTACGGTAGACAACATTATCTACACGTTATCTACGGTAGATAGCATGATAAATAAAATAAGAAGAGTGTTATCTACGATAGACAAAATAAAATGAGAAAATTCCTATCTATGGTAGATAGCATGAAAAATAAAATAAGAAGAGTGTTATCTACGGTAGATAGCATGATAAATAAATCGGGAAAAGTGCTATCTACGGTAGACAACATTATACATAAAATACGAAGAGTGCTATCTAAGGTACAAGTTTCTTTCCTTTTTTCTTTTGTTTTTTAAACTAAAACATTTCAGAATTGTACACTTTCATGACCATATTTGGAATCAGCATGAAAAATACATTACAATGAATACAAGCCTAGTATTGGCTCAGAGGCTCTTGATATATCTCTTGATATTTTGAGGAAATATCTCAAAAATTAGACTTTTTATGTTGAAGGCTATATTATATAGTACGCATCTTTAACAAACGCGATATGATGTTGAACGAAGGCCTACCTGCTATAGTATTCATTATAAACGTAAGTCGCTATTGTTAAAGCTAGAGAAAAATGGATATTCAAAAGAAAAATTGAAGTTTAATTATACAACTGACAAAACAAAATAAATACTTTAATATAGTCTCTTGAATAAGAACTAATGAAAAGCAGATAAACAAAAATTAGAAAACAAGAGAAAAAACCAGTCTCTGGAGCTATGCTGTTGCTCTATTAGACACGGCTCATTGATCTACACATTAACTGTTCACTTAAATTGCATGGAGCAGGTTTTAATCGCCTTTTCATCAAGTGAAGATACAATGACAAGACCAGCGGATATTTACATTACATTAAGTCATTCCTCAGCACGGAAACACATTACATGTTATACACCACAAAAGATGAGTTAAATTAATCGCTCTTGTTAGCCGTTGACTATGTCACATTGCACGTGTACTATTTATCTGGTTTATAACTTCACGTGTTTAGCTGTTTGGATACAATATTGCACGATACATCACATCAAGACAAGAAAAGAATAAGCTTTTGGCAAAAGTGTCCCTACGCGGCTTGTAAAAGTCACTGTCAACTTCAATACTCATTCGTCATACAGCGTGAGAGAGGTGCACTGGAGGAACCATTTTAAGGCCGTTACAGCCCATACAAAATGACCCCCGGCATTCTATACACTCTATCCGCCCGGGCAAGGAAGCGATGCTGTTTGCTGAGTGCTTCGTATATTTTAATAGTCCATATAACAATACCCTTTGCTTTTATTGTAAAAAAGAGTATTTTAAACTAAAATCAAACATGATCAACTTGATGGGAATTTATACAAAAAATGATATTGTTTGTATAATGCTTCGGGGTTTAATGATGGTATAACAATACCGATATGAAGGCACCGCCTGATGGATATACGCCGTAAGCTTCCCCCTTCTGGTTCCATTTTGATAGGAAGGGGAAGAATGGAAACTTTTGACACCAAAATCACATTGCCCTTTATAAGACATGTGTTCGTCTCAAAATTATGGAAAGAACAACGGTGAGAAAACAGAGAATGACGACAAATTATTTAGAGAATTGGACAAGAAAAATGACGTTTTACACAAATAGGTCTTTCATTCTGTGTTGATATGATCACCGCCCAACGTTAGGTGACGACTTACTCGACATTACAAGGCGTTTTGATTCCAAGGTGATAGGACATACTGCACGTGATTTTTGGTCTTGATCGAGAGAATGGCAAACTATTTTTGCTTTTGAATCAATCATACAGAGCCTTTTTAAGAAGTCTATCTTCAGCAAAAATAGGACAGACACGGGTGTTTTAAGAGAGTGCACTTTTTAGGAAATTTTTCAGGGAAAATATGAACGAGCATGTTCCCACATAATTTTTTTTTAAATCATAGATGGTGTTGCCTATTTAATAAGCGATTACAATTGATCATAAATTCCCAAAAGAGCCTTGGTCAAACCGCTCATTAAGTGGATTTAAAGCGAGGGTATGTGTGATCTCATATTAATTGATACACAATTTTAAGAGATAAACAATGGCAGAGAAAGACAGGCAAGAAAAAATGAAAGAAAAAATCAAGGACAATTATTGAGAAAGAGAAATATCATAACCCGGACAGTGACGCAGAGACAGACACACGTATAAGAGAAAGAAAATTAGAGAAAGAGAGCAAATTGAAATCCAGCTCCACTTTTATCATATTTATGGAATATAATTATTCAAAATTGTGCTTAAAACAGAATTTTTCCAATATAATTGCTGCCTTGTTTACTATTTGATCATGAGAACTGCTCTGTTTATCTTGCTTTTTGCTTTTTAAAGCCGTTCAAACTACGCAACAGAAGTGAAGTAAGTTAAGCTAAATAGTCGGAGATAGGGGGAGGGTAGTAGAGAGATTGGGAAGAGATAGATTGACCATTTCCGGTTTTCCATCTATCCAACCTAATCCCTCCCTCTCGGGGAATTGGTCAGTCATTTCATCATCTCCATTCAGTAGTGAGGACACAAAACCAATTACAAAGAGCACGTGCAAAATGATTGAAACGAAATACCACAATGAAAAGATAAAAAATCACTTACAATAATTCAATTCTAAATGTACTGTAAAGTGATTTTTGCAAATAGAAACATCTTGTTTTAGTATTAAATGGATTCGCAGATTGTACATCTGCATCTTTTTCATCATCAATTATTGACGCTCGCATTCGCGTGTAAGAATTACGGATGATTTTATCGCGCTACAAATCTTGCATAATGCTCGTGCCAAAACGGGCGTGTGTTGAAGAGACTACCAAAATTGTTGATTTTGTTTCATCGACCATTGTAACTAATTTGTTTGTCTTTTTCCCTAAAATTAAAATGATAATGCTATAGTTTCGGATATGCGACTTTAGAAACTTCTTCATTATAGTATTTCGTGGAAAATAATAGGACCTACAACTTGCTATCTACTGAAGACAGCAAGCATGATCGTATCTGTAAACAGATTTCAAAAATAAAATCTTGCTTGGACGCTGAAATCAGTTAGTGGTATGCACTCTATCATTGTAACTTCCCTATCTATGTAAGCTAAAAAATAATATACAGCTACTTTCTGGAAGCAGGCGACGTCTGCGGCAGATACCCCATTATGTTTCAATATAATCTGCAAAGTATGCAAGTTAATGTCATTTGGGGGTACTCATAACCATTTACAACCCTCAGCTCCCCTTCACCTTTAATGATACATTTTGTTCAGCCCTGAAACCG
This sequence comes from Amphiura filiformis, assembly GCF_039555335.1. Classification (NCBI taxonomy): domain Eukaryota; kingdom Metazoa; phylum Echinodermata; class Ophiuroidea; order Amphilepidida; family Amphiuridae; genus Amphiura; species Amphiura filiformis. The sequence goes on along the minus strand of NC_092642.1, from coordinate 47,618,177 downwards.
CTATGCACTATACTTTGTCCTGTTGCGGTCCATTAGGACTGTACAATAGTCGGCACTCCATGCAGGATCTCTCGAATATAATATGCTTGTACAATCTTGAAACTTGTGTGAAAAAATTATATTTAAAAATATATACCATTTTCTCACATGCTGTTATAATGTTATTTTCGTCTAGTTATATAATGATGCAAATTTCTGGTCACATTCGAAACAATCAGTGACTTGGAAGCTATAAACTGTGTCGTATGTCCACTCCTGAAATGTTCCACATGGTATATATTATTTGTTTATTGTTTGGAAGTATTTTTTTATATTTTGTTTGTTTAAACGGACGCTGCGTTCGGTCATATACGTATTTCTTTGCAATAAAATATAATATCGAATGGCAAGTCATTAGAAACAAATGTCGCTGTTAGCTTCTTATCATTGTTAAGGTTATGAACTATTGCGATTTGGTAGTTCACAGCATCTTGCGAATGGTAGTACGCTTTGGCAAAAATTGAATTGATCATTTCATAGCGAACGTGTAGAAGAATTCAAATATCATAGATATACCTTTGTAGGTCTTGTGGTTCTTGTGTTATGTCGTAAAGAGGGCTGAAACAGCAACACTTTTGTGAAACTCATTAACAAAAATAAATCAAACAAGTTTTCAAAGTATATGATTTGTAAAATGAACTTTTGCAAAACATCAAAGTATTATTTTTCAATAATATAATGATTTAGATAATGAAAATCGATTTTTGGTTGCTTCGACCAACAATACCGAGTCTACCCTTAAGTCTTGAATTATAGTTTCTTTATTAATGACGATTTAGGAAAAATCATTCAGTATACTACGATTGGTTCATGAAGTGTGGCCGGTATTTAACATTTCATTCTTCTATTTTCATGGCAAGAAATCGAACCACACATATCTAAAATAGATGAACTAACACGAACCCAAAGAAAAAATTGATGCAAAGTTTCAATTTCAAAACTTGATGCATTTAAAAGATCCACTTGCTGCAACTTGTCTCTGTCCATTCATATTACACAAGTACTACAATATCTAGTTACAAGAGCTGACAAGACCATGAATATTAAACTTCCTTCCATTCTATGCATATAAAAAGAAAGTTGCGAATGGAAAATTGACCCAATTGTGTGTGCGAAGAAAACACCTGAAATGGAGTTGCATGTAAGTTGTCCAATGACAGTTAATTTTGGGCAACAAGATGGATGTGGTCTTAACTTGCACTCGGAATTGATCGCAGGGATTGCAGGAGCAAGTATGCCTTAATCCCTGCGCAGAAAGTGACACTATCTCAGCCTATCATTTCATCAGAACTCAAGCCTTTCGCAATATTCACAGTAATCCACGCATCTCTTTGCCTTGTCTATTTGGCTGTCGGCCGTTGAATGGCATAAAGAGCACCCCCGCTAGAGGAGGCTTACTAACTCACCTGCCTTGTTGCATACGCTATAGATACATCCAACGACAGGAAAAAAAAATATAGAGAAAAAACTTAACTTCCCTCTAGGTCCAAAATATACGGGAAGAGCAGCTAGGAGTTCTATAACAAAAAAGAATCAATCTATATGAGTGAAATAAAAACAAGGCTTAAAGTTGGCTTTGGAAATGCATAAACTACATGAAAGAAAACTGATGCTGTTAAGTGCTTCATAAATCTTTGAATATTGTTATTTCTATATCCAAGGATGAAATATCCATTAAATATTATACCAATGTGCTGACAACATGACGCTTTGGAATATGAATGTTTTATATTTAATTGATGCCTATGTTCGTTTTACTGCTTTTGAAAACCAGTCATTCTGTAGCAGATATATTATGGACGTGATATGTGTAAAAAAACAAGTTTGATTAATTTCACAGCATAAACTTTATAATAGCAATTTTAACGGCAGTAAAATGATTTGATAAAACTCCCAAATTAACTTTGATGAATTGATATGTAAATTAGAAGTAAATTGATTTATTTTGTTCAAAGTTTGACTAATTTTCCTCATCGAGTAAATAATATTGGTGCCGTGGTTAAGTACTAAATCACAATTAACAAGGTTAAAAAACATCCCAAAATACTAAGGTCATGCATGTTTTATTTTTTCACACGAAATTAAGGGTGAAATCGAGCATTAAAATTTAATGGGTGGTATATTCACACCTCGTACTTTAAAATGCATGGAAATCTATCTCGTTTTCTCTGATAATAATCGAAATCGTTCAACTTATTTTTTTTAAATTCATTAAGAATTCGTTTAAAAAGTCAAAATTGATTTTTGAATGCTTAAGGTGGTATATACTACACCCCTTGATAAATTTGCATTTTTCTCAAAAATAATAACACACTGGTAACAACAGTTATATATATTATAGGGGCAAGGAATCCGGTTACTACACTGGAATTCTAGTGACTCAAGGCAATCGGTACGTTATTTATGATAAGAAAAGAGGTATACCACTAGAATGTACCTCATTTCTTAACACATATAATGAACCACTTGTCTTGAATCACTGAAATTTCAGTGAAGTAATTAGATTCCTTGCCCCTATAATATACATAACTTTTGTTACAAGTGTGTAGTTATTTTTTGAGAAAAATACAAAATTAGTCACAAAATTTATCAGGGGTTGTAGTACCACCTTAATTCATTAAGAATTTGTTTAAAAATTCAAAATTGATTTTTGAATGCTTAAAAGATTGTCCGTAGTTGTCTATATTAAATGATAATAATCGCAGTACTTATTGTTGTATAAACACAAGGACAGAATTTGTAATCTATTCATTTCTAAAGACATTAAATTGATTTTGAACAATAGTGACCCTCAAGAATCATTTTTAATTTAATCACGTTATTATTACTTTCAATTTTGTCACACTTTGTCATTTTCATATTTTTAATTCTCTTCACGCGGATGTCGACTGCAGACGACATGTTTCAAAATTTTATAAAATTCAAAAATTTCAGAAATGTAAATTTTCATGACCATATTTGGAATCAGTATGAAAGATGCGTTAAAATGAGTACAAAGAAGCCTAGTATTGGTTCAGTAGTTCTTAAGATAGCTCTTGATATTTTGAGAAAATATTTCAAAACTTGAACTTTTTCCGTTGAAGCGCATGGCTAGCACGCAGAGCATTAAAGCCCTAATCACACTTTGTACATGTTGTATATAACAGCTTGTGCTTAGTAGGCCTACATAAGGACACCAAATAAACAGCGTCAATAAGTTCTACGTAATTACTTAATTTAGTGTAAAGTTTTGTTTCAAATCAATAATGGGCTATTCCAGAATAGATGCACACCCCCTCCGGATTTCCGGACTTTTTGTCCAGTCGTGACTCTTGGAAATCCAGACTTTTAAAGTGCCCTAAGGCAAAAAAATCATGCAGAAAAATAGTTTAAAATCAGAAATCCTCAATTTGAAAGCTCATTTTGGCGATTCCGTAATTTTTCCTTCATTTAATTGGATTTTCAAGCTTGATCAAGTGACATTGGCAACTGGAATTCCAGTCGTTTTCAGAAATCAGACTTGGAAATCCGGACATTTCTTTGATTGAAAAGTTACTCCTCTGTAGGGGGTGTGCACTTATTTTCTGGAATAGCCCAATTTCACTTTCAAATTTGTCAATGGAAAGATGGCAAGGTTATAGGGGGTTTAGATTGTCTATGACCTCGACGGATCATTTTAAATTGGATAAATGACCTCACTTTGCAAGGAGCCAGTAACATGATGCATGAAAGCATGTCAAATTCGACATTTTGTTGAATTAAAAAAGTTATCCCCATGAGAACTACCTGCCGATTGGCCAAAAAGAAGTTTTCATTATCAATTGAACCAATCGTCAACATTGTTAGAATAATTTCACCACGCAAAAACATGCATTGGGGTGATTATTTGCAAAGTTCCATTCTGATTGGTGATTAAAGTAATAATATCATGGAATTGACCAATCAGAGGCAATGTTAGATCGGCAGTTCATGAATAGATAACCTCGAAAGATTTACTTGATATTATTGAAGAAAATAGAGTTTATTTGAAATGAATACAGATACTTGACTGATTGATTGTAGAATGTTTATTTTGCATGATGACTCCAAATCCAAACACGCGATTGTAAAAAAAAAAAAAAAGACGATTCTGGAAATGCAGACGCTTTATGTCAATTTAAGAATTGTATTTCTTGGAAAACGTACTCTTTTCCCCCTTTTTATTTTGATTATTTGATGCCCCTCGGGCATAAACAACCGTTTAGTCATGAAAATATATGAATGAACCCCTAATTTACGAATGATTTAGTTCTATGTTGATGTCTGATCAAATCTCCTAAATTCTTTTATTACATAGAATGCTACAGGTTTTACACACAAAATATTTCATTGAAACCCTCCCACTCGGCTATTTGAAAAAGGTAACAGCTTCCTTAGCATACGCAATAAATTAGCAATAAAATTAATCTTATTCTAAAGATATTCTAGAAACACTTGGATTTTGGCGTACACTGCTGTGGTTGGTGGAATTCATAATCAGTTGAGATTAGCAATGCTCCCATTTTCTTTAATTCAATTGTTCGCATCAAACATGACATACATAATTTGTTTGTTTACGAATGATTTCGTTTTCAAGTATGTTGTTGTCTGATGAGATCTCATAAATGTTGAGGTGTTACGAATTCATTGTGTGCAAAGCGATGCGTAATCCTACGGATTTTGTTACAATGCTCTATGATAAAATAATCCATACTCCTGTCTGATATCACATTTAATAAATTGATTTCTGTTTCTTTCAACTATTGCCATGACGTCAGACTATTCATTAGGCCTACTGACACGGTTCCGCCATTATGCACATATGTGACCGTACACCACGAATGAGCCGTAAATGTCCTCAATTGTATTCTGAGTTACAGTGTAAAATGGGCATGAAGGTCATATTCATAGGTATTTCAATTTGGTGCTACGTGTATCTCATTAAATGAGGTACACGTAGCACCAAATTGAGGTACCTATGAATACGACCTTCATGCCCATTTTACACTGTAACTCAGAATACAATTGAGGACATTTACGGCTCATTCGTGGTGTATGGTCACATATGTGCGAGGAGAGCCTCGAACTGGCAGCACAATGAGAAGCGAACCATCAGTCATATTACATTGTGTGTAACGTTATGTAATTATTCCTTTCATGTGGTCATCAGTTCGAGGCTCTCCTTGCACATAGTACATGATGGCGGAACCGTGCAAATAGTGAATTCAATAAGTTGTAGATTATTTTCTACAAATCAACACTTTTCTGCACTGCGAATTTACAGTCAAGTGTGGATTCGTAGAGAGACGTTTGGATTCGTAAATAAAACATAATAATCTGCAGTTTATTGAATAAAATTACGCCCTGACAATAGCTATATTTTAGATTAAGATTTTCAATTTAAATTACCGTGAACATCCTCATCAAATAAGAAAATGAACGATGTTCAAAAATTATTAAACCACTACCGCAGAATTCCATCTTCTAGTATAATCTCTAAATGAATGGGTTGTTTTACGAAAGAGTCGAAAGGAAGATTAAGGCATTACAATAGATTGGTCTTACAATAATACACATTTGTACAGTCGCCTGTATCAGAATCAGTAGTTGCTCAACTACAAAAAAATTTGTGGACGGTGTCTGCCTTTACGCTTTCGTCTCATTCATCAATAGAAGCATATGCTTGTAGGTGGAATTCTACGGTATTTTATTTGTAAAACGTTAAACATCCTGCTTATGTTTTTCAAAAATAATACAATATAGAGCTTTTGTCTGCTTTTTATTGAAGTATATTTATAGGTAAAAGTGACAACAACCCCGGTATTTTTATGCTTTTATGATCACATTTTTCGGGGTTTTTTTCGTCCCAAATATTGCATATTGCGTGCAACACGGCCATTACTTTAATTTGTTTCATTTCCTTTGCCGTTTCAAACGGTTTCTTTTACTTTCTGTTCTTTTTTAGTTATTTCTTTTTTTTTCCACTGCAACAATATTTTTGAAATGTTTTAAAAATGTTATTGTAAAATATTATCTGCAAACATTTTGCCAAATATTTTGTTAACACTTAAAAACCTTTAGAATATTTGAAGTAGAAAACGTTTTATACCCTTTATATACCCTTTATACAATGTTATATAACCAGACTTTTAAACGATTTCTGACAACCTTTTCTAACCTTTTGCAAATGATAATGAAAACGTTTTGTGTTTGCTGGGTTCGTTCATTAAATTGGTTGTTGTTGCATGCTGCACTGCTTGTTTGCTTGATAGCTTAATTGGTTCATTCTAGTATTTTGTTGTTGTTTTATGTTTTTGTTTTTTGCTTTTATTAATTAATTTACATAACTGCATGTCTGTCGGCGTGAATTGAAATGTTAGATGCATATCAGTCAAGAAATGAGAGTATGAAGACCTGCCAGGATTCGAACCTGGGACCTTGGTTGAATAAACCAATGCTCTACCAACTGAGCTACTGACCTGCGTCACTCAAATTTCATAACAAATAGGCATATTGACACATTGAGGGGCGTGAGGTGTGTGTGGAGCATGCGGATGTGGATATGTGGGGTGTTGGGCCGATGGGGGTTTGGAGGTGGGGTGGGTGTATGGTCGTGCATGGGATGGGCTAGTGGATGTGCGTGTGCTGAGTCATCAATGGTGTGGAAATATGTGCACGTTGGTCTGTATTTCGTTGATGTGGGGTGTATGCTGTGTATTGTGTGAGTGAAGGGCCCCACAGACACCCCTACACCCCTACACACACACACCCCCACACCCCTACATAATACAGAGAGAGAGAAACCATCGGAGTTATACAGCACAATCACATAAGAGCATTGCGCTTATAATACAGAAAGTCGCTGACCACTATC